>NC_046184.1:42915843-43540843 GCF_011004875.1 Balearica regulorum gibbericeps | reverse complement strand
TGCTATCACAGTCCTGATTATGGCCTTCTTTTAAAAAAAATAGTTTTTCAGCTGTCACATAAACATCATGGCATCAAGTCTAGCCCTTAACATGCCTGCTCTAGACAGGGTAACATATAATTTTAGAAAACGTATTTATGTTATATCCTCAAAAGTCACCTGCCTTGACCTTACAAGGAGCTGTCTCTTTTATGAGTGTTGGTAAGAAAGGAAGAAGTCCCTCTTTGAAGGATCATACTTTTTCTTCCTTATTCAACCACTTGGCATCCCAAGCACATGAATAAATAACTTAGACACTGTTCAGGTTTCTCCACATTGAAGCAGATGTGGTTTATCTGCAGCTCCTTTCTCCTCCTCTCCTCCCCCCTCCACCTTTTTTTTTTTTTTTAAAGTCACAAGTGTATCTAAAATCTACAGGTGTCCTGCTTTGGCCTACACAAAACCTACTGCTATCCACCCTCTGTAAGCATTAGGCAGAAGAGGATGTGTAGGCACCTTTGGGATGTGCTAGCCTTCTTGGATGGGTAAGAGGAAACAATGACAACAACTTGTGTTCCGTATCTACCCCTGGCTGATGCACTCAAGCAGCCCCAAGGGTCGGTCAGTACCTGGGCACTACTCTTGGCTCAGGGCAACCTACAGCCTACTCAAGACAGCAGAAATGGATGGAAGGACTGGCTATGGATCTGAGACAAGGTATCATCTTTGTGTAGGAAAACTTGTTTCACTAGGTAGGATTCCTACCAGGGAAGATGAACTGAGTAGGGTAAAAGTAGGGTAGATTTTTTCATTGTTTGTTTGGGGGTTGGGTTTTTTGGGTTTTTTTTGTTTGTCTGGTTTGGGGTTTTTTTGTTTTGTTTTGGGGTTTGGGGGTATTTTTGAGTACCCATTACATTAATGATCAGAGACCTCTTTTTTTTCCTAACCTAAGAGTGAGCTCATGGTCTGGACTCATGTGCAACTCTATGGAGTGAGTCCAGAGGAGGACCATGAAGCTGATCAGAGGGCTGGAGCACCTCTCCTGTGAAGACAGGCTGAGAGAGTTGGGATTGTTCAGCTTGGAGAAGTCCACAGGCCTAGAAAACCCCTGGTAATGTGGAGCATTATTGCTACCTTTGTCTACAAGCCAGGATGCTGCATACGTAGCAAACCTCTCTCTGAGCTACTTACAGGCTGTCCACAGTGTTTAGAAGAAAGCTAAACACACTGATAAAATGAAAATGCTCAAAAAGCCGTGTCCAAGCCATATTAAAAAAGGCACTATGTACACCTGGGAGGAAGACAGTCCTGTGTATCTCTGTGCATTTGGTGCACGGGACCTCTGTGAGCAGGATGGGTCCTGCCCATGCAAGCCCCAGTGGGAGCCTCGCACTGCAATGGAGCTCATCACCTACCGCTGCTTGAGACCCACCTCTGACCCCTTCAGTCTCAGAGCAGCACATGTATTTAAAGAAAGACAAATTAAAATGTCTTCAGAAAACAAGTGTTCTTCTGCCCCTGCTCGTCCCCGTGGAGGAAGGATTACGGTACAAAGAAGACATGACAGATGTTCATCATTATACATAAATGCTCAGATGCTCTCAATATAGCATCAGAAAACCATATAGATTTAAAAATAAAATAGCCTTCTCTACTCCTTGCCTGCTTCTGCCATGTTATTGCCCCTCTGCTCTTTTGTCCCTTGCCTCCCTTGTATCTCCCATGGTACAGTGAAATCCTGCTCCCCAGCCAACACAAACACTGTCAGCCTGCTCTCACTTTTCTTCTTCAGCCTTCTGCTGTGTCTACAGAGGGGACGTTCGTAGGCAAGTTGGTAACAGTCACACGCAATGGTGCTACCCTGCCACATCATTGCTTAAAGTGCCTTTGTTCTGTTGACTCAAAAAGAAACACTTCTTTCGGGTTACCTATGAAGTGTTCTGGTAAGGTCTAGCTAACTCAAACTTTAATATTTCTTTAGTTGTACTTCTTCCACCATCACTCACATTGCATGAAACACTTACAGGTCTGTATTTCTAAGCGTAACACTCCACATGGCTTCAGGGAGGATTTTTCAGGGGGACGGAGGAGTTGTTGTTTCCCATCCAACTATTGCTTTGCACCTCATGCCCCCCAAAGTAAATGGAAGTGATTGCAGCCATCTCAGGAATGCTGCTGCTGCCATCTCCTGAGAAAAGCTAGGCTGAGCATGTTTAATGGGGTTTACAGAAGCTGCTGCTGCAGCCAGAACGTCTACCTAACCATGTCCTAAGAAAATGGAGTCTTTTGGCTTGACTAGACTAGTCTGTAAACGAATTATATCTAAGATTACTGTTATCAAACTAAAAATACAGGATATAAAAACATATGTCTAGCAGTTGCCTGGAAATCTCATTTGCAGACATAACATTAGATCACAGTACATGAGGTGATTAATCTTCTCTGCTTCCCAAAGGCACATGGGAAATTCCTGCTCTAGCGAGCCATGGAGGCCTCTAAGTCCAGCTAATGGGGAGAGCTGGAAGTTGGAGTTCAGAGACATAAATGCTGTTGGGACTCTAAGCTGAAATGCTTACCCTTGTCACATTGAACTCTAAGCCTAGAGATTTTAGGGAAGACTGTCACAAACTACCATGAATTTAAAGACTATCTCAAGTGGTCTTAAGGCACTATTGAAAGTAGAATTCAGGCTTCTTAGTCACTTAGGTAACATCAACAGCCCCATGAAATCCACTTTTGAATCCCCAAATTCAATGATTTCTTTTTCTCTCCCTTTCTCCATGTGAACATATGTTTCCATATGTTCTCACAGACAACAAAATGTTTATTATTTTCTGGGAGCAATTATGTGTGTCTAAAAGGCTTTCCCAACATCTTCTTTTTCAGTTATTGAAAACAGTATCTTACATGATAACAGTTCAGAAAAATATTCTGAAGCTACGTATTATATACATCCCCTTCCAAACAAAGGATGATAGATAATAGGAATGTCAATCCGTTCTAGGGCTTTCTTCATTAGCAGCATCTTGAGACACAGGTCTATGCATGAAGCTGTGCTATATTGTCATCTGCACCCCGCTGCCATTAATGAGATTTCTCTCCCATTCATTCCTTAACAATAATGCTTGTCCTGACCTTTGTAAAGTACTTCGAGATGATGCTTCAAAAGTACCAAGCAAGTACTAAATAATATTATCTGATTATTATAACTCAGCTATGGAAAAATGTTTTCTGTGTTTGCCCAGAGCTAATGACTACTTAACAAATATCACTATAGTAACATGACTATTTCTAATTTTCTTCCAAATTGCCAATGAGACTTTGGTTCATTTTCAAGATGAAATGTTTCTGCTTGTTCTTTCTGAAACTGAATCGAAATTCCATCTTTTTTTTTTTTTACAGTGAAAATTCACCTTTCTTTGTCACAGGAGCAGCAGTGCAGATATCCTTCTTTTTCTCTGGCAAGCAATAAAGAAAGAGAACAAAACTCCTTTCGAAAGACTCAGTCTGAGAGCTGAAGAAGAGTTTTGGAGCCTCTGCTCCCACTTTCCTATATCCTAGCTGATTGCATGTCTCCCATCTTACATCCCACAATCTTCCTCTAGGCTACAAAATACAAGCTACTTAGTTTTGGCAGAGTAGTAAAAAAACAGTGAAAAGTTGTTTTTTAACTTAATATTTCTTGGTCAGCAGAGAGGGTGGTATACGGAAAGGGACAGGAGCACTGAGGAGCCATGACTCCGCAAGTCATTTTAGCTTTTTCGCTGCAAACATATCGCCATGGGTAAGATACGGGGCTTCTTCCCAGGGCCTGCTGTCCTCTCCTGCTGCTGCAATGGGTCTTAGCACGGTGTTGGCAGAACAGCCAGCGCTTGGGCAGCGACCGGGAGGGGATGTCGCTGGCTGGATCGCTGTCTCTGCGCACTGCTCAGCTGTGACAGCATATGTTCGGCCGTCAGAGCCAGAAAGAGACACGATGCTGTCCTTGCACGCTCTGAGCAGCAAGCAGCCTTCTGGGGAGTGAGAAGATGGACAAGCGAAATGTGCCAGGGAGACAAGGGGAGCCAAACTGAGTGTCAACGGGAACAGCAGTGAGGAGAGGAACATGTACAAGAAATGCAAAAGAGGAAGAAGGGATGTGCGAAATGACAGAAAGGCAGAGAGGAGAGGGCAAAATGCAGAGGGAGAGAAAAGACCTGTGGTGGTGCCGGGAGATATTTTCTTATCTAAAAAGGGATCCAAGAGGAAAAAAAAAAAAAAAAGCAAAAAAAAAGCTAAACCCCAAGTGCTTGGAGTTTTCAGAGCACTTGCCTTCCCTGCTTTGGGAATGGCAGTTCCCAGAGCAAGCTGCAATGTCTGCCTCAGCAAAGCAAATCCGACCCCTCTCTGCGGCTGACAATGCCACTGCAGCCTAAATGAACTGTTGAGCAATCTGTGTTAACACCAAAAAGCTGGTTTCATATAGAAATTACCTTTACAGGAAATTCCTCTGTGTACGTGCCTATGTGTGTTTGGAATAATTTCTGTAAAAGCTTATCTAAAAAATTCCACTAGAAAGAAATGCTCCTTGCTTTCGTTCCAGAAAGTGTAAGTGGTTTTGCTCACACTGTCTGGAACAGATCAGAGCAACCATCTGCTTTTTTCCCCTGCCCCTTCCTCACATCCTAACAGTTTTTAGACTATCTATCTTCAGCTTTAGGAGGGGTTCCTCCATGGGAGTTGAAGGTAGCGTGGGTATTTCCTCAGCATCAGAGGGATGCCAGGAAACCCTGCCCACGCTGGCTGCAGCAGGAGCGTTCGGGGCTGCCAGGAGAGCTGGGGCTGAAGCCCTGCAACAAGCCAGTTTGTAGCAAGAAGTTTCACGTTGTGGGTCCTGAACAAAACTTCATCAGAGCTGCGGATCTTTGTACTTCTGGTTCTGAAGCAGCTGCCTGGTGAACTGGCAGGAAACAAGGGTGAAAATATCCTCTGCTTGTGGTACATCCAAAGTTTATTTACTCCGGTATTCTTTGGTGCATCAGTTTGGCTTCATAGGACAGCCTTCTTAGTTGGAAACTTCCTGACCAGCTGTGGTTTGATATTCAGCAGGTCTGCTAACAAAACTAAGGGGAGAGAATCAGCAGCAAGGGGATTCTTTGTGAATGTGAACAGGCAAATAAACCAGAAAGCCCTTTTTCTCTTTATCCTGCTCCCCCAGAGGAAGGATAAGAGGAGGACTCAGCATTCTTGAGCAAGTGTGGAGGTTTCTGTAGATATAGGTGGAATTTCCACTTCTCATAGTATATCCCTGATCATTAGGCAGAGAAATGCAATATAATAGGGCCTTTAAAGCCCTATTATTTAAATTTGTTCTAAGATTCATATTGAGCTTCAGCCCTATATTTTGTATTTTGATTACTGCATAGTGTAGAAAACCCACAAATATCTTGACAGCTGGCAAGATAACGTTACAATTAATTATACACGATACCTGATTCTGATATACAGCAAGGGATGGTAACAGCTATATGATAACTCATACTTTTCCAGTATGAAAGATTTCTTCCAGCATGGCCTGTAGCATATGCTAAAGCTTATTCATCTTCCTCTAGGTGGAGTAACCTCTCCATTGTCCTGCAGCTACAAATAGGCACTTAGGTTTTATTGCTACCAGCTGCTCCACTCCAGAAAAGGAGGAGGGTTCCCTCCATTCTGATTAGCAACATAGTCTGAAGATTTTATTCAACTTTTGAGGACATTACAACAGGCAATATGGCATCCTACTAAATGTTGCATCTAACCATGGAATTAAATTATAATTCTTGAGTGTAATATTCTGCACACTTGCTACAAACAATGTTCAGTTGAGTCTTGCAGCAGTTTGTTGACCATCTTATCCTCTAAAGACAGTGGTTTATGGAAGAATGAATTGCAGACACTGCAGTCTGAACTAGAAAAGCACTTCAAATGCTTAACGCTATATTCAGGACAGAAATTAAAGAACTTCACTTACTTAGAACACATAGTAAAACTAGACATGTTCTTTAATGTCAGAGACCCTTAAGCTAGAGATTAAATTTACTGTGCATGGATGTAGTTGAATAGGCTGGTAATATGAAACAAGGTATTAACCAACTCTCAAATAAGCAGTAAAATTTTACACTTGGAAAGGTAACTTCTTTTTACAAGAAAAGTATTTATAAAGTATTTGAGATGCATTGGCACTACAAAAGCAGTAATACAAAACATTAAGTAATAATGAGATTAATCACAGCAATTACTAATAAGACAATAAAGTTTTCTCACATAGCTTTTAGATTTTTTAATTTCCACTAGGTGAAAACCACATTTTCCCTGTAATGTTATTTCAGTTAAGATGTAAGATTTTGCCTCCAGTGTGACTTTCCCCAGCCACAATCAAGAGTCAGTCCAACACAGTGCCATTAGCTTGACCTGGATAAGCAGGGACAGGGTACACTAAAGATCATGACAGTTATATGAGGAGTGCAGTAATGATGGAGCTAAATTATTCATTCTGCCACCCAATTATTTCTGGTAGCTCAGGGACTGCTGTAAAGAAACCGTAGCTCTTTATTGTATGTAGCCTACATGAGTGCAACGGCTAACGTGCATTAACAGTCACACTGAAGAGTCTTTTTTTCACTCTAGGTATGTCTTTTCATTGCACTTGTAGAGTACAGAACATGGGATTAGCTGGGCATATTTCAGGTGCATTGAATTAACAGCACTAAAATAGAGTTCACGAGTCTAAATGACTTTGTTCACTAAGTCCTTGGGGTTTGTCCATACAGCTAGCACCTATTTTGTCTGTTTCTTTGTTCTTTTAGAGCCATCCATTTTAGGCGTGATAAAATCATTAGTGCTAGTTATGTGTCATCATGTAAATGTTTTATTTTGTTAGACAGCAGTTACCAGGTGCTTTTTCTTTCAGCTTTGGCATTTAATTGTCAAGATGCATTTTAGTTTCCTATATTATGTAATCTGATTTAATAAAAACTGCTTACAAAACAAGTAAATACACTGACAAAGGCAAACCATTATTTCATTTGTGAAATTTGTTACTAAAAACAGGACTTTACTTCACTCAGTGTGCTCACTCATTGCTATTTATCAACATTTGTTTAAGGTTGCAATTGAACAAAGAACAGTAAATGCAATTTAGTGTAGAAAGGCAAGGTCACATGGCCTGGGTCTTAGTTAATTTATCTTTCATGACAGATTCTATTTTCTGCTACTGGTATTGTTATCCGGCAATGCATTTCTCCCATGATAGTGCATCTGTAGCTCTTGCATTGCCAGACTTAGTGGTAGCATTTAATTTGTGTGACATTATTCAGTTATCAAGAAAAAGGAGTGCATGCTGAGAAACACAGTGGCTATTTAATGACAGCACAAAAAAATGAGTTCTTGTAAGCAAGAGCAATGTCTCAACTACCTTGCTAAAACCACTCTCCTTTCCAAGGTTGCACTATCCTGTTCCCGTTCCTGTTCCTGTCCTGGGAACCTGGGCATTCAGCAGGCAGCTCTCCAGATGGCAGCTAACAGGTAGATATGCTGAGACAGTAGACACAGAATGAGTCTGACAATTAAATTTCATATCTTTTCCCTTAAGTAATGGCAGCTGGATAACAGGCAAAGACTGCAGCACTGAATTATAAGAAAGCCACACTGAGATCACTAAAGTCATCTAGTCTATTCCCCTTACTGTGTAAGATCAGGTCTACATATGTAATTTTCAACAGAAACTAATTTAATCCATCCTTCGAGACCTACGGTGATGGAGGAGCCATGTAACTCATGATATATTTCCTATAATATTATACACACCTGGTTTTGTATGACATTCTGCTATCCATACCCACGTTAACGGGAATAGAAATATACCCGTGACATAAGTGACCCAACAACGTCGCTGTAAACCAGAAATCTTCATGGAGGGTCCTAGAGGATTCTGCAGGGGTTGGCTCTTGGCCAAACATTACTTACTACCTTTACCTACAAACTGAAAGATGGTTAGCAGGTTTTGGAAATCAGGGAAGCTGCTGGAGTGGTAAATTAGATGCCAATTTTAGAGAATGAGCTGAATCATTTGGTAGGGTGGGCTGATTTGAATATCCTGTTTTAATACAGATAAATTTGCAATCATAAATCTAAGGAACAAAGAGCATAGTTTATACAGACAGGATTGGACAAAGTATTTCAAAATGATGCAACATGAAAAGAAGTCAGGGTCTTGGTAGATAATTAACTGAACATGAGCCTGCAGTAGGATGATGCAATTAGAGAGTGAATGTCAGCCCTGAAGCCTAAGCAGGGAAAATATCAAGTGGGAGTAGGAAGGTGATATTAGTTCTGTTTATAGCAAAAGTAAAATCATCACAGGAATACCGTCTGCAATTCTCATAGCCACACTTCAGAAGGGACTCTGACAAATCAAAAAGTAGTCAGAAAGTCCTGCAAGAATGTGTTGAGGTCTGAAAGACATGCCTTATCATGAAAAGCTGCTTGTCTTATCAAAAAGAAAAGCAAGGAAGGCTTTTACTCAAATGTAAAAGATGTTTTGATTGTGGTTGGCTTTTTAGTAGACAAAGTGGACAAAGACAGTTTGGGGTATTTTTCTCTTGAAAGAGATATGTAAGACCTAACTGCAAATAAAGCCCTTAAAAAACAAACCAACCCAGTGAATAATTAGCCACATTGACAACGACGTGCTAGATCTTCTACTCTGTACCGTTATGTCTAAAGGTCTTTCCAGGGATATGACAATTTCAGGAGAAATTATAGACCTGCTGCTGAGACTTACAGCCGAGGTGCTACAACTAGCAGGATCACAATTATTTCTTCCAGCCTCAAAGTCTGTGATTACCTGACTAACATAATTCTACTTTCTTTCTTTGAATTCTGTTAAATCAGACTGATGTATACCTGCTGAGGAAGTAGCCCTAAGCCCTTCAAGTCTGAAAATAAAGCATAATACTGCACCAGTTTTATACAGGTTTACCACCACTGAAATCAATAGCCTTGTATTTGAAGAGAGTCTTGAGAACAGCGAGACTGTAAAGTTGCTTCTGAACTGCACAACCTGTTCCCACTATGGAAAGAGCCATTCAAAAATCATACTGAATCACTGGAACTAGAAACAGTGCTTAATTTTGTTTCTACAGAGATTAGTTCTGCTGAATACAGAAAATTACATCCTTCAGTTTGTCATTTTGTTTATATGTTTTTATATTTGAAATAATATCTAACCGTTAAGTGGTCCTGACTGCAAAAACACCAGACTGTGTTTTCAATAAATAATTCCACTTTAATGGCAAAGTAATAATTTAGACAGATACAGTGCGCACACCTGCAAAAAAATATACGCAAGCTGGTTTACAAGCTAGAGGAACAATAAACCAATAGAAAATACATCATCCAGTTAAGTCCGATGACACCAAATACTTATTATTAGGGCTTTACAAAGACTACAAAACTTTTCAGATGATTTATTTCACTGTTTCTGTCTATTTACATGATATGTTACATCAAAAATGTACAAAATATAAAATGTGTACAGACAAATGTTTCACAAACAATTTCTGAGTTGTAAACTAGGTGGACTCACTGAGATGTATTGCAGGAAGTTTTGTATATGTGATATTGTGTGTTTGTGTGTTAAATATGGCAGGAAAAGATTTGCAGGTTTGCTCAGAGCACAGGTACAGGAAAGAGCAGCTTTCCTTTAGTTCTTCGAGTCAGCCAAGGTGTATGCGCTGACATTTTGCATCAGAAATGGATCCAGATTTGGGGGGGCATGATGTTGGTCTGACTGAATCCTACATGCATAAATTCAGTTGGAGTTTTATTAGGGCAATAGCACCGTGTAGGAACCTCTAGATTCAGTGATGCAGCTCAGTGCCATTTGGAAACTGCATTGATTTATCTTTGTTTTACAGTGAGTGACCACAGGGTGGCCACAAAGAGTTAATAGCACCAAATACACATCCTGAAGGTAACATCCATGGAGGTGTACAGTACATGTCTACACAATGCCAAAGCCCTTGGATACCTTCTTGTTTATATGCACCTATTTTAACTGGACGTCTCTTGTGGTCAAAGAGCGTTTCCAATTATTCTGAGCAGTTTGAAAGCAATCTGGTTGTAGCCTGCCGTGACATACGCACTTAGAACATTTTCAGCTTTATTCCCCCCAAATGTATTGGCTTCATATAGATATTGAAACATGCTCACTGTAGCATTGATAGCTCCTGCATAGTCATAACAACTGTAAGTACAGGACAAACACACCAGGTAATAACAGCTTTTAAGGTTTGCATTCTGTATTTGTTTGCAACATACAGGAAATCTCAGCAAGTGAAACATCTCTTAACACCAACAGAATAAAATACATTTTGTTTGTTTGTTTGTTTGTTATCGTTTTGATTTGTGCAAGGCTTTTTTTTTCTTTTTTTTTTTTTTTTCAATATTTACAATACCCACCCAGTAGACTGTGCAAAACCAACCCACTTTTACAGTATAAACTCTTCCTCTTCCACAGTGGACATCACTGCTTCAGTGTTCTTTTATGCTGAATTCTTCATGTACAACAATAGCAATCAAAACAACATGCTAAAACTAGAAAAAGGAAAAAAAAAAAACCAAACCAAACATATATTTGTGCTCATGCTGCATCAAGTGCATCCAGCTCTGCTGGATAAGAATTCAAAACATCTATCCTCCAAAAACTCCATTCCATGGGACCAAATGGATTTGAGCCGATTTTCTCAGCATTTAGGTGGCAGTGGAAGTGGGTTTGGGTTCCTTGTGTATTTCTGAGGGTAGGCAGAGCAATCTATTCACAAGATAAAAATATTATATAGCAACTGTTCTTTCTCCTATCCATTTCTTTAAAAAATCATGATATACAGATATGAGGCTACTGTGTTAACTGACGTTTTCTCATTAGTAAATGAAGAAAAAAACAGTGTAAATTACCAATGGTTTAGGAATTAAACCAACTGTAAAACTGTTCTAGAAATCTGTTTTAAGGCAGTGAGACAGCACCATAAGAAATGTTCCTTCTTTCACTGAAAAGGCTCAAACAAATGAAGCCCTAAAAAGCCTTTAATCAGTGTTGGTTAATAATTGGTATAAAACTGTTGTTAAGGAGTGGGCAGGTGGTTAAAAAAGACCTTTGTGGTAAAAACAACTTTATAAAATCTGTGACTCGTGTACTAAAAACTTGATGGAGCGCATCACCGTGACCATGGCAGTTAGAATTAAATTGGCACTTATCCAGCATATCACAGTCATGTTTTCTGGTGATTGCACAATACTGTTTGTGCTTTCCGAGTTACTATCATCATCTTTGACTCATTTTGGAATGGGCAGTAGCGTACAACACAAACACCACTGCAGTCCTGTGACCAGCACCATGTGGCACAACAGAGGTTAGAAGAGAATTAGAAGACTGCATTGTTCATGCAGCGCCTCAGGGTAAACTAAAGGAAAAAAACAGAAGAAGTTGCACTGTAAACTTGTACAGAGAAACAGAGACAGACAGAGCGAGCGAGAGAGACAGAGAGAGAGAGAGAGAGAAAAAGGAAAAGGGAAAAAAAAAATAAAAATTCCAGTTTGGCTAACACATGTGCAATCTGCTTAGATGCCCTTGGTCTAGGGCCCTTTCCAGTTGACAAATGGAGTCTCACTTGGCTCCATAGGTATTGAAATGCCTTGAAATTAAACTAATTCAAGCTTTCCACTTCAATTTTTCTTCCTGACTTTGAAGAGTTAGGTCTCCTGCCTACCTACAACACACCATTCTCACTCATGGACCTCGGCGTGCTGCTTTAATACTGGCAGTGGTCTAGTGGAAACAGATTTTACCATAATCCTCCACCAAGGTTTGTCCCTTTCAGAGAGTTGATTCAAGGGATGAATCCAAAATGTCGTCATGGTGGCTGGTGCTATCGCTGTCACAGCTTTGCGCGCTCGAATAGTTGGCTGCCTCTTGAAGCCTCATTAGCATATTCATCTGAAAGAAGAAAGCAATGTTTACATAATCTTGTCTCATTTAATGCTGCAGTGACCGTGTTAAAATTTAATTAAGCTCCTTTGCAGTATGAGGTGTGCTGGTATCTAGCTGAGGGGACCACACAAAAGGATTTCAGAAAGGCCAGGGTGTCAGCGGCTCCTCCTGGCACCCCTTTCATTGCCTTCTGGTCTTTAAATAGAAGTTTAAAGGTCCAAAGAGCCAGAGGGATACCATGGAGCTGCCTGATAACTCTCTGTAATTCAAGGGTGAGACCGGCTGCAGCTGCAACACCGACAGGGGAAGGAAGCCATATCACAGCTGGACATCTGGGCCCATATTTGGAGACAGTCAAGCTTCCAGATAATTTTTGGATGGCGTAGACACACTACATTGGAAAAGCAACCGCAAACATAATCACACTAACATACCCCCTCTGCACAAGAGAGATGGGGAGGGAGCAGGAGAGGTGTGGACTGAGGCCAGCTGCTTCATAAAAGAGTCCCATCTGCTGTCGAGGGGCTGACCTCAGCAGGGGAGCAGCAACAGATCCTCCTACCCAGGAGAGGAGAGCCCCCACATAATTTGGCGATTATTAGAACCTGAAACTCATCTGAAAAATCATCAAAAAGCAGCATTAAGGCCCAGAAAATTACTTGGATGCTTGACGCCTAACTCTGTGTAATGATCAGGATTTTATTTATAAAACATCCGCTTCTGCCAGCATGCTCAGGGCTGCAAGCAATGTTGACATTGCTTTAGTGTTTTTCAAGGAACAAATACGCTGTCATTACAAAAAAATAGGCAATGAAAAACCAAAGAGAAAGAGGTATTCTTGTGTGTCTGTGCGTTAAGCCCCTTTTCCCAGTTTGCTCAGGAATCCTTACATCTCTACGGTTTCAACCTGCACAGCTTGTGCAGTTTTCTCTAGGCATTGAACAGCATTTAATTCTCTTTAATGCTATCAGGCAGCTTTTGCTGAAGGTTTCATAGGTATCCATGTTTGAGAATACAGGATCCATGCGGTGGGTGTGCAGTACAGCCTGCACGTGAAAGGTCCTGTTTCCCCAAGCACGATGTCTGTCGCCCAGTGAGCTCCATCAGAGGCAGGGGCAAGCCCTCCATTCACAAGTTTCAAGCTTCTGATAATTAGATACAGATACTGATCACAGTGTGCAGGGAGAAGGGGTGACAGGACACTGAACTCGAGCTGCCCAAGTGTTTTCACCTTAGTGGAGTGATGCGTACGTGCTGGGAGCCTGGCCAATACACTCACTGGCAGCCCAAGTCACTGGGTCAAACAGTCAGAGCGGGAGACAGGGGATCAAAGGAGGTGATTTTCTACACTTCTTCAGGATGCAAGGTCTGGTTTTGGATACCAAACGCTTCAGTGAGGCTAAGGAGTCATTTTCTTAGCACTGATAAGAGTTAAATGCATTTTCCTCTGAGAAATTCCCTTTTCCAAGGGCTGCCTGTATTCCAGAAGTACAGTTCTCCAAAATGGTATTTTGAATTGTGATAAAGGCAGTCTATAGAGAAAGCACTATGCAAGAATAGAAGTTCAATATATGCAATTTAGTAGTCCATTATTAGAGGAGGCAATGGTAAACCCAAACATCTGGGATCATATTTAAATAAAACAATACATGGCATTGAGGGAAATCAACCTCTTATCTTTTAATGCCACCACACTTGCATTCCTTTTATGTTAAGATTGTTATACAGTCGTCAGTTATCTTGAAGTGGTCTGAGGAATGGGAGGATAGCTGTCTAATTTGCATTTCCACTAATTCTCTATGATAGACAAGTTAAATAATGCAAGTTTCTCAGTCCTTCATTTGTAGAATGTAGATGAAGGACTGCCCAACCTGGAAAGGTGTTTTTAGAATAAACTGATTAATAAGTTGCTGAAGAGTGGTATCCAAATGCTATAATGATGAAGACCAGACACATTTCTGGGCAGACGGGAAATGCAATTTAGGGACATATTAACATGATGGTGATACCCACCCTCCTGTTAGATTTTCTTTTTATTTTCAACCTTTTTAATACATTCTAGTAGCATTCATTTTAAAAGCCCATTTTGGAACAGGTACACAGTATTTTTTTACTGTACAGTGTAGAATTTAACATGTGATGGTAAAGTCCATACTGAAAAGCCTTTTCCCCAAAGTTTAAATCTTACCAAGGGATCCCCCTCTGTATCAGTCTGTGGAACATGCTTTGAAGTCGTTCCTTCCTTTGCTGATGCATAACCTTCATAACCAACATCTTCTGGTCTTAACTGAAGTAACGATGGCCACTCATGCTGTAGAGATGCAGAGCTCCATGGATAGGTATCAGCTACCCACTTGGAGGGGTCTTCCCATGGTGCCCTCTTACCATACATCTATATTATGAATATAACACAGGTAAGTATCCTACAGAGTTTTCGGTATCAGTTTTAATGGCAGACAAAAATCATCAAAACCATCTAAACCATCATAGTAAGTGGTTTTCTTTCAAATCTGCTCAGCACTCGGATATGAGAAGACATTCAAAAGACCTCATCTCCATTAATGCTCTTTGAATACGCAGATTGGCTGCAAGTTGAAAAGCACTCCATAACTAGTGACACTTGTAGGCAACAGTGGGAGCCACAAGTTTTTGATACAATGTGAAATGAGACCTTTAGGTAATTTGCTTAAGGCATATCAGTGAAATTAACTCAGACCTATCTAAAATGTTCAAGTTAATTGGATTTTGTCTGAAGTGAATTAGGAAGTGCCAGTACAGATTGTTCTCTTCTCCTAGCAAAATGGGATGCAGAAGCAGACATCTGTCCACACCTTAAGTCTGAGATCTTTCACAAGGTTAAGAGAAGAAATTCACAAAGGATAGATTTTCTTTAATATGAAGCACATAGTGGAAGGAGGACAGAGGAAGGAAGAATGAGAATATTGTAAGTTTAGGAGGTCTGGTAGCTTCCTCAGTAAAATGCACCCTTCTCCACATTGCTGTTCACAAGCAACATGTTAACCGAGAGCCCCTTGGTCGCTGCTTTACAGATTTCCTTTACCTGTGACAATGACACACTGGGATGGGGAGCCAGTCACCAGGACTTTCTGTGACCTCTCCCAGCCCAAACAGCCTCACACAATCCAAGGAACAGCATAATATTGGCAGGGCATACACTCATGGAGCATTTCAATGGGCTGCACTCCTAAAGGGAGTAAAACAGTGAAGGATTTTCGTGCTAAAGCCAGAGACATGAGTTGTGCTTATCACTGCACCATCTGCTCCCAGGCACTTGCTGAATCCAGAGCTCCTGGTTAGGCAGCCAAGTTCCCTGTTTTATGCACAGAGATACTCAGACTCCTTCTGCCCTACACAGAGGCCAGGCTGCTATAACGGAGATCTGCCTAAATAACCCAAGAGGAAATGTTTCTTGGGGGGGTAGCAGGCTAACTCCAGGCTGTAAGCAGCACTTCCCCTTGTCTGAGATTAACAGTGATTAAATCTTTTCTGGAATCTGGAGCAAGGCTTGTAAATTCTGTGTCTGACAAGTGAGTTTGCAAAGTACCAGGCTAGAAAGCCATTTTCTACCCGTCCCTGGTTCCAGGAACATCTAATTATATCATATAAAAGATTTCTGTTTATTATTAATAATGATATTCTGTGGAAGCCATCCAAAGCAGCTAAAAATTGGAACAGTTCATGAAACAACATATTTTCTTCTGTATGCTGCCATCTTCTGCTCCAGAATTGAAGTTTTCATTTAAATAGGTACCCTGTATACTTGGGAAAATATAAGCATGAAGAATATCACTCCATTTTTATAGATGGTCTAAACAAGCACTGTTAATCTCACTGTGACTGTTCTATCAGCTGTTTGGCAGTTTTTTGCACAAGGCATAAACACTCTGTAATTCCCAGAGGGGTAAGCAGTTTTAGGGAAGCGTGAGATATTCAAGAGGCAAGATTCTAAACCTCCACCGTATCAGTATGTCACTATGTCAATACAAGGTGATAAAGAAATTGCAGCTGCTTACACAGTTCTTTGACTAGTCCGTAACAATCCCCTCTGCACTGTGCAGTAATTTCTTTCAGTGTCATGTGTGGCATAAAACCTGCCTTTCCACAAAGTGTCTTTTCAGAGGACATAGAATTGCAATGCATAAAAGGAAAAGGAAAAAGAAAGCCAAATAAAAAATGAAAAAAAAAAAAGAAAAATCTGGATTAATTTAAAGATTTAGGTTTGCTTCAAACATGTGGAATGGGCCAAAAAACCTATGTGGGACAGCTTACAGTGCTATCTACAGCAAATCTATTTGTAGCCCTCTCTCTATTAAAGTAGAAGAAACATTACTAGTTCAGTATCAGTCAATGGAACTGCTGTTAACACCTCGCGCTGGAAAGGATAGGTCGGAGGGAAGAACGACGCGCTGATCTGATGGCACTGTTACCCACAATGAGAATTACAGTCAGGAGAAAACCTTAGCCCATACAGAGAAAGAAAAAAGGAGAAACAGAACTATGGGAAATACAAGCAGGGGTGCAAGATACAAGGGTAAAAAGGGACAGACCTTCATGTTCAGCAGCACCAAAGAGTAAACTATCTCAATCTGGTTAGATAAGGCCAGTAAATATTTTTTTTTTTCTCAATGGTGAAAATATCCTTGCTCACAAGCTTTCCTCCACAAGCCTGCGTGCCTACATGTGTATGTAGGTGGGAAAGATTAAGCAGACCAAAGCTATTTTCTTGCACCAGTGTAAGGGCTATTAACTCTTCCATGCAGGGGTAGGCTGAGACTGCCTTGACTCAGGGAGGCAATCTGAGCTGTATTTAGCATTGCTGTGAACTCTTTAAACAGTGGAAAAAAAAGAACCTTCCTCCAGTCACAGAGGAGAAACTTTCTTCATAAAATACAAGATATGCTACTGCTGGAGCAGACAAAGTTAAATTATACTATATAAAGAGCAGGGCAAATGGAGTTCAAGGCTGATTTCTATAATCCCTCCACAGATTTTCTTCTTGCAAATGCAACAGCATTCATACTTGGATGCATTGGTTAAAAGTAGCTTGGAGAAAGCCTATGAAATTAATTAAAAAAAATCTGCTGGGAAACAAATGACATACCTGAAGTCCTTCTCTCACAGCTTCCAGAAGATACGGCACCAGGGAATAGTTCCAGAGGTCTGTGAACCACACTCTGGAGCCATCAACATCCATTGGGCAAGGGAGGAAGAGGCGGGGACCTGAGAAGTCAAGTTCTGTATTACAAAAAGTAGAACTAGGGAACACACTAAAAACAATCTTCACAGAATTAAGAAAGTAATATTGGAGCAAACTCAAGTGAAGAGAATACTAATACAGGACTACAATAAAGGAGCTATCAGTCTCCTGTTATTAAAAATGAACTAGTGTCACTTTATCCTATGCTATGGCCTGATTTACAAGTTTTACGGGCAAAGCTATGTAAAAGGATGACTTCTCTGTTAAGATAGCCATTCCAGTATAAGACCTCAGGTACATGTACATCTCCCATGTGCTAGTTTGCTGAACTGACTGTCCAAGTGTTTTCATTGCTATAATTATGCTGCAGTGTGAAAGCGGGGAAAAAATTAAGCTTAGGAAAGTTGCTACTGAGGTAATTTTTTGTAAATTTAACTTTTAAAAATTATGATAATTTACTTGAAAGTCTTTAACAACAAAGGCAGAAGTACCAGGAAATACATACATAAACCATTCCATTTTCATTTCAATCTTGCTGGTAAGCAGACAAGTTCTGCACACTGATGTTGTACTTCCCATTGAGAGATGATAACTTTAAAAAAGAGATATAACTTTCCCAAATCTCAAAAATGCTCACCCTGCATCCTTATTTCAAACCACTCCACCAATGGACTCACCAATGGTTACATCTGAAGAGCTGTGTGTTTCTAGGAAGCTGTTGAGATGATGCCATGTTTTGGGGATCCAGTCAATGATTTTGATGAGCTCATTATTGCGTATGTTCCTTTCTATTTCAGTCTCAATCAGTTTCCTTCTCAGATATCTGCCCAAGAAACCTTTAACAGGCTCTGTGTGATTAGCACACAGCACCCACCTGGGTAGAAAGGATAAATGTCAAGTAGCAATGAATAGCAAATACATCATTTCCTCTTAAACATATAAATGAAGGTAATGTCATAAGCTTCCAAGTCTCATTAGTCAACAAATATAACACTGCTCCAATAAACCACATTATCGCCCACTGCTACAACACAATCATTACAAGTTTCAGCATGAATTTAAGACACTGCTGAAGACAAATGTAATGCGAGAATGCAATCATCTTCAGCATCTTGTTAGAGGTGCTGGAAAGTATTTTATTTCTTTCACTATTCCCCAACACCATTCGGAGACCCATCAACAGAGGAGAGTCACAGAAGCTAAAATACTTTGCTGTGACGATACACGAGATCAATGTTTGTCAAAGAACTGGGCTGAGAAGCAGGGAGCTGTGCAAACACAGCCACAGTAAATACAGAGTGAATGTACCTGAAATTGTGATGCAGCTCCAGATTTGGTGAAGAAGAAACTCCCTGGTTCATGGTTCCAATAATATAGGGACTGAAAAGAGAAAAGTAGTAGGTTTTTTTGAGGGAGAATCCATGAAAATACTCAGAGAATATTCTTTCTTCTTATCTGCATTAGGCCAATTTTTAAAAGAGTCTCTGGATGTACTGTAGTCTTAGATTTAAAATATTTCTGAGGCGCCCTTTTAAAAATGTTTATTCTCGAATGATTTCCCTCTCTGCACATTTGTAGTTTACTAGTACTCATCCGTAATAAAGAAATAAATGAGGCAACCCTGTCCTCATGTACCTCATAATTTTGCAGAAGGCTTAGAGTTTTAATTTCAGAAGCCAGCGAATCTCATGAGTAAGATACAGCATGCAGTGATTTTATGAAGGGAAGTTCCTATGATGGCACTTTTACAGCAGAAATAGCTGGTGTTACAGGCCAGTAAAAGTTCCAGAAAACATTATTTTTGTTCTTGCTTGGCAATAAAGGACAGTCAGTGAACTTCAAACTTCTGCACTACTACAGAAAAACCTTAGGAAGTGCAAGTCTGCCAGATAAACAGCTGCTTCTGCATGGCATGGTTCATGGGTTCGCACATATCCCAAATTCCACTATTATAACGTGTATTTCTTCTTACTCTCCCATAACCTGTCCTCATGGTACTAATGAGCTTATATGATCTGACAAGGTGAAAGGTATAAGATTTTAATTCAATCAAGCATTTAAATACATTCTTAAATTCTGTGATACATTTGCATCTCACTGAGATGCATGGAAGTCATATAAATAAAATGAAGCAGACACCTACATACTTGTCTGAAGAGGGTCAAAACTATTCAAGTGCATAAGGGCTTCGCCAACAGCCTATGGGAGTGTGAGTTTCCAGTGGGACATTTTATTTTGCAAAATAAGAAACAGCTTTTACTGGTTTAATTGCAAAAGGTGTGAAATGGGAGAGAAGAGCTGCTACTTACCATTTATTATATTTACAGTTGAGGAAACCATTGAAGATGTCACTTAGTGAACTGATGTGGTGGAGGTTATCAAGAATTATGACCACAGGGAGGTCAGCACCATTGTTGTCAGCACTGCATTGCTCAGCTAGGTTTGCTAGGTATTGTCGCAGGTCCTTCAGCAGAATTAACAAAAAAAACCAAAACCAAAACAAAAAAGACCAGATTAACCCAATTAGACCATAGATGTAATTTCAGTGGAAAAGATTTTGAGAAGGATAAAGAGGCTGCTACAGAGTTTCCCCACTGTGGGTCATTCAGCTGGATCAGCACATGCAGGAGGACCTGCTTCTTAGATAGAGCGACACTGAAGCCACATGCTAGGAAAAACAAAGGCACTAAACATAAAGCAAGTGACTGAAGCATACACATTCCTATGTGGTGGATACATTCCTCAGAAACCTGCTGATAAAATATCTTATCTCTAATGGAATATAGTTTGCAATAAAATATGCCATTTCCAATGGGATGAGATAGATTACTTGTTGGACCTCCATTTTTATGAATGCCACATTTATATACTACCACCCCCCCCACCCCCCACCCCCCCAATTATCACACAATTTAGTCATACTGAACAGTTTCCTCAGATATCTCCTTTCACCACTCTCACTGAAAATCTGTTTGACCTTTTGGGGATACTGCATCACGCCTCATAATAAAGTTTGTTGTGTAAATTCTTTTTTCCTGTCAGCTGTCTGGCTGCCATTTAGTGCTGCAGTAAAAGAGAGCTATCTATAATCAACAACACATTTCATATTTTTCTCAACACTTTGTTGCCCTTGAGGGTCTGGTCTACTCAAGTTTTACAGCTGTATCCCTAGAGGTATCTAATTTTGCCAGCGTTGGGAATGCTCAGTTCCTATTGTTGTTTTACTTCCAGGATCAGGGATAGCAGAATCTTTTTGCCTTTAATGGGAACATGCAATCTTTATTATTTCAAGAAAGATTTTTGTTTAGCTTTTTATGACCAGGTTTCTCTAAGTGAACATCATATGTTTCTTCCATGGAATAGCACCATCTGTATTATTTAAACATGCTTGGTATTTGAAATGTAGGTTTTTTTCTTTTTTACTACAAACTCAAAAGTTCTATATCAATCTTAATAGAAACAAAGGAAAAAATAAGCAAACAAACAAAACCAACCCACAACCAAAACCACATACAACAAGTAATTTACCAGAAATCCAAAAGCTTGCTCTTTGTGGGACAATTTTCATTATAAATGTATATGGTAGAACAATAAAACATAAACATATCCCCTGCCAAAGTAAATGGCATCACAAATCCTTTGTATAAGGACAGTGAAAAGCAGTGTTTTTACTGGAATAATGGTCCTCTCATCCCTTTGGGATCTGTGTGTTCTTCCTTCTTATGTTAGCATTCATTATGTTCTGCACAAATCAGAAAGCTCTGGGCAAAACCTTTCATTTTCTTTTCCCTGGGTACCAAGTTAGGAGTATACCCAATTTAGGACAGCAAGTGAATAGTATTATCTGTGGCTAGCACAGTAGTCGTGCTAGAAGCTTGATAATCCGAGCTATGTAAATCACTGTGAATGTGACATGATGCATGAGGTAATTTTAGTATGGTCAGCTTCCTGACCAATGCACACCAGAAACCGTGGTAACAGTTGTATTTATTTGCTCACAATAGGCTGTTATTATCACTATAAAAAAAAGCAATTTAGACTAGTATTACTATATATCCAATCTTTCTGATGAAGGAATTACGGACACTCTGAGAACTTAATTTACATGGGAATTTGACTCTCTATCCATCCTTAAGGTGGGTTTCCTCAAGTGAGGGAAAATTCAGATTTCCTTCAAAATGCTTCAAAGGTTTGTTTCAAATAGGAAGATCTGGTCCCTGTTCCTCACTGGGATTGGAGACTGAATTTCTTGTAAGAAAAAACGCTGAGCAACAGAACTGTATGGCAATTAATAGGATCTGCTCTGCATCATCACTATTAATCGGGCAATAGGTTTTCTTTTCAACTGTAACTTACCTTGCTTGACTTGTGATCCACGTTGAAAGTTGCAATTGCATCCTCAGTTTTTTTCCTGCCAGACTTAGTTATAATATATTCAGCCAGCCTGTTAGCTAAATAGGTCTTTCCTGTGCCACTGGGTCCCGACAGAATAATCCTGCGATGCTCCATCAGTAAATTAAAGTACCGCTGGGTAATTGGCTTAGGAATTAATGTGTCAAACACAAAACTGTCCAAACTGTTTTCTTCCACTCCTGGAAACAAAAGAGAAGAAAAATGGCCTGTCTTCATCCTTTCTAAGGCAGGTAAATGTTTGGCCCAGCACCTGATGGCATCAGTGCCATGCTCAAAGCAAGGTAAGATACTTCTGACTAAATCAAATTCCTATCAAGGGCTTCATTATTGTGGAAATGCTTATAACCTTCCACAGGGCCAAAAAATTAAACAGTGGTAGTTAGACCACTGAGATGGGTGGGAGAGGTGAAATCAAAGTAAATGTAAAGAGAAGGCTCAGTGAGGCAAAGATGTATGTTTCAGACACTGCAGGCAACCATGACAAAAAAAAGGTCAAAGTGACAGCCACGAGGGTTACCGGTTGTCACATCGATGTATGTGTAGTTCTTCTGAAGCCCCCCAGCCTGCCTCCAATAGCAAATTCCTACAGCTTTTGCAATGTATCGATTTTTTCCTGTGGAACTGGGTAAGGCATAAATATTTCTCATCATAATCTCTGTTATGGGTTTGGATTTTTTTGCCACTCTTAAGAAATTTGTACTTTGCTGCAATATGGCAGTCAGGCAGAGGACAGAGATATTCTTAGATTTGCCTCAAAATGCCTCACTGTGTTAGGTATTGTACAATGTCATACAGAGAATTTATGTGATAAATGAGTCCTTGAACTGGAGACAAAATACAGGAAGGTCAAGAGTAAGAAAAGAAATATGAAGGGACGGGGGACTGCAGTGAAAAACTCTACAGTATCTGCAAAAATATTCTTGGGGTTTTACCTTTCAGGTTCACAGTGATGACATTATTATCTCCAACCAGATATCCACAAGGCAGCAGTTCAGGCACTTCTAGGCTATGGGCTCTAATTACATCCCCTATACAATAGCTAGCAATGCAATCAGAGCTTAAACCCAGGCTAGTAGTCGGATCTACTCGGAAAATATATTCCTGAAATTATATGAAAACATAAGACATAAAAATAAAAATGGTTATTGAATGAATGCAGTTTGGAAAATTTTGGTACTGGTGAAGTCACTTGACAAGGAGATTTTTGCAGTCACATTTAAGGCAATGTGAAAAAAGAACAAACGTGAAAAAAGAACAGCACCATTAAGGATAAAGTTTAATAGTGGTGTTAGCTATATGTCAAAAACCAAAACCAAGCAAAAACTTGGCAAGGAAACCCAAAGAATACACATTTTTTCTTAAGTGTAAAATAAAAATGAATTAATACTTGAGCTAATTTTTCACTGTCTTACCTTAAAGAGACGTCTGATTACACCGTCTAAAACATCCCATTTTGTTTTTCCGCTGACTCCAATTGATCCTATCAGATATGCATGTGGTTTTTGATCCTACAAAGAGAGATTTTTGGAAACTGGACTAAAAATGGTGGTAATTAGTTTTCTATGAAGATTCATCATTTTCCCAATGAAGAAAAATAATATTACTTAGAATGTGATGTTACAACTCTGTTAATAATATCTGTGCCAGAAATAGGTATAGATGATATTACTTTGGTACATCTTGGTAAGGAAGGAAATACAGTATCTTATTCTGCTCTTAGATTGTATCTGTATCTATAAAGAGCTGAATATAATAAAAGTTCATTGTGTTTGTAATTTTTTTGTAGCACAGTATGTGAAAACATTACGATGCAATTCCAAATTGATTACCTCAACAGCATATTCATAGTTCCACCCTAAAGGGTCCAAGGCATGGATCTAATTTGTAATGACCTTTAAATGGAGATAGCAAGTCCCAGAACATCCTACTACTAATTGAACCGAGCATTGGTAGTGTCTGAGCCACCACAAAGGCAGAACGCGGCCATATGACGCTACTCTACAGAGTCTGCCTAACTGTATTGAGCGTGGATGACAGAGAAGAGAGCTGCTGTCTTTAGGATATTTCCCTTCAGCTCCTGGCTGAAAATACTGAAACAAGTTGAGTTACTATAATGCAAGATTTGCCTGAGATATAATTCAGCATCTAGACCTTTGAGTAATGAACTTACCTTGGCTCGACTATAGCCCTTGTTTATAGTGACTACAATTTTCACGCTATGACCTTCTTTGTGGAGTGCTCCATCAGTGACATCATCCAACAAAATATCTGCAATAAAAGACAGGAAGGAAAGTGATCAACCTGACAAATCATATCAGTTATGTTCACCAC
Source organism: Balearica regulorum gibbericeps (assembly GCF_011004875.1). Taxonomy (NCBI): domain Eukaryota; kingdom Metazoa; phylum Chordata; class Aves; order Gruiformes; family Gruidae; genus Balearica; species Balearica regulorum. Next base: position 43,516,892 of record NC_046184.1, on the reverse strand, counting down.
ATCAGTTCAATATTGTTCAAAGGGTTTTTTGGTTAAAAAGAAAGGCTGCCATCACAACAACTTGCAATCATTTTAATTTATACTTATTCCTAATTCAATTTTTCTGTTGGAGATTAAAAGAAGTTACAATCTGCCAATTTTTGAAGCAAAATTAGGAGCTCTAATCATGTAGAAATGAATCAGGAAACCATAAATAAATAAATTCTTGCCTTTGCTTTCCTTCTTGGAATTTGTTCAAAATTACCATATGTCCACAAAGTAATGTTGTTTAAAACCTAAATTAAGTTTATATCTTTGAGCACGCATTGTGCCCTTCAGAATGCTATAAGGAGAAAAGCAACAAATCCTTGCACTGATGTGTTTGCTGCTAAGTAAAACAGCATTTCAATTTCTCTTTCCAGCTGATTTCTTTACCTTCCGTACACATGGCATGAACAGAGTTTTTTTACCCCCACAACACAGGTTTACAAACAGTATCCATTAGAAAACCACTTTACGTTACTCCAGAATATGGACTCTGCCTTCAGCCATTCCTCTAAGAAAAGGTTTAATTTTCTTGGAGGTAACAAGTGATTCTGCTCTGTGCCTCTGTTTCTGCCTCCTCACTAACTCCTAAAATGAGAAAGCAGAAGGATGTATTTCTTACTGAAGGCTGAACCTGCAGCTTTATTGCAAGGGGTAAAACTGCCGTCTTCCTCTAGAAGTTCTCTCATAGATTTTACTGTTAGACATTTAAACTATCAAATTAGGAGAGATTATGGATTTGCATTTTCTTCAAAGGCCAGCACAGTAATCCACTACCCTAAATCCTGCTCATTCTTATTGTGGTGATTGAAGAAAAGTGTCGACTTCATGTCATAGTCTGCACAAGGTCATATTTCACCTAAATTAAATGAGGTGCCAGTAAGATTCAGTCACTTGCTCAAGCAAAACCAAAAAAGACTTATGAACATGACTTCAATGAATACATTAAAAAATAAGTCCTCATGTGAAATTTTTGACAGCTTACATCTTGATCTAGAAATCAGATTCTGCTGCTGTTTTTTTGTTTTTAATTGAATGAAGTATTTTTGTTGTGAGCTTAAACAAATCTATGCTTGTTTTGTTCCAGGCAGCCAGTTCTTCTGTGCCACCAACACTGAATGTTTCACTTCACTTGTATTTCAGCATATTGGACAAACCTTAAGAGTTTCCATAATGTCACAGTTCATCTGAGGGCAATTTACAATATATTGCATCCCCCTTGTGAAATTTTTCAATCTCTAGATGACCCTCATGTAGCCTTTTAAATACATCTCTTCTATAAGTCTTTAGGAATGAGGCACCACTCTGTGGCTAGAAAAAAATTCCACTTTCTAAGAGCTCTCCCTCTCACTGACACAAGGCGCTGAGAAGATGCCCAAGAGGGTCGAATGTCATTCATGGTGGTACTAACTGCTTAAATGGGCTCCTGCCAAGCCTCCTCCTTAGGTGCACTGTAGTGGCTCTGGCTCTCTTCATGCCTGAGCTCTGGCACTCTTTTCATCAGAAGGTACAGACAGAGTCTTGTACTGGTCCTTGTTTGCTGCTCTTCACTCCAGTGACTGACTGAAATACGGGTGTCTGTGACCAGCGAGCCCCTCCCCAGCTTGCCACTCACTCCTGTCTGGAGGAGATGGTCGTACCCTTGGGAAGTGGCAATGCAGAGCTTTGGTCATTTCCAGATGACCACGGTCATTTGGACATACTGGTCTCCCAGAAAGTGCCACAGCATTTTTTAGTATGATGAGCCAAAGCCCTCATTCTCTCTCTCAGCTTAGTCCCCAGCATGATTAACCTCTCCATATCTCAGGGACTTTTATTCAATAGTACTCCAGCTGCCACAGAAATCCCACAAGACTTGGTAGGAAGCTGTCACCCTTCCAAGTTCTCTGGCACAGCAACAAAATGATACTCATAATGATCAAAAAAGGCTGGATTCATAATCAAATGAAATCCTCCACTCCTCATTAGGCACCCTTATTTCTTTAATTTCTTATAACCAAAAGTAATTACTTTGCATGCTAGAAAAACATTTAGAACCAATAACACAGAAAATTATATAAAACTTATATTATGTTTATTCCTGTATCTAGACAGAGTTAGAACCAAGTGACAAAGTGCTAATAGCTGCCGTTCATGAAAGAGATTCCATAATTACCATTTTGAAAAAAAAAAAAAAAAAAAAAAATCCGTTGTTTTGTTTTTTTTTTTTTTTTTAATTTGTGTGAATGTGTGAGCAGGAACCATAGTCAAACTTCTTCTGCCTGTTTTTGCAACACTTCATTGTATACTGAGACCCAGCCCAGGCAAATCCATTCTAAAAGTTAAACCTGGCAAAAAAGTAGGCTGGAATGTAAATAAAAAATATATCGATTTTCTTATAAAATCTGACATTAACACGAAGAAATATTCAAATATCCATGAAATCAATGACTGGCAAGATAATACGACTAACTGCCAATCCAAATTATAGTCAGGCAGTTTGGCACATTCCCAGCTGTACTCTTGCCTAGACTCTTTCTGCAATTATTAGCCACATTTTTATTGCTTCCAGAGACTGCATTATACTTTCTGTGGAGTCTATGCTAATGAGCGCTGCCTTGCTTCTGCTCTGCTCTGCTCCTGGTTCTAATGTTAGAGACAGCACTTCTGTTTCTTGGCTACATTATCAAAACAAGTATAGAAGGCTTATTATCATAAACTCTATGACATGGAAAATAATCAAATGTTAATGTTCAGAATGTGGACCAAAGTTCTGCTTGCTTTCTCTCATTCACAGAAGACAGAGTGCTTAGTAAGCCAGGCGGGGTTTGGCTCCTGTGATAAATAGTGATTTGGTCCAACAGGCTAACTAGCTATACCACATTAAAAAAATGTAAGGGATAAAGCTAACTGAGACCACCTTCTGCCCCAGCTGTGAATATGAAATGAAGTGAAGGGAGCTAACTGAATGATAAAAGATCTGTAAACAAAAAAAGAAGAAAGTTTCATGTACTATGCTCATATTTGTCCCATAGAGACAAGAGAATGTATCTGTATAGCTGTCAACTATATTACAACAGACATTGTCCTTGTCAAATAAATTTTAAACTAGATGACCAAAGAGTAGTTAGATGACCAACTAGGTAGGTAATATCATAGCTAGGAACTAAGCAAACATAATGAACAATCTTTTTACTATTATTCAGAGTCTTCTGAAAGCTACATTCTCAGAAATGACTGCCAGCATTCTTCCTCATGTCCGTTAGTGAGTGTATATCTGATGTTTACCTGAGTGATATGAGGCATTTTAATTTTCAGGCATGCTTCTTATATATAGACCATTAAGAGGGTGAAAATAATAAATTCTTACTAATTGCTGAGGCATGCATGTGCCCAAAATATTTTTACCTGATGTAACAGATTCTGTGATGTTTAAATTGTTCAGAGAAAGTCCTAGTGACTGCCGTGATGAAGAAGATGATGTGCTGCTTGAAGACTCTGATGATGGCCGGGCAGGCTTTCCAGTATTTCCAGTCTCTGCCTTTAAACGATCATTTTCAGCTTTCAATATCTCAATTTCATTCTGTATTCAAAAGAAATCAGCATAAAAGCACAGGAAGTTATTTTTTCAGAAAACCACTGGGGGTGGCTATTCTGGTGCTTGCTGTGTGCCTGCAGGAGCTAACTGGTTTACCACTTTCACAGCAGTATGTAGCACTATATAACAGAATTATAACCCAGTCAGTGAAAACTGGATTGCCTTCATTTCTGAAAAAGGGAAAAAATCCCTATAACCTTGCTTTAGCTTTTGCCTCAAGACAGTTCCTAAACAACTCAAGCTTCAAGCTTTTGTGTCTATTGTACAATTGACCATAATCCAAGTATCCCCAGTTTTATAAGCTACTTTTTATTATCAAGTATCTTAGGTAATAGTCAGTTAAGAAAGTTATTGTTAAAATCTTAGACATGTCAATGTTTCTAAAGTCACAAAAAGTTATTACTGAGTGTAAAATTTAAGCCGTAACTTCACAGAGGAGAAATGAAATTAAAAATAGACTATTAGAAATTGATAGTTTAAAAGTTTCATAACTCTTCTTGCTATCAGATAAGACTTTTTAATCATTCGAACATCAGATTGTTCACATACTGGCCAGCGAACCCTCTTTGATGAAAACATACAGTGACAGATGAATCAGAACAACTAGAATTTTTTTTTTACCTAAATCCTCTGTGGTGCCAAGTGATTATTGAATGTACAATAATAAAATGAAAACTTAGCCTGAGAACAGGCTGGTACCAGCTAGATCTAGCTCCCAGTCGCTTCATGGAGCACAGTACAAAGCAACTGCTTATTCTTGCAGATGGTTTTGCACATCAAATTTAATTCCACATTCACTAACACTCTGCTAAAAGTCCTATTCTTTTATGAAGGCTGTTGAGATACATTATACAAGTAAAAATATAAGGGACAGCATCACAAAAAATCCCGCAACAGCTACAGAAAGATTAGATCATATAGTCAAAGGTGAGGACATAGTGCAAAGGAAGGGAAGAACCAGCAAAATAGTGACAGAAGGAAATAGATGAATGCACCAGTTTAGCCTGGGGTTCAAATCAGGAACTATGGTGAAATGAGTCATGCAATCTTTATCTACTCTGCAATTTACAGATTAATTACACAACACTTAGCAGTCTTCCATTCAGCTGAGCTTTAGATTTTTAAGGTGCTTGGAATACACACAGTATTCATATAGTATTCCCACCAATCCTACTTTTTCCACTTATCAATCCTCATCAGTTCTCCAAAACATCACAGAGTTTGGCAACTCCAAGGTGGCTGCCTGTCCTTTCAGGAAAACTTCAGAAGAAGTGGAGATTATCAGTGACAGCATCTGAAATAGTCACCTCTGCCCAGCTTTGGTGAAATTCAAACTTTGGAGGCCTGTGACTCCAGCAGACTCCTCTCTCTGGGGAGTTCACCTGCTTTAGGCACTCATACCCCAGTGTAAGACCGTAATCAGCTGATAAGCCTTCACGCCCTGTTCTCCAGCATTGTAATTAACTGTATTCTATCCCTTACAGTTCCTAAAAACTTTTTAGCGGCTCCATATCAAATGCTTTACTTATGTCTGGACAACTGAAACCCATATTTATGGACCAGTTTATTCTTGATCATTCTTCCTCCTAATTGAAGTTCAGCCAAGTATCCCATAGCCATGTTGGCACCTAGTGGTGTGAGCACCTGGGAGGATGGTGAGTACCACAGACGTTTAAAGGTGTCGCTGAGACTGCTATAGGCATGGTATAAACAAAGAGGTGTAGAAAAGCTAGAAAACATACCAAATCTGGTAGTTATGAAGTCAGAGACTGTGGACATCTATACAAAGTGCCTACAGGTGCACCTAACCTAAGCACCCAGCACAGAGCAATTCAGCTGACAAGCCACTGAGGCTGGATTCAGCTGTGTAAATGTGAGTTTCCAGCGTCATTGTAAACACAGTCTCCATGGGTCAAATGCTAAACCTACAAGTCCTGTGCAGATAAAAATACCTGAGGCTGGTTCAAACAGTAATAGGTGCCTATGCTCAGACAACTCAATTTCACCCTCTATACCTATCTTAGGATGATTTTCAGATAGCTCTCTAGGCCCCACTACTGCAGGACTAAACCTCAGTTGACTACAACAGGAGCTTATCACCAAGCTCATATCCAGACATCTAAATGTAGCTGTCCTAGTTTCAACCTGAATCCCCACCCCATGGCCTTGATTCTGTTTCCCAAACACAGTTTTCTAGTGCCTTCAGGGATGTCCTAGGTATCTCTACTGTCATTGCAGAAGGGCCCACATCTACTGAAGGACCTGTGTCATACTGTGTTGATGTTGTAGGTACTTTTGGGTACCCAACATGATACAAAACACTTGTACATAGGCAACAGAGCTGAGTTCATAAAGCTCCGTGCTTCACTGAAGAACACTGCCATTCTTTCAGCATCCTTTCAGCCTCATGAAAGGGAAAGTTTTCTGATGAAAAAATGTGTTCAGGAAGGATTTGGAGCAGTGTCACAAAATAATATAGTGAATTTTTAGTGATGCTGGATACAGTAATTTAGCTCAGTTTTACATACTTTGCTTCAGCAAGCCACAGCTGGGTTAGGAATCAGAAACAATGAGAGAGTACGCACAAATATCCCCGCCCCCACCACGGCCCAAGGATTTAAAGCTCTGTAGAAATCACTTCTTGATCTGTTTGTCTGTCATGTTGCTTTCCCTGGTTGTAGGGTTTAGATAACAAACATCCTTTGGGCAGGGATTATGTCTCCTTCCATATCTCTTAAACACATTTTAGCTATTAATATGTCAAGAATATTATTGTTGTTGTTGTTGTTATTATTATTATTAGTATTATTATTATTATGTGAACACTTATCATACCCATCTTTTGGAAGTGCTGTCAATCTAGCAATTTACATTGTATCGACGTTTTTTGGGTGACTGAAACAAAGTACTGGGAAAGGAAATGCACCAGACATACCTTTGCTGTGCACCCCTGCCATCACTTAAGCTACTGCACTGACCTGCATGCGGTTCATGGCTTCCCGAATCTGATCCAGATGGTGTGCAGAGCTGAGGGCTTCGAGACGAATGTCCGTTAATTTTAGCTCTTTCTCCCTCAGCTCGCTCTTTAGCTGAAGAATAATTTCAGCTTCTGCCTCTGTGCACTCACAGATCCTAAAGAGGAGCAGGAAACAGGCAAGAGATTAAAAGAAGGTTCTCCCCCCAAAGCGGTGTCATTACTAAGTATCAAAGTACAGAAAATGCTTGCTGCTGGTGAAACCTATGAGTGAAGAAAGAATCTTATCAAAGAAACATGAAAAGGCTCAAATTGCAAATTAAAAAAGGAAAAAGTCCTTCACCAGATGAAATGATCAGCTTGCTTTATACCTTTGCAGTTAAGTTCAATAGTTCACTATGGTGAAAAAAAGTTGTTAAAAACTTTTCAGAAATCTTTTTTTGAGCATATATCACCCATTGGTTTTAATTTTATTTTATATCTACATCATTTCTTTGGTGCAAAATTATGATTTTTCTAAGTAGCAACAGTCAGAACTGAAGTATGCTGATTAAACTGCACTACTGATATTTATTATCTATTAGGCACCAACAGTTTTCTCTGTTTTGAACAGTACACAAAGAGACAGTCCTTGACTTCATGATCTAGAAGATTTTGATCTGTAATGGTTTTGATTTATGATGGTTGACATTTTGGGTGTTGGTTTTTTTCTTTCTTAAAGACTAGATTAAAAATAATCACCATGTGATTATTTTTCGTAAGCATTAATTTTAAGGGAAGAAACTGTTATATTGTGAGAAAAGACCAAAGCACGACTGGCCCAGGGACTCACAACTGTCCAGTTCTCACATCAGGCTGTTTTGCCTCTCTGTGTCATTATCAGACCTAGATCTGTTGCCTAACAGAACCAGTAGAAAATAAACCACTGAATTTTAGCTACATTGTTATACTAAGCAATATTTTCAGTCAATTCACTAAATGTTATTCGCTCTTTATTACTGCCACTATAAATAGTTAATATTTGCAGAACAATTTAAAGATGAAAAATATTTTATAATAATAAGTATTATTATTGTGATTATTACTACTAATATACAAACAAGAAACAGAGGTCAACTTTTAATTGCCAGAATGCATGCAAATGCATTTTGGGAAAGAAGATGCAGCACTCTCCAGGTCAGCAGTTGGGTATACAACTCCATGCCCCACACTCAATTTTACCGGGATCTATGCTTGTAGACCACGTGACCGTTTTGCCTTTTCTTTGGTGCCCAGACTAGAGATGACCTGCATACACACGTATTAGACAGATGCAATTGGAAGAAAGTAAAGGTAATGGTTTAGAACATGAGACTCAGGTTGAGAAAATATATAAAGTGTAAGCAAAGGGAAGATGAAGTTGTTCATGGCAAATAAAAAAACTATGACAAATTGAAGAAGGAAAATAATATCATTCACAACATGCACAAATATTTTAAATGTGAGTAAAAATGAATAAAGGCATATACTAGGATGTTTTCCAAATATTATGATACAGTTCTTGGTTTGATGTGCCCATACCTATGCTAACCAAATAAGAAATGAAATTTTATTTACATGCATATATGATCTCATAAAATAACTTGGACAACTGGGAAGTCACATATCTATTTATTTGCTATTTTCTTTTTGGCTTTTTTGCAGTATGTCTTGAGAAGGGATGGAAAAAAAAAGATCTTGGCAAGCCAGCTTTAAGGAAGATAAAAATGAAGCAGAAAGCAGGGCGACAGTTCTGGAAGAAGCAGGAAAAAGCTGTCTAGACTAGTAAGATAAGCAGAATGGAAGCAGAAAGTATGAATTGAATTTTCTTCTGTAGATTCCAGAGCTCTTCAACACTCAGCTCCTACAACTGTAAAATCACATGAGGAGACGAGACTTCATCAAAAGGAAGAAAAACAAAAAGATAAGTCGGCGTTCCTGAGCAGTCACAGAAAGAAGCTCGGACACCTGAACTGACCTCAGACAAAGGTCCAAAGTAGTTAGAAAGAGTTTTACTTTTTCTTTCTTGTTACAGTCGCAGGATTTTTAAATCAATAGGTTCCTTTGGGTAGAAGGAGTAAGTCAGTCATGATCTTTGAACAGAGGCTGCTGACAATTATGAAAAGTCTTGAAGGTGACAGATGCTTAAATTATGCAATGAAAAACCAAATCTTCCAAAGTAACTTTATCAGTATAACAGACAAAGAAATTATTCTAAATAAGTATGTTTAATGTGATCTCTCTGTGGAAGGGAAGGAATCTATGATATCCTGTGTAAAAAGGTTACAATAATAAAAAATGGAATAATATGATCAGAAAGATCAGCGTTTAAAAATGTTATGGAGGAAGAATCAGAAGGCTGTGAACTGGACAGAATTTAGGAAGTTAAGGCTCAGAGACCAAGTAGCCATGGGAAGAGCTTGGGATGCAAGATTAAATATGTAGTTTTGCCCTTGATAAATTTTGGGAACACCAGTAGATCTGGAGAGCAAGTCAAAGAGTCAGAGAAAAAAGCCGGGTTGGCAGAAGGGAAACAGGATAAAGTTATGGGAGCAGATCTGTGAATCATGAATAAATAATTTTGTAGAATAAAAGTGTTTTGTTTAAGTTCAGGCACTTTCTATTAAAGCTTTTACTAGTGATTTTTAAGTTGGTAACAAATCAGACCGAAGGGTCCCAAACATGTAGAAATCCTCCTCCCAAAACACACATATACCTGAAACCATAAAATGTGAGCTTCCTATAAAAAAATCCAACAATACTGGAGATCTACATGAGTTACTCCTCACTAGTCTTTATAGAATGTGAGGAAAGAAAAACATTTATTGTGGAAGGGTTTCTTTTGTGGGAATATTTGCTGTCAAACTCCTAAACCTACTATATAAAAATCATTAGAGTCTATAAAAAGTTAATCATAAAAGGCACCTAACCTAATGCCAGGAAATTCTGATCTAAAGCTCAGTAATCAGTCACGAGACTAGAATTCCCCTGGTGCTTTAAGTAAGAGTAGTTGTGACCAGATTATTCTCAGTTAGAACAAGGAAAGTAGGGCTGGTATCAGTAGTGTGCATTTGTTGGTTCTAAGAGGATGATTTCCCCAGATTAGAAAAAGTTATGAGTTTAGCAGAATGAAAAAGAAAATAGGTAGAAGAATACGAATGGGAGCTGAGAACTCTGTAAGAAGAATATATTAGACATCCAAAAAATAATAAAGAAATCGGACAGCTTTTGACTGATGACTTGTTGTCAGTCCTGAAACCTTAAGGATGGTGATTTGAATAAAAAAATAAAAGTAAAATTCCGAAAAAAAAAATCCAAGCTGATAAAAGAGGCGAAATAGATAAAAAAGTATATAAATGAGTAGCTACAAAGTAGATAAAGTAATAACAGAAGGGATGAGTATCTTGTAAACATTCATAGCTACCTGGAAAATAAAATGACATTTTTAGTATGTCATGAAGAAAAGAAACTGTAGTATTTGGCCTTTTCTAACTTGATACAATAAAGCTATTAATGGTGCAGAGAGAGCACAACATAAGCTTTTGGATATGCATTTGGAAGGAAGTTTGTACTGCTAGATGATTTTTGGTAAAGGCTGTGCAAGGAGGAGAGAATGAACTAAGAAAGAACTGCTGGAAAAGTAGCATGTAAATGGAGCGAAGCTCACGAGAAGTCTGGCAAATGGACGGAACATGAGATTAAACGATCACGGCTGTTGACAATGGTTTCTAAACTGCAAATGGCCACACTTGAGGAGGTCTGTTTCGCAGTCTATCCCATTTGGGAAGAAAGGTTTGCCAAGAGAGAGACTTACGCAGATGCTGACTGTGACGGTTTCATTGATGTTGCCCCACACTCTCCTGAGCTGTGGGGCAATTTGGGTGATGAAGGAAGAGAGGAGTCTGTCAGCTCTTCTATGTCTGAATGTGAGGAAGGAGGCTTGGTGGACTTCTTCTTTCCAAAGGCCTGTTTGAAAGAGCTTCTTAGCTGGAAAACAAACATAGAGCAAGATTATTTTCCTCGTCACGGCAATCTGTGTGCAGTTCATGTTTCGAAGAGTTAGTTTGCAGATGCCATCCTAGCCACTGCCTGAGGTCAGTATACAGAAGCAAGGTATTAACATATGCAACACAGTATCTCTAAAAACATGATACAGTGCTTTGTTTTGACTTTATTAATCCAGCGCAGCGCAAAAGTAATGCTATGGAAGAAGTGCAGGACCGAGTGGTACGGCTATGGGAGAGGGGTGCTCATTTAAAACCATTAAGCCCCAGTGGAATCCCAGTGGAATCCCATTCCCATGGCATTCCCTTCAAGGGCTGGCTTTAAATAACCACGTTGCATCTAGGTACAGGCAGAACTTGCTGTTACTAAATGCTGAAATCAAAAGACAAGTCCAATTTACTGGGTTTGCCAATTTACTTTCCCCGTTAAAATTTTGAGTGGCCAAACTTTGCAAATGCTGTGGTTTGGATCACAAGCGAGAGGATTTAAGCTGGGACATGAGGCTTGCTTTGTTGTACTGCTGAGAAGAATGTTAGCTGAAAGGTATATACTCTTTGCTGCAGTTTCCTTTAAAGTAGTAAGATCTGAACGTACAAGCATTGCTGTTTCCCTCTAGAAGCCCTTATCCAGTATTGAAAAGGGACAGAATAGCCAAAGAGCCATTTATTTCAGGAGCCAAGATGACAACAGTTTTATCTGCAGTGAATTTTAACTAGCCCATTCGTTGATACCTTTGTCTAAATACAGAAGTTGTTCATCTTAGGAAAAATGTGGTGAGTTTTTGTTTTTATTTGCAGAAAGTTGTTCTGATTAAAATTGCATAGAACTCAATGCATAGAAACTGATTCCTCTATAAAAAATGAGGTATTCAAAGATTTTATTTTCACGATATAATTGGAGAGTGGGGAGTGTGACCACTGATCAGAGAAACATTAGTTAAGTCCTTTCCAGCTCATGATATCTAATGAGAAAGAAATGGATTTTGGCTACACTCCCCCTTTCTATAGTCTAAACTTTGAGATTAAAATGAATAGAGACAAACTGAGAAGACATACAGGATAATCTGTTTTTAGAAGGTATAAAAGCCTACTGCCAAAATAAATAGCAATCATGCCAAGATAGGGTTCTTTATAGATGCATGCCAAATTTTCCATGGTTTATATTCACCTCACTTCCTCTAGAGTTCACCTTGCAGAAACATGAAAGAGTGTGGAATTACAAATCAAGGGAATGAAGGCTGATCATTACTTTTAAAACAAATGCTTATGCAGGTAATATTTTTAAAACAACAAAAACATATTTTCCAATTATTTACTGAAAGTATTTGATTAAACCCTTAGCACTATGTGGTGTTTGTATGTTCCAGTTGAGAAGCATCTTAATTACTTTAAACACCGTACTACTTTTACATGAGTATTCTTAACAGATTTTAACTCCCTTCATAGCTGGGTAACATATTTGAGTCAAGTCTTTGAATCAAACTCCGACTGAAGAAAAATCAAAGAGGGTCTCGATGTGGCCCAGAGATGGTTTTGGTCACAACAGCTACTTTAAGTTTTGGTTTTTAGATTCGGTTTGGTTGGGTTTTTTTAAATTATCCTGACTTATGCAAATAATTCCCCACTGATACTCAACAATTTTTAGTTTGCTGGTAGTGTCACGGTATGGATACACGTGAATAGCTTTGTATCTGTCTGGCCCCACAAGAATATTGTAGATGAAATGGGCCATTATGCTACTCAGGCATTAGGAAACGACATAATAGCTAAAAGATAATTAAACCTGCTGAGCACTTACCCAGTTTTTCTTTTTCTTTTTCTTGGAGTCTGCGTCATTACCACTGCCAATGCTTGAATGGCTTGTAGCGCTGTTGATGCTGGAAACACTTTCTGAAGAATGTTGCCGCCTTATACGTAAATCTAAAGAAAAGAAAATACTGTGAAATCCATCTGTCTCTGTTTCAATATAATAATCATTCTTGTATTTATGTAGCATCTTTCTCCTCAAAGGGAGCCTAAATGAACATAAATGGCATTGATTCTTGCAGTGGCTTGGATTCAAGCTATTGCAGCCTTTGAAAAGCCACACGGGAGTCAATGGTGATGCACAAAATTAGGCTAACACTTAGGAGATTCTCCAACCTGGGGTCTTACTGACATGAAGGCGATGACCCTGCACAGCAATCTATGCAGGCATAACCTCATATCTAAGCAACTTCTGTTACAGATTGATTACTTGACTTATTATTATCACATGTACTACAGTTCTGAGGAGTATAGGGACTACTTGACTTGTAGCAGGCTTAATCAGTGATCAGATGCTACCTTCTAATACACCATGATGGAAATAAGCAGGCAGGACTTCATTAAAAATGAATGAAAAAATAACCAAGAAGTGGAGAATATTAGAAATGATTGGTGAGGCTTTTGAGTTTCAATTTCTTAAAAGTTTCTCTGATAACTGTATCTTAATCACTGGAAAATATTCTTGCAGAACATACTCACTAATACCAAGGGAAATTACTTTTTAGATTATTTTTTACTTCTTAGAAGTTAGCTTTGCTATATTCAAGTCATGCAATGAAATGACCTTAGGGCAAACATCTAAATAATGACCTCTTCAAAGAAAGATCAATGACACTCTCAAAAATGAATGCTGCTCTTATTTTTTTTCTTCAAGTCATTCCTTTGCTGTTGCTTATCAACAGGCACTTCTGAAGTATATATTTATCATGTGACATCTTCCTAACTGCAATGAGAAATTAATTCCGAATTTAAAATGTCTGCTTTCCTGCACTGATTTAGCCCTCTGTGAAGGAGCTGAGCTGCTGTCGGTCCATCTCTTGACAATGAGTACAGCAATTTTCAGAGCTACATCTTATGCTGCATTTCCAAGGTATAACCATGTTTCGCCATAAGACTTCATTAGCATCTTGGGTGTACTTCAATACACAACTGCAGCAACTGGGTCAACTAATGACCCCCAACAATGGATTCCTGGCCACCCAGTTCTGAGAAGACAAGGCTCCAGGAACTAACCCTGTGGCAAACAGGAAGCTCATGCAAGGTTTCCAGCTCTGGAAATACCACAAGTATGCCTACCATGCATTGCAGAATGTGCTTGCCCTTGCAACAGAGTCCCCAAAACAACAGAAAAGTAGTGACTTAGCTTTTTTCCTGGGGAGAAACTCTGCATTTATTTTAATACTGACAAAAACATACCTTTGTGGGTGTGATCAGGACCATTCAGGGCTCCTTGAATAGCAGCTTGTGCAGCAGAATTCTGGGCTTTCAGCATTTCAATGGTTTCCCTTAGCTCTATAAGCTCAGATTCCTGTGGGAAGAGCAAAGAGAGCTCAAAATATATGGAACAAGAACAATGTTTGTCTAAGCTAAAAAAAATTACAAGATAAGAGTGGTCAAACCGAAGTTCATGGGACTGCTTGGGTGAACATAAGGGCAACAACTAAGTAGAATGCATATTTTCTTGCCAAAGATATTAAACTCAACTAACGTATTCTTTTGCATTTATTCTACATAAAGCGTTCTCATGTTTTTACGGAGAACAAAACATTTTTAAGACTAATCTAAAAAGGGTCTCAATTCAATATTCATTATAAAGTTAAGAGAAACCCAACAATTTTATTGTGAAAGACAATAAAACCATTTGAATTACATCATTTAGTATGAGAGGCTACTGTTTAATGGATGACTCTCAACATGAATTTGTGTATTTTTCAAAAGATTTAACTTGCTAAATAATAATTCAATTTTAAAAAACCCTGTTTAATAGCAACTGTCCTGCAAGTTGAAGTAAAATTACTCCACTTGTGTGCAGGAAATTCTGTATTAGAATGCACAGCCAATTCTAATTAAAAATAGCTTTTATTTCTGCTGCATTAAACCTGTCCTTCCAGCCTGTATTTATATAATGGGGATTAAAGGAATTTAACCTCAACAATAGACAAAAGATGACAAGGAAAGAACATGTTAGAAATCTTTTGGGAAAGAAGCTTGGAGATGATCTGTTTCAATGTCACTCACTGCTTAACCTCTTCCGGAAAGAAAAAATTCTGAGGTAAATTATATTTTGTAAAATAGTCAAAGGTTTTGGTTTTAAGAAAATTCAGTTGTGGTTTTTCTGCTTAAGATGAAAAAAAGCAAGCAATACAAATATTTTCTATCCAGTTCACAATGGGTCTCACCATATTTCATCTTTTGGTGCTCAACCAGACTGTGAAATGTTATTTTTATAGACAGCTACACTGACTCCAGTGGTGACTAACAGATCACTGATATAGAGTTTCTTTCACAGTTTGGCTCAATGAGGCCTTTCTGCTTATAGGATGCTGTTCAAAATGAGTATAGGCAGAAAGATGCAGAAGTTCAATCCTGGAAGGTACTAAGCAGCCTCTTGATCCTGAGCTTGGTACAAAGGCTCACACTAAATGTACTAACTAGCAGGTTTAGATTTTTTCCTCGATAGTCAAAACAGCACAGTGAAAACCAAAACTGTTTCCTCATGAATAGGATACCCAACCCGCATTAACACTATGAATGGAGTAATTTTTCTCTACTTAAAGTTCTTCCCTTCCCATAATTCTATTATTCTGACAACGCTGGCAGGCTGGAATGAAGCACTCCAGCAGGTTATGATCAGTCTTTGTTACAGGATCTTTCAGTATGGATTAAACCTAGAGTCACATATGTTTTAATTAAAATCTGGAAACGAAAGATTTTATCTTCAAATTATTCTATGATATTGTCTGGGTAAACTTGATGCTGCACAGTTGAATTCTCTTGGAGCTTTATGAAGATTTGATCACAATGGCCATTAAAGAAAGATCTGTCTGTCTTATTGTCACAGCTGTCCCTGTTTCCTTTCAGTGTTTTTTAAACAAAACTCTAATATAATCTGCTGACTGTTTTCCACATTAAAGCATCTGCTTTGGTAAACGTACCTTTTGTTCAGCTGTCATTGTTAGACTTTGCAATCGGCCGGTCATATTTCCCAAGCTTTTTTCAAAAGCTGCTACTAGATGAGCCTGTGAAAGAAACAGAAGACAACGTTCATTGTGACAATGGGTCTTAAATGCACTTTACAACTTTCAAGAATACACAGAATGTTTCATACATTTTGGCTGGACAAACAATATCTGGACTCTGTGAAACCCAGCACTCCCACTCTGGGCTTTGTCCCAGATCTATTTATTTTTTTTTTTAATTTCTTTTTTTCCCCCTCCAAGCCGATCTTCTCCTGCTCTTTTCTATTAGTTTTAAACTCAGACTGAGCTAACTTGGATAGGTGAAGCAGTCAAGTGAGCCCAGTGTTCCTCAGGCTTCTCTAGCCCCCAAGGAGATTAGCTTAGCTATCCCTGCCTGGAGATTAATTACGGATTTAATGCCCTGCTTTCAGTTTACTGATATATTGACCAAAAGAAGTCTGTTCCCAAATAGAAGTCCAGAAACAATTATTTTCAATTATTGAACATTTCAACATGGGAATTCAGGTACTTTATCTTAAAATGTAAGTTTTAACCTCACAAATAAAACACTCCAGAGGAATCCTGAGAATCAAACAAAAAATATCACAGTTAGTTTTGTAAAAGGTCATTACATGTGTGCAAATGTATATACAAAAGACAGTCTTGAAAATTGGAAGTCCTACTTCTGAATAAGAAAAGCAATAAAGTTGAAACTGATTGGAAGATTTTAAAAAAATTAAAGGTTCATTTTGTTTCCTAACAACATTCACCCTATACTCTATGCAAGCAAAATTTATACAAATTTATACAATATACATCAACTCTCCATCGCTTCTAACTGAAATCAAGCTTTGTAGGCAAAGAAGGGCAAATGGTCATAAAGAAAGCAACAAGCTAAGCCAGCTTGTACAGCCAAGGGAAAGTAAGAATTTCATTTTTATGAAATACCATCTGCTCCTCTCACAACACCGAATAGTAAAAGCAGAAGGAAATACCATCTCAAAAGTGGTAATAGGCAAAGTTTTCAAACACAGGCACTACAATACACTTGGAAATATAACTCAAAACCAACATATTTATATGCACAAATGGATTAACTGAGCTTCCTCACTGAGAAAAATTAGTTTTTATTAGAGCAGTAGAGGCACACACAGTGCCTGGCAAATTTTTCAGTTACAGATTTGCATGCTTGTACAAGCATAGTTGAAATTGCTGAAACGTATGTGCATATACTGAATCTGAGGTATAACCACCAAAAGACATAGTCCAAAATGGATTCTGTTATGCACATTACGAGAAGGAAAAGAGCTTCTTTCCACCTTGCTCTGTATATTATTCCTCAAATAAAAAAGATTATCGTATATGTAATAGTGGCCCACTTCTGGGTCTCCACTTCAGAGCTGGTATAGTGATAAGTGGCTTTCGTGTTTTGTAAATCATTTTGGATTGCTATAAACATTTCAGTACCTTGTAAACTTCTTATTTTATACTTGTTAAACTTATAAGTTTACTCCTTCTATATTATATTATTAGTAAATACTTTTATTAATTACCTATGGGTATAGTGGTCAATCCACCTGCTTTCAGCATCTGCAGGGATGCCTTAGGGATAATTCTTTTGGTAAAGGGTATGTACCCCAGGGACTAATTTTTTATAAACATGAGACTAGATACATATGCAATTTCTTAAGGACTAATTAGTAATTGTGTATATTCCTATTTTAAAATTTATAACTTAGACTATATTCTTGAAGTTATAATTTTAAATAAAATGAACATGGAATATCTATCAAATGCACCTCTGAAACCTGTCAATCGATATAAAGTTATTCTAGCTAGTTTGGAAACTACAGCCTTCGGTTGTTTTCATTCTTCTATGAGAAGATAAAAATAACTAGTTTTTAAACTTTCTTTTCACTTTAATAATTAGCTACATATTAAAAATATCCAGACTAATTTATGGTGTTTTAATTCCACAGATGATGACCACTGACCCAGAACACCATCAGAGACAAAGTAGATGCACTACCACAGAATTATAGCCAAATGTCTCTTCATTACATGTGTTTAACAGGAAACTAATGGAGCTCACTGTTCCCTGCCTCATAAAAAAATCTATAGCTTGGCTGATGGCCCGTGGTTCTGCTTTACCATGAGAATAACAATGGGGACCGAGGGCTTGAAAAGAGGAATAATTTGCTTAATTATGCATTGCTTTTGTCCGTTTCTCACAATTAGACTGTGATAACCACAGTTCTTTGGTACCTAACTATGCATATTTGCGCAAAGTATTTTCCTATTCCACAGCTACAACTTCAGCTTATATTGTACATGAATAAACCACAAGGAACTTTGGAAAAATTAAGAACTAAAAAACATCATTAAAAATGTCATCAAAGGTCACTGAAACTATTAGGTTATTGCCTGATAGCCTTTAGGGAGAGACAGCCATTTCACAACTATGGATTCTTACTAAAATTCAGCCTGTGATAGAATACCTGACCTTCTTGGAGTAGCACACTAAAATTTTTGCATCATAAAGGTAATTGGATCAAGATGATGGATCTTTCCTGACTCATCTGAGATAAAGACTATCAGGTCTTGATTAAATAATAATAAAGAATATAATAATAAAGAATATTAATAATAAAGAAACTTAATTCAAAGGCCCATCAACTGAAGACTACTCGAGAAAAAAATCTTCAATTGCATTGTTCATTACTTTAAATGTTTATTACAACAGAAGACTCTTCTATGAAATACAAAGTATTAGTTTTACATTCAGAGTAATAAACTGTGCTGCCTTTCCCCATGGTAGCAAACATTTTTTTATTCAGCAGTCTAGGGAACTCCTACTTGTTGAAATCTTATGCAGATTTGTCCCAAAAGAAATATTATGTAACAAAATAAGAAAAGTTAGTTTGAAAAAGGCTACAGTATCAGTATATTTATATGTCTGTGGAAGTATACCTAAAACATATGTATGTATATATTCCTATTTAAGATCAGACTTTGCATTTAAATTGTTAAATGCAAAATAATTCAGAAAACAATTGAAACAGAAAGAAGTAACTGTGACTTTACGAATGCTCATTAGAAATTAGAAATTCTAATTAGAAACTTCTTTTACACTTCTAAATTTGGTAATTGATTTTGATTGGATTGATAATCCTCAGACTCTGAGGATTATTTACTTGATCCAAAAGGATCCATCCTTTCATTGTCATAAAAATATTTAGGAATAGAACTATTTTTTTTAAGTTACAGCCAATCCCTCATGCCTTAGAAATCAAGTTTCATTCATGGCATATGTCACTTGAATACCATACAAAATAGCCTGAACACTGCATGTGCTTTAAATAACACTTATTCTAAAGTAAAAATATATCTTCACAATTGAATGGGACATCTGTACTTGGAAATAGATATATACTGGAATTAGAGTTAAGTAACTGGGCATTACTGGAAGTATGCCTCCAGCAAAATATATTCATCTTTAACATGATATACATTAGATACACAGACAATGTACAGCTCTTAATCTGTAGATCCATCACATATGGATTAATTTTGACTTCTAGTAACATGTGAAATTCCCATTGGAAATAGTCAAAGAGATATATGCTCAGGGAATGATGTCGGTGCCAAGATGACAGATTTAATTTTAAACATTTCCTTAGTAAAGGATGCCCGCCAGCCAAACCCCAAATACCTCAGCTCTCAGCTTTACAGCCCATCCTGAACATGACACTGGCATACCCAAAGACTACCTGCTGACACACTTTACGATTTGACCTGCGGTGTTCAGGTTTATAAAACAGAAGTAAATAAATAAATTTCCTCCCACCTGGCACGGCTGAATGAAAGGAGGTGTGAGAGGCCAGAAGGGATCGGGCTGATTGCAAGAAGCCACTGTACATCTGGTGACCTTTTCTGTTCGCCGCCTGCTATTATCTTGTTGTTTGGCTGTGGGATAGTGGTTCAGAGCTGGCCAAACAAGAGTATCAGCCAGCGAACCCCCTCCGCTTTCTACTGGCATCCTGGGTCTACTACAGTTTGCAAGCGTGCACCCTTCAGCTTTACTCAGTACAAAGCACTGATCAAAGTCCCTCCGAACAGGCTAGGTTCAGGCTGCTCGCTGGAATCTGAGCCCGTGTCAGTCATGTAGGAAGTCTGCTGGTTGGACACTTTCTGCACTGAAAACAGGCCCTTTCTTAATTAGTATTGAGATTTGCCCTTCAGCAACATCAAAACAGGCACCAGGGGAAAAGCCAGAATCTCAGGAAAAAAACTGTAAATTAAGCATCCAAACAACAGCTGGGCCCTGCTTGAATTTAATCATATGCAGGCAAAACACTTTGGGGTTAATCAAATGAAATAAACTGCTGAAATCAAGCACAGTGCTTGAGTCCAGCCAACAAAACCTGAATAATAATTGAAACCAAGTAAGAAAAGGTTTCCAAAATGCCTGAGAAATGCTGTAACTAACTTCCAATTGACAGTTTTTGATATAAAATAGTAGATCAAGCAAAGGTTTGATGAAATAGGTCAAATTTCAGCCTGACAGTCTTTTAATGACACATGTATTACTGTCACCAACAATCTTCGTGGTGAAACAAGGATACAAATAGTGTTAAAATGAGATTAATAAGATGGTCTTTTTTTTTCTCGCATACAATACTTTTGCTCAGTTCTACAAAGGGAAATGGTAACAACAAATTCAAGTCTGAGATGAACTGCAAGGAAACAAGATTTCTGGCTATTAATAGGTTCCTTCTCCAGACCACAGCGAGGAAAAAAGTGCTGCCTATTTTCAGACACTGGAAGTATGGATATTTGGAGGAGCTTAGGACTAAGGCTAAGATGATTGCATTTATAGCAAAGGCATCAGAAAGGACTGAGTAATTTTCCGGTCAGCAAAGGCACCGCAGAAGATACTCTGGTCATACAGTTCTCTGCCTGCCAGAGATGGACGTATCTACAGAAAAGACAGGCGGAGTGACCAAACTTCTTTCTGCATTAGACTTACTGTTTGTTCAGGTTTTAGCCTACTGAAGTGCAAATGTGACTCAAAAAGAAGGTCACAGTATCCATTTAGAGAGTGAAATATGGTTTTGATTTCTTCTCTGAGGATAAATTACAGCTTTTGTGACTAGGATTATTTCTCCTTTAAATGCCAGGGGCTGGTGAAGTATGTCTCTTAGATTAAGGAGACATGCACGTAAAGCATATTTTTACTTTATAGACAAAATTGCTAAGACAGTACAAGGTCATGAAAATTAGAAGCCCACCCGGGTTTGTTGTAAGTTTGTCATATTAAATCAGATATTTGTTACTTACTCTCATAATTTTTATGAAAAGTATATAATTACTGACATTTAAATATCAGTTCTGTAATTAGACTAAATTTCAGAGGCCATATCACAATTCAAAGTTGCATACACACTCTGTTTTCAACCTGGATTTTATTCCTGATGTTTAAGTGATACTTCATAGAATTTATTTACATAAAGTGCTCAAAGGACTGACAGAATTAGTACTAACACATCTTTAAGGGATTTCTTTTGATCCTTTGGGCTTATGTGGAAGTGTTCTTTTAATGCTTTACATCTTCTGTACCAGAAATAGCAGAGAGAGAACTCAGAATCAGGCTTATTGTGAAATACTTTTCAATTTTTGGTTTTTTTAAAGTATATATTTCATGACAGTAACCCCAAAAATACTTACTTATAATATCTAGCAATATCTACTTTTCTTTTACGATTGTTTTCATCATGAAGGTGTCTAAATCCCTTGTTCATGCCTGGAGAATTTGAAGCCTCTAAGTTTCATGCTCCTGACAGGTTTAATTTTGAGGGAATTTCCACATGTTGGGGATTTGGAAAAAGGAAAGATTTCTCTAGTACCATCTAAAAACCCCATGTGCTAAAAGGATCAGCTTTAGGGTTGCTGATAGGTTTAGAGTTTAAAGGTTGTCTCTATGGAGATGGATTAGAAGGTGGGTGACACAGCCAAAAGAATGTGATTAAATTAACCTTTATACAACATACAGTGTGCATGCACATCTATATACGCATACAAGCAGGTTAACAAATGCAGTACTTCTGGATAGGCAAAACCAGATGCACACATCTATATATTTTTAACTGCCCTGTTGACAATGTTACCGCTCCAATTAGAGCAGTAGAAAAGCTATGGGCATTCTTACTAGGTGTTCAGAAGTCCAGAGGCAGTGCAAGCGACCAGATCCTCAACCAACACAACATTAGTTAAACAGATCAAACCCCATTTATTTCTCACCCATGCAGCAGAATTAGTTTGAGTGAAAACCAAGCCAAAATGTAACTATCCATTTTTAGCTTGACTCAGTTTCTTCGAAATAGGGACCAAATCTAATTGTAACTTGGAGCTGGCTTTGAAAACTTGTCTGGAACCAGCAATATTATTAGATACCAGTCTGAACGGTGTTCAGCCCATACAAAGGAATACTGACCAGTGCTATAGGCCATGACTTCTAACTAAGACTGGGAAGAAATTGGACGAAATTGGCCCAAATGAACCAAACAGCAGCCTCATTGCTTCAGCTGCAGGGAAGAATGCCCTGCCATCCTCACTCTATTGCATTTCTCACTGTATTATAGGCTACAGGATTGCTGGGAGGACTGTTAAAGGATGGAGACTAAAGAGAGTCATCTTTCAACACATCATCAGGAAGGAACATGCTGGTTCTTTTTGTTCAGAACAAGCAGAAGTAGAGAAGGGCAAACTACTTTTCTGCCCACAAAGTAAGGCATGGTACCAAGAGCCCGAGTTATCCCCATCAGAGGGGCTTCCACACCAGCTCTAGTACAGGCTCCTGAGCACAGGCCCACCACAGGCAAACAACTTAGTCTTGCTGATGTGGCACCACTGCTCAGAATCACAGAATGGCTTGGGTTGGGAGGGACCTTTAAAGATCACCTAGTCCAACTCCCCGGCTGTGGGCAGGGACATCTTTAGATCAGGCGCTTGCAGGAATGAAGCCAACTCTTCTGGGTAATACCAGCTGCTGCTGCATGGGCATTAACAGGGTACTCAGAGTGGACATGGGGATGTCTGTGATTGTGCTGTGTCACAAGCCCAGCCACAGTCCACCTCCCTGTGCTCTCTACCACAAGGCAGAGCTGCTGAAGCCCTGCGTTTCTGGCAAAACGAAAAGTGCACTGCAGAGAACAGCGGACTTGTCAGCTGACACGACTACCCGAGGCATGCTGGCTTAGCTCTTCTGACCTCTTGGTGTTGGTTTTAGTTTGTGGCTCTCAGGATGGGCGAGTGAAGGATTGCTCAATTTGGCAAAGATGACGATCAGTGTCTAAAACACGAGAGATGGAACCCCACAGCGAAGATAGGTACACTGGCTATAAATTCCCTAATGAATAACCCAACCAAGAATCAAGCTTTTGAATTTACGAACATTGCAGGACTCTAATATTGTCTGCCTCACTAGTTCATTCTCAGAACTCAGGACGGACTGGCAATTCATACTGCTACAGGGCTACAAAACACCCACAGGTGTTCTGCAGCCACCTGAACAGAGCAGAAAGTGCTAAGAGTAGCTATTCCACATTTTCACATGGCAGTCCTAACAGAACAAGCAGCTTTCACACAACTAGAAATTATTTTCCCACAATATAAATACAGTACTACTTCAGCAACTGAAATAATTTCTTGAAAATAATGCCAGTATTTATAGATCTAAATACTCAGTACATCTGCATATTGAAGAAAGGCACTCTATAGGTTGCCCAAGATATCAGGAAACTGCTTTCTTGAAATGCAAAATTATACTCTCTTGCAACTGCATCTCAGCTTTCCTTGGAATGTTAGCTATAGTTATATCCTGAATTGCAACAGATTGTTCAGTAACTATTCAGTAACTTCATCAGAAACCATAGTAACCAGAGGATTGTAGCTCACATTCCCTATCTGGCATTATTTTCTGAAAACATGTTCAATAACTCATACTACTGGTCTATGACAATTGGAAGGAACACCAGGGAGCTGTCTGTGAAATATCCCAGTTTCCATTCGTTACTTATCAGCACAGTTATTGCAGCATATGAATTCCATATGCAATTGTGTACTGTACTGCCCTCCACATCTATCTGCATTTTGCAGGGTTTATCTTTGTGAAATGAAACTATAACGAATTCTATCAGCATCTACAATTCATGCCCTTTCTTTGGTTGTGTCTCGTTATTTGTGGGTGCTTTTTTAATTGATTCTGAGGAAAGAATCTGAAACTGAACTGTCATCACATCTGAAGTGTGGAAACTCTCATTTCCATTTCCACTGTCTTTATTACAAGATTTCTTCTGCTTCAAGCTCAGGCAATACAGACACTTAATGAAATAATTAATTTGAAAAACACCTAAATAAATAAATAATAAAAGTCTCCCAGACCATGTGTTGGTACTTGAATTGAGCAAGAGCTATTAGCCAGTCTGATAATGTATTCTCTGATACCGTTTATGATCACAAGCGAAAATACTTACATTTGCTGAAAGCTGAGATGTAAGGGTAGCAACTTTCTCTTGTGATGCAACCAGCTCTCTCCGTAGTTTCTGAATTTGCTAGAAGGAAGAAAGACTTCTGTCAATATTTCAGCAATTTCCTTTTGTTGTGGGGTTTCTTTTGGTTTGTCTCGTTTTCTTAAGGGATCGATCACTAATAGGTTTACAATGTCTTAGTTTCACAGTTGAATCTCAGAACTATTCAGAAATACAAATTATTAAAAGTTGGCACTTAACACTGCTCCAACAGTTTTCTTGCACTTCACAGTGTATGAGCTAGGATCCCAGTTAAAGGAGCACATAAGGACAAATGTACAAGCATCTGTTTACACACGTAAATGACATGGTTTTTTACTAAATCCCCTAAGTTCCGAACATATCCTTAGTGCAATCAATGATAGCAGCCCTGGATGAGGCCTAAGATTATGACACACAAAAGAATTTGAATAATCTTCCCTTTGCTTGACTGTAGAAGTGATGCAACCGACATATGTTAAACGTCTACGTCAGACTCAGATGAAGTGCCAAAGAGTACTCTCCCACTGCCTGGCATGAAGAAGGCTTTGATGACAACCTCAGACACAGATTTTTGCTTCATGGATGTCTAAAGTTAGATGAGGTACTGTAATTTATTTTTTTTTTCTCTAACACAGTACTTCCTACAGTGCCTGTGATTCAAACATGCAGCCACTTTAAACCTTATATATCTTTCACAAACTTGCTTGCCAACTTAAAAAAATGTTGCTTTAAATGTGCCTATTGACATGAAAATAAACTTAACTCAAGGCTCCTGTATCCTTTTATGAAAAATAGAATCCTTAAGAAAGTTATCTTTCAGCCAGGGCATATATCTAGCATAAAGTTTGCGCATCATTTTAAGCTCATTTAACCCTATTTGAGATCTCACAGGGACTCCAGGCATTGCACTGAACTTAAGCCCAGCATGGAGTTTCACTTTGAAACTCCTTTCGTATTCAGACGTAAAAGAAATTATTCCAGACTAGAGAAGTAAAATGTCTAAAACTAGCCTAGGAAAGGGAGCACATAACATTCACTAGTGAAGACTATTGCAGTACTTTAATTTTATGACTCGATGAAAACCAACAGGGAATATTACACAAGAGTTAAGAATGAGCAAGTTCCTGTACATGTATGATACAAAAATAACTATCATTTACACTGGCTCAGAGCAAGGGAAACAGATTATTGAGCTGTTCTCCATCCTGGACTGCTGCTTTCCTTTTTCCAAGTTTTCTCCTTGGTTTTTAATAGCAATTATTTGACCTTCCTGCTTAAGCTACTCTTTCATCATATTCCTGCAACTATACAAAGGCAGTTCTCATGAAGTGATGTTCAACATTTCCTGCAACAGCATCACAGAGCAGACCAAGATACTGAGAAAACAACATGTAGCAATACACAGGAAAGAAATGTTGTTTCACCTCTATATACAGGCTATAAAAAAAGGGCAATGAAATGAGGAACTGTGATTTACACTGCTGAGCTACCGCATGGTTCTTTAGCTGCTTTGCTTTAACTTTCAGAGAAAGGAGCTTAGAAAATTCAGGTAGAAATTATGTTGAAATATATTGAGGCAAGTAAGAAAGAATATGTTTATTTGTTCTAGTTCCTCAAAGTATCTTTTAGTTGACTTTTTTTCTCTGATTAGAGTAGTAAAAATAGTAGCAGCATAAGTGCAGGAGTTGGAAGACATGTAGCTCTGTGAAGTGGAAGTGCAAGCCTTGGTGCTGCGTTTTATTGCTGCTACTCCCTAGTGCCCTTCTAATACAACCAGGACTTCATTTTGAGAAAGACTGTAATTGTATCCAGCTGCTGACCCTGGCTTGTCACCCATTCTTATACACTGTGAGGAGAAAGAAGCTGTTTTCCACGTCAGATTTGATTTATATCTGAAATCAATCTGCGTTGCTCTGAAATCCATCAAAGTGGTCAGGTTCAGAAATTTAATATAATGCAAAATGTAAAGGAGAGAAGTTCAAAGCGAACATTTGAAGTATTTTTCTCCTGTAAGGCAGCACATTACCTAGAACTGCACAGTCCCTTAGATCCAGTACAGAGTGGTATTAAGTCTGAAATCAGACGTATCGCAACTCCTCCTCTCAGAAGCCCAATTCTCATCGCTGCTTTTCACCTTTTCAGAACTTCAGCCGAGGCATTCTTCAGCATGATGCTAAGAAAACACCTTCTAGTACACTAGAAGCTGCATCGGCTCTTTACCAATTCTTCTCAAAAAGTGGTACAAAGACACAGGGTGTCTTTTTCCCCAGCAACTCAGCAGCTTAGCCATAGCAGATAAAAAATAAACTTTAAAATAATATAACACAGTACACAACTATAGAAACAAAGAAAAGTTTTTACCTCTGAATGTGCCTTTTCTTCTGCCTGAAAGAAAACAAAGAAGAAATGGCTTAGAAACAGTCTGCAACATAATTGCGGTAATAGAAAATAAAAGCCAGCTACACTGAAGTGAAATGAATAGTTTCACGGAGCCATTACATTTAAGGAAGGTATGCAGTAAAAACAATAAATGGAATTCTTTTCAACTTACTTGACAAGGTTCCAGCTGAAACCCCAAAGAGTTTGCCAGCATACTGACAACATGAAACAGTGGATAAAGGGAGAACAGGAAAAGAACTGCAGAAACTGCAGCTACATTTCTAAGATACAAAAGAAAACTTGCTGTGCTGTCACTGCACGGACCTTAGTCTGTTACCAGCAAACTTTTACACCATAATGATTATTACGGCTCCTGGAACTGTATTTGCCTTACTGTATACCGAGCAATATTCCTAATAGACTAATCCCTGCTGAAAGATGTTGGCAGCATACCAGTAAAACATATATTGGGGAAGGTGGAGGGGAGAGGGGGACTTCCACTTTAAAGTCTTTCTTCCATACAGAGTACTGACCAAAATATTAAGGGCTATCAAGACATGTTAAAGTTTCAGCTTAACTTGCTAATAATATTTAATAATTTTAGGTATTTTCCATATTGTTACGTATTGTGTATGCTATTGAAATAGCTGTGATGTTATTTACTCAGCAGTCTTTCATAACAAGCTAAGAAAACATAACAAAGCTTTCATAACAAAGCAAACCTTTGAAAGTCATTACATTTGTAAGCATGGGAGTAGTCTAATTTAGGAGGCATTTGGTGGACAGAAAAGTCTTGCTTCAGTGGGATTCTAATGGAAAGGAATAGCATGCCATGAGAGAGGAACCCTTTCGTAACACAAAATAAGAATCAGTTAATGTACTGGAAATCAATCCACCCCGTGATCTGAGGTGGCCCAAGTTCAGAGAAGCAATCTAACATTGTCTGGATGAGAAGTAAGCAGTAAAAGCTTACTTTTATGCTTGTGGGTAGAAGAATGTGGGTAGAATTAGCTATAAATAACACTAGAAAGACTAAGAAAACCCAAGGTAAGAGTTTCTCAGAAAATTCCCAGACATCAGGCAGTATCTGTTATTACAAATTCATGTAGCTGCTTTTTTAAGCCTGTATTAAGCACAACTTTTGTGCTGTTAGAATTTTAATAATTGATTATAGAAATATTTTCTTACTTTACCTGGTATAGGAGAAGAAGACTTTTAGAAAATGTCTCTTTCCATACATGCTTATCTGCTAACAGGCACTAAAAAGGCTGAGATGCTATGATATTTCCCTGCGTAACACCTAGAACTGCTCTTGGATGAAACTACTGTAGTAGTACATCACTACATGGGAATGATTTAGAATGATGATTGTTTCATTTGCCAGCACTGGTGTGACATACCTACTAACTTTCTGATCTATGCTTGCTAAAAGGAGATCTGCCCAAAGAAAAACATGAGTATCTGTTCTCATTATTGTTACTTCAAACGTATAGTGCACGAAAAGTCATCAAAGGATCAAGAAAGACCATGCCCCCTTAGGAATTCTACTGTGCCAAGACAAGGAAAAAGAAAAAAAATAGGGTTGGTGACCTTTTCCTGAAACCGCCACATGGGATGTGGTCCCCTGTCCTTAGACCACCTGCCCTCGCTGATGAAGGCAGTGCTACGTGTTGTTACCAGATGGCTCCCTCACAAGGAAGCGTTGCCTCTCTCCCAGAGTTCAGAGAGGTGGCTCCCACAAGTCAGCTTTTGTGGGCAGTGGAAGAAGTCAATGAAAGAGGGAGAACAGGATTCTGGGCATACTATCAACTTAACCAATAAAATTTGACCACCAAATACATCTGAGCAATTTTTAGCCAAGAATTCATGCTCACACCACTGTAACCCAGCACTCAGCCATTGGTTCGAAAGGCTCTAAAGGAAATAATAACTCTTTTCTCCCTCTACTTCTCCATCATATCCATGCATCCCATCCTTGTAAGGATTTTTATTTTTTTTAAGACTTAAAATATTAACATACAAATGACATGTCCTTACACATCTCCTTTGAGCTTGGCTTAGCACAGTTAATGAAGTCTAGGTATTCTAAGTGTAGCTAATGCTGAGAGCCAGTGGAAGAAATATAGCAATTAACTAGATATGTGCAAATTGCAGTGTCTCACCTACTGAGCAGGAGGAGATTAAAATTGGAGACAACCTATCATAATTTACACTATCACACATCGTTTTCAACTTCTCGGAGAGCTAGATATATTCATTGCCAAAACAGAATCAGCATTTCAATCTTCCAGTCTACTAAGTCCAATTACATGGCATACCTTTCTCTGAAAGCAAATGATTGTCTCTGTATATGCATATCTTTACAAGCTGGATTTCCAGTCTATTCCATTAAGTTCTGAAAACCCAAATGCAAACCCAAAAGAAAGCCAATACATACAGAAAATACTAGTGAATGCAAAACTTCTGTTTCATTGGACTTATTCATTCCACTAGCAGTAAATCATGACATGTTTCTTCTGAATCTCATATTCCAATTCTCAAAGAAAAAATCTTCGGAGAATAACTTCAAACTTTGCAGCTATCCTTTGGTAATAATGCATAAAGATCTTGATATTGATCTTTATTTAGTACTTTGTCTGAATCTCTCCAGTGATTAGGCTGCCAAAAAACACTACCATCAAGGCTTAAGGCAATGCTTGAGAAATCTGATAAACATATTTGATTAAGACACTTACGGAAAGGAGGCTGCTCCTGCTTAGTGATTTTCTCTTGCTTAAGTAAGGTAAAATAGCTTTTGTATCCCTCCTTCAATCTAGTAATAGCTGAAAGCGAGTCACATGTGGCATAACCCTGTGAAGCTATCCGTTTCTGGAGGAAATGGGGCACTGCACCATATCATGGAACAATGAAACATTGTTCTCTGCTTTCAGTTGGTGTGATACTGATTGCCAACCTTTCACGTTTCTATTCTCCACTTGTGCATCATCTTCTGATTAATTGCTGAACAGTTTAAACTTTTTTTACAGGATGAGAGGGATCAAGCAGAAGAAATTCTGATCAAAATTCATCCCTAAAGGCCAACCCTAGTAATTTTGTCACACTAATTCCTTTCCTGCCCTTTGCAGCTTTTTCTGTAACTTTCATTATCTTGTCTACATAATCCATTACTTAAGAAGCAAGGCTTAGCTGCAATGTGAATTCACAGTCAGCCATTTCAGAAGATATTTCACGTACAGTCCGAACTTGGGTAAACAGTTTAAAGTTTGTTTTGCAGGAAAAATACTGTTCTTTAATATCACAGAATTTAGGCAATATTTCCAAGATACTCGGCAATCTGGAATGATAGCAGGTTATACAAATAGAAAGTATTAGTAAACTCTTGCTACATGACAACATCAGAGCAGACATATTTCAAACTTACTGACTCACCAGGGGCTGAAAGCATCCTGTGTCACTTTATAATTTGATTTTTACCATCTGTCAGTTTCATACCATTCTTCTAACATTTGACATCAAAGCTTGAATTATAATTTTGGACACACACCTGCCACAGTGTTTCACAGACAGAGAAATAGTAAAGTTTTCTACCACTACCAAAACGTTAAATGAGAAGCTTTGATTTGAATGTTAGTCACACTTCATGTGCAGCCAGTCTGTATGTGCATTCTACTCCCCCAAAATAATTCAGGACTGGTCTGGACTGGAATTGCTTGCAACTTGCTGCTTAAGGCCTGGGAAACCATAATGACTGTGTACCGGATGTTTTAGACATGCCCTTGTATAGACCTTTTTATGATTAAACAGAACTAGGAGAGGCACCATTGTGGTAGACGTTGTGCATGGATGCAACCTGCTTTCCAAGCTAACATGAGTTTAGCGTTGAGATAGGGCTACCAAGTGGTACAAACCCATCAGACTGCATGGGCTCGGTATTCCCAGGCAAGAACTGTTGTTGGCTCTGGGTAGAGGAGTCGCTGCCATTCCTGGGATGTCACCTGACGTTATTCAATGCCTGAAACTATGGAGAGGAGACAGACTATTCATGAACGCATGGTGTGAAAACAGAGAAGTGGGTTGCTCTCCTGCAAAAAAGGGCTACTACAGCATGTAATTGTGGTTAGCGAATAGGTTGCAAAGCAGCTGTTGCATATCAGCAAGGGAATGTCCAAACATGCTTAACTCCTCCTGTATGGATGATTTCTTGTTAGTAGAACAACTGAAGCAACAAATTATGCAGAAGATCTCAAAAAAGATGCCAAAACAATAAAATAAATAGAGAAAAAAATCAAACCCAGAACTTCTGCTTGAGCTATAATACAATTATTACTTAATCTAATTAACTAAGATTAATACATTTTTAAAGAAACTCTTCTCTTTGGAAATAACATCTAAATGTTGTCATTTGCAGCAAAGATCAGTAGACATTTTAACTGCAAATTTTATCTCCCTTACCCTGAAGCAATCTTGTGTTTTACAAGAAATGTACCTCAGTGAGATGACAAAAACACTTTGTAAATTGTGCAATTAGAAAACTAACTGAAAATAAGCAAAATCTCTCAAAATTATCAACTACAATAGCATAAGGATCTCCCTTAAATATAGACTCCTAGACAATTACCTTCTTTTTAGATTTCAAAATATACACTAGGTAATTTTAAGCAGTTCTAAGCAAGTCACATAAAAAGATGAAAATAATGCATTCTAAAATAGCGTGACAGTAATACCAAAGTTGAAAATAAATGTTCCTGCTTTATTGCAGTACAATTTTAATCCTTCTAAACCGGAAAGTATTGAAATTTTCATGAGCAATGAACAAGAAGAGACACAGGCAGAACTTTTTTCTAAAATGTCAATACTCACCGTAGAGTAGAGAGAGGATGTGCTGGAGACAAGTGATAATGAGGACCCATGTACTTTAAAAAAAGGAAAATAACATGAAATATTGATGAAAGCATAAAACTCCCCTCACGGAGCTCAATAACTAAACATCTTTTTCAAACGAGTAACAATCTTCCATGAAGACCAATTATAAGCGGTCATTATAGAAAAGCTATTGATATTTTTTCCTGCACTTAGAAAGATTGTTCTATACAGAAAAAGCACTTTACTGTGTGAGGTAGGAGAGCGAGCCAGTGAGATTCAGTATTATTACCAGCAAACCAGGCATCGCTTTTTTTGTTTTGACAACAAATCACTTGATAAATACACTCTTTAGAGGAACCAGAAACTGAGCCGTTTATACACCCGTCCAAAGCTGAGCAAACTGATTTTAATAAGAGACTATGCTTTGCAACACAGTTAACGTTCCCTGGGGCGAGCTCCCAGGCTGTGTTCAGCTGGTTTCTCCCCTCAGCACAATACAGACCCGTGTATTTGTAGTCCATGTGAAGGGGTTACTGCGAGATGTAGTGCCATATTTCCACTAATCATCAGCAGAGTCAGCCCCAAGAGCAACAAGTGAATGTTGCAGGACTTCAACTCAAAAAATGGGGTAGCTGGCCTCTCTGAAAATAGCAAGTGAAGGCTCAACTGAAACAGAATTGCCCCTTCTGCTTCATATGACTCTCATGAGGAAGGATACACCAACAGAGAATTTTCAACAAGTTAATTTATTTAATTACTTCTTTTCATTTTTTCTTCAAAAGAAATCAGTTTCATATTTATAATCTGCCAGAATTTGGAAAATAAATTATTTTGCTTTAGTAGCTACCTGGCATCTGTATGCCAAACTGACAATACAAGAATTGGATTAGCCAAATAGACTTTGAATCTAGTTTTGAAACTGGGCAAATATTTACAAAGATGTGGTACCCTCTGCTTTAAATCGGTCAGCTGAACTCCCATTCTGCTCTCGCAGCGGCTCTACCCATTACCTCCCTTCTTTCACTATAACCTTCCTCAGAGCTCCTATCTTAAATAAAACACATTTGGCCTTCCAAAAGCATCATTTCATGTTAATCTCTAATGACCGTAAACTGCTTGAAAATCTGTTTATTATTGTTGCATTGACTTTCATTTACTCAGGTTGATCATGGTTATCCGCTCCAGCTGGATACGAAACATGACCAATGAGAAAGCTTTCACCAAAGCCACTGGTGACCCATTATTGAACCTCTAGATTTAACACCTCTTTTTCTATGCATAAATTATTTGCCTTGTTTTCTCTATTATTCTTCCAGTGTTTCCTTTGATAATTCTCATGTTCCTCAGCAAAGGGTCTGTAGTCACCTCTGTCCTTGAATTATGTGATATGCTTCTGTGCAGCCAGCCATCCTCCCTGTGCTGACAACTCACAGCTTGATCTGTCCTGCACCCTACTGCTAGCATTACATATCCAGATGTCTGCCTGACATATCATCTCAAATACAGAAGAGAAGAAGGAATTGAAAAGTAAATGTATTAGTTGTCCATTATTTCATTTAGGACTTTTTTCCCCCTTTTTATCTCATAACTATGAGCTCTGGGGCTAGGGGAAGACTTTATTTGCTTGTTATAAAGACTATTTATATTGCCACCACTTAGCAGTAAGCAAGATTGATAAGATGATGTTATAGAATAAATCTCCATTAAATTTCAGTGGAGTTTTTTTGTTGTTGGGTTTTTTGTGGTGGGTTTTGTTTGGGGTTTTTTTTGGAAGGCGGGGGGGGCTTGTTTTCTTAGCTGAAGGGTGTGAGAACTTTGTGGTTATGGGAATTCTGCAAATAAGCAGATTTACCAGAAATGTTAGGCAAAAGAAAATGTTACAGTGCATTTAATTAGGAGTTCTCAGATGGTTGTAGTTAAAAAAAAAAGCAAAAAAAAAAAAGCAATGCCCCCAAAATATTCTCCAAATTCCAGGTGTTGTACATAGCATTAATGAAACCAGACCAACAGTAATAATCTGCTTAAAGAAAGTAGTGAGGTCAGATTAAATGACAGAATTTAAATACAGAAATGCACATTGTGTTTGCTGTCTGAGGCTGTAGGAAAGTGAGAAAATGAAATTACTGCAAAGAAAGGGGATGCTAAGTCGCACTCGCATTTGAGGAAAAAAAAGGAAATACAGAAGTAGGACTAAGCATGGAATCACAGTAGTCAAGGTATGCTCAGACACTTCAAATTTAGAGGCAAAAAGAATAAAATAATTTTCCAAGAATGGCTTCCTTTCCTCCAAAATTTCTGATAAAGGATTTATACATGTATGACATACCCAGCATTGCATACTACTGTGTGAAAGAAATACCTTCCATGCTTTAGGGTAAGGAAGTCCATGAGTCCAGCTCAATAAAATGAAAAAAAAGCTTCACAAAATTTTTTAAGTTTTAGTGTTGCAGAAGAAATATTTTAAAATTTCACTACACTTTGGTGGCCTATTTTGGGGTCCATTCACTGATCCAAATAGTAACTCAGTCTTACCTTCTTCCATGCTGTCCCTGAATGAACCTGAATGACTAATTGCTCGTGGTCTCTCTTCCAAGGATGTAGCACTGCCACACAGTTGGGAGTCATCATACAAATCAAAAGAAGTGTCTTGTGCAGGGATGCTGTTTGAACGCATCATACTGGGTCCAGGAAGGTTAAACTGAGATAGGTTGGTTGGACTCACTGGAATACAAAGCTTTATTAATGAAGCACATTTCCATTAAATGAATTTTGGTTCTGCACAAAATTGTAATGTAATGGTTAGGTGGATTTTATGCTGTTGAGAAAATGTGAGGCTTTTGTTCCTACATATAAAGCCACCACAAAAAGGTAAAGCAGAGGATCTCCAAGGAACTGGATGAGATTAATCCTGTAAAATACATGGTAACACTAACACTGGTGTCTGAATACACACTTGTTCACTTTGACAGCCCAAGACAGAAAATCAATGGGAGAGATTCAAAAGTTAAAAGTTAAAAAGGAATAAGAAGCCTTAAGTATTTTTTATAAGAAGCTCTTCTAATAAATCAGTATCTGTATTTTATTGTTATAAACCTATATTACCAATTGCTGTAAAGACCAAAGTTTATTGGCATATGCAAGACATCTTTATACTTTGATTTTCTACAGCACCTACCACTATATTAGGTTAAAATTCCTGCACAGGCCAGTTGAATCTCATCATAATAAATAGGAGTCACGCATGGTTAAAATCCAGAGGAGTGTTGATGAAGCTACTTTAAGCTTTTGCAAAGTCTTTTGCTTTTGCAAAGTCTTTTGATTTTGCAAAGTCTGTTTGCCAGTAGGAAGGAAAGCCTAGTTATGGTTCACCTGGACCTCATGAACTCAATGCCTAGAAGAAAAAGCCAATTGTCTATCCAAATTCAGCCTCAGTGTTTGGACTTTTGTTTTAGACCATGCAAGATATGCCTTCAGACATAAACTACCAGAGCAGCTGTGTTGTGAGCGCAAATTATTCCATAAGGCTATGATCATGGAAAGAAGCAAAGGACAATGACAAAATAAATTTAAAAAAACCCTGATCTTACTGCTCTCTGTTCTGAGTACAAGAACTATGAACAAAAAGAAGATAATTGTAAGCAGAAAATGATAGAGTGAAAGAAACACTGCTTAAAAAGAGCTGTGTTTAAAACTACTGCAAGTACGTGGAGGAAATCCAAAGCAGTGGCTTGCTGAGCCAGGATCCAATTTCATTTTTAAAAGTAGCTTTGTTCAACTTCTTTTCCCATATGTAATAAAGACCAACATTTGTATGTCTGATCAAATTTCTTTTGAGTGATTGTAACCTACAGATGCCATAAGCTGTGACAGAGTGACGGAAGTATGAATGCTTCAAAGGTTGCTGCTAATTCCACAGTAAGGGCCTAAAAAGCTCATTGTGAACCTATGTATGTGTCCAGAGTGCTGCAAATAAAAGCTCTTCTACTAAGCATTAAAGAAAAAATAAAATTATTAACAAAACTAAATTTGTGTTGGATTAAATTGAAACAAGATCCAGAAGAACCAAATCTAAATCTTGACCTGTAATCAAACAAATCTGAAATGTGACTCGCATCCCAAAATATTATATTGCATACAAGGCTGGGATTTGGATTGGGCCCAGTGCAATTATAGTCAGGTCCAGCCATTGAAATGCATTGGAAAGGCCTTTCTCAAAGCAAACCTGTATATAGGAAAAACCCCAATGTTTAGTGTCTGGGTTGACATTCACTACATTCACTGGAAAGAATCCTACTGCTGTGAATTCTTCTCCTTGGGCAAATCATAGAGAATCTGTACTTTTTTTTTTTTTAATATGCAAAATAGGAGATACCTTGGCCTACTCCAATGAAAATACCATGAGTTTCCCTTCATTAGTGAGGCACCACTAATGGTGATGGAGATGTTAAAATAAATTATCTAGTTTGGCAAACTAAGAAATATGAACGGTTGAATTTTATGATTCTATTCTAGAGTGGAAGAAACAGTGAAGGGAAATGGCATTTACCCAGGTTGGAAAAGTGATATTTTCCAGTTGCAGATGAAGACATAGCTGAAGGAGAAACAAGTGGGGACTGACTGCCAGTGTCTTGCAGGCCTCCAGTTGAATGGGAGCGTAGCCATTCCTTGCCTTCCTCCTGACTCGTCTGCCGGGATGATGGAGTATATCTGAAAAACCACAGCTGACACGCTCAAAACAACGACAAGTTGACCGTTTGGAAAGAAACAGATGTCACATAAATACCCTTCACCAGTTAGACAGAACAAAACCCTTGGAAAGTATCAAGTCTAGTTAAGTGATTATCACCAGGGATCTTAACAAGGTAACGTTTACCATCTTATTACAACAGAAAAAGTACAAGACTTGAAACCCCTATCCTCTTCATCCCCCTCCCCAAAACAGCATTCCCTTCTTTTGAAGAGATATGATGATAAATCATAGAAGACAGACCACTGAGCTGACAGGAAAGGACTTCAAAGCTATAGGAAGTATACAGGTTGATGCAAAAGCTTGGAAGCTGTTTTGCTAGGATGGGGAATGGACAGACTAGAAGCCAGGAAATGTGAGTAGCTGCTTACAAAATGACATCTGCCACAGATCACGTGGGCAATTGGTTAGATGACAGGAGTGAAACAGATCAACAACTCTGAAAAAGCAGTTTGCATTGGTAATGACAACTACTCATGGTCATACGTGCGGTCTGTCGCTCTGAATGCTACTTGGAATTGTGTCCTGCCTCAAACTGGGGGGGAGGGAAAGGGACAGGAAAAATCCACAATTAGCAGAAATAAGTTCTCTGGAAGGAAGAAGTCTGGCAATCAAATCATTCATCAACTGCTTCCTATGGCAAACCAATAAAACAAGTGCAACTTGACACACTGGCTAAGAGGGAGAACTGGTAACTCACTGGCCCAGCTGAAAGAGGCTGAGCTGGAAGAAGGGCAATTCTGGCAGTGCTTAAATATTAAAATGTCCAGGCAGTGTGGTTCTTAACCAAGAGATTGTTTTCAGCAAGGTCTGCAATAGCCTACTTCATTCAGCACAATCTCCTGCTGAGAAATGAGCACCTTCTTCACCACTGTCATGAGCCATCAGTGCTCCCCAAACAACAGAGCCGAAAGGGCTTTTGATACTCTGGTTTCAGGCTTGCGAGGCACATGAATTTCTGCTTAGAAAGCAGATTAAATGAATGTGTAAGTTCTCATGTTGTGCTTGGGGTTTTGAACAACATTTTATGGCATTAAAACATCTTGTCCTGATTAAATATTTACTTCCTTTCTCCTTTCAAAAAGACAGCTATGATCTTTGCCTATAAATGTGGTAGAGCAGAGTTACCCAGAGGTTATCAAATCAGAAAGATGGCAAAATGAGAATTCAGGATCTGGTCTTGGACTGGGATCTCTGTACATTAAATCAAAATTATGGTCTTTCTGGGATAACTGATCAGGCTTATACGCCTATAAGCTGTTTTCCCACTCCATTTCACTTTCAGCTTTCAGCCACCATTACAATCGTACAGCCACAAACCTCAGTCATCCCATTGTACTCTTGCAGGGTCCCCTTTATGCCTCTTTCATGTCCTCCACCTTTTCCATTCTCTCCCAATCCAAAGTGATTGTTTTGGGATAACAGAAAATTTGATTAGATTCTTTTTAAGGAAGAGATAGTGCAGAAGAGCAGAAGGGGCTTTCTAGTGACAACACTTTAGCACTATCTTAAAATTACATAAATTATTATTTATCAATAACTCAAGAGATTTAACTGTGTAATTTCAGTGACTGGAAGGCTGCAGAGTGTCTGTGTGCATGCACATATACCCTTGCTTGCAAAATCTCCTTCCCGGATTAGGGAGATAGGCTGCCACGCCTGATGAGACCAGAGAAGTTACCTAATGATCCCCTCTTTTAACCGTGGAGCGGAGAAGAGGGTGGATGACTTCTGGTTTCTGTGATGAAGATAGCTCTAATTAGTGGGGAATTAGTAGCAAAGTTGGACTCTGAGTATTGCTTGATAGGGATCAAGAAGACTAGCTGGAGCAGGGCTCATTTTATACTTACGAACCTTGGATATTAAAATAAGCATTTTCTAGTCTTACCCTTTACTAGATCTTCAATTCAAATTGCACAAGTGTTTGCATTTAGAGTTCAAGTTCGGATCCACCTCTAAAACCTTGGTTTTCTCAATAATATTTTCAACAATTAGTCCCAATGAATTGCAAAAGTATCTTGCTCTGTCTCTTTTAGCTCTCCAGGTTTCAATGCCTTTTAAGATTCATTGCATAAGGAAACTATTGTTAATAGTAATCAGTTTCCATGATGTATCTTGAAAGGAAATTTATTCACTAGGCAGACTTGGAAAGAAAAAATCCATTGTTAAAATCTATATTTTGTGGTTTGAATCTAAATACCAAGAACTCTGTTGTAAACAGGTTCAACAAAAGGAGAAAGAAAAGGAAAGACAGTGTAGAAAAGATTATAGGAAAACAGAGAAGCAGCAGTCATGCTCAAAAAAATATATACCTTAATCCCTTTTTGGGTAGTGTATTTCTGTCAAGCTGCATGCTGTTAAAACAAAAAAAATCCCTAAGGACATACAGTAAACAGGACTGTTCAGAATTACAAATTTTAAAGGTCTAGATATGTGTGCATAACAGAAGGTCATTTAATGCTTTTTAATATATCTTTCATGATAAATCTCTAACTCATTGGAAGGGACAATAGGACATGGACTGCTGCACATTCATTTTTCATCTAGACATGCTCTGGGCTGGGTCAATAGTAATTTGGAGACTGTCCAAGTCAGAAAGAAGTCCTTCCTTACCATTTCTAACCTTCCTACAGCTTCACCCTGCAATCTGTGCGAGAATCATATGGTCACAGTATGAATCTTTATTTTTCACAGTTGCCTATGATATGCCAATAGATTTCCGAAAGAAATGAAGGTTGTGGCACCTGCTACGAGACAGCATGGCTTGCCAGAAGGCAAATGACAGCTCTGCTTGTAGAAATACGTGCTAAATATGCAGACCCTTGTCTTTCTGCTGCTGTGGGGCTCATATAGTAAGGTGATGGTGGGGACAATGAAAAGGGGACCAGAGCAACGTTGTTCCATATTCAGGCACACACGGTGGCAGAGCAACTGATTGCTGGAGATCTGTGGCTGGACATTTCCTAATTCAAACCCCATCACTTCTAGTGATCACTTCTAGGGCACCTAGCCTTTCTTCAAATCAAGTGTCATTTGGGCATTTATTCATAAAGGCTTGGTAGATTGGTGCCCAACTAGTGTGGGTTGAATTTGATCTAGTTATCATCAAGTAAGTGTTGAAGTGGTGTTTTTCCCTTAAGAACATAATTTAGTGTTGCCATATGGATTAAATTGCAAAATGGCTTTAGAAGTTTCTGTATTACATATCATAATCACACCTCTGAGAACAAGAGTACCTTAGGACTCTTCCTACCCAAGAAAACTCTCACGCCACTCTTAAAGGTTGTTTTCTATTGTGCCAGGGGGGCTGGGGGCCCCGCTGCCACGTAACCTTGATCCAAATGGGTAAAGGCACTGAAAATACTGTTGGTGTTAACAATCCATCACCATTAGGGCTCAGTCTAATGGCAGTAAAGCACTCTTAGCACCAGGAAGTTTTATGGGCAATTTTACTGGTGTAATCAGGGCCTTGTTCTGCATGGGGAGAAAGCAAATAGAAGGAGAAACTTAGCAGGATTTCAGCACAGGCCCAGCTATCATGGTCCATGTGAGGGTAGTCCTCTATCAGACAGAGGACTACATTTTCAGCATTTGCTCCCAGCATAACTAACAGGACCAGGAATGGTTGATAAAAAGAGAACATACATTTGAATACATGATTCATTTAGGTCCTTACAGAGAAGAATGGGGCCTTGATGTTGCTTCATGCACCACTAAATTTCAAAACAAACAAACATGATCATAATAACAAAGCCAGTTTCTTCTGCATATACTTCAAACATACTAATGAACACTGCATTTTCTAATATTATTTTAGCTTGAAGTTCTATGTATTTCAAAACAATCTATAGCACATTATCTAAAAATAAAGGAGCCAATCAGTGCTCCTTTAAAGTAATCCACAAGTCAAAAGTTATAAGTCAGTCAGATAAATAGGCTACTAGTGTCCATCAGATTTTGCTGAAAAACTTTTGAATGAAATGAAATAGTGATGACTATTCCTCAACATGAGCATGGAATTATTGCAACTGCATAAAACTGAATGTAGCAAATATTCATTTTGCTTTTTTAAAATACTAAATAGTGCAAAGATGCTCCTAGATTACAGATAATTGCATGAATCTATTAACCATGGTTCTATGTAACTATTAACTCAGACCCATAACTGCCCATATCTTTTTAGTATCTGAAAGCATTCCTCCACCGAGAAGCTGCGTATGTTACTTCTACAGAAACTGGACTTTTGGTAAACAGAATTGAACTGTAACATGCAGTGATCCCATTAGGACATTACCAGCCTGACCTCACTGCTCAAAAGATCTCTAAAGACGATCCGAAAACAGTCACCCCTTTCCTGAAAGAAGCAATGCGTTCATGGAAATCTGTCTCTTTGGCTTAAAACAAATATAAAATGAGGCTGAGAATATTGTAATATTCCTGACGTTTTCCTCTGCCATGTCAACTGCCAGAAGCAGTCTTGCAGGAAGATGCATGCATATGTAGGCTGAGGTCAAGCCCACCGTATCTCCATTCCCTTTTCTTTATTTTGCACTGCTGAAACCATCTGCAAGTTCTCTGGGGTAAATGACAGGAAGCCTTAGAGTTCTCAGTTTCCTACCTGCCCTTGGTGTTGAGGTTAACTTGGGAAAGAGTTGTAATGCCTTGTCTTTGGGCTATATCTAACTGTTGCAGAGGTGTTAGGGAATAAAAGAAAGTATTGGAAGCTAAGAAACTCCTAGGGAGGTGTAGGACAGGCTGAGCCAAGCTGATATGAGACTTATAAATTAGTTCCAATGAGCACATAAAAAAATCTGATACATGATGCACTGTTTCACACCTTAAAACCACAACCATCAACTATGATAATTTAAAACAACTGAAAGTCTTGAAGAGCTTAAGTGGGTTTCATTGCACTTTCATGGCCCTCAAAACTAAACACCCTTTTAAAGTAAACCAAAGCAAGCCAGTCATGTAAGAAACTACTTCCACTCTGCTCATCTTAAAATGCAGCCATTACTGGTGATGGGACCTCTGTTAATTCCTATATTTCTGTATTTTTTATGCATCTCTTGCTGTGTCACTCAGACCAAGCAGAAGAAAGACACAAATCTGCAACGCCCAACAGTAATTAAGGGTTCAAAAGAACTATTGGTGATGTGTCCACCTGGAAAATTTTATCAATTAAAGCAGTGATATTTCACCAATTAACCCCAATAGACAGTTTTATTTTAGAGTATAAGTACCTGTACGATTTATTTTAATCCCTCTAAATTGTTGTAAGCTAAAATACAAGTGTCCTCCCACACAGGGAGTTACACTGCTATAATAACAAAAGTAGACTTGTCTAAATAAGTACTGCTAGTGAAAAATCAGCAGAAGTCCTGAGGGAGATGCAAATTTTGCTGAAAAAGCAAATATTTTGCTAGTATTTACTGAATCCATTTTCTGGTTATTACAATCTCATAGAATCTGATAGCCTGACAACTGGGTGTGAGCAATGTCTGATCATCCCTGGAAGGACTGAGACGTGCTGGGTATGAGTGGGCACATGTGGCAGAGACCTTGCAGACTTTCTGTCTCCATGGCAGGTGACTGCTTTTTTGGAGGCAGCCATGGGCTACTCCACTGAGTAGAAAACATAGATGTACCCTGAGATTTTGGTCTCATTTTGGGTTCTTTCCAGTTGCACCAAATATTTCTTAAAACTCGAAATCCCAAAGTCTTCAAGTTAAAGCCTTAACATGAAAAAGTAGAACGGGATAACTACATTCTAGGACTTACATGTGATGCTTTTCAAAATAACTGGGAAAATGCTTTGTCCCAGCAATGGCACTACAACCCCTTAGATACTGACTACTTTCAAGCCTCATCATTTACCATTTGGTATTTGTGCAAATACATCCTGCCCTGTTATATCCCTTCAGGCTAGTAAACTATTGATGACTAGTCTTTGATAACTCCTTACTGACTGGTCAAGCACCTTACTTTATTTTCTTGCTTGTGAGAATGTACTGTGAAACAGCACATAAAGCTGTACTAAGTTCAGGATTTCTCATTGTATCTAATTCCTCTCCTCTACTCACAAAGCCTGTTTTCCTGCAAATGAATTAAATGAGTCTTATTTAAAAGGCTGTTAATGATAAATCCTATGTTATCTGTAATTTAACCCATTTTGCTTAATATCCTCTGTATCTTTCCAGGACCCGAGGCAAGGTGGCCTTGCCCACAATCCCCTCATCCTCCATGCCAGCCCTC
This sequence comes from Balearica regulorum gibbericeps, assembly GCF_011004875.1. NCBI lineage: Eukaryota > Metazoa > Chordata > Aves > Gruiformes > Gruidae > Balearica > Balearica regulorum. The sequence continues at coordinate 43,474,496 of NC_046184.1, read as the reverse complement.
CTCCTCATTCCTTTCTCAGCACAGACCCTTTGAAACCTCTTCTTCAGCCCTAATGACTGCAGCATTATTTCAGACTGTGTCTGAGGCGGGGAAGTGAAAAGTTCACTGGGACCAGTAAATTGGAGCCATCTTTAACCTTTTCATTCCCTCTTAGCATGCTTGCCATTAGTGATGCCTAGCTATCAAATTGCAGTTAATGCTTCAATGAAGCAAAACCATACTTATTTGTATCATCTATTATTAGCTCTCTTCTCTCTTAGTTTTCCTGAGGCTTTCTCTGCATAGACTTTATGTCGCTTGCCTGTTGTATCTCATTTTGTGCTTCGGTATTTCTGATTTTGTCTCTACATTGTATTATTATATCTCACTATACAGACTGCTCATTCAGTCTTTTGCAAGCTCTAGAGTGACTGAAGAAAAAGAATAAGCCTCTTTGCAGATAATTTCTTATGCCATGCCAGGCTACAACTAGTATTGCCAGAGGCTTCTCAAATATAATCTGAGTTTACAAGGGAAAAAGGACATATTATCTGTTGCCAAACATATCTGTCTCTAACATTGCAAACGAATGTTTTTGTTTCAGAGAAATCAAACTGCAAAAATCCTATTAGGGCTATAATTCAAGAAATGACACCATTTTCTCTAGGTACATGTATTTGTTTTGAGGCCAGATCAACATGATAAATGGCTCTCTCTCGACTTAATCATAATATCCCCATATGGACAAATCTGAAACTTAAAAATATTGCCAAAGGCAGAGTATTTGGAACCACTGAAATTAAGTCACTGAACAAATACATAAAGTATTAGTAGTGGGGGTTGCTCAGGAGCTTATGCCAAGCCATTAACATTTTAAATGTGATGTTTAACATCCTCTGAATAAATATGATCTTTGGCGTAAATTCATACTCTTCCACATCATTCTATTGACTTCACCATCCATACATGTAGCACTATTAATTACTAAAGGTTTTTATAAGCTAAATATTAATAACTAACTTTCTAAGAAATACTGTCACACAGTTCATGGCACACAATGTAAATTGTTATTTAAAAATTGAAGGCACAGTGCAAATTACAAATTACTCATGTATCAGCGTATTTTTAACTACTGTTGTTAGCATACATTATATTGGTACACACATATGTTTTATAGTGTTGTAATTATATTAGTAAGAGGTGTGATTTTAGCTGATATAGTAATACTTATGAATATAATGAGAATGAAATGTGTGGAGAGTTTCCATCTAGATTTGGCAAAGAGTTGTTTAGGGTTTTGGTTTTGTTTGTGCTTTTTTTAATGCTGATTCACTGAAAGTGAAATCTTTCCATGGAAAGGATTGGTATTGAAAAATCTCTGGGTTTCTATAAAGGGAAAAAAAATCTTAATGTTGTATATAAAAGATCTTTTTTCCTTTGTATGATTATGTTGTTAAACAATCAAGTTTAACCTTAAAACATTTAAAATTTTTCTGACTGACTCAGTATAATTTCTTTTTTGGACCAAAGGCTAATGAAATATTTAATATTGACTTTTCAGTCCCCATGTGAGATAAGAGTTTCATTGTCAAATCTTGAAAATTTTCACAGGAAATTAAAATTACTTACTGCCTAGCAAAGCTTATTTTTTCTCTCTTGCAAAAGTCAAATAAATATTTCACACACACGCAACACACAAAATAATTAAAATAAAATAATTGTGGTACAAGTGTGCCAGGGTGGGTGCACCACTTTATAATATAAAATAAATGGTAAAATATCTGCACATTAAAAAGAGCAAGCAGAGGATAACCCTTTCTTGCTTTTGTTTGTTTGTTCCAGACGCTCAGCAGGACCGTGCATGTAGTGAGGGTCTCATCTTGTAAACTGTCTCCCTGCCAGTAAAAGTGCATTTGGGTAAGGATCTGTGTAATGATTACCATGTAAGAAGCAACTTGTCAGGACTGGGCATTTTAAGGCAAGACTGGTCAGCTGAAGGCAGGGGCCCACCAGCTCTGTCTGTACTTCGAGCTAACGGGAAGAAAACCAGTGGGGTCCCACTGCTGGAGAAGATTTGTTAGCAAGAGGGCAGTGATACAGCTTTGGAGCTGGAGCAGGTAGATCCAGCATGCAGGAATCATTATGTGGCTCTTTAGATTTGCCTTTAATTAGACAATTTTCCCCTTTTCTCTGGTTGTTCTCCAGAACAAGGGAACCAAAAAAACTTCTCAAGATAGAAAAAGTGCTTGTAAAACCTTAAAAGGCAGTTGATTGCACATCCAATGCCTTTCAGCTTTCTTTTCTTCCTTCCTTCCTTTTTTACATAAAGGACTAAGCTGCTATTAAACAGTGTCCCTTTAGGAAAACAGGTGGAGGGTTTATTTTTTTTTGGCTCCTGTCCTTTTGCCTCTTACTGGTTTCGTGGTCACTGTATCTATAGGCAAGCTCACCTTTCCGAAAGAGTAGATCTGACGCTTCCAGTCCTCATGAGCAGGCTCTGAACTTCCTGAGTGCTTGTTGTCAGTCCAGAGAGAGAGCCATGATGGCTAAGAGGAAGGTCAATAGACTCGGAACTGGTGTGAAGGCTAGTCATGGACTGGTAACTTGGTGTGTCCTTACTGCCCGCTGAAGAGCTGCTCAGGTTTGCAGCCCACACAAGACCACCTGATGTGAAAGAGTGCACTGAGGCGGGACTGGAAGCCAAGGAGTGACTTAAGCTTACAACATCTGCATTTAAGTCCGAAGGTTTACTGAAGAGGGGGCTGCTGCTACCACTTTGCCCACCTGCACTGCCCATGCTGCCTGTGCCCGAGGATGGCGATTCCAGGCTGCCTTGCCGTGCCAATGTGGTACTAGGGCTGGGCATTGCCGATGTGGGTTTCACACCTTCAGTACTGGGTGCAGAGGCAGCTTTACCACTTGCCTTGGCACCAAACAACCTAAATGTAAAACAAATAGCTTTAGAGAAACTGATAGCCACATTAAACATTCATGGCGTAACATCCTAAGAGCCAAACTACACATTTTTAATTATCACTACTAAAATCATGCCTACCTAGTTGATCAATCACATCGCAAAATTAAATTCACTTAACCATATCACAATAATCAGGGTTTGTTTCATTAACAACAGCTCTCGTTCACTCCTGTTCAGATGTGCTCTTTGCACATGCAGACCCTCCCAGAGAGAGGTAAAATAATCACATTTTTGTCTTATTAGTGCATACGCAGATTACACTTTCACCCAAATTCTGTAATTAAGCGTTCCCATGGCTAAGTCATTAGCTTTTAAACCTCTTGCTTCTCAAATGAGCTAAAATGATTGCAAAATACACTTTCAAAATCCTTCATAGCTTAATAAACATCCAAGTATTTGTGTAAAATTTCCCTCTCGTCGTTCTTTTGCACAGATGGTCATGCGGTCATCGGTCAGGTAGTAACCATTCAGACAGAATAAACTGCACCGGAGCTAGATGGGCTCGGTTTGTCTCCAAGGGCAGTCATGACAGCAGTGTATTTCACATAATTTCTTTCAGCAATTCCACAGAAGAAAATTCTACAGTGATGATGGAAAAAAACAAACCCAAATCCTCTAAAACTGTTGAAATAAAAAGTCATGTGATGACTTAATGTCTTACTGGAAATATTTTAAGCTGCAGTTAAAGCGCAGCTCATAAATTAATAAGAAATAATTTCAAAACTTATTGTGATATAAAGTAAGCATGGCTAATAACATAAGAATCCATTTTACACGTTACCAAGCCCACAAAAATCAGTTGCAGCTCCCCAGCAGCCTGGAGATGCTGTTTTGGAAATTAGGCACAAGAGGGCACTATTGGCTTTTTCGCCAACAGTGCAACTGCTCCATCCCAATTTATATTTCAACCAGATTTATACTCCCAGAAACGTTACAACAGGGCATTTCCAATTGAAATTTAGCTTTGTTTGTGATGAAAGATGTAGAAAATCTGCTACGATAATGAAACGTTTGTAGCTGGAGCTGCCAACAACGTGAAAGTAAATGCTTTACTTATCTACAGAGCTCTTCAGTTCTCTGCCCAGGCTCTGGCATTGCCTGTTCCCGTAACAGAATGTGCCTGAACCCAGGGGCCTTCTTCCCTTTGGGGGTTTATCAGAGTACTGAGAGGGAACTTCTCATGTAATATTCAGTACAAACTTACAATCATAGAATATCTTGAGTTGGAAGGGACCCATAAGGATCATCGAGTCCAACTTATTCTAGCCTTCAAACTGTTGTTACAGGAATGTAACTACAATGCTCTAAGCTCAAGAAACAGCCACTTCAGGTCTGGCGAGGTCTTTAGGCCTTAGAGAAATAATTATGTTGTGTGAAAAAATATTACCCTTTTATTTTTTTTTTTTAAACTTGGTTCTCTGTTTGTTTGCTTTTTGCCCAGTGCTTCAACACATTGAAAATCCCTGCCTTATATACTGCAATTTCAGGAATTCACAGGAAAAGCACTAACCTTCGAAAGGTGGGTGAGGCGATATCTGGGTATTTGGACCCTGGCTGCCTAAGTCCCGGTGTACCAGAGGCACTCGCTGAAGTCGGGCTGGATTTGGGGGAACTGGACAGCGAGACACTCTCAGAATCGGACACGGCCACTTTTTCTTTTTCCTTGTCCGTCTGGTTGATAGTGACGGGGCTGGACCGCCCGGAGCCAATCTTGCTTGGCTCTCGCAGTTTGGTGGCAGCAGCACCTGCAGACTTGCTGCTGACGTTGGAGTCGATGCTGCTGGTGCTGGAGCGGTGGCCACCCCTGCCGGGGATCCCGCTGCCGCTGGATTTTGATGGGCGAGGCAAACTTCGATACTGCAGAGTCGTCTTCGAGTTCACATGCAGGACGCCGTCATCCTGGTTCTGGGAACCATCCAAGCTCGTTTTCCGCCCCGCGTTGGACTTCCCACCGATGGCTGAAGATTTAGGCATTTTTCCTAGAGTTGCCGACCCGCTTGTGATAGTTGCTCCACTTGTGGTGATTATGGTAGAAGATCCCATCCCAGACTTCTTGAATCCAAAGGACCCTGTAGCAGTTGATCTCCCAATGCCAGAGGGAGGCTTTTTTCCTTCATCGCCACTGCTTTTTCCTGCATCCGATGGAGAGCGCTGAATGGAGGCTCCTTTCAGGGGAGTTTTCACTTTTTCTGAAGCTTTTGCATCATCTGTTTTTCCTGAAAGAAAGTATATTTGCAAAAGATAACTTGTGTTTAAGCTGCATGTCTCAGTATCTAATTTTAACAATATATGGTTGCAATTTCAAAATGAAAAAATACACAACTAGAAACATTGGCCTAAGAAAACAGACCAGTTTGGTCTTTAGTCCTCCAACAGCAGTCAGTAGCAGATACAATACGTTACACATAAGCATTAAGTATTAAAAGCTTGAAATTTTCCTGAGAATTTCCGGTTTGATATATAGCTGGAGAGCATAGATGTAGAAAATTATCCTGAATGAACTATAAGGAATTTTATTTGGCTATTTTTTCTGTTAATAGCACTTCTATATGTAAGAAATAATATTTGAAAATAAAGTATGACATGTAATTAACATTTCCAGAACTATGGCATTAATTATGTATGCCAAAATTAGTGGTACTTATTGAGTTCTTTGGTTTGCACTGATTACATTTTTTTAGCTTATAACTAAGTTTGTTCTGGTTTTAGCTACACAGAATTATCAGGGAGAGATTATGTTATCATGGTATGAATATTTTTGATCTATAACTATATCAATTATGTGAGTTGATAGCCTTTGTCATATCCTTGATATCTTTTCAAGATTTTTGATTTTCTGAGAGGCTGTCTTCAGTACTGCACAGACACATACCTATATACCATATATTTTTACATAATGTTATTGTGACATTCAGAAAGGTTTAAATAAGATATTGTCTAAGAAAACACCCACTTCCTATTTTACAAACAGACAAAAAAATGCCATTTCTCTTCTATTTTAATTTCTCTTTAAGCACCTATTGTATGCTCCTAATAAGGAACAAATATTCAGCATAACAAAGTTTTTAATTTGCTCTTCAAGTGATTATGGAAGTTTTGGAGGTGGGTGGCCTAATTTCTCTTAAGGAACTAAACTGTAATAAAGAGCAACACCTACAAGTCAGAACTAAATCCACTCATGGTTTCATCCAGTGCACAAACACATGCACACGCCAAGATACAGATCAGACTCCTACATGAAAAGCACACAGACTACTAGTACATGCTTAAAAAAGGCCTCGGTTCTGTGTTGCACATCTTTAGCAAAACAGATCTGGGAAACTTAGCTTGGCATGTGGTAAACCTTTTAATATCTCCTTTTTTAACTGGTATCACAGAGGTGTCATTTCTGCATCCATGTCACTACTGACCATGGCAATGCTCCTCAGGGATCTTATAGACCAGCGGCTGACCAATGTTTAGCTGTTTCGACTTGCAAAGAAACAAAAGAGGCTCACAAAGGATTCAAATTTATTCTGAGGAGATCTTTGTTAGCTGCCTTTACAACTGGGGGCTAAAGAATGCTCATGGAGTATTTTTTCAGGATACAACAAAGGTCTAGAAAATGTCCTACAAAGAATCAATATTTCCCTGGTAAAATGATAGATTAGATCATCTTAATAATGATACCTTCCACCAACTTTGGATTTTTTGCTTCAAGACTAGATTGCAGAAGTAGTTCCTACTTCTGAGAGGCCTTTCAAAATTAGCACTGAAGAAAGTGTGTAAAAAGATATTTTTTACAATTTTTATCTCTTAACAGTGGTCTATAGAATACCTGCAGTATCTGGAATGTGACAGTTCAGCTTAGTTCAGAAACACTCATTTTGAGTCTCCTCACCTGAATGATAAATCTTTCTATCTCAACTTCTAATCTTTGGCCATTTCTATGCATATATTCAATTATCAAAGGTATGGTTTTTCTAGAGACCAAAGATAAGGCAGAGATGAGTCCAAAAACACTTTTAAGAATTCCTTAATAGAAGTTGACATACTCAAATGATAGTAAAACAAAATGCAATCACAGATTTTGTTATGGATACATTCATGTGTGATTGATTAATAAATTCTTAGTATGCAGTGAAGCAAACTGACGGTTATAGAGATGAACAAGCTAGTATATTATTACAATCTTGGCTTGCAGTCATTTATGAGAAGAACTACCAATACACTTACAGTTCCTCATGTCTGTCACACACTTATAATATCCATTATTTTTTTTTAGCCGACAAAAGATTTCTTAGTGCTTATAAATGAAGTCTAATGCCTTAATTTTCAGTGCTGTAATCTGAACTACAGAAGTTTCCTACCCGGGGTCTTGAGCGCGCTTGTTCCTGCTTTGTGCCTGGACTGAGTTGCTCCTACTTGTGCAGTCATGCCTCTCCTCCAGGATCCGGTCTGTGAAACAGAGAGAGATCCTTTCTGCCCCCCCTTCTCCGACTCTTCAGACAGCGCCGAGGCAAGGCCTTTCCACTTCCCACTGCTGTCTACGCTGCTGTCAAAGTCTTCCTCTGGTTTCTTCAGTTCTTCAGTGCTGCCCCAAGTTTCGCTATCCGTAACCGAGCGCTTCTCCAAGTCTGTCTTCAGCTACAAGAGATTTGCATGAGAAATGGTCAGTCTCAGCATCTTCAGTATTTGCTGATTTCTTAAATCACAGGGCGGGGAGGAGGATAAGCATATTGATTTATTCATAGCAAGGGCCATGGAAACTCCCCTTCTAAAAAATCAGTGACCTTGTCCCAAAAGTTAAAAAACATTCCCATTTTGGGAAGACATTTTTCCTTTTTCTTTTATTTTCAAAAGATTTCAACTCTTTCCTTCATGGGTAAACCATAATGAAGTGAAACATAGTTTAATCAGCGGTGATACTCTCACCACTCCTCAACTCCTTCTGAATTTCACTGTGCTGAGAGGTTTCACTAGAATCTTGAATGAAGCAATTCCTAAATATACTACTAAAATCACCTCAGTCTGGTTTCATGCCTTTTCCTACCCAAGCCTTCCACTGACCGAATTAGGAATATTGCTCCAGCAGCGCTGAGTATGTTGTGCCATCAGTGCGAAACGGTAACATCTTCAGCAAAATTATCAGTGCTACAGCTGATGGTTTTTCTACTGGTTTGTTTCCATTGAAAGAAGTTGTTTCCAACAAGGAGCAGCCCAACAAGACAGACAATGTAGAAGCTATGAAAGTAGATTAAACAGTTGGAGACTGACCCCATCCTGTGTTTGACAAGACTTGAGTTCTTTGTGCAGAGTGGTTGTTGTAACCCTTCCTTCTGTGTTTTCCTGCAGCCTCCTGACCTCAGCCTCAAGCCTCATTTGCACATCATCATCTCACCAGTCCTGCTTACCTCTGCCCCTCTTTAACAGCAGAAGGCGGACCTGCTCTCAGGTATCACTGTGCATTACTTTTGCCTGATGTAACCACAGCCCTATCCTCATACAGGCAGCCCAAGCGGGACTGCAAACTGGATCGCGTTCAGGGGAGGGCTATTTATTATTCTGTGTTGCCACAACTGCTTCTCCACAGAGACCCCTCTGTGGCTGTTTCCTAGGCACTGCTGTCATAAGTAGGATTAATACGATTAGATGACTGACAGAATAATCAGTTGCTGTTTACATATTTGTCATTTGAGGCGTACAAAATGCAAAAGCTCTCTGCACGTCCATGATTTCGTATGTGCTTTGGAGACGCTAGCACAGATTTTGGGTAAGGATTGATGGGAAAAGAGCCCAAACATCTACACAAATATTGCAGGGTCCTTCAGAAGAGAGTTTTCATTAGTGTTATTGTTACAACATGTGTAATGCTCCCAGAACTTTTCTCATAAATGAATGGTTACAAACACATAGCTATACATTTTTAAAGCAAACTGCATCATTTCCAAGAAATGGCAAGTATAATACTTTCTAAAAGCCTCTCTTCACCATTAGGGGATCCGAAAAGCAATATTAATCCTCTTTTAATAAGAAAACAACAACAAAATATGCAATTTCTGCCTCAAGCTATAGCCAGCTTGCACTTCTCCAATCACTTAAAAAGACTCCAAAGGGGACCTCTGCGTTGCATGAGTATGTCTTACACCTGGAGAACAGCTGGCAAAATACTTATATATTCTGCTCATCTCAGCTTCTGGCTGAGACCACAGGCTAGCATGGAGTACAGTGTGTTCTGATTCATCTGCCTGGTAAAGGCAGACCTGAAAAAGGTCTGTTCCTAGCCTTCAGAACATAAAGTAACTCTGGCAGGAAAGCAACATTTGAACATGTGCTGCATCTCTGTCACTGAACAAATTGCAAATAATATCTGGTTGAGCAGCTAGAACATGAGATCACTCAAATGAAAAACCTGCAAATAGTTAAACAGTCAGCCTGAGATTTCCCAGTCCTGATGATGATAATGCAGTGGAACAAGCAAGCCAGGACTAGCTGGCCCTCACTGTTGATGTGGAAGGGAAGAAACTGATCTCCAGTTACCATCCATGGGAGAGCCTGACAGGGTGGGAAAGGCGATGGTAAGGGCTGAAGAACACTGGCATCTGTGCGAGTACCTTTGCACAAGTACAACATTGGTCTGAAATCTGTCCTGCTGCAGATTAAAGTAGTCTTCATTCCCAAAGTAACTTTATTTCCCCCTTGTCTGGAGGAAATTACAAATATGTGTTTTTTTCGTGTTGACAAAGTCTGCCACGATGTACATCTACAAAACGCATCTCTGAATTGCAGGCACTGGCTGCCTTCAGGAGTCTAAATGCAATTGGGAGTGTCAGTCTTGCGTCCTGAATACTTGACATCAAATCACTGGAGGCAACAACTCTTCCCCTATGCTGAGTGTTCAATCTTGAAGTTCCCTGCCTGTAAACAGGAGATGACATGGCAGAGAATACTTTTCTATGGGGACTAACTCTTCTGTTTTTCTTTCTTTTTTATGGGGAACTGAGTCCTGCAAGCATTCTGTATTGTCTCTTTTACCACTTGCAATTTTGAGGGGAGCTGGCAAGAAATACTAGGATACCTCGCACAACAGCTTTATATACACACGCACACACACACATATATATGTATATATCTACTAGGTAGGTTGTGGGTGTATGCTGCTCAGAGCTCTATTTTGACACTATGCATTGTCAGCTTGTGGGCCCATGGGACACTTTCATTCCTGGACCTAACTGGGGAGAAGAGAAGCTCTGCTACCTGAGGGCTCCCCCAGGGCAGGAAGAGCAGGGTCTCGCCAGCTGGCACCTTTAGCAGTGGGATGTGCCCTGGGAGCAGGATCTGAGGCATCAGACCATGGGTCAGGGTTGGGTCAGCGGGGTCCATGGGCTTCTTGCACACAAGTGGGATAGAGGAGTTTGTAAAATATGAGTATTTAATTTGTTTCAAAGGCACTGAAACTAAACTTTTTTCTTTGTTATCCTGCACGCTTGTGGGTTGTTGGAAGAAATGGCAATGAAAAGCTACTCACCTGGGCATGAGTGTTCTTCCTTGAAGAGGCAGTTATATTGGAATAAGAGCTGACAGATGAGGTGGTATTCAAATCATCCGTGCTGAGGTTGTCAAGAGTGTCACTGAGGCCACTACTAACTGAGCTGCTGTCATCCCAGCTGCAGAGAAAGGAGCACATCTACTTTATGTACTGCGTGTCAATAGGCAGAAAGCATCTCAAAATCAATAGATGCGATTACTTATTCTTCAAGAGGTTTACCAGAAAATTTTCAGTAATATTTCCTAATGTACAATGAATATTCGTTTTCAGCGTTCTTAATTAATTGTTCACTCACTGTCAAGCAGTTGCTTGTTCAATTAATGAAGGAACCAGGTGCCTTTAAAAAAATTAACATCAGGTCTAAGCAAGCACTGGTGTAAGTCATTAAAATAGCTTGTTTCATGCTTCATTGCAATCACATTCAGTACTCTGGCAGGGAAATCCATTAAACCTACCTGGTATTGCTAGCCAAAGCATTATTAATAGCTTGGAGGACACCTGATGGATTTCCAGGCTACAGAAAAATAAAAGGAGTATCTCTTCTGCAGCCTAATCAACTGTCAGCAGGAAGCCAGTATTTCCAAAAGTTTTATTTTCTTGTCTTCAGCCTTTGTCTAGTGGGTGCAATGTCATCAAAATGGGATCCCCTGACAATACAGTCACCAGAGTTGACAGAGAACACATTATACATCTATCAAGAAACACAGGCTGTCAACTTTTCTGCTTTGGGAGATTGAGACAGAGGATGCAAATGAGAGAAAGGCTACTCTTACAGAAATGTCATTTACCTACTCTCACAAAAAACTTGCTTTTGTATGGAAGGGAGGTTGATCTGTGTTTCTCAGACCTTTCTCTACACAATTGCTTCTCCATGGTGTTGTTACATTATGACTCTTAGCTTATTGCCATATACAGCAGTGTACTCCCAGTTTTGCTGCATCTCCACCTGTTAATCTTGTTTTGGATTATTCCCAGACCACAGAGCTTGAAAAATATTCACCGTATCACTTGCAGTGGGATTCATCTCCTATAGTTTTAGCTATATAAAAGTTAGGTATCATCTCATTTAAGCTATGTCTCTAGGTGCCCACTCTAACCAGCACAAAGCAGGCTCTTCTAGGAGGTGATTCATCCTGACTTAAAATGTCTCAGGTTTGTGGGATGAACCGTCCACTGATGGTGCGTCTTTATGTCTTTGCTTCTCCCAGGGAGGAGAGGGTTGATAAATCCTGTTCTAGACACATAACTTCTGAAGAGACAAAGCTAGGTGACAGGTTTATGTGTGCTGGTAAAGTTCAAAACACAAGAGAGAATACATAATATCCTTGTTTTGCTGTAGCCTATATCATGAGCTGCCTTTTACAAAAAATATAAAATTCAATCCCACAGTCGAGATAAAGCTGAGTACTATTGCTACTAGTCATTCAAAGCAAACAAGGAAAATACCTGTGAACCCTTATTTTACACGTGGTGTTTTGGGAGACTAAATTCACTTGCCCACTTGTTCATGGAAGGCTTTACAAAGTGGTAACAGCACTGACAGTGAATTGCATAGTACAAAATATGTGCTGATGCACCAGAAAGTTCAGTGCACTAGTCTTGTATCATAGCAACTGCAGCAAGCATTACCTTTGTTTCATGAAAGGTAGAAAATCACATTAGTAAGCCAGCTCAGTGACAAGATAAAAATATTTCAGAGGGCAAGAGTTTATTACAGCGCTGTGCTTTCCACTGTTGAGTACAATGACTACAAATAAATATGTCTTCTGCAACATTTCCAGGTAATATACAAATGAGTGATTTAATAATACAATTTAATATCTAAGCAATTATAATATCTTATATCTCATACCTTATAAGCTGCCCACATTCATCTAAGAACCATCTCTGAAGCACAAGTCATTTAACTTTCTGTATTTTTCACTATCTAATGTGATACGGAATTTCACTGATGCTAAAAGCTGTTATTCAAATGCTATGTACCACATGGAAATATACTTTGCATAACAGTTTTAAGACTGATAACCTTAAAGATGGATAAAAACGTAAACAATATTAAATGTGGATGGGTTTTAGAAAAGATAATACGCCCTCATTAGAAAATACTTTAAAAAAAAGGAAAAAACATCAGAAGCCACATCCAAAATGAGAAATATTGGGTTCTTTTACAAGCAACATAAACTTTTAATGTACAATATTCATGTTAATTAATACTTGACCATCAGTTTCCTAAGTCTCTGTTTCTCCATGCTTGTTCGTTATTTTATTCTATTTAAATTTTTGGTACTCCTTCATTTCATGCTCGTTTTTCTCTGTAGGAAGATTCACATTTTGTAAATTCTGAAATTGTTCAGCTGATTCACAACACATAAAGATGTTCTCAACAGCTGAAGTTTTCAGGCAAAAATGACTGTGATCATGTTTCCTTTCTATTATGGCTTCTCTGTGGTGTTTCACACTCATCACACCTCACTCACCAGTGGGTTATTAGTAGGTTCTGGGAACACTCACAGCTGTCTTGTAAGATATATAGAAGATCATTTTGACACCTCCGCTACTGAGCTTTCAGAGTCACCACTATATTTGTCTGGATTTTTTTCTCTTATAATAGGTGTTCAAGATGTTTTCTAAATTTGGGGGATTTTGCACCCCAAAATTTCTGCTGATATTCAGTATGCCTGTAAAAAGCAGGAATATCCAAAACCTGTTTCTTCCCTTATGGCATTTTTCTAAGGACTATTAGAGAAACCAATTCCTACTTCATGCAATCTTTTGAAAATACATAGTAAAAATGGAAGACTACAACAAAACAAGACCATATCTGCCACCCTTTTGGCAATGAAAATTGTTGTCCCGTGCTTATTTGAGTGCATTGTCCAGAGTTCTTTTAACTTTATCATGCAGATAAATCTTTTACCTTTCAGCACTTACTATTTCCACTTTTCCAGCCCTCTTTCCTCATTGCTAGATAGTATAGTTATTATTAGATGAGTTAATATAATTTTTGGATAATGAAGATGCCTCATTCATAATTTGGAAAAATTATCGATGATTCATATTCATTTGTCCTTTAGACTAGCAAATGTATGACAAAAAAACCCCACAAAAACCACCTGGTAAAATTAGATGTGCATCACCTTGAGATTGAAACCCCATTCTTGGGAGTCTGGAGCAAATTATCACTGTAATTTTTGTTCTTGTTCCTCCTACCCCTCATCAAAACAATGTTCATTGTCAAACTGTACCTAAGGGACTTAATGTAGGCTTTTAATATATTGGCTAAGATACAAGCTTCATTTTCATTTTATCTTTCATTTACTTTTCCCCTTTTCATGCATCCTACAGAGTTTATGACAGGTCAGGTTATTACCACTGCTTATTAATGCCTGACTCCACTTCCCTGTTTAAAATCGCATTTTAGCTACTTATAACTTTGGCAAAATCTACTTTTCTTCTTGTTGGGTGTCAGCCTCGTGTCGATTTCTTTAAAACAAAATGTCAGCAAATGCAGTTCAGCTATCTGGGAGACTGAGGTTAAGAGAAAAATGTTTTGACGAGTTCTGGCAACCTTTTCTTTGAGAAACCTCTGGATCCCAAGAGGAACTGGAGAAGAACCTTGAAATTCAGCAAGCTATAATCTTCACATTAAGAATGTGCATTTTGCTATGTCATATCATAGAAACATAGAATGGTTTGGGTTGGAAGGGACCTCAAAGATCATCTAGTTCCAACCCCCCTGCTGCGGGCAGGGACACCCTCCACTAGACCAGGTTGCCCAAAGCCTCATCCAACCTGGCCTTGAACACTTCCAGGGATGGGGCATCCACAGCTTCTCTGGGCAACCTGTTCCAGTGCCTCACCACCCTCACAGTGAAGAATTTCTTCCTAATACCTAATCTAGATCTACCCTCTTTTAGCTCAAATCCATTACCCCTTGTCCTATCACTACATGCCCTTGTAAACAGTTCATCTCCAGATTTCCTGTAGGCCCCCTTCAGGTACTAGAAGGCCACAATTAGATCTCCCCGGAGCCTTCTCTTCTCCAGGCTGAGCAATCCCAACTCTCTCAGCCTGTCCTCATAGGAGAGGTGCTCCAGCCCTCTGATCAGCTTCGTGGCCCTCCTCTGGACTCGCTCCAACAGCTCCATGTCTCTCCTGTACTGGGGCTCCCAGAGGTGGACGCAGTACTCCAGGTGGGGTCTCATGAGAGCAGAGTAGAGGGGCAGTCACCTCCCTTGACCTGCTGGTCACCTCTTTGGATGCAGCCCAGGACATGGTTGGCTTTCTGGGCTGCAAGCTCACACTGCCGGTTCATGTCGAGCTTTTCATCAGCCAACACCCCCAAGTCCTTCTCCTCAGGGCTGCTTTCAATCCATTCCTTGCCCAGCCTATAGTTGTGCTTGGGATTGCACCAACCCATGTGCAGGACCTTGCACTTGGCCTTGTTGAACTTCATGTGGTTTGCACGGGCCCACCTCTCCAGCTTTTTGAGGTCCCTCTGGATGGCATCCCTTCCCTCCAGCGTGTCGACCGCACCACACAGCTTGGTGTCGTTGGCAAATTTTGTGAGGGTGCACTCAATCCCGCTGTCCATGTTGCCAACAAATATGTTAAACAGTGCCGGTCCCAGTATCGACCCCTGAGGAACGCCACTCGTCACTGGTGTATCGTCTCAAATAATTTATAAATCTCTTCAAAATCACTGTTCGCATATGCCTGATAGTTTTTTTGCAGCTACCTGGCCAAAGGTTCCTCCTTACTCAGCAGCTCAGCTCAGCCTGCTGTGTGCTGCCTAGTTCTGCAGTCCAATCAGCAAATGGTTGCAGTCAAATCAGTCAAATGCAAGCAAACAGCCCAGCAGTCACTAGTCCCATTCTGAATGTATGTAACAACACAGTTTTTGGTAACACAACCATATACTATTTTTTTTCTAGAAATGCTTCATTAATTTAGTGCTTATAAGAGGCCTGCTCTAGGGGTGAATCTGAATTTTGCATTAAAGCAAGCTGCCTTCTGTCACTTTTCAAAGAAGTTGAAAGACTTCTGTAACAAAAGGGTCTATATGAAGCATGATTGAAGCCCCTGGTATACCAGACTCTCTGCAACCTGCAAGATATTAGGTGATTGCTTTAATCAACATTTTCAACAGGCCGAACACCAATAAAGAGCTTCTAATTTTCTTTAGAGCTTAGCATCTGACTTGCCAAGATGTAACGCATGCAAATGTGTGCTTTGAACCTACAGTTGCTGCAGGGGTATCTTAAAATTTAGGTTACTGTGGTGGGTTGACCCTGGCTGAGGGCCAGGTGCCCACCAGAGCCGCTCTATCACTCCCCTCTTTCATTAGACAGGGGAGAAAAGCTACAATAAAAGAAAACTTACGGGTCGAGATAAGGACAGGGAGAGATCATTCTCTAATTATCATCACGAGCAAAACAGACCGAACTTAGAGAGGGAATTCATCTTATTTATTACTAAGCAAAACAGAGTAGAGGAATGAGAAATAAAACCAAAATCTTAAAACACCTCCCCCCACCCCTCCCATCTTCCCGGGCTCAACTTCACTCCCGGCTTCAACCTCCGCCCCCCCCAGCGGCACAGGGGGATGGGGAGTGGGGGTTACGGTCAGTTCATCACACGGTGTTTCTGCCGCTTCTTCATCCTCAGGGGGAGGACTCATTGTTCCCCCGCTCCAGCGTGGGGTCCCTCTCACGGGAGACAGTCCTTCACGGCCTTCTCCAACGTGAGTCTCCTCCACAGGGTGCAGACCTTCGGGAGCAAACTGCTCCAGCGTGGGTCCCCCATGGGGTCACAAGTCCTGTCAGCAAACCTGCTCTGGCGTGGGCTCCTCTCTCCACGGATCCACAGGTCCTGCCAGGAGCTTGCTCCAGCGCGGGCTTCCCACGGGGCCACAGCCTCCTTCAGGTGTCTCCACCTGCTCCAGCGTGGGGTCCTCCACGGGCTGCAGGTGGAATCGCTACACCCCCTCATCCTCCCTCCATGGGCTGCAGGGGGACAGCCTGCTTCACCATGGTCCTCACCACGGGCTGCAGGGGAATCTTGCTCCGGCGCCTGGAGCACCTCCTCCCCCTCCTTCTGCACTGACCTTGGTGTCTGCAGATGTTCTTACATCTTCTCACTCCTCTCTCTGGCTGCAAAAGCGCTCTCAAACTGTTTTTCTCTTTCTTAAATATGTTATGACAGAGGCGCTGATTGGCTTGGCCTTGGCCAGCGGCGGGTCCGTCTTGGAGCCGGCTGGCATTGGCTCTATCAGACACAGGGGAAGCTTCTAGCAGCTTCTCACAGAAGCCACCCCTGTAGCCCCCCCGCTACCAAAACCTTGCCACACAAAACCAACACAGTTACCAGCAACTCAAACTGCATGTCAAAAACCAGCAGCTATTTCTGGCCTTACTACTGCTTTACCTCAGCTTTCCATCTGTAAAATGGACACAATACCTGCACAAATGAGTTTTTGAAAATACAGTGTCTGATAACTGTGGATACTCAGACACTACACTAAAAAGCACCATAAAAAAGCCCCTTTCTCTTTAGAAAAATATTCAAATGGCACATATTAAATAAAATAAGGGGTCACACATGATAAATAACAAGGAATACACAGAATGCCGAATAACTGCTTTAAAACAGAGCACCCTCAATCTACACATTACATAAAATAAGGACTCTAGAGATTGGGGGATGCTGTTGATCAAGCCATGATTGTCTGAAAATTTATGTGCACAAAAAAAAATATCTGAATTAAGGTTACACGGGCATCCTTTTGTTACTTCTGAGTGCTTTTACAACCTCATTAAGTTCTTTTCACACAGCATGAGTAACATTCAGCTTTATCAACTTTATAATTCTGATAATTATTCCATCATTTCAGTCATACACAGGGATAAATCTGAGCAGGGAAGCTGTACTGCAGGAGGAATGCACCCTCACCTTGGCAGCTAGAGAAAGTGTGCCCAACCATGTGATAAGCACCAAGGGGTAGCTTCCCTCCCATTCCCTGATTAGATTTATGGCCACTGTGTTACAACTTTCATCCAGAAGCATACCTCATGCTCTTTGAGTTTGCCCAGGCTCTTCACAATAAAATTACCACTATTCTTTCTGCTTCGAAGATCTGTGTTTTTCTCTGATGGACTAGGTGTGCCTATGAGAATATTTGCACTAGCTAAAGCCCATCCTCTAATTCTAGCTTGCATCTTTCAAATCCGAACACTTCTTGCCCATTTTGAAGCAATAAATAACATTTCTGCTGGAGAAGACTTCCACATTGTCTCTAATTGCTGAAGGTGGCTATGAACATTGCATTCATCCCAGTGGTCCACAAATTGCTCCAAATGCTTCAAGCAAAGTTCCAACTCCTCAATCATATCAAATACTCCATGAAGTTGAGGAATCCACAACTTGTTATCTATACAATTGGTTAGTCTCCACTATCTCCACTCTTTGTCTAGCTTTCATTAGTGTGCATTAGTACTGAAAAGATATCTCTATAATAATCCCCTCATTGACCTTTCTACCACATAGTTGTTCTAGAAATAGCAAGGTGTCTGAAGTCAACATCAGTATGTAGAGCTGAACAAAGATTATAAACGTATTCCCACAAGTATTCCCTCAAATGTAAAGATAAATTGCACTCAGCTGTGCTCATTGCACTTTTCTGTTTGCTTTCCACAAGTATTTGGTTTTCTTTGCTTGAAAATAATCCGAGTTCACACACTGAAGTATATGAACCAAATGAGGAATATTTTATATGGGATAAGACGTTATTCACACAGCAGACAGGCAAGCAACAGAGCTCTAGGGCAAAGATGCAATGAAAGAAGCCAGATAATACTTGATCATACCCTATATAATGAAGACCTGAAGAAATATGCAAGAAATTTTTCTGGATGTTGTGCGTGATGGCTGAAAATACAAAAGGCACTGCATTGGCAGAGCAATGAATCCTGAAGGTACATGACAAGAGGAAGTGGTACTAACAATCTGTGTTAGCTCCATGGATACCTCAAATATTCTCCTTTCACAGTACTTGATTCAGAAAATCAAAGCGGTCTCTAATTGCAGACAAGACATAGCAGAGCGCCCAACCACAATGATCGCTCCTTCCACCCTTCCTGTTTCTATTTTCAGCATTTTCCTACAAGCCCTTAAACTTGCCAGCTCAGTGAAGTCTACCATACTGATAAGCTGGGTCAATGCCTGGAATTTGTTTCAACATTGGCGTACTGCATTTTTGAGAGCACCTCCAGCCAAAGTGGCCTAGGCGTGCAAATGGAAAAGCTTTTCACAGCACATCATCAGCGATATGAAGGCAGCAAGACTCCAATCAATGTGCTATCAGATCTGATGGAAAATTATGGTTTCTTCAATGCATCCTGCCCTTGGCATAGTTTGAGAAGTTGCTGGCACTTTTTCCTTTGGTTCATTACTGATTTTTGCAAGCAGAAGCAGGAACTACAGCTTGCAGAATACAGCTCTAGAAAATAAAAACAAAACCTTTTCTCTTAAAGCATTCATTTAATCAGAATAACTGTTCTATCTAGGGAGGTTTGTAACTCTGAAGGAAAAATAGCACTTTATTTGTCACATGCTTTGTACTGCACATGAAGGTCTTTAGACCACAGTAGTAGACCTATGATCCTTGCGTGTCTTGCTTAGGAGTGAGAAATCCTCAGTCGCGTTCTTGCTAGTGCCAGTGGAACTCACATATTCCCATGGATTGTGTATGGATTTGGGATTCAGGGAATCTGAACAAACACATTTAGCAAAAGAACCTTTACTAGTTTTTTTATAGCAACTGAGCTTTCAAAATGTGAACAACACCTCCAAACACTTCTAAATCGTTCATTACCATAGTGGGTACAAATAGGGCAGTGCCCACATGTATTCCTGCTGTGGGGGGAATGGTCTTAGAGGACAAATAAGATAACTGAGACCATGACAAAAGAGTAACATTTGGAGCTAAATGGAAAGTTAACTCCTGAGCGTGTGTTTGGGAATCTACAAATCCATACTAAGAGCAGATCAAAGATGAACAGTGAGATACTATCCCTTCTTCTGGCTGCACACAGCTGGCTGTTTTATATTAACGAATCCCCAGATGATGCCGGTCTCCATGGCCCTTTCTTAGAGCCTCTGGATGTCTCTAGACAATTGTTCATAGAAACAGTAGAGGTATGAGAGACACAAGCAATTGTTTTGATTAGTATAGCCTGCTTCCATGTTTGCCAAATATGATGCTAGTACACTAGTCTACTGCAGCGGCTAGGACTGGGACACTCTCAGTTATACTGGATAGCTATTTAAATTAGCCAATAGTGCCCTAAAAAAAGCAAAATCCCCAAATTTAGCCACCTATGGAGTGAGCAGCTACCTGGAGTGTAAGACAATTAATATCAGTGATGCGCAAGGCATGTACGTTAAATGTGAGTTAGGAAATCAAAGGCTGGCATTTAATCCCCTAGGTAGCCAGCAGACAAAGGCAGGTTCATCCAAAGGTTAAGCAGAAAAGACTGGAGAGATATGAGTGAGGTAGAGGACTTTTAAACTAGATGCCCACAGTAGAAAGCTTGAACCTAGTACAACTTTTCTTACTCTACTCATACAAGTTAAGCCCTGCAAGAGGAAGATGGAACTCATTGACCATCAGTCTGTGCTTAAGCTAGTCCCACACACATAAAATCCATAAAACAGGGAACACAATGCATAAATCAGCCTCCACAACACACTCCATGGAGGTGGACATTGCTTCTGTACAGCACAGCAGTAACGTGAATACTAACGAGCCGTCCAGGCTGCTGCCATGAACCATCCTCTCTGACATCCATATTTCAGGAAATGTTTCAGGAGAGTAAGGCAGGATTCAGCTGAAATAAAGACTTTATAGCTACTCCCCTAATTGACTTTTGAGAACCGAAATGATCTCTTAGCTCATTAAGAAGAAAAGATAAGAAAATAATTGGACTGTTTTACTCAAAGTAACTCCTCACTAGAGTGCCAATATATCAGCTGGCAAACTTTCTCCTTCAAAGTTCAATTCATCATGAATTAATCCATTTTAAATCTTTTACTGTTAGCTCAGCTGCTCATTATTCATAAAACAGCTAAACTGACCCTTCACAGACAGATTCAAGATGGCACAGAGTTCATAAAATCAATACTTTGTTTCACTCTGCAGACTGAGAGCGACAAAGCCCAGGCCCTGAATCAAACCAGAAACTTGCAGGGGCTATAAATTTCATAGCATCCTCATAGCTAAATGAAAACACAGCCAGTTGGACTCATACTTCACCACCTTTTCCTCAGCAAGTGTAATGCATTACCTGTCATACCCAAACAAGGCAACCACTGAAGCGTTAATCCTGAATTTCTTTGAGGTCACGGATAGAAAATCATGTCATGTACATTTCAAAATTGATGGATTCAGCATATTGTAAGGAAAATTGTTTACAATTAAAAGGATAGCAATGCATTTATGCATCTGCTTTCATGCAGTATCTCTTTGGGAGGATTTTTTATTTCACGTTTGAAAATTTTTTTACAAGAAGATCCAATTAGAAAATTATATCCTACTACAGAAATTACTTCTAGCCCAAGAGCACAATTAGAGCACAATGCATTTTTGCAAGGTCAATGTGTTTCCATATTTCTTCTTCCAAGCATTTAATAAGTGCTTTAAGAAATAATTTGGTTTTAGAGCCTGCAGGAAAAGAAATGAATTGATGGAAGATTTAAATTTCTTGTGATAATTGTACATACCTTGCAAAACCTGCATACCCACATCTCAAGATCTGAATAAGTCTTTGCCAGAACCCTTTCTGGTTTCCACTTATTTCTGAATACAACGCTTAATCTGACACGATAGGGACGGCAGAAAGGCATTAACTAGCTCTAAATTCGTAACACAATGCATCAACAATCAGAAGAAGGAACTTTGCAAAACGGAATTTAGGCAAGTATTACTTGAAGAAAATAATAAATATCCAACTAGAAAAGATATTTTGTTCCTGGAATGTACAGTTCTTTTTTTGCATGAGGAAGATAAACAGCATCCATTTTTAATTACATTTCAGACACTGTATGGAAAATAGTAATATATGGGCTGAAGCAAGATGTAAGGAAGTAATTCCATCAAGAACTGTTGACAACATCATAACAAACCAAGGGAGAAAAGCTTTTGATGGAATTATCTTCCTGCTGCTGTTTGTTATGTTTTTAATACACTGTTTGGATCCCAGAGATGTTTAAATTTTTCAAATGCAGATTCAGACAAGTTAATTAATATCAGTTGAATGGACATAAATAGACAAATTACAGTGCCTATACAGTTCTTCAGAAGATACAAAAGCAATATAAAAATCTATTCCTTGTTATCTCGTCACTTTAAGAAGTAAAAATGTCATTCTTCACTTTGTATGTGGTCAATTCACATCCCCAAAAGTGAAGAGAGAATGGAGATCCTGCAAGCATAAAGAAACATCTTATGGGATCCACATTTGTATTTGTAGGAAAATCCTATTGAAACACTCCAAGATAAGCAGAATTTGTCATACACCTTTGCAAACTGCCATTCAGAGCTTCAGATGGGAGGAAGGTACCGAAAAATCAAAGCTCTTCACGCAACGTTGTCTTTACAGAATATGAAGAAACCAAACAGATTGTCCTGATAATTGTTCAGAGGAGAACTCTTCCCAGTATTTGCCTGATGTCAAAGTCCTGATTTACTGGTAACCTCCTGTGCTGTGCATAGCCTCTCATGTTTAAGAATATTTGTTGCTAGAACTACCTGTCCTATTTTTGCTTATGTGCAGAAGCAGGGATTTATTTTTCCTGCTTGAAACTGATTAAACTCAATCTGAAGAGAAAACCGTACATAACTACGTTAGCAGAGTGATGAGAAGTAAATATTGGTTCATTCTGGTCATGATACTTACCCCATAAATCTCCATGAAATAACCACATTTAAACCCAGCAGTTTTATACAGCTTCACTGTTGGGGTAAAGCAAGGTTTGGAGTTGGTTTTGGCTTGTGAGAGACATTTGTTACCCCACATTGTCCTCTAGACTAAAACAAAATTGTTATATCTCATTTGTAATGTCATGCTTTTGATTTTTTTTTTAAATCATCCTTTATAATTGTAAGCTGACAGTAACAACTTAGTGCCGGACACCTATCCTTGTCACCTCGTTGCAGCACTCCTTGAATAACCTACCTACCTACCAGTTGGCATAGGGTGGTCCCCGAGCTCACAGCCCTGCACTGCCATATGAGGAGTGAGGAGAGCCCCCCGGGAGTCGGATGCCTCCCACCAGGCGTGAGCACAGTCAGAAATGCAGCCGTTCTGAAAGGGTGGGATGAATTTTATCTGGGAAGCAACTGCAAGCAACAGGCCTCCTCCCGCACACCCTCGTTCAATGTAGTTTTTCCCTGCAGATCTCAAGACAAGGTGCCGGCTTGTTGAGTTTAGCAACAAGTTGCGACTGTGGGAAAAGCTGCTAGTTTGATGCCTAAAGGGCTTCTTAATAAAAATCTTCACCCCTGAAACTCTTTGAGAGCTTGATCCACACAAATATTTTCAGATAATAGGGTAAGCCTATTATCAGAAGCCTAATAGGCTTACTTGCTTGCAGTCAGCATCACAACAACCTCTCTGACAAAGGACAAGTTAAGCAGAAGACAAAGCTGCTGCTTCTCCTGGTTTTACTTGCCAGGACTGTCACTCACACTTCTTGTTTTTTGCTGAGTAAAGACCCAGATTACTGCTTTAGCAGAAAGCAGAAAGGGAATTTCTCCTGCTTCTCCATGACCTGATTTTTAGCATCATTTAGTAAGGAATGAAGGCTTTAATGCTCATGCTCTCTGCGCATCTGGCCTACAGGCCCTTGCTCATCACTCCTGCCTCGTCACAAACTGCTGGCTGATTTTAATCGAACTTCGCAGAAAACACAAAGGCTCAAAAAATTACAGTTCATAACTCTCATGAAAATACACAGCTGTATGAAGACAGAGGCAAAGAAGTCATGTCTCTGAGAGGAAACGTGCAATATGAATTAAATATATCAGACATACATGATTCTGTACACAAAACCAGACTGTTTAAAAAAAAAAAAAGTTCACCTAGCTTAAGCATATCTTTATTCTCTTTTTAATAAATAGTATCATGGAGTATTTTTATTCAGTTTTGAGATTTGAAGTTTTTTCCCTGATTTCTAACTCCTTCTAGCCTTTGCCCCCACGAACTCAGGCTGCTGAGTTTAGAAAACACGGATTTCAGAACAAAACTTATTTGCAAACGTTTAGTCATCCTAGCATTTATTTGATATTTTTTCAATTCGCCAAATGTTTAAGATTTTCTTGTTCTGCATTAAAGAACTATTTGGGCATTTAGATTATTGACATTGGTTAGTTTTAGATAAATTTTGTTGAAGAGTTTTGCAGCTATTCTAAATGCTATTCAGTTGCACCTCACATTACACCACCAGTTTTCACATGGTCATTAACAGTAATCATTGACTCATAGTATTTTAAGTCTGCTCAGAGATCACAATTGGGATTGATTCATTTCCATACGTATATATTTGCTATTCCATATGCCAGTGGTACACAATCTTTGCTAGTGCCATAATCTCTTGAAGTGTCCCTGTGCCATGTGTTTATCATCTTACCAATGAGGGTAGGAGCTCATGTATGGAACTATTACTTTGGGTTTCAACCTAATCCTTATCCAATTTTTAGGAGTCTGGAGAAGATAGGGTTATAGGAAGTGAGTTGCAGGCCAGATAAATTGCTCAGGTTTCTGGACTGTGACAGGGCAAAATATCATTATAAAGCTAACTGGAAATTTTCAGTCAAATCTGACAGTATGCTCATTTTTTTATATAAATTGAAACACCTCACAATATTAAAAAAAACCACAATTTGCTCAAAAAATGAAATAACTGAAGAATTAATTTTTAAATTTCAGTCAATCCATACTGCCATTATCATATTAAAATCAGAAATAATACATTTCTTTGCAATGAGAATACAGATATAATAGGACACTGCAAACATTCTTTTCCTGTCTCAGTTTTCAGATGTTTCAATTTGTTTTATTTAATATTTCAAATCATTATGGAAAACTCTACTTAATACTGGACAAAGCTACCTTTTTCTAATTTGAAGCATCTTCAATGAAATATTATACCATATGCTGGTCATATGAAAAAATGTATAGATAATAAAAAAAGGATAACATAAAATGGATGCTTGAAATAAAACTTTAAAAAGATCATTTCTTACTTCTTAAATCAAACATATTTCAATTTCTCTTGTGACAAATTTCACTCATAATTTAATGCAAAACCAGAGCCAAAATATGAGAGATTCCTTTAAAAGGAAACAGTAAATTTTGATCAAATCTCTAAAGAAATGCAACCAACAACAACTAATTTTTATGCATCATAAACTTCTCAGTATCCTTCCTAGTACAGTGACAAGTGTTTCCTGAAGGCAGTGCTGCATTCTGTTTTGTAAACAATTTCCTTCAAAAAAGAAGAACCCAAAGCCTTTAGAAAGTTGTAGTCCTTCTTCTGGATAACAGAATATTTCCCTTGGCTACTTTTAGCTCAAAGTTCAGAGAAAGAGCACATTAAAAGCACTCTTTCAGCTGAAAAGGCGGCAGCACTAATGTACCTCACTATGAGTTCTCTCTTTCCAATGGATGAAAGTATCAAAATTACTACTATTGCCAGATTAACTGAAAGAGAAAAACGGTGCTCATGAATTCAAGACACTCTTGACACAGCTTGTCAGCACGGTGTGGATGGCAGGTTTTAAAATGAGGACCCATTTCAGCCTCTGAGCATCTTCAGCAGGAGAAAAACAACACCCGATCTCTCTGTAGGCACATAAACAACTGCCTGAGTGGATTTACTCCCCTAACATGTCAGGATCTATCAAATGCTTAAGGAATTTGGTTCTGGCTGTTTCTCAGGGATTCTGGGTGACAGGGAAGTGGCTGCGGTCAAAAGAGGGAGAAAGAGGATTTTGTGAGGGGACCAAACAAGAAGCGGTGAATGATGATGACAAAAGCCCTCTGGCTGGTCCTCCCCAGCCCACCACGGCCGTGGAATGGTAGCAGCAGCCCACCACGTGTGCCTAGGAATGGCAGCAGCAGATACAGACAGTAAGGGGAGGAGACTTTGGCACTTGAGGAGCCGTGTCCATCTGCTAGGGCGTAAGTGCCAGGAGCACTACATTCTGCTGGAGACACAGTTATCTGCAGGCACTGGGGTCAGGGTGCCTCCACGCACTTTGCTGCATAGGACATCTCATCTCAGAGCCAGTTTAAACATCTCTCCAAAATGATGATAACATTGGGGCTGCAAACGAGACACACTTTAAGTGCAACTTATCCCTGCAACTGTCTGAATTTTTAATTAACTTTAGTAATACTCAAAGCAAGTTTGCTATTTACTGTTATCACCCAGAAAAACCCACCCCTAGGTGAGCTATGAAGGTGGGAAAGTGAATCTAAAATTACCAGGGGGGGGAAAAAAAAAGAAACAATGTATGCACACTGGTTTTTTTCAATGTAGTTTTTCCATGTGAAAAAGAGAAAAAAATACTGTAATGGACAGGCATGAAGCCTGCAGTTCTGCTTGAAAGAGCACAGAAAGGACTAGAGTCCTTTTTACCACCTGCTAGGAGAACTAAGAATGAAAATACTCATCTGCAATGTTGCAGAAAGAATTAGGATGCAAGAAAGACATCAAAAGACCAGACAGCAAGAGACTGTGGAAATATAATGGATTGTAGCGGAGAAGGACACCAAGCTCAAATCCTGCATGAAAAAAGGATGGATGCTACCTACAAAGGTCAGAGCTCTAGACATTAGCAGGGAGCAGAGAGTTTGGAGAATTGAATTGCTGCATCATCTCTACCCTAGACACATACAGCTGAAACAAAGGGCACTACAGATAGCAGCACAGGGTCTGCAGCAAAAATCCTGCCTCGCAGTCCTAGCAGAGAAAGTATGTTGTCTTTACATTATTCAAGTACTTTGTGTACTTACTTTTCACCTGAAATTGCCCTGTTCTCTCCCATTTAACCTAAAATTCAGATAATCTTTGCTCTCTGACAGACCACATAAAATTATCAGAGGCAGCGGAAATTAAAGGGCAGAGGGTTATTGCAATAGCAAGAACAGGCTACGGCAGGCTGGAAACTCTAGTGTAAACTTACCTCCTAAAATCCCCAACGCATATAACATGTACTGCTACTGATCACAGCTCTTCTACAACTAACCAATGTTTATTACACTTACTGCTTTTTTCCTTAAAAAAGTCTTCATTTCCATATCTAAATCCCTGCCGCCCCCCCCCATTTCAATTCCCAGGAAAGGTACAGGATTACTGGCATACATATAAATCACAAAATGTCCTAAAATGGTTTTGAAGGACTACAGTTGGGGTAAAGCAATCTCTAACCTTATACTGGGTAACCATCAAGACTATTGTGCTACAATATAACAGATAGGACCAATTATGAGAGGAGTAACTTTTATGTAAGTATTTAATTGCTAAGAAATAAACTAAGCCTACCATTTTCCCTTGAAGCAGTGCAGAAAAAAAACCCTGCAAAAATACTGCCACCTTTTTTTGACTACATTGCTTCAGTCACTGCAAAGGCAAAGGAGCAGTGGTATCATGGATGCAATTCTTCATTCGTCTAGCTACATTTTGTGACTTTTTCCAAAGGAACAGAAAAACAGAGAGAACAGAGTCAGAGGACCTCTGACCTTCCTCCACTTTTCACAAACTCACTGGCTTAATAAAGACAGTTGCTCTCTTATCCTTCGTTCAAAGCTCTGATTTTCAATTTGCAGCTCTAACGTTGCCATTGCATCTAATGGAACTTCATGTTGTACTCAAGTAACCCCATTCTAATTGTCTGATTGTGAGATACTTAAATACAGATGATATTGTTATAAATGTGACAGTTAAATGAGTTAAAGATTCACTTGTAATAAACCTGGAGACTGGAGAGAATGTATACACGCTCTTCGAAAGCAAAGTGGCCATCGGGTACTTTACACTGAGCAGTGAAGCCCTGCGTGTGGCCTTCCCCTCCCTTGGTACTGCTTCTCCTTCCCTGCTGAGGGACCTGATCCATGTACCCGTCTAAGCACACACTGGCTTTTGGCCTCAGATTCATTCTTCAGAAACCTAGATATTGAGCCAAAACATCACTGGAATTAATGCTGGTGAAGAGTAAAAACAAGAGCCCCAAACCAAAGTCCAAGTCTGCAGCCAGTTGCAGTAGTCTGCAAATAGACTCGTCCATGGCTTGATCAGCTCTTGGCAGCTGCTCCCTCATACAGAAGAGAAAACGCGACTGTTACAGGTATTTGCAGAAAACATCACAGGATTTCTGCTTGTTATCACAAACAGGCAGACTCCAATGGCCCATTGGTTTTTTCATTCACTTACTCAAGGTTTTTCTCTGAAAAAAATTAAGCTTGCTTTCTCCCTCCTCTTATTAAGATAAGGCTACGAGTCAGTCGTGGTCTGTCTGTCACACAGGAAAGTCCAGGAGCCTCCCGAGACTGACGAGCTGCTCAGCCTCCGCTCTTTTGCCCTAACACTGCTGTTAAAAGCATTCGGCATAGTTGAACATGACAGGCTGCTGGTTCAGGCCTCTGGTCGTACTCACATCTGCCAGATGCGCTGGCTTACGCTTGGGAATGTTGGAGAGTGCACCCCGGAAAATAAACACGCCATTAAGGGCTCTCCCCTAGATGGTGCAGCATGTGAATCCATCTCATCGTATCCTTCTTCCTTTCCACTATCAAAATAGTCTGCCAGTAGAAGTCAGGATATTTGTTAAAAAATAAAAAACAAAACAAAAAGCACCCAACCAAAACCTAACTTCTAACAATATTTGATTCTCTGTTTATCTTATCTTTTATCTTATCAAGTACTTCAGTTTAGGTTTTTCTAACAAATTTTTGGCTGACTTTTTGGTTGTTTGTTTTTTATAATACACAAACTCCTACCAGAGTTTGTCTGAAGGAAATATTCACTATTTTATTTATAGTTCTATTACTGAAAGTAATTTCTTTTAAAATCGCTTTCTTGGGACACTCGCAAAAGCAGAAGTCTCTTGGGGAAGAAATGAAACAAACTGAGATATAAACCAATTTGACAAAGTACATTTGAAATTGAAAAGCAACAACAACTGACAAAAATGAAATATATTTCATAAAGCAGTGCACAACTAAATGCCTGAGCCCAAATAGTCTTTTTAAAGGAATTAGGAATTCATAAGGATAATGCAAATACACATTTTCATATTAGAATAAACATAAAAAAGCCTTTATGTTCCGAGGTACAAATCATCCCTAAACATCCTTGCCCTGGGATTAGCATTTTCCTAGGACTTTCCTTTAGAGAAAAGAGATTTTCTTTGTTATTAAACTGTAACTTAGAGGGTTTTCAGCACTTATTTCTGAGTGATTCAAAATACCAAATTTGATGACATTATGTAGCATCATTTTTCTTTATGACGTGTAGGATTTGGGTAGGGATCAAAATTGTCAAGTGTAGATGTCTAAAAATGTGACACCTAAGCAGTTAAGGGCATCATGAAATGGCCTGATTTTCTCAGTTATTGCACACCCTTCAATCTGTCGAGAGACAGTCTGCCTAAAATTATAGTGAATAATACAGCTGAACAGGGAAAGCAGGAAGGCCTCCTATTGCCTTTGCTTCTATCCAGAACTCCCATATATAAGACAGATTAATTTACCCCTTTACATTAGCTGAATGCATTTTTTATCCTCTTTATATTTTTTTAAGTTTGAAGGGGGAGGAGTTGGTTTACTCCAGAGTACTGAGTCTCCACCATCTTTTACACATTGCTGCTTTTTATTTCTCTGCAATCGATGGACTTCACAAATACTGAAGAAAATTTAATGTGGAACTGCAAAATGTGCTGTTTAATGCTGCTTGAAAAGATTCTTCCTTTTCAAAGTTAATAATTTCTAAGTCAGGTTCTGAATGCGCGGTACGTCAAACTTGACAGCTTTTCCTAAGGAAAGGTTGTGCTTGATGATTATTTTAGGGGAGCCAGATCTGATGAATATTCATGTTCTAAACCTAAATTCACTGCCTCCCAGCTCTTCAAACTAGTCGTTTGGTTTCCTCTGCCTTTTGTAACATGGACTAAGTGCTCCTTGCAGAAAGGCTGGGAGACAAACAACAGGTAGAAACAAGAAATTACCTTTTCAAGACCAGATCTCTCCTGAACTAAGCTCTACATTTCTGTAGCAACATATATGTGGATCTACTGAAATGGTGTTTGGCTTAACTAGGTTAGTTCCTAAATTGATTATACAGTTAAATTGATTCAGGGGCTATGTATAAGCCTTGAGGACTCCTGTTACTATTTGCATAGTATATTTGCATGCTATCTATATGCAATGTCATTAAAATCAGTGGAAGTTCAAGACACGTCTTTTAACAGGTCACTCTACACACTGACGTTTAGTTTCTGGTACTGAGGAGGAACATTTATAGCGATCTGCAATTGCTCTCCTAACAGTTGAGAAAGTTTCTATTTTATACTACAATGCACTGCAGTATAACAGGAGTGTACAGAGCTAGTAAAAACCCCCGAATTCTGGACCCTCTGAACGACTGAAGACAGAACATAGCATGAAGCTGGTATAAGAAAAAACATAACCCAGAGAGAGGAATCTAGTGCAGTATTAAACAAAGTTAGTCGTATTATGGGAGATCAGACCGTCGGTTCATCAAATTCAGACAGCACTCTTAATGGCACTGCAGGCAAGGCTTGGTAACCCAGGTACCATTAAATGCAAATCAAAAGCTGGCAATCACTTCTTATTTCTTATAACTCACGTGCCATTTTGCAAACTGTCACTTTCTCATGCACTCCCATTTACATATAATATTAGAGTGTATGTAGGCTTCAATGTACAGCCTAGTAAATGCAACACGCAGCACTGTGAAAGATAAGTCTTTGAAATGGCATGGCATTTCAGGGTGAACTGCTGAGCCATCGTTTCTCTAGCAAGCCGTATTTCATAGCCAGTATTACCTTGTGCAACTGAGTGAAATTGTCTCCTAAGGCCACTATATGCTACACTATTCTATGAATCTTCAGAGAACCTACACCCCAATGACTAATCATTCAAAGTCCTAAGTAATGAGATCTTCAGTTACTCCCATTTAAATGGGATGCAAAAGTTATTAGGATTGAACATGAATTCTCTGTGAGATATAGGTAAGCGCAGAATACGGTATGCAACTTCAAAAACAGAATAAAAACCTAAAGGAGTTTTCCATAGCTTAAAAACCTCTGTGAGTAGATAAAGGTCTTTCATTTTCCCTTGCTCGCCCAGCAGTGCCGTGCTTGCTCAAGATTTTCTGTTTGACAATGTCACAAACAAATAATGTGGGGAGCAGGAAGAAGGAGGGAGAGAAGCTGACAGTCCCGTCTATGTGACGGCCGCCTGGCAGCAGTGATTAGAAACCAGGAGCAGTGTTGGTAGGCAAAGATAAGCAGGACACAATAAGCAAATCCTACATCTACCCGCCAATGACTAGTTTACCCAAGTCCAAAGCTCTCTTTGTAGGCTAGATGTGACTTCACCTCCCTCGGTGACAACCCTCCCTTACGTACTGCAGCAGTGACCTTTTCCTACAGGGCTCTGCAGCACTAATCCACCCTGTCAGCCATCCCAGGAACCACTTCTACCTTTAACTTTCGTACAAAAACCTTAGGTTTTCTTCTAAGCAGAATTAGTAGCTGCTGCCAGAAACAAATCATTAAGGCCAAATGAGTTCATCGACATTGTTGTCACTACAATGAATAACCTAATCTCAACCGCTGTAAAAAATATTGATTGAAAGGAAAGATTTTAAAGAAGTGGCTGCAGTTATTTCAACAAAGTGCTGGCAGAAAAATAGAACCTGAAAACAGCATTCTGAAAAATTTTCTTATTTTAAGTTAAATTATTTTACCTTACTTTTTTCTCACTGTTTTCTAATCAGTTTGATGTGAATTGCTCTAATTTAATTCAATATTCAGATATTTGATGGATGAAAACATCCTTAAACATTTTTGTGCTACTATAGTGACTATTTTGTCATTACCCTATGAATATTTCCATTAACTTAGTGATATATTAACAGTGCAATGAATATTAAACATGTCATCAGTGACAACAATCACTGTGACATAGTGCAATTCTCCTGTTTCCTCTTGTTTTATGTGCCAAAAAGAAATTTGAAATTGCTAAATCTCATTTCGGTTTACTATTTTGTCTAGCAAAAGGTTTATTACAACATGCATTAGCGTTCAATAGGTAGACCACCTACAGTGTGCACACGGTTGTATAATACCATAAAGATTCTTCTCCTTGATTAGACAAGGAGCTCTTTCTGAGTTCCCACATAGTGGGTCTTGGAGGCCTCTCTGTTATTTTATGGCAGAAATTAACTATCAGCGAGAGGGGGTATTGAAAGCTTTATTAAATAGCTTTTTCCAGAAATCTATAGCAAATGCAAGGGAGCAGTACTGCTGAAAAGCAGCTATATGCCTGGCATTTTCTGTTCCATCACATCTTGGCTGTTTGTCAAATAGAAGATGTTCCTCTCCACACATGAGGATTATGTAAATAATATACACTTGAATGTATTGAATAAAGTGTCAGGATAACTAAGCAATGACTTCTTGATTCCCTGTGCACCGTATTCCCATAGCGTGGCTCTGCATTTAACTTCTCACATTGACTGATAGTGTCTTCCTGAATTCAAGAATTCACTGAGCATAATTTTAAAGTGTTTCCCTGCTTTTCCTTTTAAAATGCTAGGTTATTTTTGTCCTGTGTTTATACAGTTATCAGGCAACATTGCTCCCTGTCATTGTTACTAAGTGCTAATTGTACCTTGATAGTTAACCGCTGCCTTACAGAATATCAATGGAATGCTTTATCAAAATGGACACAAACATTACTATCTGATAAAAGCATTTTTTTCTAATTCAAGTTTAGTAAGATTATGAAATTGATCATTTTTCTTATTCTATGGTGATTTTATTATTGTTTTTAATTGAACTCGACTATATTCTCATGTCCTTTGACTCCCATCTCTAATATTACTGTGCTTTGCTTTTTTGCCTTGCGTGTTCTGACTGCTTTCCTGATAGCTCTCTCACATATATTTCTTTAAATTTCCTGCCTTCTACCACTTACTGCTATTTTTATTTTAGAATTTTATGTTACCGCATTTGAGAAAATCTATATAAAAACCCAACCCAGTGAGAAGAGGCAATTTAACAAGATGCTGTGGGCAGGCCATAAAATTGTTACTAAGGGAAATAGAATATTCAAGGTGAGGACAGCTAAATATCACTATTTAGCAACAGTGCAGAATTAGACTAGATGGAACAACAAACGGTCTTTCCAATCCAAATCTCTAATTTCACAGCCCCACCTTCTCAGTACAAAATACCCTCAATTATTTTTTTCATGAATGGTTTCATTCCATCTATTTTAAGCAGGCTATTTCAAGGAGGAGTTCTGCTGAAAAGAAAATAACACTTAGTACTCTGAAAGAAAAGCATGACTGAATCATTATGGAACAGCATGATGGCTTTGACTGAATTCGAACAATGGCTGTAAAGTTAAATTTGTAGAGGTTGCTTTGGGTGATTATTACGAAGAGTTACCATAAGATGTATTATGGTATCTTCTAGAAATAATGCTCAAATATTTAGGTCAAATATGCTGCCTGCACCCTGGAACAACATGCAAATAAGAGTCTTTGCCCTAGAAAGTTTACGATTTCCATAGCTTTTAGGACATGACAGGATGAGAAAACAGCCAGGGTGAGCGTAGAAGAGTTGGTAGTGATCAGATGCAGAACTGAGCAAAGAAGCAGATGAAAAAGCCAGCCACAAATTGTTTGCCTAATCAATACCATGACAAGTAGAGGTGTAAAGGGCAGATTTATGACAGTTAATAGGAAGAATACATTTTCCCAGTGCAGAAATAAAGCACAGGAAATATATGGATGCTTCTGAGGCAAAAATGTGTGTAAGGCTTTTGAAAACTTATTTCTGAGGGACTAAAAGGGTGGGTAGCCAGTCTATAAAACGGCAGACTCAGTAATCCAATGTTTAAGACAAATATAACCCTTTTTCCTCTGTTCCTTAATTGCAAAATAAGGAAAATAGTCAGCACTTGGATGTTTGGAGTATCAATGAATGTTTGTAAATGAAGACAACAATACAAAATATTAAATACCAGATATTTCCTAAGAATAGTGATGACAGTATAATAACAGAATATTTCCTTCCTTTGTCATTGTAATAAAAGGAAAATATCAGCACATGCTGATTGTCCATTTCCACTTCTGATATATGCAGTAAGATATAATGTCAGTTAGGTCTAATATACAGCACCATGCTGTCAAACAAAAATTGGCAAATAATTAGCAGCTCTGAACAGCACTGTCAGGGTAAAAAATTTTAATTATCTATCTAGTTCATCAGACTGTAAGAACCCAAACAGCTTCTTGAGCCTAATGCATCTTTGCAAAAGGCTTTGATGAATAATTTCACTCTATCTATAATCACTAGAGAACATTTGCACTGCCTTTTTGTCTCATAGTGTCATTATTTATCTGTTAGCTTCCTAAGATGACTCTTATGCTTTATCCTTCATAAGCTAAATACTTAGCATGCTGTGTCATTGCTAACCATTTAAGGTCACATCCCCTTAGCTTTTAACTCCCATTAGTTTGCAAGGTGATATTCTAAGTCAACCAATTTTAGGCACAGAGCCTACACGGATGGCGACAGCCTGAAGAGGCAGCACAGCTTGTGAACACCACCGCTTCCTCCGCTAGCAACGTGCTCGCACACCCTACACATACGGAGAGACACTGACATATAGGTGTGTACCACAGCACATGGATAAACACCTGCAGGCAGGATAGATGCAGGCATATATCAGTGAGGTTCCCTGTGAGTTGGTTTGGAAAGATGTGTTCTGCCTACCCTGGTGCCTCCCAAGAGTCCCACTGTAATATACTGATATATATAGATACAACACACCAGTTGGTGACTTACCGTGATAGGCTTTCTGCAGAACAGAAAAGTGACATTTTGAGTTCATTCAAATCTTGTATGGCTTAGAGGTGGGACATGGTAAAGAAAAAATCCAAGATTTTGCCTACTGCAAACTTGCCTACTACAAAAAGCATACCCATTTCTTTGGTTGGCCGTGGCGAAAAAAAACCCCAGTCTATGTAAATTTACTGTACTACGACAATTTAAAAAACAGTCAAAGACATAGTATTAAACCAGGAACTTCAGACTTTTGCCCTGCTTTCCTGTTCAATTACAGATTAGTGTTTGGTTTGGGGTTTTGGTGGAGTTTTTTTAAGGTAAAGTAATTAAATGCAGGTAGCTTGAAATAGAGCATACTTATTTAATAATGATTTAATGATTCGATCAATTCTGTACTGGTTTTCCTATAAGCAGAGGCTGAAACACAGCTGTAAGTTTACTATTTTGTATTAGCTAAAAGAGGAAAGATTACTTTTTTGTAGAGGCAAAGACAACCCACATCGTAGTAATTTTCCTGCCTTGTCCTCTGATTCTTCTATTAGAAGGTCCCCTAATAATTTAAGCCCCAAAGCACCTGCACATAATACAAAGAGTCTGGCTGAAACCCAAAGAGCATTCATCCTTTCCAAAAATACTGCAAAATATGTTATTTTGTCTCAGAAAGCAAAGCAGACTCTGCATTTAAATTATACAAGGGGCAACATGCACCCAAAACAGCTGATTGCTGCAAGGAAGGTCCATGGTTTAGTTGGAACCTATCAATACTTGTTATTAAAAATTAAATCATTCTGACGCTTTGAGCTTGAATGTCAAACTCTATGACAGAACAAACTTTTGCTGAGAAGGTAAGGAGACCTCTGGCTAGCTGGGTTTATAGCAGTAAATGTACCAGAATCTCAGGCAGGGAGATAAGGGAAGCTGCTTTAATAAATCACTGCCAGAACAGCAGCCAATCGCCCTGGATCTCTCCCCGGTATCCTGAAGCTTTCTCATCTCCCATAAATGTCATCTTGAGTCAAAGCCAGAACAGACCAAAAAAGCTGGGTTACTGCTTGGCTGAAACTGCACACAAAAAAGAACAAAACCAAAACAAGGTGAAATAAATAAATAAATAAATGAATACTCAATCCTCTATCAGCTAGAAAGCTTCAGGAAGACACAGCAGCAATATAGCACATCCCATCTAGCCCATAAATTACTCCCAAGATTCAGAGACAGGTCACTAACATAAAGATGGAGATGGCCCTAAATTGCTTTGATATGGCAGAGGGGGAAGACAAACCCCAAACCCCTCATTACAAGGAAATTCTTTTCCCCTTTCCCCATTAATAGATGATAGCAACACTTGAGTTGGAGAGCAGACTAGCAAGTGACAGATGTAATAAAAATATAGCTGCAGGCACCAAAACATTTGAAGCCTGTTGCAATTAAAGTCACTGCCAACTTGGGCAACTTTGTCCCCCTCTCACGCTCCAGCCTTCGTGGCCATCACATTTGTTACCACCCACTTTGCAAAGCTGGAGTAATTTCTTTGAATGTTCCACATCAGCAGCACTTATCAGAATGTCAAAGGCTTCTTTCCAAATTGAATACTTCCAAATACTGATAACAGCCTTTTGCTATTTTTTCCTCATTCCTGACTACTGTTCTCTCTCCCAAAGTCCAGCCAGTGCTCATTACACAAACTGTACCAGAATGAACCCAAGTTTGCCAAGATCAGTAGAAGAGGTTGAAAGATAACCTGGAAAAAGACAAAGCTGCTGAAATTGGTATGCTGGAGAAACATATGAGACCACGAAAGCAAACCTGAAAAGGAATGGCAATCGTCTTCATAAATAAAACTGGACAGCAAAAATAGGTTCTCATATTTACCAAAGCGACAGAAAGGGAGAGACAAAATGGTGACATTCCAAAAGGGAACCATCACTGAGCTATAATCTCACTATCAAATATGCGGTGGTGACACATTTAAATGAAAGGATCACTATGGGAAAGTCTTATAGCTAATTACTGAGTAACTAATAGAATCAAATATCTATCAACAATGAGAATTACATTTTTATTTTGAATTATAGTCTATCCTAGAAGGGTAGAACTACAGGAAAGAGCTTGGCATTCTCTTCTTTGGTAAAACAAACAAACAGACAAACAAAATAACAGATGTTGCATATAAAAACGAAAGTAGCTGGAAAACGTGAAAAAACCCAAACCGAAACAACACAACTAGTAGAGTACAGGAAAGCTGGTCAAACCTAAAAGACACCCCAGGATGTGTAATGGAATTCAATACTGCTTCAAAAGAAAAATGCAAGGAGAAAGAAATGACCAATGTGATTTCAAAGTTCAAAGGTTAAAAATGTCCCTTCTTGTAAAAGGAAAATGGGGAGGAAACCAATTAATAATATGGCTTCAGCCAAGTCTTGCAGGCAAGAGATAACGCCTGAGAAGAAGCATCGTCAAGTAATGCTATCCAAATGGGAATATAGAAGGCTTTTATAAAAATATCAGAGGAAAAAACTAGCATTAGGATCAGAAACCCATTAATGAAGGGAGTCTGACTTTAAATTAGTGGTGATTCTAATAATAAGGGAGTGGCTTTAAAAAAAAAATAAAAATCCATCTTCAACGAGAAAAAATTAAAACTCTGGCAAAAGTTTGGCTTTAAACCCCCCTTGCTTTACCAGTGATGATTTTTGAAAAAGATTTCTAAGATTTCTCTTGAAATTTACAGAAAAATAGCAGATGGAACAGCTTCATAGAGAAACATCAACACAATATTAGCTTTCAGGAAATGCATGAATGATTCTATATGTTCTTGTCCAACAAATAATTTTTGTCTCTGCCAAAAATAAGTCATTTAACAATACAAAAATGAAAATATACTGGGAAACCAAAAAAGCCTTGCACTTGTTTAACTCATGGAAAATGAAAGGAACCTGAGCATAAAAGTTAAATAGTGTATAAAGTTAAAGACTACTATTCGCTACACACCACACATTCAATTATTTATTTTTTATTAAAAACAGTTGCTGCCATACATTTTGTAGAGCCTCTGATATTAGCTTCATGAGATTTTACTTTGATTAGAACATGAAGCCAGCTGACTCTTAGGGCTTGCACAAAGTCCTGATGGCGCTGACACACTGACTTCACTACAAACTGGCAGCTAAATACGTATCAGAGAACTTTGAAACTGCAGCACAAAGGAAAATTAACAGTACTTTTTTGCCACTACCGCATATTACTCTAAAGTACTATGCTGATACGTGCCTTTTCATTCCTGACATAATACAGCATTGATTTCTCTAGATTTAATACAGTTTTCCTCCTTTTCCTCATTTATCTGGCTAAAATTTTATATACTTAACTACTGCAGGTTAAATTCCCTGGTCCATCCCCAGAACACACTGATGTCTCCAGGCCACGTCTGGATTTCCACAATCTGGGGACGAATGGAAATTAATGAAATGCTTCTTATAATTGAGAGCATCTCAAAGGGTTCTTGAACGACCATTTGGCTACACGTAGCAGCTGGCAAGAGCTGAAGCATGAAGCTCAGGGAGCCACAGCACCTCTGCTGAGCTCTTAGGTCACTCTGAGCTGCCAGCAGCCTTGCAGGGACACTTAGGGCTCTCTCTGCACCTGGCCAACATCCTCTGCAACAAAGGGCTGATCATATTCCTCTAAAAGTCATAGCATCCATGCCAAAACCAGGCACAGCAGAAATACTTCATTTTTTCTCAGTGAATAGCCTATAAAATCATTTCAGAGTATCCCAGCTGAGTTGGATGAGGATGCTGCACTGTCTTATTTTGCTGGCATACTAACCAGAGCCAAAGGGCAGCCACACTGGTACACACCCTGTACTCCTCGTGGTACGTATACTCTTGAGAACAGCGGTCTCCTCAGTATCGTTTTGATATCTTTTATGCACAGCTTCAGTAGTCTCTTTAGAAGAACTTCAGGTGTTAGGAGACCTATGACAATTCTCCTTTGGTACATAATTAGTAATTTGGTTTGCATTTTCTTCACGATGAAGTCCCTTCTCTGCTGTGTCTCTGGAAGCTTCCTGCTCTGGGTTCAGCCCAGCCAACAGGTCGCCTTCAGACTGCCCTTTTAACATATGCTCCCTTTGAAGAACTGCTTAGGAAAGTACTAAATCATCTTGAATACTCTCTGGCCAACTGTAAAGAAAATTTAGAGTGTGCTAACACAATCCTTTTTGGGAAGTTTTTAATGGCAAATAGAGTATTGCATGTAGGGTATGCACTGGAGACCCATAAGAAAGCAGGCATCATGGGGGGCCCAGTGTAGGAGCTGTTCCATCTTTTTCATTTGGGCTAAGTATTAAAATGCATATAATAAATGTTAGGCTGATTAAATATTCTCATGAGACTGTTTCGGCAAAAATACATACACATCTTCTAAAATCATACTGGTTCAATATACCAGTGTTTATTCTCCTACGAGGAACAGAAAAAGGGAAGAAGAGTAAGATCCATGTCTAAGTGAGTTTCCTTAAAGAGCGAAGGCTTTCTGTGACATGTACATTAATCTACAGATTTCTCCTGAGGGAATTCTCCAGAGTCACATGAAAAGAGAAAGTAATTTGCTAAATCTACAACTTAGGCATCCAGCTCTTGAATCTAATCACGTACCTTTCAGGAAGACCTGACAACACGTTCGGCATAATCTCTACATTATGGCACACTTTTGCAAACAATATTTTGGAAAAACATTCAAAGATAAAATAGAAGACAATTAACTGTGGAAGATTCATTTGTTTTAAGATCACTTAGGTATACTTCTGTTTGCCTAAAGGATGAATAGTAAACATGTAAAAATCTAACACCGTCCTCTGAAAATCGAGTTTTATTTGCAGTTTTGTGACCTCCATAGTGCAAGCCATCCTGAAATTATCACATTGCTTACGGTCCTTTTTAATCAAAAGGTCCTTATATATTTTTCCTAAATTTTCCTATTTTCCTTTTTAGGTCATATTTATTTCCTGATAGCTGGGCTCAGGTTTTCAAATATAAATCCCATAAATCCAGATGTGAGATACTTAAGTTGAGTTCACTCTTCCTAGGATTTCTGTTGAGCTTTTATCCCAACTTCTCCTTGCAAAATAAAACTGAGATACCAGGAAAAAACCCATAAAACTGCTACTCAAACAAGACAAGGTGGTTTCCCAGAAACTGGTAGCATGAACAGCAGAATTTCCTAAGAAATTAACTTGGAGTCTTGATTAGTGTCCTCTCAAATATATGGATTATTTTACATAAAAATGACAACACAACTATCTTCTTGAAAGAGAAGCTCAAAGACTTTATTCCTTTGGCAATTCAATACTGAGTGAAATGAACTCAGTATTTGGATTTCACTGCTACTTTTATTGGAGAAAGGACAACAGCTAATGTTTTCAGTGTGAGGCATGGTGGAGAAGATGCTTGCAGCTTTATGACAACAAATATCACATCGCTCAGTTCCCCCTTGCCTCAGGGCCATGGCTGGTGAAAGAAATGGAGCTCCTGTCAAGGAAATCGTTATGGCTCCCTTAGTAAGCGCTAGTCAAACCCACAACAGACTGAGGACCAATACCGCATTGCTGACCAGCTACCTTCAGTATTTATTGCCTTTGCGCTGAGTTCTACCAAATAGCTGCAGCAGGTCCAAGAATCTGACAAAATATCACCAAAGCAGCAATCCAAAATTAATAAACTACCTACCATAAATTTTCTGTGATGTAGGCTGTTCTTACTGCCCACACTGGAAATCTGCAGAAATTGATTCAGAGTTCTCGGGGCCCACTTACCGCTACTCAGCAATTCAGTTGCATGCTGGAATGACACTCAGACACATGAACCCCGTCTTAAAATTTCCCACATTGCCAATCCAATCGAATCATTCCAAAAGAAAATATGACTGGTAATTTTATGGAAAATAGCTGTTTAGGGAAAGCCACTGAAAATCTAGTTAGGATATTAGCTTTCACAATCTATCTGGAGGGCTCTAAATTATCCTTGTCAACATACTTTATTTTTAATAAACAAAAATTTATTTTTCCTACATGTTTTTCCATTGAGTTTATCCACTTTATATTCATCTGTTTCTCAAGAGTACTGCTGTATCATTAATTTAAATGATTAAAGAGAGAGAAAGATGTACAAAACAGGGGATCATAAATTTCTTTCTATCCTGAACAAAGGGAAAATACTTGTAAAATAGAACCAATTCAGTTACTTTTTACGCATCAAAAGATTTGGGTCATATGTGGTACACTGAGGCAATTCTTTTCATGGAGGGGAAGGATTCTAACTGAAAGAGGAAAAAGAATAATTCTTTAACCTTAAAGAAACACGCTGATTTCTCTTTCAATAGCTTTACTGTACAGAAATTGGTTTTCCTAAAATGGAGCCTTTCTAAAATGCCTCGGAAGGCAACTCCTTCAACTAAGAGACTACTCCTGGATGACAGTATGTCATGTCATGCTGTGGCTCATATAACTACATAGAGGCTTGTCACTTCACTGCAGTGCTCCACTAGAATTTCTTTTATTTAAAATGAAAAAAAAAAAAAAAAAAAAAACCAACCCAAAAAACCACAAGCAAGCAGGTTTGTCTTTTTTTAAATTCTTCAAAACAGCCATGTTTCATCTTAGCATAAATGGAAAGGTAGCTGTCCAGTTATGTTCCTGGTACAGTCAATAGAAAGCAATAAGAGTCTCCCGATGGCGGTTCATGAGTCCTGACGATTATACACCTTTATTGATCACTTGCCTCTCATAAAGTTTTACATGTCCTCCAGTCACCCCAGACACAGACCACTCATTAAATTTTGTCTACTTTGGTAT
The DNA here is from genome assembly GCF_011004875.1 of Balearica regulorum gibbericeps. Classification (NCBI taxonomy): domain Eukaryota; kingdom Metazoa; phylum Chordata; class Aves; order Gruiformes; family Gruidae; genus Balearica; species Balearica regulorum. Next base: position 43,432,996 of record NC_046184.1, on the reverse strand, counting down.
TTGAATCTGGCAATAAATATCTTAAAGAAAGACCCAAGCTTGATTTAAAAAAAAAAAAAATCAAGATAAGTACAGTCTACCTTTATTCCTCATGTCATGTTCCTAAAGATCACAATCTTGCTACTAAAATTGTGTGTGCATTTCTAGTTTGAATCAACAATTTTTCAGATTTTAGGCACTGGCTATCAATAGTAATCTGTTTATTAATGAACAGTCATAAGATATGTAATACATAAATTAATGTTTTCTGTCTCTGTAGTCTCTCTTCCAGAAACTGGTTCAAATCCTGTGCATTTGAAATATCTTAATTTCAAGTCGGTATACTGAGTGTCTGAAAAAATATTGCAGGATATTATAATATAAAATACTCTAATTTATATCAATAAGATTTATTTCTAGATAAAACACTTAGAGGAATGACAAACACCTGTTCTGTCAATTTTTGTACTTCCTAGGGCAATGCAATTATTTCCAAGGCTACACACGCTTTTAAACTGCAGTAAAGCAATTTTTGCTTTTGAGAATTTACCTACACGGCAGTTAATAAGGTTAGCAGCCATTTTACATTCTATTCTGCAGTATGAAACTGATCTAGAGCATAATGCATCCAAAAGGAATATAAGAGAAAGTTTAGCACATTGGAAATTAAAGCTGACGCACAGAGGTAACAGATTAAAACCTCATTTGTTCAGGTAAATTGTAATTAGGCAAAGCTATTTTTTAAATTTCAGTCAAATAATGCATTTTAGATTCTTCAAGCCACTGAGCAGGTTTGAATTATAACTATACTGTATCCTTTTCTAAAAAAATTCTGTAAAATGCACTGAGGGTTCCACTCTTTAAGTTTACACATCTGATTCTGCTTAAATTGTTATGACAATCTTTTGTTTACAAAGGAAATCTTTGAAGGCTTAATATTTTAACAATTAGATACAGATGAGATTAGTGCTGTAACTTCAAAAGAAAACAAACTCCAAGCACATTGCTGCACCAAACATTTCCCCGTGCGGAGCTGAGGTTGTCACAAGGGGCTCCGGAGGGGCAGGAAGCCTCCAAAACGGCGCTCGGAGAACAAATTGAAGAGGGAGGATCGTCTTTTCCTCTCTCCATCAAAAGAAGACTCAGAGGTGACATAGTTAAGATTTATAAGTAAAATGTTGATACAAGCAAACGGAGGGATTTTATTTTATTTTTTTTTTTCCCAAAGAGAAAGGTTAACACATGTTGCGCTGCACAGCGAGTGTCCCGCAGCGAGGGGTATTCTCTGCACTGGCTGGCAGTTTTTCTGCCACGCTGAATCCTTCCCAGCTTTCCCTTCATGCTCTCTCCCTTTGAACACTGTCTTTAGCCAGCCTACAGGGTTGAAAGTCCATTTCTTTTTCCGGAAAATAAAAGGCTCCTGTATTTTTTAACCTGCACAGCTTTAGATACATCCTTCTTTTAATTTTATCTAATCATAGATAACCCATGACCAGCTTTCGGCTGGATTCCGGCTGTCTTTTTTTAGTCCCTAATGATGAAGCTGCCTTGCAACGCAATTGCCAATCCATGCTTTCCTGCAGCCCCAGGACAGGGAGCAGAACTGTTTTGCTCTAAGAGCAGCTCATTGCAAGGGGAAGGGTCAAAACCTTGCAATTTCCTTTCATGCACTGTACATAGCCCTGCAGCTCAAGCACCAAATTTGCAATTGCACCCTTAAAGATGCTAAGCTTAATTTAAATTTATCCTTCCTTTTACTCCTTTTTCATTACCTCCTGTGGGTGCACCATGATGTGGCTCTCCATTTTTTTCCCCGTTTCTCATCATTTTAGAGCTCTGCTGAAGCTGCCAAACGCAAATGTTCTTTAAAGTGAACTTATACTTAATAAATCCAAGGCAGAGGATTTTTATAGTGCTAAAATTAATTACTTTCTATGAAAGTGTTAATTGGAACATTCTTATTGTTCACATGTTTTGTTTGCCAAGCATACGTGCATACGCATACCGTGAACTACCTTAATCTGGTAAGTAGCTATTATAGAAACAGTTCTTTAATAAATTACTTAGGTAAGAAACAAGAATATTTTACTCCACAAGGAAGCAGGTCTCTCTGAGGCAATTTAGAACAAAAGACAACTTAGTGATGACAAGCTGCTGCATCTCCAATACTAAATTATCAGAATCACCATTTTTATATTGTTTCATGAAGCATCTGTTTAAAATATGCTGTGTTTGTTAAAGTTAGAACTGTAATCTCAATTGCACCCATTTTATTGCAAATTTCAATGGGTTTTTTTAATAGCCATGCAGGAGAATAAAATTACATTTTTTTCCTCCAGCCATCAAACAAACCAGGACATTTTAAAGAACTTCATATGTTTCTTGACTTTAGAACTCAAGTACGTATCACACAGGAGATTCAAGTTCTTTAATTTTATATTCAAGCCTGGGGTATTTTGGATAATGATTTAAATCCTCCTACCCATGTTTTGTTCTAACACAAAGGAGGCAGTACATTAGCCTTTGCTGATACCAATGAAGTACAGTAGTGGACTAAAATGATGCTGCTGCTGAAACTGTGTCTTAGGTATTCGCTATTCAATACATTGATACTCTCTTCGGAAGTAGATTACAATCAAAATAAACCCTCTTCATTTTTCCTGAAGGGAAGTATTAGCAATCTGTTAACATATGATCAAGTCCAGCCTCACTTCAAATAATTTTAAAGTATCTAAACCAAACTTCAAGATAAGCAGAAATAAAGAATGCAAATAGACTGCATGACATTAATACCTAGCTCCACACCATCTACTTTGAAAAAGTCGATTTGTGAGAATGTTAAATGTGTCAGCTGTAAACAGCCAGCCTTCGGTTTAATGACCCTACAGCAAACTATGTGCTCAGCTCATTTAGCCTTGTGTGAGAATGCAATTCGCTTCCATTCCTTGCAAAAGTTTAAAAACTTATTTCCATGAATTTCTTTTTCATATAAACTGAAATTAGTTGATATTGTCCCTCTTTTTGTCACTTGACAAAAAATGAAAAAGAGAAAACTTCATTTGTCATTCATTTCACATAATCACTTGCAGCTCGGTCTTGCTTTAAAGTAAACATCTGCCACGCACTGCTCTTGCCTTTTCTGAATGTCATTTCCTTATGTAAGCCGGGTGCAAAAAATGTGTCCGCAGACATGATGCTGCAGGATGGCGACAGTTTAACATACTAATGATGGCGTGCTAACAATGCAGTTTGTTTATGTCACTGATATTAATAAAGTATCTGAACCTAAAACCTCACACAGCTGTTAAATGTTTCCATGTTTTGGTTTGTGGTTCGATGGGCAATTTCTATAGATATTTAAAGCAACTAAGGAAAGAGACAACCTCACAAAATTAGATCGAAGTCCAGTTGGTCTGCTTACTTTATATTGTACAAATTCTTATTTCTGAAATCATGAAACAAAATCATACTCAAATACTATTCTTTCTACATTAATAATGCTCTATAAAATCATATTACTAAAATTTTATTTTTCATTATGTCTTTGAAAATAAGGTATTTATCCTCAAAGGATCCTGAATACTTAAGAACGTAATAAGCCAAAAAATCAGGAGTGGTCCTTTTGACACAATTATTCTGCTCTTCATGCATGGCTGCACACATATTTGTGCTTTGGTACTTAAATATAGCATCCTTAGTTTGCAGGAAAAACCCAACGAGATACACATTGAAATAGATACTTCTAACTAGTAACTTTCTCGATAGCCTAACAGATGCTAAAATGAGGAAAGATTTACACCAGAGATTATGAAAATGCGGGATCATTTGAGAATAATAAAAGTAAATGGTGGGAAATGTTAACAGCAACAGCTGTGAAAAGAAATTATGGAAGATTAAAAGTATAGAAGAGAGCAACAATAGTAAAAACAGTTTAAAATTTAAATTGCTTCACAAGAGAGATTCTTTAATTACGGTTTCTGAAGATATTTGAGTAATAACTGCAAAAACAGTGAGGTATAGATATTTATAATTATTTCAGTATCCTAAGAACCTACTAATACTGCAAAATCACAGACAGGAAAATTATAGCAGATTACATGATTGGATGAACCACGTTGACTTTAAGGTCTATAATGACTTTTTTAGGTTGTGCACAGAATAGCAATCACAGGCATACTTAGTGGTGAAGACAGAGGCAAAGGTATAGGAAGTCTCCCTACACAGCGCAGCTGATTTGTTGCAAAACTCAGTTTTGCCCAAGAAAGTCTTAAACAGCAAGAAGTAGGTATATCTATTTTGTGTTCTGTTATTTCATATCTGTGGGATGAATGTTTGTATTATTGCCATAGACACTGATACCCAGAGTTGGACACAGCTGAAATGTTGGGACACAGAGGAAAGAGTAGAGGGCTGAATGTGTGCACACAGTGAATACCATTAATACTGTGCTATATACAATTCCTTTACTATCCATAGTAAATCCTGCTCTGCTACCAGAAGCAGCAAAGTGAACAGGTAATAGTTGCAACATGACAGAACAGTGATCATATCAACACCAAACTGCAGGGACACGTGGCAGAAAGCACAGGATTAGTGCAGTGCTGAAATACACATTACGCAGAAGCATCTGGATAGAAAAGCCATGCATAAAGCATGCCTGCCCACTGAACAACATCCCAGAGGGTTACATTCCAAACGACATCAGCGATTTCAACGTGCTGCCAAAACTTTACAGCATGAGAACAGGCATTGTATTCTATTAGGATTTTAAGTCACTGTTCATGATGTCTGTCAGCTTTTTCTGATACTACCAGCCCTATGAAACAGGGCTCCCAGTTCAATACTCCTTTGAACTCTGGAAAAGTTCCTTTTCCAAAAGTACAATATTCCAACTCAAGACTCATCTACTCAGACAAACACCAGAAAAAGACTTATAGTCATTCATGCAGGAAGTTAGTTAATAAACTACAGGCAAAATCTGGAATTATTTTATTATAATCATAATTAATAATGTATTATGGTGATTATGGTTTGGCTGAGAACAAACAGACCCGCCTGAGCTAGTCTGAGATAACTGCCAAATCTTCTGCACATGTGACAGATGGTGGAAGCATTTTAAAGACTCCCTGTGCACAAGAACTCTGTGTAACGGGGGCTCAGATTCAATGGAACAGCGAAGTAGCTGAAGTGGGTCATGATAAAAGCACACTAAGCAGCATAATCTACCTTTAAAGCTTTGGGTTTCACCTGAAGAAAAGGTGGAGGGGGGGGAAAAAAGGTGCATTCAGGGATGTGAAAGGAATGTGGTTGCACAACTTATGTTGACTGTTGACTGATGAAAGCAAAGCAAACTGTGGCTTCTGATACAGTGCGCTAAATTCAGCAGGTATAGGGGGTGGAAGGACAATGGTTGAACTCAGTGGAGCTCTATCTCCTTCTAAAAGGGCTTGTTTAAACTTTCCTAACAGTTTTTACGGACAACACAGGGTGGTTTGGAAACATTGCAACTTACTTTTCAATAAACCTTATTCTTCCCAAGAACATAATTCATTTTGTGTGCTTACGTCTAATCTCTTTTGGCTCATCTTACTTTGTAAAGGGTTTTGAACTCCAAGAATGTTCCTCAAATACTCCCTCTAAGAGTCCCAGAAGGCAAATGCTAGAGTGTAGAGGAGGAAGACAGAACAATAAATGAAAAGGAATACCATACAACTGAGAACTCTCCCAGCCACATCCCAAATTAAACCCACTGCAGAGAATCCATCTTCCTCTCTAATTAATTTCTTATGGTATATGCAGCAAGGTAAGTTGCAAGGAATAGGCATTTATAGACCAAAAAAAGAGTCCAAATTAGAAAAAAATCAAAAGAAGAATTATACAACCGTTGACAACTGATGCTGCCAGTGTCCCTTCAGCCTTTCATTGAACCATTACAATTCTTTCCTTAGAACAAGCAAATATGCTGTATTCCTTTCTACACGAATGTACTTTCCAGAGCAGCATGCAATCACCACTTAAGCTTTGGCTTATGTTGCATTCGTGAATTTAACTTTTTATGAAGTTGTTCAAAGAGCAATTTAATATTATTATTTGGATGAACTTTCTCAGGCTAGGTTTCCACGTGGAGATCCTTCAACCCTTTGCTTTTTGGCAAGAAGTGGAGATGCAGGTGCTATCTGAAACCAGTTTAGAGTGCAATCAAACTGGGGACCTGATTGTCTTTTTAGACCGGTTCCATGCCCTTAATGTCAATGAATTATTCCTGATTTATCCATGAAATGAGAATCAGTCTGAAAGTATACATTTCCCAGAAATGGCATTACCCTTAGAGATATCATCAGCCCACCTACCTGAAGAATAATGTACTGCCAGCTTACAAAAAGAAAAAGTTTTAAAATAGAAGTGGAAGCTGTAATTTAGGTTGTCAGAGAAACCCCAAGTTCAGTTTTTATGAAGAACATGGGGTTGCTGTCAGCAAAAGTTGCTGGCTCTAGTGAAGGACAGAATACTGAAATTTCTCTCCTGGCAGCTATTGTACATCAGATATTTTCAACATATCATTTATTTTCTGCCTGCACGGAGATGCCAGCAGAGTCCTTTACAACAGAAAGGCCGGGCAAATCATGCCAATGTTGAAAAAGGCTTATACTAATGATACCATAGAGAAAACGTCCTTCACATATCTGCAGGGATGACAGCAGAATAATCCTCTTTCATGGAAGTTCATCATACCAGTGGCAAGGCATACCTTGAAGCCTTGACACAAATCATAATATTTTTTGTTCAGAGTAGGAAAAATAAGATCTAAAATGCTACGTGAGATAAGATGAAATCTCAGGTACCCATACTGTTTTGAAGGACCAAAACCTATCCTGCCAAAGAAAGCAAGAGTCTCAGCAATCTCTGTATTATTTTTTCCACCTGATTTCATATCATAAATGTGACACACATTGTTGAAGATCAGCATAAACAATTTTGTGTGTGTGTTTGACCTAATACAGGTTTTTTGTGACCCATTTTGGCAAGCATGTGTTTTGTTATCATCAGAACTCATAAAAATACTATTTTTTTCCTATGTCCTAACCATCTTTTTGCTGCTTCAAGGAACAGCATACACTTATACACAAAAAAAATCTATGTCAACGAAGTATGATTAAAGTTGTAAAAATCAAGCATTGAAAGGTCAGGGAATGCAAGAGTTGTCTGAACATCCATATTTTAAATCCCTCATGCCTGTGCATTATGATAAAGTTTTTAATTCCATGATAGCATATAGTATGTTCCATGATACCCTGTTTAGAGGTTCCAGAAGAGCACAGGAGTCCAGCTTTCATTCTTTGTGTAAGGGAAAGTGGTCATTACAAAGTAAATCCTACTTCACATCTGTAGACTTTCAGCTCAAAGATGACTTTGGGGCTAGCTCATGCAGTTTGCTAATGTCAAGAGCAGGTTGCAAATGCTCAGTGAAGATGGAATATATTGAGATTTCAGTTGATGAGATCAAATAAATCTTTCCTCAATACACACGAATTTCTTTTTTTAAAAAGCCTTGTATCTTGCATAAAATTGGTCAACTTTTCTCTCAAGACCCAAAATAATCTCCTGACAAATTTGAAGTCCCTGTTCCACAACCTGGCAAGCGACAGACTTGGAGATGAAAGACTCAGAAACAGCAGAGTAGTTTTTAGCACAACATTTTTAGCCAGTCTGACAAAGTTGTATAAATAACCAAAACAGATTTACGTACTGGGAAATGCTGGAAAATCTCATTAACTGAGAACTGATGACAGCCTCCCTGTAGTTTCACATGCAAAACATGTATGTACCTGCACACTATACAGAACAAATTAACACATACATTACTAGATAACACTTCAAAGCAAAACAAACACAAACTGTTTGAGTGGCATTAGAGTTTGAAGCATACTAAGACAAATTTAAAAATCTCTTAGTTTGGACCTCGGGTTTTTTTTTCAGGGAAAATGTGTGTGGTTTGAAACTTGGGTGTGAATATTGCATGGTGGGAAGAGATCTAATAACATCATTCCCAGGTGAAAAAAAAATATAGAGCCATACAAAAACGTGGGTGCTAGCGACATTTCTCTGTCTTTAATTACATGACTCCCAGTCTCTAAATTTTCCACCCTCTCTCCCACTTTTAGCTTAAGGTTCTTGTTCTCACATATAGAGCTCCACAAAAGTCCCTCCTGCCCACATCTCATTTTTCATTTTCTCCTTCTGTTACTGCCTGAGTTCTATCCAAATTATTTTCTTAAACGCCTACTGTACATTTCTCTGGTCTTCGCATCACGTCAAAGCTTGCGTTCCAAAGAACCAAGCCACGTTCGTTTGAATTACTATGTAAAACAGGGTTTTTCTGCAAGGTCAAGAAATGCTAATATGTCAGTGAAAACAATGTTCTGTTTTAAGTAACTGCTTCTCTAGATGAAAATTATCTTCTTTATCCTGATGCATTGCATGTGCTGTTTGACTAATGCAGACTATCCCTGACTTGTGTCACAGGCATATTTTCACCAGAAAACTGTGAAAAATAAAAATTATATCATGCCTAGGATAATATCCCAGAACTTCTTCAACTAATTTGCTGGTTTTGTTAAATCAGAGCCATTCCATGAACATTTTCTCCCTTCCTGATTTTTTTTTTTTTTCTTAAAGGAAACTTGATTTTAAAAAGATGGGACTGACATCAACCCCCTAAAACTGAAGACTGCCAAATTTCACAGCTGCTCCTTATCTCTATGATGGTCTGACCAAAACCCCAGAACTGACAGCTCTAAGTTCTACAAAAGTTGGGTTGTGAATTTTTATTTCTCAGACATGGATGCAAGCCACCAATATGAATCTACTTTAAGCTCAAGGAAAAGAAACAGAAAACACTTGCCTAATCTGCAGAAGTACTAGTGGGAGCGGATTTTTAGGCTCACACCCATACGTACACGTATAAGGGCAAGATAGTGTTATTTCTTTTTTCACACTGCATAGACAATGGGATATAACCCCACTTCTCACTTCCCACAGCTCACGGGTGCTGCCGCCTTCTGACACCCGCAGAGGGCAAAACGAGTGGAGAAGATCAGGGTTCTGGTTCCAGCCAACTCCAAATCTCTGTTCTGACCTACTTCGGCAGGCACACGCAAGCTCTCTGCTGCCTAGAGACCATATGTATGCTCCCTACACCCAGCAGTTGACAAGGCAAACTGTAAAAATCTTGTCCCGTTTCAGAGATTCAGGATTGCAAGTAAGGTCTAGGCTTCTTAATATTTTCTCTTCCATCTTCAGCAATAAATTCTTCCTAAGTCCCCTTCCCATGTGAGAAATTTGCTTTTTTTCCCACTTGTCGTGGTGTTTGGCGTATTGTGTGCTCAGAAACCTAGCAGCCTCGGAAGCTCGCTTTCTCTTGCTATTTCGTATCAACAAAATGGTGATATATTAGCAGGTACGAAGGATGAAAAATATTTATAGAGCTCAGATAGCTTTTTACTTAGCAAAGCACTGTTACCTGTCTGCATCCACAGTCACGTCATGAACCCCTCTCTGAATGACGTCTCGAGAGGCAGCTAGGTCTGGTATTCGGTTCAGACTTCTTGTATATAGGTTGAGTCCTCCATCTGTCATGTACCTGAAAATAAATGTGTGGTCAATCAGTGGGAAATGCAGCCATCTGGCAACCATGTTTCACTCTAAAGTTAATGGACTGTGGAATTCAAATGTTTTAAGGTACGGGCTGTCCTATTAGATGGTAGGCTTATACTACCTGGTATTAGATGGTAGGCTTATACTTGTGTGCCCAGCACAGGGAGATCAGATACACGCTTATTTTCTACGATCATTTGCCTTTTTCTGTGATGGCTTACAGGCCAACCTGTTTTACTAAAACATATTTAGACTGAAGTCCTCAAGTATTTTCAAAAATTAAAATAATTAAAATAATAATATAATTCAAAAAGTATATTGTAAGTATTGCAGTTTTGTCAAAAAGTAGCACCACATGCAAGAAGTGTAACTCTAGTTAAAAAAGAAAAAAAAAAGAAAAAAAAAGAAAAAAAAAGAAAAAAAAAGAAAAAAAAAAAGAAAAAAATCACCAGCATCCATCTAAATGGGAACAGAAATTGAGAACCCAAATCCGTAGTCCCTGCTGGGATGCAATTATTTAGATATCAAAGAGATATCCACTGAAGCCCTTACAATGGCATTTAAGAATATGTTTCTATCTGTGTTCCTTTTGCTTGATTTCCACCACTTACCATTATAACGAATGACTAATGAATCGAACAGTGGGTATAGTACTTCTTACTCACTAGATTACCATTAAAAGTTTCTGAATTTCAAGCAGCAGCAATGATTTCTGGAATGCCTACCTACAGTTTAGTTACCTCTATGAGAGGTCTTGGTGCTTGTAACGGAGCAGTACCACAAGCCTGTCCTACTCTCAAGACCAGTCCCTTATTTCCTCAAAGGACCTTTAATTAATCAGTCTCACCTCTTAGGATCTTGTTTTTCACATTTCCCTCCTGTAGTGTTTGGTAACTTTAGTGTGGCAACCTAGTACAGAGTTCACACAAATTTATTTGTGAAGGACCATGCACGCGTACGGCACTGAACACAGAAGTATACATATACAGAAAAAAAAATGTGGTATACCCCAGTGAACCTACCCAAGGTAAAAATACAGACTTACTGAAATAAGCGTAGTCCCAACACTAGGATGACGGCTAAAATTATCTACTGGAGTTCACTCCCGATTCAAGTAATCTTTAAGACAAGTTCTCCTTGAGCCATGAAATGGTGCCACTCAAACCCGTCTTTCAATCGAAGCTTGTGTCCACGTACGCAAACATTTAACTCCAATAACTCTATGCAGACTCCCAGGCACAAGCCAAGGCACACACCCACCCCGCTGCTGCTCCAGATGTTCTGTTGGCCCTCGCCCGGCAGTTCCTTCTGGGAGCCGATTTAATTGAAATCAACTGTCCCAGAGACCGCGGGGCTCATACAGCAGCCCAGGAGCACCAGCCTCCCCCACCACGGTTCGGGGTAGGTGAACTGCTGCAGATTTTGAGAGCCAAGCCGCGGTCGTGTAGCCCTGTGTGACAGCTACAGCTTGAGACAGCATGGTGTTCTGGGTGGTAATCTGGATGAAGGTAATCTCGAGTGCATTAAAACACAAAGAGTTGGTTTATTTATTTTTAACTAAACTCTGAGGCATTTTATGCACTGGTAAGATTTGGCACAGGATTTCTGAAAACTTGGTATCTGGAGTCTGCAGGAGGTAACTTCACATTTGTTTTCAAAGATAAATTAACAGTCACACTTACACAATAAATTTATTCTTTTATTAAAGACAAAATTTAGTCTTTTTTAACAGATTATTTAGCTAGGCGTGAATTATGCAGTAGGTTCCAAGGCTCTGGAATTGCATATTAAATTTAGCTGTGGTTTGAATGCAGTCCAGTCTATATGGATTTTTTTCCTGCGTAAGTAAGGCCTGAATGAAGAGACTTAACAAGTGCAACAGGCCTTCCTCGCACTGATTCCTAATTACTGCTGCATCCCTGTCCCCAAGTGTTTAAAGTAATTAAACTGATAATGGAAGAGGCATAAAGGAAATAAGACTTTACATGCCTCAGTGAATCCTGAAATTTCAGAGCTTATTAACTTGTTTTTAACAGTTACCACACCTAAAAATGTTAACTGAGCACATTGCAACTTACTGTCTATTGAGTCATCCTTATTACAGATGCAAAGAAAAGTCACACAAGATGACTATATTCATTCTTTAATGTGATAAGCTAATTAATACAACTGATCAGGCACTGCAAAGGATTCCCCTATCTTTTTCTTTTCTTTTTTAAATAAACCCATGCATCCATCAAAGGCAGCATTTATATTTCCTTTATGATAAAAGGTCTTCAGACATGAAAGCATTACATTTTCCATATGTCTCTTCTCTGTTCTGGCACACATGAATATATGACATCCTACTTGACAGCCACTAATGCGATGCTGTGGACAACCTTGTCAGCAGTGCTCCATTCACAGATCACTGAGACAGTGCACCAGGGAGATATAAGAATATGCTTTCTTTATAGCTATGCTTTTTCTAGAGATCTATCTTTGGATGGAGCTTGAGGTGAGACACTACTCTAGAGAGAGCTTTGATCACAGACTTACATTTGCCCTTAGGAACATATCATATCCAATTTCATCAGCCACCATTCTCTAATCATAGCTATACTTCAAACTAAAAGATTAGATTGACAGCAAGAGTCCTAAATTTATACAGAGTGAAGTAGTGTGGTGTGACATGGCCATGTACTGTATGGGACTTCTGTCCAACCCAATGTTACCTCAGCCACCAAGCAGCCTTGAGATGCCAACAACAGCACTGAACAGTAATTTGAGTATGAGTAAAACAGTAACATGGCTTGCTTTCTTTTTTAAGTGATGCTTTAAGAGGTCTACCATACATAGGAGGAAGTGACACATGTTTCAAGATTGATATAAGAATCGTTAAATAGTAATTCAAAACACAGTGAATGCAGTACCTCAAAGTCAATCAATTGATTAACCAAACAAAAATAAAAACAATTGTCATTCTTCCTCTTGGGAGTGCTAGGAGAGTGATCTATTCTTTTATGAAAAGATATTCCTACAGCTCAGATGATATGCACAGATGAAAAACTGCAATAAAGGCCTATCACACAGACTACACTAGACGGTATCTGAAGCGGAAACAGAGAAAGTCACTGCTGTCAGCAACTGCTTTTTATCAGCTGCATCCAATACCATATCTACCATCTCAAAACATAAAAATACCGAAAGAAGATCCATCCCAGGGCAAGCAGTGCAAAATGATGGCTTACCAAATAACTAAGAAATTCCAGCAAGTAATAAGAAGTATCTGTGCTCTTATCAAAGTTCGCAGCAAAGTCATCTTGATGTTAAAGGAGAAGAACTGAATTTGAAGGCAGCTGAGAACATCACTGGCAGCTTAGGAGCTTATTTTTGTTTTGTTTTTTTAATATACATATTTTTATGTTGCAACCATAGTGCAAGTTCCACTTGTGTGCTAGAATTTGTTCGAAAAATCCTATTAAACCCGCCAATCATGCATTAGTTCAAATGCAGAAAAAGTGCTACTTACCCACTATTGATGTCATCAGTTCTGAGGCTCTTCCCCAAAATGTCCCCATCACTCATGTAGCCACCAACGTCAACCTCAGAGGACATGTCCAAATCACCACTTCCCTTCTCACTCATGTCGATCTGTGAGATATTTCCAAGGCGAGAAACAGCTGCTCGGCGAAGCGGGGTGGTGTACATGAATCGAGAAGGGTCTGTGTGTATGAAGCGACTCGCGCTGCTGCGAGGATAACCAGCGCCCAAGGACGGGGCATCTCCTGCCTGCAGCCGAGGACTGGCCTGCCCTAGCCTCCAAGTCACCGGGGTGGACCGGCTTGTCAAGCTTGGTATGCTTCTCCCATTCACCTCAGTTGTCACAGTGCTGTCAAAAGTTGTCTCCAATGTGCTGCCAAACAAAATGGAGAAGTCAGTGAATTGTCCTTTCTCTGTTTCTGACAAGCAAGGAAAAGCAAAGGCTGGAAGGACGTGTGTTTTTTAAAAAAGTTCTGTGTGTGTGTTTCTCCATGTGCACACAGGGGTTTGTGTCTACAATCACCTCTACTTATAAAATAACCTAAAATAATTTTTATGGGCTTCTGTGTTGGTTTTGTGTGGCAAGGTTTTGGCAGCGGGGGGGCTACAGGGGTGGCTTCTGTGAGAAGCTGCTAGAAGCTTCCCCTGTGTCTGACAGAGCCAATGCCAGCCGGCTCCAAGACGGACCCGCCGCTGGCCAAGGCCAAGCCAATCAGCGCCTCTGTGATAACATATTTAAGAAAGAGAAAAACAGTTAGAGAGCGCTTTTGCAGCCAGAGAGAGGAGTGAGAAGATGTAAGAACATCTGCAGACACCAAGGTCAGTGCAGAAGGAGGGGGAGGAGGTGCTCCAGGCGCCGGAGCAAGATCCCCCTGCAGCCCGTGGTGAAGACCATGGTGAAGCAGGCTGTTCCCCTGCAGCCCATGGAGGGAGGATGAGGGGGTGTAGAGATTCCACCTGCAGCCCGTGGAGGACCCCACGCCGGAGCAGGTGGAGACACCTGAAGGAGGCTGTGACCCCGTGGGAAGCCCGCGCTGGAGCAAGCTCCTGGCAGGACCTGTGGATCCGTGGAGAGAGGAGCCCACGCCAGAGCAGGTTTGCTGGCAGGACTTGTGACCCCGTGGGGGACCCACGCTGGAGCAGTTTGCTCCTGAAGGTCTGCACCCCGTGGAGGAGACTCACGTTGGAGAAGGTCGTGAAGGACTGTCTCCCGTGAGAGGGACTCCATGCTGGAGTGGGGGAATGATGAGAGGAGTCCTCCCCCTGAGGATGACGAAGCGGCAGAAACACCGCGTGATGAACTGACTGTAACCCCCACTCCCCGTCCCCCTGTGCCGCTGGGGGGGGCGGAGGTTGAAGCCGGGAGTGAAGCTGAGCCCGGGAAGATGGGAGGGGTGGGGGGAGGTGTTTTTAAGATTTGGTTTTATTTCTCATTCCTCTACTCTGTTTTGCTTAGTAATAAATAAGATGAATTCCCTCTCTAAGTTCGGTCTGTTTTGCTCGTGATGATAATTAGAGAATGATCTCTCCCTGTCCTTATCTCGACCCGTAAGTTTTTTTTTCATTGTACCTTTTCTCCCCTGTCTAATGAAAGAGGGGAGTGATAGAGCGGCTTTGGTGGGCACCTGGCCCTCAGCCAGGGTCAACCCACCACAGCTTCTAAGTAGATGTATATGAAACAATAACCATCTTTGTCTAAGACACTTTGACAGTAAAGTATATTAAAGTCACATTTCAGTTGTTGAGGCAGTCCAGCAAACAGCATGGTTAGTGTCATAGTTAATTTCCCCTTGCAAGTCTCTAATTCATTCAGCAGCTCTCTTAGGGCCCAAATTTTTAGCAGTCTACACAAAACCAGTATACCTGTGGCTTATCTGGGTCCCTCTAAGGCTGGACATAGTTTCTTCCAAATTCTGTCTCAGGTCTGCTATATTCTTTACAGTTCTCATTCTTCTTGTTTCAGGGTCTTCCCCTGCAAGAAAACAGCAAAGCCAGCATAAATTTTAGCACGCACGAGTGTACAAGGTTGAATAAAGTGCACACATGTATACAGAGCTGAGAATACACACGTATGATTTTAAATAGGTCTGTTCCTTTCATCTTTTAAAAAATTAAAACCTCATCCTTTCACTAAAAAAACACACACAGACTTATAAATAACATTTGGTATGTAAAAAACCCACCGAAAAGAGTCCTGGTGAAGTATCCCTGTTAGGGCCCAAATCTATTAATGAAACTCAGATTTACAGTGTTGGGATTTTTATCCTCTGTAATCAAGGCACGATGCAGCCCCAGACCACTTGATACATTACACAGCCCCTTTTTCCTCCTTGACATTTTACATGACTTGGTAGGAAATAAAGCCACAGTAAATCTGTGTCTGGAAAGAATTGGGATGACTGTTACAACAACTCTTCAGTATGCACTTAACATCCAGGCTATTTCAAAGTACTCTAAGTCAGGCACTTAATAAAGCATCTTCCCTGAACTGTAATGGTTTCCTGAAGGGGGAGATTATTCTAAATATGGGATAAAAAAAATTATTCTTCTTGGGATAGGAATCTGAACACTCTAAGCACATGCATCATTTATACAATTACAGATTTAAACAGCTTTCAGGGATCCATTGTGAAAAGCAAGTCTGATATCTTGAATAGGAAGCCCACAGAACTTCACCTGGAACCTCCTGAATAATGTTTACTTAAAAAAAAAAAAAAAAAAAAAGAGGGAAAAAAGTTATAGAGTATGTGTTACAAAAGGAAAACGTAATAAACCTCAAAGCCACCTCCAAAAGTCATATACGAAGAAACAAAAATGCATGTTTTCTAGCATATTCATATATCAAGGAATTTTAGTTCATTTTTCTCTTGGAGAATAAGAGAATTTTAAAAGAAAATCTGTGACAGAAATCACAGGAAAAAAATCTGGTAAAGTAAAAAGATCTCAACACAATGTCTGTTTGAAGGCATGGGAAAAAGGTTGACTTGCAGCAGAACTACAAGTATGGGTTTAACGTTGGTTTACAAAAAGCATTGGGTTAACATATGCAGTGACATTTATATCATATATAAGGGAGAATCTGCAGAAGCAAACTATATTTGAACAATGGTTCACTTAAGCTCGTTAATTTTGAGTTTTGACTAAAGGATGAAGCCTTTGAGTTCATCGACAAACTGAATCGCTACGGTACCCTCTTCTGCAGTCCAGGTCTTATCACCCAAACCCTCTGCAGGCAGTTAAGAAAAATCCCAACTCCTGACATTAAACGGAAATAAATTATTCCATACACCCTTTATTTCTATCCTGATAGGCAAATGACGCACAGTACGAGCCAATGTACCCTGCAGTTGTGGCTCAACGTCAAGCTAGCTTTCATGGCAATGCCAGCTTGATGTTTTCCCATCTACTCTGCCCCGGCTATGTTTTCTGTCCTCTTTGCTTGTTTGATCACTCAAAATAAATTCTTCAGTGGTTTAATGATCCTACAGTCCATAAACATGTGGGTTGGCACTATGGGACCTCGACAGGGTGCAGACAAGAAGCGGGATACAGGCCCAGCGCTGCAGCCAAACTCTTCATCTTCTCAAGCCGCACCGCAGGGACACATCCATTCTCAAAATTTTGCTCCATAAAATAAACTACCTGTCTGCATTTTTACATGTAATGCCTTGCAAATGTTCACACTCTGAAATTACCACAACTACTCCTGTGTTTCAAGCTAGACGTGTTCACTCAAGCCCTTTGCAGATCAATGTACCCATGGATCCCATGCCCTGTTTGCAGAGGTTTCTCCACCATCCTGGAGATTTCCGTGAGGCTCATGCCAAGGCTAAGCTGGAGACCGTTAAATCCTGTTAGACTGAACTTGCTGTTGAAAGCCCAGGCAGGTCCCAGGCAGACTTTCCATGTTGCCTATGGTGCATCAGTTCCTCACTGTTGCTGCCCTTTGTTTTTCCCCCTCCACCAAATGCACTCAAATTCACTTCCAGGAGCACGTTATATTCCTGCCACAACACCTATATAGGGGAGCCCCAGGACCTGTTTGTTACCAGCCCTGCCTCAAACCAGAGGTGAAACAGTAGTTTGCTGGTATACGACAATTTTCTGTTATAGGCAGAAAACCAAATTCCAGAGCGTAAGCAGGCAGAATTAAAAACAAAGCAATATTTTACCTTAATATTTATTTGAGGAACTGAATGTAATTCATATTTGCACTGAATTTGCCCTTTCCTTCTTTGTTTATCCTTGTCAGTTGTCCTTTGCTGTATGTTAACTCTGCAAATTCTTGCAGTAAAAATGACAGCAACTGTCTTTTTTAATATATATTGTACAGTAAATAGTATAACAAAGCCTTAAGGTATAATTGCAATATGAAAAAAAGGTGTGTGTGTATATATATGGCAAACTGCCAAAATATGTTTTCATAAGAAGAATATTTCACTTTCAGGCAAATTATTCCATAAAAGTCGTGTTATTCTATTCTGGAAAGAGGGAAAGTTTGAGGTCTAATCTCTTTTGATTGCTCAGTGACACAAAGAGTAATTTCAAAACCTTTCCATCATTTTTTTTCTAAAAAAGATACAACTGGAGTTTTATGATCTTAAAATACTACACAGTACTACACACAAAATCCTCATAACTGTAACTCATAAGTGTTTTTAAAATAATTGTTCTTTTTTCTTTCCATCCTTGTCTTGAGGCCATATCAATGGACTCATGCTGCACCATGGATGAACAACTCAGAAAGTATAAACAGTTGAACAAGGCGATTGAGAAATCTTCTGCACTGAGTGCAAGATCCTCAGACCTAACTTGCACCTGACATTACCTACATTTTCAGGACAGCACTGTGGCTCCCCATCTACATCAAGCCTCCTTCTGTACAGAGGACCACAGGGATGGTGAATACGTGTTGCTTTTTTTCTGAAAGCTAGCTACACCGTGCCTGCTAAAAGATATCCTACGGTGTAGGATTGGGACACACTCTATGGGTTCAAAGGGAGCCCAGGCTCCTCCAGGCACCTTGTTGCTTATTACTATGGCCCACTGCCATCATAGAGTCTATCCATATTTGCATGACCTAACATACCAGCAATGCTCCCTGGCTTGTTATCTCATGTGATTCTGGTTTGTACGCTGAAGAAAAGCCATTCTATTCCATACATGGAGAGACTGGGGTAAGAAAGACTAAAACCAGGGTATCCTGAAACTTTCTGTCAAAATTCTGTTCCTCTTGCAAGAAAGTCTAATGCAAATATTTAGCGACCCCCATGAAATATAGTATGCTCAAATCACTCGTAGCTTCATCATTTATGTTAAACATGAATATTCCAAAACATTGTCCCCAAATTCTTGCCTACAAACAGTGAACCATTACAGGTTCCCTCAATAAATTCCCAGAGCACACATCAATTTCTTCTATTGTGTGAGATACATACACAGGAAGTAAAAATAAACATATCTAGGTTAAACTTTTACATTCATATTTCTGAAGCTTACCTATAATTGCACATTTAATAATACTATTCATAATCATTTCAGTACTTCCGCACATTTAATTACAGCCCAAAGCAGATAAATGGGAGAATAACAATTCCATTAATTGTCTGATTTTCATAAAAGGATTTACAAATAACAAGCAGCTCCCCAGAGAGTTGTCTACTCTTAGGTATTAGCTCCATTCACAATGGAAAGTACCAGTTTTACTCTGCAGGTGGGGAAACTGAGGCTCACAAGAGAACAGGGATTTGCTCAGTGAGAGGCAGCTGAAGAGGAGCAGGGGCAAGCGGAGAGCTCAGCTTCCTTTGCTAACAAGCCTCTAATCTCTAGAAGCCCCTTTTAGCATACTGGTATAGTCTAATAATAAAAGGTATGCATAAAAAGAGAATACTTGTTTCTTTGTTGTTTTGAGATGATAGCTTTTTACATTACATACACAGCAAAAATTTTATCCTGAATGCTTAAACACAATCAGGGCTAACATATCGACCAGCAAAGAAGCTCCAGGCTAGACACATGCTACATAACCTTGGAAAAGCAAGCAGCCACTTCAACCATTTGACTGGCTGAAGAACAAAGCTTTGGGAATGAACACTGTGAGCACTCCTCTAAAGGGCTGAGAGATGAAAAGTAAAGCCAGTAACACAGAAGCCTTTTGAAGCACCTATAACTGTGGACTTCAAATGCTCACTGGCATGCACTGATATAACAAAACTGGTTATTTAAAGTGAACTGAAACACTGGCACTCACGATTCCATGTATACGGGTGAAATTATCAGCCGGGGGGGAAGCAATACTGGAGGGACAGTTTGTAGGTAGGCCGAGACATTTTCTATCTAAACTGAACCTTGGATTCAAGATTTCAATTTTAAATTCATGAGAACAACTGTCATTAAAATTACATTATTTATGAGTAAACTAACAGCACTTAAATGTTTCACCTTATTTTTTTTCCAAACAGCTAAGCAAACTATGCTCAATTTTTTGCAGGCTGTTGCTGCCCGTGCACCCATCAAAAGCGATTTAGACATTTGTCTTCATTTCATACAGTCTTTAGAGGTAAGAGTAAGCAAACAAGGAAGAAATGGCTAGACCCTATTTTTGCATACCATTGCAAATAAACCCAGTTCTGTCTCGTGAAATCACTCTCAAGATCAAAAATCTGCTCCGTGCAGATATGTGCTAACATTTGGGTCTCCTGCCCTTCCTGATGTCAAGCCAAAGTTAACTTACCTAAAATATCAGTATAAAGGACCTGTTCTAGGTCCCCCAGCATTGTTATTATGACATCTTCATCCAGATGTGCGGTCCCTTCACGCAAGCAGCCTTCCTCCTCCTCCTCTGCCCAGTTCCTGCTGGGGAAATGGGACGTGCAGGACGCGTTTTCATCATCTGATTTTCCCCTCTCCTCATTGTCAATCTCAAAGCCTTCACCTGTACGCTGGTCTCCCAACCTCCTGGACGTCCTGCTTCCAGCAGGTGGTATCACCTGAAACACTTGGGGTGCAGCGAGGGTGCCACTGGGGTGGCAGAGAGAGTGCACCGACTGCGAGAGTGCCTTGGAAAGGGAGCCTCTGCTCCCAGCTTCTGCCTCCCGCTGACGGTGACTCTGGCTGGACTTGGAGGCGTTTCCAAACCAGTTCTCCCTGTATGAGTATCGCCTCTTCTCCCCTTCACTGATGAGCGTGAGATTGGTTAGAGACTTCTGCTTCTGAAGACGAACACACCCTCTTGTAACCTCCTTGCCTTTAAACACCGACAGTTCAGCAGATCGCTGCATCTTTCCGGCTGGGGCTTCACCTCAGTTAGATTTCATATTTCTGAGACGGACAGCAGTTCAATTCTCCCAAAAGGTCTGGGAGGTGATCCCTCCAGCACGGCACGCTGCACATCCCGGGTAGCACATACTTGCACTCGCAATGAAAAGCACAGCTCAAACATGCAGTGTAGGTACTGTAAATGACTAGACAGGCACAGTCATTTTCTTTAAAATTACGCTGCTGTCTCTGCTAAGCCACTTCTCTCCCGTCACATTAATCTGCAGTACTTACAGTCATTTTCACTTGGATTTCTCTCAAGCAGAAGAGAGTTGATCAAACACTCTGCTCCAGCACAGAAGTAATCCCAAAAGCCAACCGTGTTTTCCCCTCTCCATCCAATCACTGGTCTCATCGGAGCGGTGGGCCTGCATCTCTGTCTACAGCTGCTGCCTTCTGAAATCCAAAGTAGGCACAAGTGCTGTCTCGGGCTTTTTCTCCCCCTCTCACTAGATCATGACTGATCCCAGTGCACGGCTCTTCACTTTAGATGGGCTGACACAGAACTGCAAGTACAGCCTCCACGTCAGAGCTCAATAAAGAGCCAAAATTAACCACTGAAGCAAAGCTCTGCACAAGCCTCCTTACATTTTAGTATTCAACCTGCATTCCCAGATATATGACTCTTCTCTGCTACTGCAGTGAATGCTGCTGGCTGCCATGGCAGCAAACATCCTGGTGAATTAAACCGGAGACACAGAAGCCTCTGCACAGTTTACAGTGCCACAGGTTTCAAGACACAGCTTCACCTGAGCGGGATGCTACAGTAACAGACCTAGCTCACAGTCAAATCCTATTTTGCTCCCCGAAAGGTAAGGATGACAAACTATTTCTTCCATATCACTGCTACTCCCTGTGCAGGAAGCTAAAAGCAGATTTGCAAATGGACCTTGACTCTTGCAATTTCTGCTCTAAATAAAAAAAAATAAAATTTAAGATGATAAAGAAGCTAAAAAATGGAACACACCAGTACCTACCCAGTAAGGATCATAAAAGGAAATGTTTAATTTCTTTCCCCTTAAAATATACCTTGTTTGCATCTCTGTGAGATTCAGAGGCTAGTATGGAATTAAAAAGCTGTAATAAAATCATTGTTTCACAATCTTCTGAAGAAAACCTATTAATGGGATAGTATTTTTTTATAAAGCAACTCAATATCCTGCCTGAACTAAATTTACCAATTCTAAATGTTATTTCTAAAAACATTATCAAGACAGAAAGAAGACTTGTGTTTAAATATATACCTTTTCTCACAGGGAAAAAGGTATTAGTCCCAGAAATAACAGACAGATTAACATAGAACTAGCTGAATTGCAGTCTAATTTTTTAGATACAAACTTTTTATCTAGGGGCAATTAATTTCATAAACATCAGTAGAAATCTAACGATATGACAATTACTGTATAACAATATTCTGCTTTTCTCAGTGTGAAAATATGGTCTTCTCAAATCCCTACCTGAGAAACCTTAACAGGGGAGTAACCTTTAAAAATGTCACCCTAAGAATTACAGACTGTTTGCAGATTTCCTGTATGAATAAACAGGTGTTAACAGAAGCCTCAGTGTACTTCTTGCTTTTTGCTGGCTCAGTTTACAGATTTTAAAGATACATAAGGAAAAAAAATACATGGGAGAAACTTCTTAGAAATTTTAAAGGAAAGGTACATTTTTTTCCTAGGTAACCCTCATAAACACAGAACTAATCTAGAAAAAAAATCGGTAGTCTCAAGCAATGATCGTTTTCCATATTAAATTACTGACCCAATCCTAGAAAGACAGGGTCCACAACCAGAAGAGCTACCACTCCCGTCCCCACCTTGCCCACAAAGTCAAAGGAAGAGGAGACAAGAAGAATGCTCTGTCAGCCTGAGTACAAAACCATCACAAATATTAAATGCCTGCCACTTCTTCAGCATGGAAACAAAAGGTAAGACTGCTGCGTTTACTCCCAGGGTCTGCCAGTTGCAGAAGCATATGGGCCCTTGAAAGGTTCTCATGAACATGCTGCTGGAGCCTGCCTGCAGCAGAGCCCGGCGCGCTGGTGCGGATGCTGCATGGCCGCGGCCGAGGCAGTGGAGCTCCAGCACTGCCCGCCTGCTCCCGCACCAGTACGCGTGGCCAGTGCCGTGCTGCTGTAACCGCCGGTTCTGCACGGCTGCTGAGGCTGTTAGAAAGGCTTCACAGGGCTGTGTTTACAATAGGGAATTTGCATAATGAAGGGCAATCTCACTCTTTTCCCATTCAATGGTTTTAAAACCTCAATGTATACTCAAATTGGTACGGTATTCTCAGTTGCTATGTTTCGAATTAATAGGAAGGACATGATTTGGCCCCACAGAGCACTGCGGTGCAGTGGGATCCAGCGAACAGGATCTTTCCCTACCATAAACAGCAAGGCTGAATCTCTCCCTGACACACCAAATAAATGAACGGTAACTTCCTCACCTGCCCCTTCATGCCCAAACAGCTACAGTCAGTGGCTTCTCTCCATGGTCAGCAGTAGGCAGGTATGGACCTGCTCAGCTTCCACGCCAAGCTCATGGCATGAGTGCCGGGTCATATGTAGCAGTCATCACTGTGGTGCTGTATCTCGCCCCAGTAAGCCCTGCAGACAGGGCGTACCCCCTTGTGCTAACCATCGCTCTGCTAGGTAAGCAACGCACGGTGCGGCCGCTCAGCTCTGAGCATGAACAGACCAGGTACAAGACTGCCAGAACTGGCCAGGTATATTTAGTCCTCTTTCCAGCTGGGAGCAGAAAAATTTATAGCAGGGGATGAAAAGTCTTCACCCCACGAGCCACGCCAAACCTCATGTATGGTGTTGGCAATAGGTGCTACACCACTCCAGGCTGGAAGGGTATCTGGTAGGGGTACAGCTGGGCAACCCAGTGGGTCTCAGTGTCTCTGCTGACCTGTTTCTCTTCCCGCCTGAGCTATTCACTGCAGCCCAGCTCCAGCAGGACACAGGTCAAGGACTATCATCCAGGCACGGGAATGACACCTGAACTGTGTGGGACCCATGTGAGGGTAGCTGGCAGCTCCAGCATCCACCTGTCTCATTTCCTTTTCTACATACATTAAAAACACCATAAGTCAAATGCTGGGAGATGGAGGTACTGAGGCTAATCACCCAACCTTCATTCAGTCTTCATGTGTACAAACACTGTAGTACAGCCCTTAATTGCCCCATCCCTGGGAGTGTTCAAGGCCAGATTGGATGGGGCTTTGGGCAACCTGGTCTGCCCACAGCAGGGGGGTTGGAACTAGATGATCTTTCAGGTCCCTTCCAACCCAAACCATTCCATGATTCTATGACTCTATGAATTACAAGGTTACATGAACTTTTCTTCCATTAATGCCATTGTCTCACTCGGTAGACAGGCCATCATGATCATTCTCAGATATGGCAGATACATATGTACATCTTGGACCAAGTGGTCAGCAGAAAGAACACTGAATTTATCCTTCTGCTTTACTACAACCTCCTCGCAGGGTGTCATTCGGCAAAACATAAAATTGCAATGTGGAAAATTCTCAGGTTAATTAATTGAAAAGTACTTTTGCAAAACTCATCCCTCCATTTTAAAATGATGAAATATAGCAACAAGCAAATACATCTTTCTAAACCAAGACAGTACAGGAGGCCAGAGGAGAGCAAATGTGATGACAGAGCGGTATTCCCCAACTACCCTGCAATTCAATGTATTCCCCACCCACCACGCAGGAATATGTTTAAATCAAGAACAGCACAGGGAACTTCCCCAGCCCATCACAGTCAGTGTAACATACTACCTTATTTTTACTGCCTCTTTCATAAAAAGAAGTATAAAACTGATTTTAAGAACTAATAATCTAGGGACAAATTTTGCTGTCAGATAAGACTTTCTTTGAAGTCTCAGTGCACAGTTTGGAGCCTTACAAATGAATTATGTAATAAATCTGCAAATGCGTAAGATTATGAATCTCTGCAGCCTAGCTTCCTTGAAAAAAAAACATTGTAAACTATTTCCATACCTATTAACTATTTCTTTCAGAGACCAAAAAAGAAGCACAATAAACATAAAAGCTTGAAAATTGAATGTTTTTATGCTAATATGCTAATCCTGCCATTAATATTGGCCCATAACTCTTGAAATGACTCTTTCAGTTCTGCTTCATCCCTCAGATTTTTTTATAATTAGTCAATATTTGTAAATTCATGAATAATTATTTAATCAAACACTTTGCATTAAGCTCTTTGAACATGTAAACACTTGTTAAAGCCAAACACTATCACTGATTTCATAAAATAATACTTTGTAGTTACTGACATGTACAGTTTACAACAGATTATTAAATAATTAACTCACTGACATCCTTCTCCAGTCAAAGGTGCAGCAGAGACTGAACCGAGTAAGAATACAGGGTAAGAAAGTCTGAACAACTTGTTCATAGTCATACCATGAAAAACGTGCCCCAAAGTGGATTACTTTATCAGCCTTTCTTTTCATTCTCATTTTAAAATCCTCTCTATAAAGTTATATTCTAGTTTTGCAGAAACATAGATACTGAGTAGTCTTGTTGAGGCAACTGGTACATAAAGTACATGCAAGAAAGAGTGTTCATACATGACTACAGAACTGGTCCTTATTTAGAACTCCCAAATTTCTGTCTGGGATTTCCTGGACAGAAATCTACACATCTGTGTGCCACATGTGCAACGAGTCTACCATATGCAGAACGCACCAAAACGACTGCACGGGTGACCCGTGCCTACAAATGGGACTCATTCAGCATGTGCACGGGTATTGCTGGCACCGTGCACGCAGAGGGGATCCAAGGTGTGCAGGAAGCCTTACACCTACTGCGCATGTGCTGCACTGCTGATCTGCACGTGCACTGAGGAAACATCTGGGACTGCTCTGGCTGAGCTGTGGAATATTCAGAGGAAAAAAGAAAAAAAGTAGGAAAAAAGTCTGAAGCACTTCAGATCACATCTGGAACAAATTCCCAGCAGAGACGGAGCAATAGTGAAGAAACCCAGATTTACAGTAGCTCTACCAAGAGGCAGAGTGGGTTTTAGGCATAAGTCGTGGGAAATTACCTAGCAGATTTATGGGGACAAATTAAAAATAAAGAGGTTGTACAGTTTATCAGGGCTGCCCTTCTGTGTCCATGCCTACACCATCCTCACTGTCTCACGCACCTTCCAACACAACCTTCCTCTCGTGGCTGTGCAAGTAAAACCAAGTGATCACTTGCAGAATGGTGGGCAGGAAACAAGTGGCTTGCGCTCTGACTTTGCCCCATCCTTTCATCAGCTCTGAGCTGGAAGATAGGAGAGGTTTTAAAGGTAACCAGCTCCCTTCGAAACAGGGGCGAAGACAGAGAAGATGAGAGCTGGAAACGAACCCTACAGCTTCTCGTTTTCCCTCTCTACTTCCTCACCACCAGTATTGAGATACGAACTGCCTTGCTGGGCACAAAAAGCAGAGCCACGACCACCCACCACTGCAGCAAGGAAA
Source organism: Balearica regulorum gibbericeps (assembly GCF_011004875.1). Classification (NCBI taxonomy): domain Eukaryota; kingdom Metazoa; phylum Chordata; class Aves; order Gruiformes; family Gruidae; genus Balearica; species Balearica regulorum. The sequence goes on along the minus strand of NC_046184.1, from coordinate 43,407,020 downwards.
TTAGCTTGGTTTTGGTATCCTGACTCACTCAGGGAGAATGGTGCCTGAACAACTACTCCTAAATCTTTTAAAAATTATTTTGTTCTCATCCAAGCTTTGCCTATCATAGAATCATAGAACGGTTTGGGTTGGAAGGGACCTTAAGGATCATCTAGTTCCAACCCCCCTGCTGCAGGCAGGGACACTCTCCACTAGACCACGTTGCCCAAAGCCTCATCCAGTATTGTGGAGAAGTCTTGAACCAGCCATGCTTACAGCATTAGTTTAAGATTGATTGGCTGCTTTTGCCCTGAAGTGGATTAGGAGCTCTGATATGATCTGCTTGGCTACCTATGGGAGCAGTCATCTTCAGACAAGAGACAATAACAAACACGAGTGTGTAAATATTCTGAAAGTAGAGAAACAGTTTATACAACTATATGGACTAAAATATCTTAGTCCTGAGCATGTTACCCTTAGTTGCAAATATTTGGCGCTGTAAAAATAATAGACTACTGAAGCAGAAACACAATACAGGTGGGACAGCACTTTATGAACCCACTCCTACAAGCTGTTTAGTGGTTTCTACAGATGCTCAGCCCCTTGCATGATCCTTACTGCCTACCAATATATTGTGTTAATGTGTTTGGCTACCAAGTTGCAAAAGAAGTTTGAGATAAAATAAAGACGATGTCCGTCCATAGCAGTAGTGGAAGATTTCAGGAAAAAGGTATATCAAAGTGACAGAAACTCTGGATTCATCTCCTAACACCCTTAATATAAGTTACCAGATCAAGGAAATAACCCTACTGGTACAATCCCTTGAGCATACCAGAATAAAAATGATCCTAGGTAACAGAACCTAATTGTCTTTTCTTATGGTTAATCCATCACGGAATACTCTCCTGAACAGCCACCACACGTGGTTTTTTCCATGCAGGTTCACCAATGACAGAATCACCAATGACTTGATGATAATTCACCAATGTAGACAATTATTTATTCAGCAAATGTTGCTGCTAACAGCCAATTATGGGTGACACACATCTGCTTTCCTCTGTATACAACAAACCATTGACCACATTTTCCCAGTGGTTCTGCTTTGCTGCCTGTTATGTCAGTCAACTGCTAATGCCAGAGTCTGAATAACCAGATTAGAAACATCTCTGATGTCTAGTGCCCTTTATGCCATTTTCTTCTTTTTGATGCTGTTCCATTTCTGTTCAGAACAGTAAAAGGCCAGGAGATATGATATCCTGTTTAATCATTTCAGCAGGTACTGAACTGATTTTTTTTTCAAGTATCTCTGTGAATAATTCCATGAAGCATCTTTAGATTTGTGTAAATGTTTAAATTATACTCTTTATATATGCAAGACCAATGAGTCTGATTTCTGAATTAATTAAAAATAATTTTTTACTTTAATTTTAACAAGCATGCGTCACCTCCAGGGAACATTTCACCATGTTTCACGGTGGCATATTTATCACAAAAGCTGGCTGTGCAAATAAGGGATGTTAGACTCAGGAAACTTCCAAAGGGACTGAGACAAACCAGGACAAAACCTCAGTTTCAGTATGAGTCAGCTAAATGCCAAGGCAGTCCCACAAAGCTTGGGCATCTGATTTCCCTTCTGGTGGAGAGATAATTTTAGACCGATGTGTCAAATTACTGCTTTAAGTGAGTTATATCCTGTGTAAGAACCACCACATGACTCATCATAAATCCATTTCAATGTTAAAAAATTTGGAGTAAAAGGGCAAAACTACAGGTGATTCAGTGGGACAGGATTTCACCTTTTATTCTTGTAAAAATGGTAACAAGAATAAAGATGCTAATGAAAACAAAACAAAACAAAACAAAACAATAAACCCCCAACCCCCAACAAAAGAGCTCTGGTGAAGAGTCCCTTTGAAAGGACTCCCACACAACCCTGCGGTGCAATTCTGTCCTGATGTCAGCTGTGACACACTTTGCTTTTTGCATCCATAGGCAGAGTTATGGCCAGATCCTGGGGTGATGGAAATCAGCATGGCTCTGTTGACTTCCAAGGAGTTATTTCAATACGATTTAAAAAAATCCCCTCACATTTGTAAACCTAAGAAGGAATTTACTCAAGGTTTACAAGGAATTCCAGAACACAACCTTTAGCAGCTTAGCTCCAGCAGCAGCTTAAAAGCCAGGTACAACAGTAAGAACTTGTTCGTTTTCCCATTTTCTGAATATAGATTCATTTATAAAAGCAAAATATATCTTATGTAATTTATGTCTCAGTTCTAATGTTATGATTTAATTTGATGATCCTAAATACAACAGTGTCAAACGTTCTGAAGTTGACCTTCCTTTGAGAGTTCCTTCCTCTTGGAACATTCTGTTGACTGAAAAATAATAATGGCCTGAAACCCCAGCCTGTGAAAGCCCAGTTTCTGCAAAATGATGAAGAGGATATTTGAACACAAGGAGCCAGTTCAGATAAGAGAACTGTGCATTTGAAGCACTAACAGTGCATGACCCAAATTTTCTGCATATTTAATACCACTCATGAATAGAGGTCAGAAATATTAGTTCAACCCATTGCAAAGCTCCTGGTAAGAAACAGATGTAAACAAAGATGTTCACAGGCTTCTCCTGACTTACTGTTACTCACCAGATATCTCCTCTAGGCACTGTTTGGCAGTCTTACTGAACGACAAATCCATTTTAGTAGGACTGGTGCAGGAGTCAGCAGGTGGTAAAGAGGTACTGTCATTTTCTGAGAGAGTTCTGAAATCAAGCAAGAAGATTGATTATTGTCATCTGTCATTCATGTATGAATGGAAACAAATGTTACTTGAAGCTCCATCTAGAATCGTACCACTATATAGTGAAAATACCATGAATGTCATGGTCGTACTGTGTTAGTTTGACTCCAGCTACACAAATTTGCAAACAACTAGGAACTTTCTCTGTCCCTCTCTTCAAGAAAAACTCAAGAGTTAATGCTGGAAAATTTGGAGCTATTTTGTTTCCTTACTTTTTCTCTGCAAGAGGTGTCAACCAGATATAGACAGAATCCGTTTAAATTGGTTAAGTCACATTCCTGCATATATATAAGGGAAATGAAAACTTGTAATTGCTGAAATATTAAGCGAGAAAGGCCATGTGGGAAGAGGCTTATGCAAGGCTGGAATGGAAATCTGGCCCAGATATTTAAATCTATGTGCAGCTTCTTTTGATAATGCCCCTTATATAACTCTGGGGAAATGGGATAGTAAAAGTTTTTCCATTAACTTGCTAACAAATAGCCCATATTTTCTGTGATGGTATATTTCTGTGGATATCACTGATAAATTATAATAGGTGTCCTTTGTTGAATACAGTTATTTGCTATTGCATAATGGTAAGTAGCAAGAAATACATAAGCACAGGGATTATAATAGAAAATAGATCACACAATTATTATCTTTTCTTAAGGAAGAGCTGTAGCATCTAGCTGACACAGGAACCGTTGAATCACGATGCCATTAAATAGCAACCTGTACCACATTTGTATACAGTAAAACAATACATCTAAAGATATACTAGCCACTTTTCAAAATAAAACAGAAAAAAGTCTTCACTTAGAGCTTAAGTTCTTCCAGCTTTCCTGACGTGAATAGCACATTCAGTCTTTTGATTTCTTCAATGATTAGTGAAATATTTATATCCTGATTTTAAAATGTTACATTTATAGCTCAATTCTCAAATTTCACCATGAAGTATTTCCAATGACCAACTAAACTGTAAATACAAACATTTAACTGTGTGATGAGTGTGTATTTTATAACTGTTAAAAACAGTGACTTATCTCTCACAATAATTTTATGACAACTTATTTTATGAAATGACTTCCCAGTTAACATTTTCTTCAGAGTTACTTACTGAATAGATTTGTTCAGTAATTTATGACAGTAACTGAAGGAGCAGATATATGCACATACAACTGCACAAGTACTGTCATGGTGGAATCCACTGATTAGAATCATTTGACTCTATTTACACAGAAATAGAAATGTCAATTATGTCTGATCTGATGCACTCTTCTTATCAATTTCTGTACTTTTGGAATGCTAGAAACAGACAACTGCTCTATAAAAAACTATTTTTGGTTTTTGTCTGCTATTTCTCTCTGTCTCACACTACTGAAAACATCAGCTCAGCACATGCGGCAAGGTTAGCTATATCCTACTGTCCTGGAATGTAATTTTACATTTGGGTGCTTGAGGACAGTGTCCTAAGTAACCAAAAGCCCACTCTATCCCTCCCCAATGAACACACACCGAAATTCCATTGTCCCACCTGTTTTCCCGTATTGTTTCAAATCTTCAAAACAAATGAGAATATGCCTACTCTCAGTGATAGCCACCTTGAGAGGCCGTGAATGCTCATGAGTACTTCTGTCTGCGTTGTTACTGTTGAAGCTTAGTGTTGCATCAGCCCAGGGCAAACCATCAGCCCAGAAACACAGCTCAGAAAAAGGCACTTATCATAATGGCAAACGTAATTGATGTGGTCTGCATTCTTCTCATTGAACCCAAATCACGGAGCTGCTGGGGCCAGAGCCAGAGCGAAGCTGCAGTTAGTTCAGAGGAACATGGGAAAAGAGTAGGCTGCTTTTGGTCTTGTGGGAAGAGCACCCAGCTAGGTGCGTGCAGATCAAGTATTCCCAACATTCTCCACAAAATGTATGTGGAGTTTACATCAGTCCACCTCTAATTAGAAACAAAAAGGGATCCTTTTCACCTGTTCTCCTTCTGATCCTACAGCATCAAATTCCTGAGTGTGCAACTGTTCAACCATCAATCACTGCATCAGCCCAGAAGGGTGATGCAAACCCTTCCCTGAGTGACCAAGACCCTTATATGTAAGCTATCTTCTAAGAGAGGATAGAAAGGATCCATGACTCTCTATTTGGATATCTACCATCAGAAAAGGATTAAGTGGTTTGGACCCCCACCGGACACCAATACCCAACATTTGCACTGATTCTTCATCTAGTGAGTGGGGATAGGTAAACACAGAACTTCAATGATCCAGATTGCCCTCTGGCAGTGAGTATCCTCTGTACAGCCAATAGAGGTGAATACACAACTCGCTGTTGACTGTGTGGGAACACAGACGCTTATGTTAAAAAGACTGAGTCTCCCTACAAGAGTACAAACAAGTAATGAGTGATTTACAGTAGCTAAGTAAACTTTAGTATCATGAGTGAATCTGTTTACTTAAAATAACAATAAATACAAGTTTTCACTTGTTCACAACTTCACTTGCCCAGGTCACATCACACCTTTTAGAGATACACCAAATACCAATTAAAACATTCAGTGTTTTGTTGGGGTTTTTCCATTTTCAAAAACCTGATGCAGCAATAACTAGGAAGAGAAGATGAAAAAGACTGTGAGAAGAGATACTTCCAAAAGATTTCCATTCCACATTTTAGAATGTGATCGGTGGGATTAACTGCAGCACAAAATGCAGTTTCTGGGGCATAAGACGGCATTAGAACCTAAGCCTTAAAGTAAAAACACTGAATAACAAATATCATATAACACTAATAATTTAAAAATGTTTGATTTAATTGGTAGAAAGAAAACCATGGAAACACAAACCAAATGTAAATATAATGTGGTTTTATGAAATTTATAGGCAGCCTGAAATAACAGATCTAAGAAGCATGAAATGTCCTTTTATCTTACTTGAAAATTGAAATTTTAAATATAATGCAAAATAAATGTGATTTGCTATCAAAACAAATAACAAAGAAACTGCTGTACTGACTTCATTCAACATTTTTATGTTTAATTTGATAAAAAAACATCAATGATTCTAATTATCTGAGGCAACAACAGAAATCCCACAGAGGACTATGGATTTTGCAGCAGTTAAAGTTCTGCTTACTGGAGAAAACTGGTTATTTCTTGTGGAAGTGATGGGCCAAAAGGCACCTGCCCAGCCCTTGGGCATCCATGATGGAGGTACCCCAAGGAGGAACCTGGAAATGGGGCTCTCATCAATCTTCTCCCACCTCTTTTCATCTTCTCCAACCAGGTCTCCACTGGGTTGCCGGCCACCAGCACTTCCACAGCAGCCCGGCCTTTTGGTCTATGATGGCCAAGGCCCTGATTTTTTCCTGGAGTCCAGCTTAGCCTGGATGGGCTGAGAATGGTTTAGTGGTGAAAGATTTCTAAGCAGACCCATGTAGGACCCCCAGCTCTTGGGGACTAAGGAGGTCCAGGTATAGACTGGGTGCTTTAAACTTCAAGTTGCTTTGCTCTAGGCCAGTCACAGGGTGTGAGACATTGGAAAAATTATGTAGATGCCTCTTTGCTAAGGTCAGCTGTTCTAGTATTAAAAAAAAAAAAAAAAAAAAAAAAGTGAAATTGTGAGATTTGTCTTCCCCTATACTTCTGGCTTTTACTTCTTTCTCTGGGCCATAGTAATATTATGAATGACTCAAGTGATCTCTGCAGGACTGCAGCACAGATAAAGCTCCAGGCAAGCAAACAGCAAATTAAAAGATCTTCTCATTAACCTTACACATTGGCCTTAATGAATCGCCCTCTATCCTCTACCTATTCACAGCCCACTGCCTTAAAAAAAAAAAAAAAAAAAAAAAAAAAAAAAATTAAATCCTTGCATCTCTCCTGACATCAAGGAAAGTGAAAATAATTTCAGTTTAGTCAAAGCAACCCCGTTGACATTTCTTCCTGTGTTGTGCATCTGCAGCCCAGGTTAATTTAGGCAATTGTCATGAAAACAGGACAATCTGTTTTCTATTTTAATCATGGCAATCAGAGAATATATTTATCCCCAACCCACTGCGTTATATGCTACCTATTTGTAAGAGCATCAAACTTGCTTAATGGGACAAAACCCACACTCAATCACACCTGCACAAGCTCATTCAGTTTGATTAAAATGAGCCTGTACACAAGTAATTAAGAACAGCATTTGGAACACTACTTAATAAACTGTCTTTAACGCAGTCAGTCATTTCCCGTCTCTAATGAAATAGCCAACCTTTGATAAACACAGATAACATCAAAGATTTGTTTGGTTTTTACTCGACATTCCAAAAGATATCAGATGAACACGCTGGGGGTTTTTTTCCCAACAATTCTCTGAGGTGCAGCTGTCTTGAACGTGTATCACTGTCAGTGTAACAGACTGGCAGGACCACATCTGGAATATGAGCAGTTTGATCACCCATGTTTGAGACATGTGAGTTAAATTTGGAACAGCTGCAGGGAAGGGTACTAGGATGCTCATGGGGAAGAAGAAACCCTTCTGAAAGGAAAGGAAAGAGACAATTTGGTTTAGCCTTGCAAAAGAGAAGGAAGGGGATGGGAGTATTCCCTCACATATTTAAAAAGAGCAAGCAAAAAGACAAAAACAACTGTTTAAGTTGAAGGACAATATTAACAAAGTACTAAACAGATGCAATCTCATCATGCGGGTTGTAAACAATTTCTAACAATGAGATGAGTGAGTTTCTGGAGGAACCTTCCCATTGGAGTAGTGGGGATTAACTAGTTTAAAATAAAGATTAGTTGGTTTATGCAAGAGTTATTATGCAAGAGTTGCCAGTGACAGAAGACTGGATAGAATATATTTTTTGGTCCTTTATCCTTCATTTTACTGATTATTTGGTCAAAGGACTAAGGCCATACTTGTCTGTATCAAAATTTAAAAGAGTAACTTCAGGTCATAAACAGCAAGCAACTGAATTATCAAACTACTGTTTTAACTCAGCATTAATCAAGTATGTGTTTATAATGATTTCTTCACTTATTATCCTCCTTTCCATCTCTTAAGCCAACACCTCTACACTAGAAACATTTCTTGCACAATTACTTGAAAATCAAGCATGAGAAAATGTTTTTCTAAACACTGTGGTTTTGTTACAAGTAAAACTTGTGGGTGGCAATGTTTAGCGCTACCTACGATTGCAAAATTTTGGTGGTGACTTGTTTTATTTTCACAATGGTAATGTAAATAACGGAAATCAATAAAGCACTGCAGCGTAACTTTGAATCATCACAGTTTTAAAGAAAGAGTTGCAGTATGTTTAGCAGCACAATCTATTATTAACAGACACAATTAACTGATAGTATGTCTTCTGCTGAAAATTTAATTTTCACTCCACAATCAGTGACCAGAAGTAGCTTCTAGTCATTAAAACCGGACATAAATATGGCTTCAACAAACCCTGCAGATGCTGGGTTTGCAGGATCCTTGAAGAGCAGTTTAATTTTTTCTCTAAGCCAGTATAAAAACATCCTGAAGAGGCAGCTGGAATTGAATTACACTGTGCCTCCAGAGGTGCAACCAGATTATATCCTCTTTCCCATCTGTCATAGCTCTGCGCTTCCCATGCACCCCTGAAGCCATGCTCTAGTAGTAGAATGGTTTCAATCACCATATAGGAAAGGAGATAGGAAGAAGATTTTAGTACCTGGTAATATGTTTATTTATTATACATATATTTCCTTTCTCTGCCTCTATCTAGTGAATACTTCAGTCCTCACAGAATCATAATTCTGTAATTTAGATCAGAAGGATGTTCTAGGTGCCATCTGGTCCAATGACCTGCTCAAAGCAGGTCTGGTTACATTAAGTCGCTCAAGGCCTCATTTGGTTGAGTCTTGAATAGGTCAGAGGACAGAGCGTCCACAGCCTCTCTGGGAAGCCTGTTCCAGTGTTTCATCACCCTCAAGGTAACTATTTTTTTCTAACTTTTAATCAGCATCTCCCCTGCTGTAACTTGCATCTGTTACCTCTCATCCTGTCATCCTGCATTTCAGAGAAGAATCTGGCTCCATCTTCTCTAGATCGATCTAATAGGTAGCTGAAGTTACCAGTTTCTTACTCTTCAGGGACAAAAGGAGTGCCAAAATGTTTTTTGTAGTCCAGCATTGACACTGAAAGAGTATCTCTGCAAGGTCTCAATTCAGACAGTGCTGAAACTTCTTCCAGATGTTGCTATCATTAAACTACAAATTTAGCTGAAGAACTGAAATTTACGCAAAGCAATGCACAACATAGAAGTGCAGCTCAGGATGATGAGCAGTCAGCTAATTCCCTGCAGCAGTTTCTATACTTCCAGCAATTCAGGCAATAAGCAATTCCTGAGCACCACGGCTCTTGGGATTTGGGCACTAAAGATACTATATTCCAGCCATGGAAAAGAGACCCGCTAAGCTCCCACAGTGGTTACTGGAGGAGTCAAAAAGTAAAACTAAACTGCAGTACATGTGTCCAGTTACAACTCAATGTTCTCCTATTGAAATATTCCTTCAGTGTTTGAGCAACTCCACAGCAAATGTTAATTGCCAACATATCACATACTTCGTGTAGGGTCATGATGATTTACATCAACTAAGGATTTGCCCCATGGAGTGAGGTGACATTTTTGTTACTCCTGGGACTGTTAGTTATGTTTCCCATTTTATGGAAATAACACAAACTTGCACAATTTGGCTCACAAAAAATAAAGCAATGATTGCATACAACGGGCTCTTCTCTGTGCAAGAAAATGTTTGGAATTACAGGTTATATTACACTTCTGAGCAATGCGTAGGAAAGATAAGAACTCCAAATACTGAGCAATTAAGCTGTTATTCTCTTGCTAAGATTTTAGGAGAAAGATTCAGACTGCTTTTTTATTTTTCATTAATGCCTTTTTTTCCTGTTTTCGCTGTAACCTAGTAAGAACTAAACTTCTGTGTTACTCTTCTCCATCTGAAATTTAAGCACCAGTAGGAAGATAACTAAATTCTATGGCCAATTTCAATAAAAGTCTAAGGGACTATGGCAGATGGCACAATTTCCATCTTCCACCAATTCTGTCTGTGTAGAAGAATGTGTAATTTAAAGTAGTGGCTGGTATACTTTAAATAATTATACAGTCTCTTACACCTTCCCTTTAGTTGTTTTTCCTGCTGTATCTCTCGCATCAAGCTTTCTGGCAACTAAATTACATCTACTTCAGCCTTTCTTATACCAGTTGGACCCTGCAGTCAACTTCAGAGGGGACACATAAGGGGCTGTAAATAACACATTCACAACTGCATTTGAAAATAAATAATCACTTGCCGAGGAGGATGGAAGAATTTAAATTATACCCATTTAGATTATCTCAAATGCAACTCTGACTGTTGCTGCTAATCTTTGAAGAGAAGTAATAATCCCATATGAATTTCCATGCCATGGTATTTAAGAGGCACAAAAATACAATGTGATATCAGACAGGACAAAGCACCAAGAGTGCAAAGCTGAATAGTGCAATATATCATTTCGGAACCTCCTAGAGAAATAGTATTTTCTATCTACTGTCCATTAATAAAAATACACAACTCCTTGAAAACATGAGTGTTGATAACCTCTATAGCATTGCATTCTCTGTTTAAGCAAAATGCATGCCGCCTCAAAGCAACTCTTTGAAAACTATCTTTTACTCACAAATCTACAGTAATAACCTCTTGGATAATAATCAAACATTGCAAAATATATGATATCTGCAGATATCAGCAACGAACCAGAAAAAAGCATGAGCTTATTTATCCTTGTGTTAACAGCCTAAAGTATCACAGTATTCTGCAGGATTCTGGATAAAATGTACAGTATTGTTACTAAATTATATTGCAACTTTCTATAAGGACTGCAGTACAAATGTACAGAGCCTAGATATTCCTTCTAGCTGTAAAAAACTTAGTCTGAATGGTAACTGTTGTTTATTAACTCATCCATCTATACAGCTGTCCTAGCAGCTAACAAGCACACCTGAAAATTCTGTGTATAAATTTTGGTGACTGCTCAGAAAACAGTTATGTTTAAGAGCAAGAAAGTGTAAATACAGTACCCCAGCTTCATGCAAATTTCTACTTGCCATATGTCCACAAAAATAAATATGCTGACTTTGGAAATATGGATATTTTATCCTTGCTTATATTTATATTATTCTATGAAATCATTGTGTACTATTACAAAGCCATTGAAAATTGCAAGAAATGCAGTTACTGTGTATTTTTGGGTCAGATTCTGCTCTCAGTTACAGAGATACACATTGAAGTAACCTCATCAAAGTCGGTCTATTACTTTGGGTTTATGGCACTCTGAGATCAGACCTTGGCTCTGAGAATTTTATTTTCATGAGAGATTTAACTTCAAATACAGCCTCCTTTGCTGTTTGTTCGAAGCAAACAGATGCTTATTAATACCAAATTTTACTGGAAGATGCATGCTTCTATTGCCCTTTAAAAGTGAAAATACATTTTGCTTCATGATGAAGCTTAAAAGAACGATATCGCCATCATGCAATGAAATGGCATCAATATGTGGTAAAATTGCCATTAAATAGCACGTGCATCTGAAGGTAAAGCATAGCTTCTTTTTCTCTCTCTTTATATATGCACCCTAACACATATGTAGGCCATCCTACATACCACGCTGCAAATTGTCTAGATATAAAGAAATATGCATATTAAGCACATTCAGTGATACATTTAATTGACACTCAAGAGATTACCCACTGCATATTAGAATAAATATAACCTATATTACGCCTTTTTCCCCTCCCATATGATTTCTGAACTGCTTTTGTTAAGCATTAACTTAAACAGTTTATCACTCACCCAGACTGGTTTTGAAGCTATGTTTAGTTGTGTGTAATGATATATAGACTCCCTCAGAAACTACTTCACCACCTCTTTAATCTTTAGCCAAGATTATCTACAGTACTACTCACTAACAAAAACTGCCAGTACATTTTGCTTAATAATGTATTTGTCATTTGATCAGATGTTAAATTTACCCACAACTGAAGCTAAAGCCCTCCAACAGCTGACATCTGAAATCATTACTCAAAGCAGCCTGCCAGTCTTTCTACACTTACTCTGTCTTCTGAGCTGTACAACAATGAAACCTCTCGGCTTCTCTTCAGTTGCTCTATCATATAGCAAAATATATTCAGACAAAGGTTGGTATATGTAACTGTTCATTCCTCTATTCCAGAGCCTTGGCCATTCAAAAGAGCTTGTATCACCTGTAAAAATTAACTGCTTCCTGGAGTTAATCTATACCTAGGTTCATGTATAAAACTAATCAGGAAAAGGACCTTTGCAAACAGCAACCTTTTCTCTCTGCCCCAAATGTTGTGTATAGTTTTTCCTCTAATATCCTAGTAGTACTGCTCCATACTCTGAAAACATCAGCAGTTTATTTGAGGATTTTTTAAGAGAACAGTGTATTTCAAATAAATATTATTGAGTATCAGCAAATAAATGTTGAGGTTCTTAAATTGCAAACAAGAATATTCGCACTAGAAACCCGACTCAGCCGTGACCTTTCAAAAGCAGCGCAGGGAATGGATCATGTGATTTGTATTTCTAATCAAAACATCCTGAATTTTAAATGGCAAATATTTGCAGTAGATTGCTTTTGTACAAGGTAGAGACTCAGCGTTCTTGGAAGAAATTGTTCATACAGTAACATTAATTAAAAAATAATATTAGGAAAACATGTGCGTGATGCTGCGACAGAAACTGGGAGATAAGAAACATAAGTGGGATCCACCATTGCTGTACCCATTTCAGATCTCTTTCCTAAATGGCGACACAAACCCAATTTCCCTCCGTGACCTTACCTATAAATGAAAGGAGCTACTGTGGCAGTGTTGGGGTGGCTGTATTGCTGTTGCTGAGGAAGCTGGACGACACCATTTCCTGTGCCCTGGCCACTGCTTGCAGCCATCGAGGCCGACAGAGCCGCAGAGGACCCCGAGGTGAGAGCTGCGCTTGGTTCTTTCCCTTCAGAAGAAGGAAGACCAGAGGAAGGAGAAGCCTTCTCGCTAAGTTGAGATTTTGGTGTTGATTGGGACTGGTTTCCTTTTGTAGTCCTCAGTTTTTCAACCTCCTTACTTCCCGTGCATGCGGATGAAGCGCTCTGCTTTGCTGTTGGCACCTTCGATCCAGGTTTCGGGATCCCACTAGAAGATGGTATTAAACTTTCCTTCTTGGGTGCTGTCGTCTTGCTTCCCTTTGGGATTAAGCTTGCAATTTTTGAACTCTTCTTTGTAGATGTTTCCGTGACCTGGTCCTTCTCCTCCTTGACTGTTTTCTCAGTGCAAACTTTGTTTTTGTCCCTGTTCTTTTCCTCTTTGTCCTTTGGCTGTAGCAAAGACTTTTTATTGCTGAGATTTTTGCTTCCAGCTTTCGGAGGGGTTAACTTCGGTGATACTTTAGGACTGCTATTTGTGGAGCCACCGCTGTTCACCCCACCGCTTAAGACATCCATCTCACCACACTCTGAAAAGGTATCATCCTCTCTCCCACTGTCACTGGGTCCTGAGCTCAGCGACAAAGGAGGTCTCAGAGCAGTCCTAGCATTAACCAGCTTGAATTTTTCCAGCATAGATTTTTGTCCAGATGAAGGGGGCTTCACGCCTTCAGAAGGGGGCGGCTTGAGCCTGTCTGAAGATGGAGTAGGGGAGGTTGCGGGACTAGGCTGCTTCACGGACAGCATGGTAGAGGTCGCGCTGTGTTTGACATTCATGGATTTGCTGCGCCAAGGCTTGCTGGCGCTTGGAGAGGGTATGGCAGAGACCTGCTGCTGCCCGGTGCTGGTGGGATGCTGCACATTTCCATTCATGCCTGCAGATGGGTGAGGGCCTTTTGGTGAATCTGCTTAAAAACAGAAAGAACCATAATGTTACAGTTATTCTCCCGTCTCCTGCTCGAAGGTGATACCATAGTCCTCTGGCATTTAAAACACCATTACTTGTGATTTATAATAAACATAATTTACATGCGCATTGAACCTTAAGGGTGCTGATCGAAAATGTCCTTTTTTTCCCCCCACCATCACAGTGTTGTGCAATACTTCTATAAGCTCGGTACAGCCTTGGAAACACCTTCCTCGTAAACATTTCATTAAGGAAATTAAGCCTTCCAATTTAAAGATTTTATCTTTAATAAGTCATAAAGAGATTCTTCCAATCACTTGTTAATAATAAAACACTGAGAAATGGAAGAAAAAAGAATGCTACAATATTGAAAGAAAAACAGAACTAGAGAAAGATGGTTTTGATACTTAGTGAAAGCAAAATATGTGCTAGAAAGCTGAGGCTTTGGGTGGGAGGAGGAGGAGGACTGAGTAATACTGAAATTAAATGGATATGAACAATATTCATAAAAGAAAAAAAATGGCAAGTCACTATACTTTTTTGGTTTTAAGTGCAGTTAATGATCTTTACTAGCTGACTTCAGGAACTTATCCCAGTGCACTTCCATAGATGGGAAAAAATATATCAACAAGTTCATCAGTGTCAGTACTTGAAAGTTACAGTGATATATCATCTACGTGGGTACAGCAACAGTAGCTGTTTTGGGCCTGAAGCTCAGGTAGGTACAGAAGGCTCATTTATGTGGCTCTGGTACCTTCACTACATTTACATGGTTCAGAAACTTCAGCAAATCTTCAGAATGAATGAGAACAAGACCCTTTCTGCAATAATCAAACTATGCTAATTGACAGCCATGATTGTCACCTAGCCTTATTAAGCAAAACAGACCAATGCACGGAAGGGTTGAGCTCTTCTGTATGAAGTTCAGATTTCCAAGACATATCTGAGAATCTAAACACTACTACTCTAGAGCACCAGAGAAATGAAGTGGTAATGGCAATCAAATATGTGATACATAGCTATTTCAGCAGATGACATATTTTCTCTCAGTGTATCTATCTCATCTTCCCATTCAGGCTCAGAACTGCCACTGAATTAAGCGTAAGCTTGCTTATAGTATATCAAATTTAGTACTACAAGAAAGCCTGTGAAACATGCAATGCAAATATAGTTCACAGAATGGCAAAAAAAAAAAAAAAAAAGAGTGCTTGATGTGTTACTTTTACTGACATGAAGCCAAAGCCATGCCTTGGGGCCACTCTGTCTGAATAATATAGTAGATGAGGATACTGAAGACATTTGTCCTTTCAGCATAGAGTTTGAAGTTTTGAATCATTTTTGGTTTTGTACTTTCAGCCCAAAGGTCCTAGTGTGGATTAGACTACTCATTTGGAAGCCTGAAGGCCACTAATACATATGGGAAAGGGAAGATTTTGAGCATCCTGAAAGGGAAGCTCTTTTTTCTTTAACAAAGAGAATACAAACATAGCAAAATCTAAGTCTCTAAATAGCATATAAGAAGTTCTAGTTTAAAAAAAAAAAAATCTGAACAAAAGAAAGATGACAGAAATGTAACACCTTTTACTTGCTTAACACTATTAACAACTGTACCAACACTATTAACAACTGTATCCCAGCAGGCCCATCACCTCCACCTTCAACAGATGCTGTGTAATTCCATCTGCCCAGTTTTTGTGTGCTCCTCAGCCTTATACGCAAACCCCACAGTGCTAAATGAGCTCAGTCCACCTTCACAGAAAGTTTCAAGCACCTCTGCTGCATTCAGTTACTCGGCGAGAAACCACCAAGCGGTAAGGGCTGCCTCAGAGCATTTTTTGGGACAGGTGAGGTTATGGCTTATTCCCCAGCTCCAGGCAGCACCATGCACGTGGAGCCGGTTTGGTGGGTGGCTGCAGAGCTGATCCCTCGCTTGAGACCAAGGCAGGAATTGCGGCTGGGCCCCTGCTATTTTCTGGTGAGCCTCAGATCCTGGAAGAGAGCCTGGGCCCAACGACAGCTGTTGGAAATTACTGCAGCCCTCAGGCTTTCTTAATTTATACCAGGGATCAGCCCTGTGGCTGATAGCCCAGGAGTGGGTGTGCACAAGGACCTTCTTGCACACGTCTTGCCTTGCACTAAGCTTGCCTTAATTACACAGGAGGACTGGGGTCTTTGGCTATCCCAATAGTTTTACAGAAGAACAATTCACCATAAGAATATGCAAAGCTAATGCGGAATACGTGTAACAATCTCTGAACAGCGGGATGCCGCTACACTCTGTTGTATTAATTCTGTTACATTTGTATGGCTTCAGGCTATTAGTTTTACTTAAAAAAAAAAAAAAAAAAAAAAAGAAAAAAAGCATTCTGATTAAAAAGAAGAATGTATGCCTTGCCATATTTCCTGCTATATAATATTAAACTCATTGAGGGGGGAAATTGTAAAAACAAGAGTATTTACTGTTTCATCAACAGCTTGTTCTGCTACATATATAGCAAAAAAGCACAGGTTCCTGGAACCACTGGTACTTATTCGATCCCTATGTCACAAACCATAAACAGCATCAAAATTTACAGAGAACCTTAACTTGCCTTTAATCTTCAATTTAAAGCGTATCCTTAATGTTCCCACAAAGAATGTGGACTGCACACTCTCAAGAAATATTAAGAGTCTGTCTGTTTGTTTAAAGATGTGGAATAAAATGATTTATTTCCCCCCAGCCCAAATGCATTACTTGAAGCTGAGCATCATTCATTGCTTTCTGCACATTCAGTGGGGACTCAGCTTTCAGCTGTTCATTATATGAAAACTGTCCCCACCTTGTGGTGATTTTCATACCGAGTAAATCCAACCTATGTCAAGGATTTCATATTTTTATAAACAAAATTTTACAAGAAGACAGTCCTTTGTTTAGGGCCTAATCCCCTTATCGCTGAAATGCATAATCAGCTTATGGTGAAAACAATTTTGCATTCTGCTCGAGAGCTGCGTGCTTCAGAGCTCAGCCTAGCCTGCGTCGGAAAAGGACACCACCACCCCCAGGTGTTCAGTGCAAAAGGAGAAATTTCTATCAAAACCCCGCAAGACTGTGACAACCGAATGGACATTTTCAAGTCCACTTTGCATAGGTTGTTGCACAAAGAAAGGACATGTGTGGGGTTAAATGTCAGTCCAGTATATAATCAACCTCCTCTGTTTTCTCATCCATGACCTTCGCTGTGTTCAGTGCTGTTGGAGAAGACAGGACCTCTGTGACAACAGCTGCCCCACTGCAGCACAGTTAGGTAGTCATCATCTAGATATTCTGTAGCAAGCAGGTGCCCAGATTAGAGTATCCGATTTTAGGCACAATAAAAAAGGTTAGAAAATAGAAGAACCGCAAGGGACTGCTGTAGGGATGTTTGGAGGAATGGGAGGTCTATCTGCTGAGATGAAAACAGTTCAGCCTGTTCAACTGTCCCTTTTCAGCTGTCCATGAGAAAGCAGCTACCCCTTATCTTCACAGGGGGAGACCAACACCAGGGACAACTGGCAATATACTGGCACCAGAAGAAACGTAAACAAATTAACTATACATACTGGTCACAGATGAACAACAATTTGCATCCATCAGACAGATGTTTTTCAGAGTTGGTATGGGCAAAATAACTAAATACTGTTGCAACTGAGTTTGGACAATACATGAACACCATTCTATATTATAAAATTATATTGAAAAGTGGGCAATTACACTCCATGACAAAGAGACCCTTATCAGTGTTCAGATACAGTGTTTCTAAGCTCTAAGTGTAAATACTTGTTTTTAAATTTGACTTGAATTATAACATGATTTCTTTGCTGGACTCAAAATACCCTGGGTATCCATCTTATTAGCAATGTGAATAATTACTTTATTCAAATAGTTTCATTTTCATAGTTTTATTTTCGTCTTTATTTTATGAAGTCAGAAGCAGATAGATGTGATGTGACCTGGAAAACAGATACGTTCTTTGAAACCACCCATAAGCTGCAAAGTCCAGGAAAAAAAAAGAAGAAAAAAAAAAAAAAAAGAAAAGGTCAGCTCACTAAAGCTCCACAGATGAACTTCAGTTCATGGCACGTTTATTGTTTTGGTGCATTCTGTGTTCCTGACTTAACCGCAGCTACGCAGAGTTACCTGTGTCACAGCAATGGCTTGGGTCTGCGGGTGAGAACTGGGCTGTACTCTGTAAAGAGCAAACCTGCACTGGCTCAGGGGAGCTAGGTTTCTTCCTGGGAACTACTCCCCAAGCAACATTCAAAGGAGATAACATTAATGACATACTAAATAATGAAATACTAAATAAAAGGCCCATATTGCATCTTATTTTGGATCACCTTCAGGTCTCCTTTAACTCTGTGACTACATAGCCATTCCCCACTGTGACTGAGTTGGAAACCGTGTTATGCAGGAATGGATTTCAAGTATCACATATAACTGGATTAAAAAAAACCCCTTATGCTATAATATCTTTTCTGAGGTCTCCTTATAGCACACACAGGAAGGTGTACAGCAGAGAAAAATGTACCAAAAATGGTCTGCCCTTGAAGAGGTCTGGAGGTCCCAACGTCTAATCACTATTTACCTACTGCAAGTTGTCTCTTTTCCCGCTTCAGTTCATGTAGCACTAATGCAGAATTAAAGCTAGTTACTATATGATCTATGTCTCAGAAATTAGAGTGTGTGGACTGCACATTCATTCAATGGAAGCTGCTAAAGTTACCTTGCTCCAAGCATGTGCATCAGAAGCGAAATTTGAAATACAAGGTTTATTATGTGTGTGACACTCTAAGGAAAATTCAGTTTTTCAATGTGTAGCGACTTTATTTTTTAAGAGGTGTTTGTCATTATTACTATTACTGTTGGGAAGGTTAAAGTTTGTTTCTAAACAACTTCTTCAAAAAAATCTCAGGTCACAGAACATCCTCAAATACTTAAAAAAATATCAAAAGACTACTTGGAAATTTCATTGTAATATTCAAAAATTAACCGCTATAATAATTAAATTTAAAATATAGCATAGTTCAGTTGTTTTTCTCTTTAGGCAAAGAAGTAGCGTGTTGAATTCAAATACAGGTTCCCATGTGTTCTTTTAGGGTATTACAAAAAATATCACTTCACTATCCTTGCACTCACAGCAGTCATTTTCTTTAATTAACTTCTGCTTTTTACTCTAAACCAAATTTGTATTTCATTTATATTCTCATGTAAAATAATGTTCCTCCATTCATTCTGCTGTTTTGAAAGAAAGAACAAAGAGCAGACGGAAACATCTCAAATATATTACTCCATAGTTATGCAACATTAAATTTTCTATATCCTGTAAAAGAATTGAATGACTATACACAAACAAAGCCACCCCTTATCCTCTTGCAAGTGATGACTTCACTAAAAATCTCATCAAGGTTCTCATTCTCTGCTGTGGAAGAAATGGGAAAGTAAAGAAATCCATCATGCAAAAAGCCACGTAACTGTGCAATGCAATGCAAACCTCAGCAGTCAAAAGACAGTTTTCAAGTAACGAGCTAAGAATACTAGTATCTACAAGCATGTCTCACCTTGAATCATTTCACTCTTTCACATATTTCAGTAGCAGACTTATGTCAACATTATGAAGCAATTCTAAAACCTAAACTGCTGTACATACCTTCACTCAAGCAGCCACATCTCCACCTTCATAACTTCACTATCGTATTAGTGAACTATCCAGTGTCTGCTCAGTTTTCACTCTGATCTCTTTCTAGTCTTAGTCTGGATGTCTTGCCATAAACAAGTCCTTGATAAAATAAATCCCACTATAGAACTATCTAAAACATTCAATCCTGATAGTAAAAATAAAGAAATAACTATTGAAAGGATGGTTTTATATCTTCAGATACAGCTAGGGGCAAAGTGTGTTCATCAGAATTTTGTAAAAAAAATCTGGATAGCTGCCTGTTGCTTGGATGA
Source organism: Balearica regulorum gibbericeps (assembly GCF_011004875.1). NCBI lineage: Eukaryota > Metazoa > Chordata > Aves > Gruiformes > Gruidae > Balearica > Balearica regulorum. The sequence continues at coordinate 43,387,374 of NC_046184.1, read as the reverse complement.
AGAACATTCACTGCATACTTGTTCCTCCCACAGACCCCAAGGATGCAAACGGGTACTATGTATATTGTATCATTTTTTACTGTATTCTAACCCAGAGATATGAATAAAATGCTGTTCATTACACAAAGGGAGAAAGAAGGGGGGGAAGGGGCTGGATTAGTTGCACAACTCAGAAAGCTGAATTTTTACGTTATTCTTTCTGAGATAAAGCCTGAAGAGGCACATTTTCCAGGAAAACATTATTAGGGTGGGAGAAACGGAAGGACCTAGGGAACTCAGTTTGTTTCCATAGTGGGAGTTCATATTTAAAGAAGGCAATAAAACACAAACACTGAACTCAAATCCCTGCAAAATTTCATTGCATTTGATTTCATTTCCAGTCCTCTATTCAGACTTATATATACACTAGGTAAGGTTCTGAAGGAATAGACGCATGTACTATCCTGATGCAAGCCTAATATACTCATTCTTCTCCATCAGAGGCTAAGATGCAAAGTCCCCTCAAAATTATGGTAGTCTTCCTCTGGATATGAGCACACTTGAATATGGACCAAGATTATAGGCATCCAATACAGAGTCACCTTTATTTCAGAAAAAATCACCTAGTGCTATTTCCATCAGAGAGGGATAAAATATAATTATAACATCTTGAAAGTTCTCAGTTCTGAACTTTAATCTCAACTCAACCACAACTCCTACTTCAGAGCCCTATCTCCATAGGTCTTCCTTACCAAGTCTAAATATTCCATTCACTTCTTTGACCCTTGTGGATGGGTTCTTTTGGTGATATTTTTTTTTTCCTCTTGTATATTACGTAGAGTAGGCTTAGTAAGTTCTAATCACTTACCTTTTTCATTTCCATTTGCATATTGTGGAGGCTTGTTTTTGTCAATGCTGTTAAAGCTCTGGCTTCTCCGATTTAAATTAGAAGCTCCCTGGACTTTGGTACTGCTGCCTGCAGCTGGCACCCTTGAGGGTCCTGGAAGCCTGGAATGGTATAATCAGAAATCAGTTAATTTTAAGTAATGCAACATATAGAGGAGGCAGTATGCAAATATCAGAGCAGAATTTAAAACCAACAACCGAAAACAATGATTTCAGGTAAGCAACAATGAACAGGAAGACTCAAATTAGTTAGACTCCACAAATGAAAATAAAAGCTTATCCTCACGCACACAAAAGGGAAAAAGATGCTTTCTAGAGTCACAAGACAGGTAAGAAGATGCTTTGCATTTGCCATTAACATTGCTAAAACAGATTCACCCTAATAAACCATTCAAGTGCAGTATCACCTTTTATTTAAGTCTGTCACTTTTGGAGAGGAAACGTTACAGAAATTGATTAGAAAGCACAACAACACACAGTTGAGAAATATTTCATATCTCTTACTCTAGTAAATGTTTCACAGCTGTGTTCAGCATAAAAGTTGGCTTTTTAGTTACCTTTGGTTATTTTTCAGAGGGCTATTGGCTAAAGCACTTCTACCTTATTTTAAAGGAAAAATATTGAAAATATTTCTCTTAGCTAGATGCTACAGATGCATGTGTAAGTTTGACATAGAAATGTATAATGTAGACTATACAGTTCATTTGCTGGTATTTGCTGCCACCATCTGAACCTTACTGTGTGGCTCTGTTAAGGGTAAAAATGTAGACTCTCTTGTCCCTGGCGTATGTAAGCCTGCATCTTTTTTCTGTCTGAATCTATTCTCTGATATAAGATTCTTTAGTACATGCTTACTCCGAACTTTCTGCAGCATCTTTGTGGGCACCCCCACTCCTTTCCAGTTTTGTTATCTGACAGATGAAATGAAATGTTCAAATCAGTAAAAGGCTTTTGCCTTAGGAGAAGAGTATCTCTCTTCTGCTTCTCACTTATTGGAATGGTATGATGATTTTAATAGTGGCAATACAAATTATACCAGAGTTATCTAATTCTGTTAGTTGCACTGTATTACAAAAGAGCAGCATCAGAAGGGAGAAAAAAAATCACATTACAAAGAATTACGAAACGTTAGATTTCTTCCGAACTTCTTTTGTTTAATATACTGGTATAACAGAAATGTTCAAATCATTTTATTTTCATTAGCGAACATATGTAAACAGCTCCATGTTCTCTTCCTTTACCAATTTAAGCCTCAGAGAGCTAATCCATTAGTTATTTTTATGGCTCATTCTGGCCGCCAGCCTGCCCTGCTAGTCTCTGGGCCGAGCCCAGAGCAGACTGTCTCTGCTCTGCAGCTGTACGCATGCTAACCTTTACTGTGACCCATGAATTCGAGTGATCTTCTGTTCCCTGAAGAATGCACTAAAGCAAACTTAAAAATCCATTTGCTCCTTCTCATTACCCTAATTTGACAGGCAGTAAGAGCCCTGAGATCGTTTGTCAAAGGTAATGAAAAAAGCAATGAGGAGGCATGTGCAACACTGGAAACTCATCTGTTCTGTTAAAATTGAAAATACTTCTGCATATATTCTGCATGCCAGAATTCAAGAACTTGCCACAGTAAGCACATTATACATGAGGTCATTTGCTCTACACACTTTCCAGTTTACCTCATTTGCTGCCTTTTTTAATTGAATTCAGGTTTTAAATTGCTCTTGCAGAATCATGTTAAGCAGCTAAGGAAATGCAAAGAGGAGAATAACAAATAAGGGACAAGTCACATACCTCTGAACAGGCTTCGGAAACACTGCCACAGATTTAAAGTATTAGACAATAAGACTGTTAACCCCGACATGTTGAATGCAGACAAGACAGGAGCATCAGCAATAAGGAAAACTGAAGACCTATAAATGCAGGTGCAAAGCAACTGGACCATGGTATAGCTCATTCCAAGCTATCACCAGCAACTCAAATTGTGTTAGTGCGCTATACTGCAAAATGCAATCTTTATTGTAGATTATGCAATTTAGAATTCATTGTTCTCACCATTGAACTGTACAGCAAAGTTTTAATTAATGAACACATTCATTATTCCCACCCAAAAAAAAAAAAAAAAAAAAAAGCTAGAAACTAGAGTAAGCTTTAGACCTTCTTTCTTCTGCAATCTGGCTTGTAGATTTTAGTGCTCATGGAAGTGATAAACTAAAAGTACTGATGAAATCTGAAACAGGTCAGCTCCTACACACAGCCCTGTCAAATTCTCTGCCAAAACAAAGCATTTCATTAGTGGGGACTGTGTGCAGGCTACTCTTGACGGAGCAGAAGTCTTGGAAGTGGTTCTTTTTTTCTGCTCTATTTTGCTTCTACGTGAACTTGGCTCTGTGAACTCAACTTCTCAGGTGGGTTTGTGATACATGCAAAACAGCTAGTGGGAATTGGGATGCACTCCCAAATTTCTTTTCGCTCATGACTAGAGTAAGGATTTGAGCCAGAAAGTAGAGAGCACTAAAATCACCAACTAATCCTTGACATCCAATATTTTACATGCAGGATACAAAGATGCAGGATACATAACAACCAGAAATATTACTAATATACAGTACAAATCAGCTCCTTCCAGTTCATAACAAGGCTCTCCCGTGGCACAGCTCATCGTTGCAAAGCTTGCACGCATAACAAATACACATCGTTTAATGCCTGCTTATGTCCAAAGGATAAAATATCAATGGGCATATACTTGCTTGAGTATTACTAACAAGCAATAAATTAGAGATATTTAACTGACCTAGAAGTCTTTTTTTGACTGGTTGCAATTCCACTGTGATTAGACTGAGTTGCATATCTGGCTGTGAGACTGTATGAGAAGAAACAGAGAAATTGAATTAAAGAATTTCTTTGAACATGTATAGAAAGAACACACTTACCAGCAAACTATGAGTTAATGAATGCAAATTGAACATGGATAGAAAACACAAATTAACTGGCAAAAATATGAAATAATGCAAACATGCAGATTTTTATGAGAGATGCAATGCACAGATTATGAAATAATGGATATTGTTAAAACTTGTCTCATTTGCTAGAAACTATCTAAGGAATAGACCATGTGGGCAAATTTCCACAATGACTGAATTACTGAATTCGAGCTCAATTCACACAGAGTGCACCTCCAAACTTTGTGCCTTTTTTTTTTTTTTTTTTATTTTTTCTCCACAGCGAAAAGTCCTAAGCACAAATACACTAGTTTCTCCAGCAACCTGATTGGGTTCACAGCCTGGCAGTCAGGAACAAATTTGCTAAACCAGATCCAGCATGGTCTCAGAATAATTCCCGCTAAAGAAAGGTGACCCTTCTGACAGTAGAGGTATAGAGCTATACAGAAGAAGTATCCCACCATAATTTTCATTACTGTTACAGCAGCACTGTTACAGGTCACGTATGTGATGCATTACCCAGGCAACGAATCAGAGGCTTCATTAGAAAAGCCCTGACGTGCTTAGACTCATTGTTAAATTCCATAGGAAAATGCACCTTTGTCTGTTAAGGCATCCGAGTAGTATTTCTGCAACAGAAGATACGCTGTGCTGCAGGGCTAAAAACTGTATGTTCTTTTTGACACCCAACAATGTGTCATTACTAAAGAGCAAATGTATGACTCTATTACATTAGACATTTGCATAGGGGACATGTCAAATATACGGCCAAGGTAAGGCCTCCTGCCAGACAATTTCAGTTACTATAAACAGGTGCATCCTTTGGGATCCACACAGCCTAAGGATATAGACAGGTGCCTAAGCCAGGTGCAATCAAAACACCAAATTCCTTGCATTATTAAAGAAGTGATGGAGAACTGAGTAAGCAAAAACTCTGATAGTCACAGATTGCTTTTTGTCTCTTACAGTTCTGCAACTTCTAGCAATTCTTCTGAGTAGCAGCAAAACCCACCATGTTCTAGTCCCGGCTTTATAAACTGGCAGCACTAATAAGAAACACGTGGTGGTATTGAGTCTACCAGAAAAGTGTTAAGCAATTTCTGCTAGTCCACCAAAGCAGACAGCCTGAGTATAGAGCGGATGGGAGAAGCCCTCAAGGGAGAAAGGTCTTCCCAGACTGGCACAGTCTGGCAAGAGGGGCAAGGGGAAGGCGCAAACCAAGGGACAATATGAGACTTGAGGAAGATGCATGATTATTGTTACTTTACCAAATTAAACCCCAAGAAAGGGTTCAGCATGGCCTCTGTGCCTGCCAATTACACAAGGCACATGTGCACGAGATGAGTATAAAAAAATAGGAGAGTACTTCAGTCTTAAGAGGGCAAAAAGGAATCATTCAATATATAAAAGCAGCATTCAATTCTCTGAAATATATTTTCACAGTAATGCTGACAAAGTGCTTTTTTATATGACCATAACTTCAGCGAGAATAAATTATAATAGTATCATAATAATTACAGTTTAAATATTTTTATCTATCTAGTCATTAGTATATTAAATTTGTGTTGCTAAATTTGTGCCTGGCATAATAGCCCATCTTTTGATAAGATCTTCCACTCGTGTTTTTTTCAACATATTTAAAATGAAGGAATCTAGAAATGGTTAGCTGGTTATCTGCATTGACTAAACTAATAAGTTTGTGAGAAAAATGGTATGTTAAATAAAACCTTAGTGCATTTATGCTGTAAAAGGTAAAATGATACACAGTGCAATCAACATGGACAGTGAGCTGGAAAAAGAGAGTGAATAGGATGCATTGCCATAGCGTATCATAGCTTTTCTACCTCAAACAAAACAATTTCAAAGTAACTGGAAAGATCAAAGAACTTAATCTCAGTGATGTTGCCGAGATGTTCACAAGCTTGCCCACAGACAGACGGCACCTTTTTTTTTTTCTTTTTAAAAGCAATAAATACACGAAGCACCTATCTAGAAATGCTTGCTAGAATGCTTTCCTTCCATGCCTGTTACTTGGGATTTCATCCACTAGAAAACTCATGAAATACCAGCTTATAGACTGCTTTCAAACTTTCCAGACAGGCTCGAAAGACATTGATGGATGTATTAATGTCAGTAAAGCATCATTTCCACTGTGACTGGGTAAATTTATTTTCCAAAGTAATGTGACAAATAAAAGGGAAAAAGAGAACTTTAACAGCTCATAAACCAGGTGCATCAAGTTCCTAATGACTTTGGGTTTTCCTTCTCAGTTAGCACTGGATGTGCTGGACCTGTTAAAGTTTTGCACAGACGCCTGTTTCCCAACATCTGGCTCCACTATTACAGATGCGAACTGCAACACATCTAAAGTCTACCCACTCTTCTAAATGTATAAACAAATATTCACCTGCTGCCCTCCATTCTATCGAACAATCGTCTGTGGGTAACATTTGGCAGTCAGGAAAATAAACCTGTTTTGCTTAAAACAGTAATTTTTTTATGTTTATAGATCCATGCAAAGGTTCAATAAATATGTGCCTGCATTAAAGCAGCACAGTAGAAGTTTAACAGTACAGCATTTAAGACAAGGAACGATTTACTGGCAGAGGGTTGGAAAGGGGGTTTTCAAAGCCTCTAGCTCTCAGCTGCCTGCTCCAAGAGCCTTTCCACTTCCATAACACTCCCACCAGCAGTCTTCCCTGACATGGTCACAGTTTTGACTCCTCAGAGGAGCCACAGCAGTCGCCTGCAAAGCCCAGCCACGGCGCATTGGTGGGAAGGGGATATACAAACTAGAGAGGAGACCAACCCTGACTGCAGAGCCGGCAGGAAAGCCCGCTGGTCCTGGAGCTACTGCCTGGCGTGGCAGTCTTGGGGGCGATTGCAGCGCTGGCCCTGGGCCAGGACCAGCCATCATGCTTAGCTCTTCTCTTCCACCTAACACGTAGGGGAAAAGAAGGCAGCTGCTCTTGGTTAAGCAAATCCTGTTCAAAACAGGTAAGATGGCATACACGCATCTGATCCCAAATCCTTGGAAACCGCCTGGACTCTGCAAACCGGCTTCCAGGTGGAAATCGAGCCCCAACATTTTCTCTCGCAAACCAGGGAAACACTAGTCAACATAGCAGATATGAAACGGTTACAGCAGGTAATTTCTGTTGCTGGTGCCTTGGTTAAATGCTGTGAGAAAATGGAATAAACATCCTGAGATTGCCCAGAAAGGCAGTTCAGCACGGAGGTAGCTGGGGTGATGTTGTGAAGGAAGGTATAGAGATGTTAGAGACTGTACTGACCGGGAGGTACTGGTGGGGAGCACCACAGCTGTACTGCAGCCACCCTGGTTGCAGGAACTAGGACTCTGTGCTGCGCCGCGTGGCCATCCAGCACGGTCACTTGTGATGGGGAGGTATGCACCATGTTCCACCAAGACAGGGAACCGATGGAGGGCATGCAGTTGCAGGCAGGATAAGAGGATTAAGAAATGGTTCAAAAAGGTGTAGGGGAACCTAGGAAACGAATATAAGCTACATTACTAAAGGTTCTTAAATGCCGTCCCACTGAAAATGAAGTGAAATATTCAACTGAAACTGGCAAATAAGAACAAAGATGAAGAGGGAAGGCTGCTCAACACTGGATGAAACTGCCAGAAAGCTTGTCTTTCTGCTATACAAATAGCATGGTATATCAAGAAAGAAGCAACTCCTTGAAGGATGGACCTCCTATAAACCTGGGTATAGAGCATGAATCAAGCTGAAAATACTTAACCTCATTCTTCAAAAAGTACCCCATGCAGTGTCAGCCTGAATATCATCTACTTTTTATTAACAGTCTTTTGAAAGATCAAAAGGATCATGTTACATCACACTGTCATTTTCCTGTAATGTTAAGAGTCACATGGTGGTTCCAAAATTCCAGCTATGTGATCTGTTAAAATTAAACAAAAGGCAGAGGGGCTTGTAGTATGTAATCAAAGTCTTTCTACTTTACTGGCATACTTAATTTCAATATGCTGGTGCTCTAATAAAGCGCATTTATATCACTAGGGTGACTGCACTCCAGAACTGTTTGAGACTTTTCTATTAGAATGATTCCCTGATAAAAAAAACCCTAGATTAAAAGGAACGAATTTTAAATGGAAAAATTTCACCAGAAGAGCTTGTTTGTGCTGTATACAATTTGTATTTATTTATTTATTTGTTTCTTTTAACAAATTCCTTGGCTGCATACTTCTCATCAGCCTGCCTGGCAAAAAGTATGACAGATAATATTCTAAGATTCACCCGACTCCAAATCCCACGCCTGCCTGGAGAAATGCCACAGGAAACAAAAGTTTCCAGGCTCCTCACCACACCAAACAGTCTAGGCAGCTAGAAGATCCCCGATTCCTCAAATGAATAGTCAAGGAAGACTGAGGAAGAAACCAAAAAAAACCTGAATTTTCTCATGAGCAATATTTTTCAGACATTTCTTTTGCCTTTTTAGCCCAGTCCTGGTGAATTGATATATACTTATATCTATGCATATGCATCTATCTATCTACGTATACTTTTTTAAAAAAAGTTATTTATTTATACATAAATGTTACATGTGTATGTGCATTTTATAGATATATCTATATTTTATAGATGTCTGTTTATATCTATATATGTCTAACACAGAAACCCGCATTTATTTTTTCATTCACAAGAGGAAATGTCTATGGCTCAGGCAGTTCTAGCTCATACCATGTCATCTGTTCTATATTAGGTGGACATTTCTCCTTTCCACTCTTTGAACTTCTGGCATCTCATACAAGAAGTCTGTCTCCAACTGATTCAAGCTTGGAGGTAGAAGTAAAATTGTGTTTTCAATATTTTCCTGTTGTTCACAGTTCATAAACCAAAACTCAGACAACCCAGTTTTGCATCAACGTTTATGTTCTTGCAGAGCAAAGAATGAATTGCCCACCACAATGACCAAACCTTTCCTACCCTGGTCCCAGTATTTGCACTATAGGTATTTTGTGGAATTTAATGAAAGAATATATGAAATCACAACCTTACAGGAAAAAAAAATTATATCAACTAAGTAATAAATGTGTTACTTAGCTAACCTGGTCTGTAACTCACCTAAATAGTAATGCAAACAATCTTTTAAAAAACATTATTTTTTCTGAACAAATCAGCCAAGTGGGTAACAGCCTGCTGCCAGAACTAGGACTATGCCCTTAGGGACCAATCATACCCTTTTATGCCCTTATCTCTATACCATTTATGATCTTGCACTAGAACAACATTACATCAGATGATCTGCATAATAATGTATACCACTACTCTGCTTCACAGTTTGAAAGACTAAGACTGTAACAAAGTTTTCTCATAGAGGGAATGAAAAAGGGGGTGCCAGAAAGCCTAAGCCTGTCACTTTTTCAAATCTATACCCTTTGCCTTTTGAACCCTTTCATAGATTTCCAGAAAAAGCCACATTCATCAGCACATCCTAAAGTCTAGTTGGGACTGCTATAAACCTGCATCAGTCAACCAATTAACACATAGTTAACGATATTCTTATTTATGGTATTAAAGTACGCTTATGAGCATTTTGTTGGGTCTCCCCATTGACTCGAAAACAGTAAAGAGCTATGCAATATAAAGAAACTACAAAACCTTCTATCAACATTTTAGCTATGTTCCTATAAGCATCTTCAAAAAAGCAGATCAAACCAGAAATACATATATAAGTGATTTTCCTAAGCTGCTCATTTATCTCTGGTAAGTGTGTTGACTTTGAAACATTTTTAACTTCTATTTTAATCCATTTTCCATGGGCACTAATTGTTATAAACAGCACTGCCTATGCTTCTTTGGAAGTGTATGGATTTGTAATTTTTTTTAAGTCAATGAAGAGAGCAAGTCATCTTCTCCAGAGCAGCTGCAAAGTGAACTGTTATTTCATTGCCTGATACCTGCAAAACAACAACATGTAGAATATCACATTTGTTACACAGTCTGTGAAAATATTAAGAGATTAAAGATGATGGAAAGGACCGACAGTAGCAAAGAAACTAGCAGTACAGACATAAGACTATGACTTAAATGAATGCAAGAATGCAAGAAAAAGACTGAGTCATACATTGGTATCAAGAGATCTATCAAGGAATGAATAGAAATAAGCAAAGAACATTTTGCTTCAGAATAGGTAAGAAAATTAATCATAGGACAAAAGAAAGAATGAAGACCACAATAGTTCACTACAGCTGCCATTGAACTATACATTTATTTAAGTTGTATTTGCCATATACACAACATCACAGGCAAACTCAAACGTTTGCAAGACATCAAAATTAAATAGGTGGAACACCTGGGAAAGGAAAAAATGCTTGGACACAATTTCAGCAGAACTCACTTTCAGAGAATGAGAAGAATCTGTATGGAGAGTGAGGGTAGAACAACAAAAAATGCCTGAAGGAAAAATAACTACATTGTAAAGCTACTATTCCTTCAAAAGGAAATATATAAAAAGTTGGATTAAAATGCTACAGGGATGAATGGAACATTTCGCATTAAATTCTACATGATCTGGATTAGCAACAGTGAAAATTATGGCCAAAGTGCATCAAAACTGAAATTTAAAAAGTCATGAGTGGCAAAAGAGACAAGTGCAAGACAGTGAGACTATCTGAAACGCACAGGATGAAAATCACCACTAAAGTAAATTAAAACACTTTTGAAAACTGTAAGACAATGAGAAAGGACAGTCGCATTTTGAAATGCACACAGAACAAGAGGCAGAGAAAGAAATATTATTCCTGAGCAGATGGCAGAGGTATTTCTAAAGAGGAGAAATCAGTGTAACTACGTGTCACAAGTTCCTAAAGAAAACGTTCAGAGAAACATCAGGTACTTTGCAGAGAGGAAGAACTGTGGAACATACTAAATAACACACAAGGGCAGGTACCAACCAGTAAAGGACAAGATTTTCAGGATCCAGTCCACAGAATTAAGTAAGAAGGTAAAAGATAGAAGTAGTTACTGAGAGGTTGGCAGTAAAATGTTTAAATAGGAGATGAAAAATTTAAAAAGAAACTTAAAAGCTATTGAGAGGCTATAAAATGCTTTATACTTTACATTTTTATATTTTCTATCTAGTAGGTACTATATTAGAGCTATAGAAAAGACCATTTGTTTTAGTCCATTTTTAAACTCTCCTTTTTTTTTTTTTTCTTATTTTAAGCTTAAGAGATATTATTAGATATCTTCTTATCTTAGAGAGCATGGGCTACAGGAAAGAAGTATGTGAAAAATACATTCTTACTATTGCAATGTTCTGCCTTTTCGGTGTGAAGGTTATTAGAAAGGTTAGTCATTTGCCATCATCGAAAAGTAATGGTATACCTTTTGTGTATGGTAATTTCTAAGTCTCTCAAACAAAACAGAAGTATGTATTATGAAACTTCAAATAGTGCTGATGCATGCTGTTTCAAAATATAGCCATTAAGGTGAATTTTAGCGGGGGGGGGGGGGAATTGTACTGAAGCTGTGGTAGTAATATTAACATGTAGGAGGCTACAACATTTTTTACAATGTTCTGCCAACGAATCATAGCTGTAGCCTAGAAAACTCCTGAAACTGTAGTAATTCCCAGCACATAATGACAGTTGTATCAAATGTCTAAATTAATTTCATAGCTATGTGAGGTAAACAAATGGCATGTGCAAGAAGAGCCACTTTTCCTGATGACCTGTATAGTGCTTATCACAGAAACAGATCTCTAATTTATATAACTCATCATTATTAAATATCATCTATTTGCTTAGGTAAACCGTTAACTGATTTAATTGGTACGCAGAGATACTATATGCTTTAGTTACTTGGACTTCAGGACAATGAAGATGAAAGAACTTCCTTCCTGAAGTTCCTTTTGTTGGGAACCTTGAGGACTGTAATGGTTACGTCTTTGAGGAGTAGAACAAAATGGGGCCAACGCTGATTTTTGAGATAGAAAGATAGCTCAGTTAAAGTAAAATTAAATCCCTAAGGTCCATTTGAAAGTCAGCTGCTGCAGATCCAGGTGCAATCACATTAAGCAATTCATTCTGCATTATCTCCCAGACGTATAAAAATACATCAGATCAGGCTAATAGCAGTTTGTTCGGTTAGACCTTTACTAGAAAACAGAGAACAGAAAGAAGAAATACACCTTTTCCTGATTTTTCTTCTTTGCAGTCATTAAATAATGATTCTGTAGTGGGAAAAGCAGGAACTACCTGTCTGTTTCCGTTCACTAAAGCCAAGTGACTACCAGTGGCAAGAGCTAAGGACAGCGAAGAGACTTGCTTCATTGCCTTCCTTTCCATTAACCGAGGAAGACGCACAACTACGTACACATTCCATTTTTTAGCCTATGTCTGTTCAAGGCACTTGGTGCAGACCATTAAGGTTATGTTTTTAAGCCTTGAAGACACTGAAACAAAGGCCTTTTTCTAAATTGAGAGTGGTGTAACCAAGATTCGCATACGGATTGCAAGTATTCTGGCATGGATCTATTTAAATTCAAAATCATAACCACTACATTTGCATTACTGTATTTCACACAGCACAAGCTGTGTGTCCAATATGCTTCATTTTTTCCCTAGTACTTCTGAGCAGGAGGCAACATGAAACCCAGTTCATTGCAGTAGTTATATATGCAACTGCCTGTAGAAGTCAGCTACCTAACTTTGTTTATGCGCCTAGGAAAACCAGGGTGCTCTTTTAATATAACAAATTTAACAAAATCCATCTGGACCTCAAGCTGTGCTCATTATTCCTGTACGTGATAAAATAGTTTGTCCGTCTCAGGGAATTTTGCTGACAGCTTACTGAAACCAGTTACTGCCTAATCCATAAATGAGACAGAACTTCTTTCATCCACATGTGTTTTCTCTTAGTATCTGGGTGGTTGAAAGATCATCACTGCAGAAAGTTTAGATGTATTGCTGTGATAATGGAATCCACTAGCAAAGCGAAGCATAAAAATATAATGTAACCATTGTTGTCATCTATCTGCACTGACAGATATAAATAAGGCCACCAGCACTGTATTTTTTTAACTAAATCTCAAAGCAGCAACAAAGTCATAACTAAAGAGTGAAGTGCCTACCTCAGATCGTGAAGTATTCAATTCCCACAGTTAGTCACACAAGAATATAGGAAATTTTAGGATAGAGAGAAATCAGAAATCACATCTAAAACCATTCTCTCCCTTAGATTACCATTTATTGTTTACCACAGATTTTTCCACTAATCGTCTAAATCATTATAAGAGTTTTTATACTTAGTGGTACAAAATCATAATCTTCCTTGAATAAAGCATATGCTTTGCAAGGAAATTTCACTTACCACAAATCAACTTCCTTTGTTCTTTTTACATTTAATTTGAAATGTTGCTGTTGGCCCCAGGATTAGATAGGCCAATGATACTCTTTCACACGCAGAATCTTGCTCCTCTTCTGCATGCACAATTTTCACAATTCTGATCTCAGTTATGGACAGATTGCAAGGGATTAGCAATGTTAAAGTGTTGCCATACTGACCAACTTTAGATAACTTTGTTAGGACCCTGCCATAGAATATTCATTATCCCCCTATGCAAACTTTACACTACGGGGAGAGAGGCACCTCCACAAATCAGTTTAATTCCATTCCTAATCCATGTCGTCTCCTGTAGGAGACACTGATTACATGGTCATCCATGGACAACTAGCCTCCCACTTCTGCCCACACCTAATCCTGTCAGTCTCATGATATTCTGATTATAACCTTCCCCTGGGGCTTCTGCTTGTTTACCACAGAAAACCAACCTGGCTATTAAAGCTGTAGAGTCCTAATAACATTTTTTGTGCCTGTTTCAGCTTTTGTTGACAACGGACCCAAACACTCTCTCATTGCGGTCAATACTAAAGCAGGTTGGCTTCGGTGCCGTGCGGAATGGGCTCAGACCCAGTAACGATCACAGACATTGATCATTACTGAGGACACCATAACCTGGAAATCAGGATGAGAGTACCATCATTGTCATCATCATCATTATCATCATCAGGACCACACTTGCACAGTAGAAGAGTGAGACACTAGCCCTGTACATACAAAGACAAAACTCTTTGTCTTCAGCAGGGCCTGTATGCTACCACTTCTGTATCCTGACCATCTTCTGTGTGACTTCTCAGAGGTATTTCTCTCTCCCATGTACAATCTGTATTTCTGTCTGAAACAGTGGAGAGCATCACCTTTTCATAACTTTAATAAAGTACACACAACAGCTTTTTACCTCCTAGGAAATTCAGTTGAAGCTGAGCAACATCCTTACTATACCTTAGCTGGAAGCAACAAAGAAGGTTACTTTCCCAATGGAAAAATCTAACTTGAAGTAACTTCAGTTACACAGACATACTTTCAAAGACTTAAATTACAACATGAAATGTGATTGCTCACTGAACTTTTTAAAAAGTACAAAGTTTATAAAAAGTATCCACCTTTTTCAGGGTATATGTATTGGTTTTGCTTACATGTCTGCACACAAACACGTACATACCAAATGCATTTAATAGTATGCAGTGCCTTAGAATGACAGCTTTATTTCTCAGCAGAAATATATGAATCTTCAATTAAATAAAATACCCATAGGTATCAGAAGATAATTTTCACAATACACTTGAAAATTTACTCAAATTAGGTTTGAAGACTTTTGCCATTATTGAATAATGATGAATGTGCCACTCAGGTGTTCGCTACAATATTCATTATCTGGCTTCTGCTATAATAATTTGATGATTTTTCTTGTTCCTCTCAAAAATCTGAAAGAACTGTTTCTAGGTGATAAAGGACCACAGACCAAATTAATGGAAAATAATCTCTGTTATGTGCATTTGCTAAATAATTTTTCCTGCATATACACCACGAGTAATTTGCTGCCTTAAGGTTTCTACGTCAGCCCTTTTCACAGTATAAAATGTTAGAAAACAGAAAGCATTAAGAATTTTTAAAAGCATTTTCAGAACTCCAACATGCTAATGAAGGAAGTGAAGCATAGCTGCATGATAAATGTGTAATAATAAATTGCCTTAAAGATTAACATCCACTACGAAAGGATAAAATAGCTCATTTTATCACCACTACTTTAGAAAAAAGTAAGATTGCTCTATTATTGATAGTAGTTAGATTATCTATTACTGAGTTAATAATTTCACATGGAAAAAGTGAAGAATATGACATTATTATACACCTTAGATTTTATCACTCTTCAATATATTTGTTCAATGAAAGAGGAAGGTTTAAGTATCATCTGCATGAAACTACTTTTTGCCAAAAAGACATAAAAATCTCGAGTGTCCCATGGAGCACCTGTACGAGTTTCTTAGGACCTTCTAGATCATGAACTCCTGTCCTGTAAATAAGTCAGTCATGTTGGTTCCTTCTGTAATTAATGCTGAGACACAGTTGCCATGAAAACAATCACAGCATAGAAATCAGTCTTGGGAATCATGCAAGCTACCTGTCCACATTTCAGATAGCAAAAGGTAGGCAAGAGGCAAGACGAATTCCATCCAAGGCATCTTTTCTTTTTTAATTTCATATTTTGGCTTCTTTCTAAACAGAAGCTTTTATTTACTCATTAACAGCTTAAAACTAAAAAGCTGTTTGGCAAATAATTTTGAATTATTTTCCCAAATATTTGCTTTGATGGGGAAGAAAAAGAAATTAAATTTAATTTAATTAAATGACTACTATGAAAAGAAAGGTTGCTAAGTACACCACAGAGAGTTCACATCAATGTATAGTTGTATATGCCCATCCACTTGTGGAAAACCTGCTTTTCATATGTAGTCATTTTTCTTAGAAAGGGACATATTATTTTATGGTAATTTCCTAATATTACTTCAAAAGAGTGACAAATGAAAAAGCCACTTAATATAAAAAAAAAATAATCTGTATTTCTGCTTGTTTCTAAGTCCTGGAGCTCCTTGTTTTGCTAGCAACTCAGAATACTAGACTTATTTGTAGAAGAAGATGGAAATTTTTCATAGAGAATAAAGCTTTTAGAAGTAGGGACCTTCCTTTATCCTTCAAGCCTTTACTGAAAAATATATGGATAGAGAAAATCATAGTCTCTCAGGCAGTACACAAGTTTATGGTAACAAACATTGAACTTCTGTATATGTTCAGAAAGATTCTTACTTTCAGTTTACAGATGGGAAATAAAAAAGATGGTATCAATCTTGGTGTAATAATTTTTTACATAGAAACATTTTGCAGCTGAAACATAGCTATGAATAGAAATTTAATCAAAAAATGAAATTATTTTCGACTCCTGGCATTAAAGTAAAAGGTCTAAGGCACACTGATGGAAGTAAATTTTTTTTTTAAACAGCCTTAGATGTCACTTTATGAATGCTGAGGTTCTGGACATGGAACGATTGCCCTTCCTCGTAACGAAGTATATTTAAACATAGTAAAGAGGAAGAGGCAAAAAAGGCACCGAAGAACCATGAGATCATGGGGAATTATAATGAAAAGAAAGCTTTATAAAAACTTCATCCCCTCTTTGACTACCATTCCTGAGCAGACAAAGGACTAGTGTGCAATCATGGTCTTCCAAATAGTAAACAACTGCTTTGCTCCAAGTTTTTTTTTGACAGACAGAATTCCTTGCAATAGTGGTAATGTATAAAGGAACACAGTAACTATTTTTTATTAAAAATTCACCATGAGTAAATCAGAAAAGCAGAAAATGTTTCAGTTCTTTTACTAAACTATAAACAAAACCCAACAACCAAAGGCATTTACATGAAGCTGCCTAACCCCTTAATTCCACTGATTAAAGCAGTGAACACTTGTAGACCTACATTCAAAATGTTTTCCCTATGATAGGAAAAACATTTAATTTCTGAATAACAAGATGTTATTGCCTCTTACGCAGTATTAAATATCCTTCAGGAAGCAAAAATTCACTTCAAAAAATGTTGAGAGTGGTCAGATTCTTATAGGATCACACCATAATTCCCTAGATTACATGTTAATAGTAAACTTCATGGAGAAACCATTCAAAGACCTTCATTTTCAGTAGCAGAGGAAAAAAAAAGCATTTCACATTGCAATGCCCAAGGCAAACACAAGTGTATCTTAATTTCTGTATCAAATGAAGTAACTAAAATGCCATCAGCAACATTTTCCTATAAATATATTTTTACAACATTCCTAGTTTCAAGATAAAGATTTCTATTAGGCTGAAGTGTGAAAAGTTTTCTCAGCTGAAGAAGAAATATGTTTATTATAAACATGAAAGTGTAATTTAGATATGACTGGACCCAAGAACCAAAATTTGATTATCGTAGTCTGATACTTTTAATCCATCCTAGATCACTGATTTATCCCATTCTAGACATACAATTGTTCAGTAAGTATGCAAAAATATTGAAACAAGCAAATAATAAATCAAACAAGTAAATTAACAATTTACCAATTAAACAAGTAAATTAAACAATAAAACCAACAGAGCAATAAATAAAACTCTTCATGAAGAACTGCACTTTACATAGTCCTACCTGTGAGCAGCTTTTTTTTAACTTCCCCAATAAAGAACATGTTACTAATACTCTTTCCATTTAAACAGATATTTATATTTAAAACCGATTCTTTTGTCACTGTTAGTAAGCAAATACCTTCTCAAAATATGTTTTACGCTTCAGTCTGAAAGCAATGTAACTCAGCAATTAAGGGTTCTGTTGAGTGCTTTACTTTCGTAAAACTAAATCATAAACTGTCCACTTAAAAGAAACAACTAGATTAAGGCCACTTCTTCTCCCTTTCAAAAAACATTCAAATAGAATAAGGAACTCAAAACCAGAACGCATGGGGATGCAAAGAGTTTATGACAAATGAAATTATTAATTGCGCCTTTTCCCCAGGTATTTTGCTAATCATTTCAAATTGTTCATTTAGATGTGGAACTGGGTATGTGAGGAAAATATGAAAATAACCAGTATGCTAACCTCATGGTGTGCTGTCTCTTATTGTGCAAAGGACAGTAGAATCAATAATAAAGTGAAAGAATGCCTTAAAATTAATTAAAATTTGAACTAAGTTTAATTTGGAATGTTCTCTGCTCTCATTCTAGCTTTACTCCCAATAAATGTAAGCTTAATATCAAACAAACAAGATACTGTTTTCCTATATCCATTGCAAAAATAGCTAAAAAAAAAGAAAAAAAAAGAAAAAGCAAAAGCTAGTCTCTTCAGTCTCTTGCAAGTAACCTAATCTTTTTGCAAAAACTTGTATTTTTTGAACAGACAAATAAGAAGCTTTTGCACCTGAGAAAATTAACGTTTTAACCTACCTCGACTGCATATCTTGGTGCGTTTTGGACTGGCTGATTTCAGCTGGAGATGAAGGGACTTGCTGTTGTAGCTCCACCAAAGATTGGTAGTACTGTTGCTGATGATGTTGCTGCTGTTTGTACCGAGACAAACTGAAAAACAGCCCTAAAATGGCTTTCAAATTTCCATTCCTTATTTCTGTTTAAAAAAAAAAAGAAAGAAAAAGAAGTGAAAACCCTGTGGTTTTAGTCTTCAGTTTTGTAACAGTTTTATACTAAAACATCTCTGCACATACATGTACATGTTTATGCCTTATGTCTCTTAATTTATCTCTAATATCAGAGGCATGTTAGGTATCACTGATACTGTATTGTTTGTTAAAATCTTTGCTTATTGATGTGTTGTTGCAATAAACACATATCTCTATAATGTCCTCATGATGAGTCACATGTACATGGGCATAAAGAAGAGTACACCAAACCTTAAATAACATACATAATCTGAAACTAATACTCCTGCCTCTACACAGTACAGATATTCTCAGTAAGCAGAGGGGCATTCAGAAAAATCTGAATTCTTTCTGGCCTTAGGTACGCATCCCTTCTACCCCACAGCTTTAAATCACTCTTCTTGCCTTTCTGCACACTTTGGAAATAAACAGTGACTTCTAGAAAAATCAGAAAGAGGAGATGGTAGCAGTTTTGTGGATGAACACATATTCATTCACATAAATTTGCAAGGAACATGAGAGAAGGAGATTAATGGAAAATATTTATTAAAAAAAGGTGACCGTAAAGTTCATGATTACATCTTTGAACTTTTGAACTACATGATTTTCTAGCTTTCCATTTTACACTGCTATTACTGATTAATGAACACTTCAAAACTATAGCTTTCACATGAGGCTAAAATAGCTGCCCCTATGAAATTCTGGTGAGCCACAGTAGCATCCCCATGTCTCCCATCCCCTTCTTAGTCTTCCCCCAGCCAGAGATGAAAGTTGTAAATGGAAAATGTTATTCTCTGCTCATAAAGGATCTCTGTGTCCAAAAAGGAGCCTCAGGAGGCTGTAATGAAATTATCTGCAGCACTTCAGCCTGTCTGTTCATAACTTCATTATTAATTTTCTTCGGCTTTCACTTCTTGTGAAAGGTTTTCATTAGGCCAACAGCCCTGTAACCGACCATGCAACACTGCAATATTTCTGCCTTCCCTGTAAACCCAAACACTGAACTGTATGTGCCACACAGCTTGCTTAGGTAATGTTTAAAGCAGAATTTGTAATCAATGACTGTCACACGTTGGTGTCCTTTAAACCATATTCATTTTCTTTCAATAGGATTAGGTAAAATGTTAGTACATATGTAACAGGCCAGCAAACGCTAGAGCCCTTATGCTCTCAACTCGTTCTTCAAAAGCAAACACAACTCTGGACACTGGAATATACTTTGCAGAATGGAAATTTGTTCTAAGTACCCATACTTTCTCATCTTCCCTATGAAGATGCTGCAGGATCGTTGATTGCCCACGAGACCACCAGAGGTAGGGAGAAGAACTTTCTCAGAATTTCTCAGAATTTAAGCAACAAAGACTTCTGCAGTCATGTTGGTTTCAAAGAAGATCATTATCAAGGAACACAAAAAAATCGAATTTAAAGTTAACTTTAAAAAACTCCCCATCAAAACCTCTCATCTACCCATCTTTAAGCTGCTCTGATTTTGAAAGATTTTCTGTACATGATACTGGTTTATTTATTCTTATGATTTTGCATCACTTAATGCTCAGAAAAAGAACCCATTGTTTGTTAAATCCCATTCATCATTCTTTATTTTAAATTTTTCCTTTTTTATGTTAAACTATTTTTTACTAATTTTAACGAAGAACGTTATCAGTTTTGAACTTCTTTTTCCTTCCTATTTTTAAACAAGTTAAAGTTGGAAGATTTCTCTTAAACAGAAGAAAATCCAGAAACTTCTAATATGTACTAAGCACTTGCAGAGAAGAGGAGGGGAGTGTTTTTCTTTGTAGCAACTAGCTTATTATTTATCATTTGGGTTCTCCAGTAGAGATTCTGCAGTCAAGACTTGAAAATGACTTTTGTTCTAGCCCTCCTTGCTCAAATGCAAAAATGAGGTGGGAAACTGGTTGTGAAATCCTCAATCCTTGTTAGGCTCCTGGTTTACTGTTCCAGAAATAAATGACCCAGTAGTAACAAGACATATTTACCAAAGCCTATTACAAGAAACAGACTTATGGGTTCTAAGCTTAATTGATTTTAAACATGAATGTGCTGACAAAACACTATGAAGGTAACTTGACAATTTCATGATAAAAAAAAAAAGTCTGCTTTTCTCAATTTCTGCTCTTCTAGATAAATTGTAATATTCAGGATTGTACATGCTAAAAATGGTATATTTAAGCAAATCACACTTCTGTGGTCCTTTGAATTAATATCATTACAAACATATTAGCAGATTCACATCAGATTCATGACCAACTGCAAAACAGGAAAACTAGTTTTAATCTTACTTCAGAACTGAAGTTAAAATTCTGGTTTAATGATTAACGAAAGTTTTAAAAAACAGTCCTTGCATTTAACACTATGTGGTATTATTGCTTTTAGTAGTATTTGAATTTAATGCTACACGGTTGAAGCTTATATCCTATCAAAAATTATTTTCCAAAGCAAAACAAAGGCATGAATAAAGGAATGTATTACACAATGCACTCAGATTTTGATGTAACAAAGTACAGACGAAAAGTGGCATGCGCCATGTCATGTTATTAAACAATGAAGAGTATTCTCATGCAATAAATTCATGCTATACACACATTTGATGATTGTTATTTCATATGCAAGTAAAAATAGGCTGCACTAAAAAGCTCAAGTTCTAAACAGCTTTGAGATGAATGGTAACATGTAAATGTTCAGTGTTCTCATTCATCAACGTATCTACAGTATGTACAGAGGTTCTCTTAAATCAGTTAAGGAGCTTTCCATACGGAGCCAATCAAAGTGAGTAGATCGTACATATCAGGGCAGTGTTACACTTCTGCTAAGGTACTAGAAAGGTGGAAATGGTGAAAGATAACAATTCTGAGTTAATTTTAAAATAGAACAGTGCTTAGCATTCAATTTTTTTTCTCTGGATATCTTCTAAAATTCAACTTAAATTACCATGTTTGGAAAAAGTGTATTTTTCCTTCTAGCTTTTAGTTGTGCTACAAGGAAAATAAAAAAAATAGGGTTGAATCTTGTTAATACATATTGTCTTCAACTGCCATGGAAGTCAGAGGGATTTTGAAGGTGCATAGCACCTTCCAGAACCGCTTAACTAGTTACAGGACAAATGCTTGTATACATTTTATTAATTTACAAGCTAAAGTATCTGCCTGACTTAATTTTACATTAATATGGCAAATATTACATACTAATTAAGACAACTGGTATTTTAATGCTTTTGGTTTAATATATTTATTAACTTAGTTGTAACTGTATTAGGCCATCACTTGAAGTGACTAATACAGCAAAAAGGGCTGTAATAGAAAGAGCAAGACCATGCACTCTTTCACTTAATACATGACATCAAAGAAATACAATAATTTTCAGACTCATCCGGACAGCGTTACTACTAATAAACAAATAGTCTTCCTTGGGTTTACTTAACTAGATTCTCATATTCATTTTTGATTTTTGAATTCTATATATGAACAAGTTTAAAAGTAGGCTTGGGAAACCCTGTACCTATCTAATATTGTGGAGATAACAAGAAAAGATTAATACTATTGAAAAAATTATTATTTTAAAACATTTTCTCAGGCTTCATAAACACATTTAATTTCTTGGTTCAGTTTCAAGGGAAAATTAAAAAGAAATCTAAACTTCTCTCTCATTCCCTATCACTAATGTATATTTGCATGCTGTTCAAGATAGCTGGAGTATGGTATTTAGGTGCAAATAATTTGTATTAAGAAAATTAGGTTTCAGAAAAAAAAATCCTATTATTTGTTCTGATGATCTGTTTCTCTTACCTTCTGCAGAAAGACCTTGGACATTTACGCCTCTGGCTGCCAGAAAGCTAAGGCAGACATCAACATTCTCAATCTGCAATATGAACAGAAATAACAAGCAGCATAAGACTATTTGACAAAATGTAGAAAGGCGGGGGGGGGGGGGGAAGAAGAAACAGCTCAGGAATGAATACTTTACATTCATCACATACTGCAGCTCTTTACCAAAGTTTAACAAGAATGATTACTGCTAATTGGGGAATTGATATAAAGCTTTCATTGTCCACTTTGGTGCTTAAAAACAATTCATAAATGCCGAATCCAGAATGGCATGCTGGCAAATCAGCAACCCACCTACTTAACATAAAACTGGATTTTATGCACTACGAACAAGCAGCAATGAAAGCATCCATAGAGGATTAGACACTGAGTATATGTCTGCAGATGTGGGTGACTAGAGTTAACTAAAAACTCTAAGCAAAAACCTCCAACAAATAGGTTTGCAAAGGTATTTCCTTGGGATGATGTAGAATTCTGTGAAAATGATGCCACAGCAGTGGTTTATTCTCTGTTTTTTTCCTTCAAATCTTATAGCAAATAATTTTAATTTATATAATGTTTATGGTTCTTGGAAGAGTGCTGGCTTAGTGAAGGACACAGTCCTGACTTCTGTTGGTGGTTTAGAAGAAATCTACAGTTACCACAGAGAGCTTTAGCTAACAGAAGAACATGTAGCCTAAACGTAGATCAATAAAAGGATAAAACTTCTGCCTCTAAAATAAGTGATCACAGAATTAATTTGACTTCTTTCATGGGTCTATTTCTAATAGATTAGGGAACCAGAACGTTCCAAAAGGTTCTCTTGCTGGTTCGCTCAGCCCTCCCAGGATCAATGAAGCAAACACCCAAATATACATGTAAAATGTTTTAACTAGCAAGTTTGTATAGAAATATGCTGCTATGAAAACAGAAAAATGATGTTAGGAGAGGTGTCCTATGTCAAATGACTTCAACAGACTTGATTTTAAAATAATTGCTTTAGGTTGACAGATTTTTTCAAGGCAATTAGGACAATAAAAAAACCCCCAAATGTTTAACAATATATTTGAAATATCTATTTTCATTGGAGAACATTACAAGAAAGAAAGGAATATTCAACATGAAAAACATAAGCCTGCAGTGGATCAAGTCCATGCAGTTAATTTTATTTGAATGTTTACAGATTTTACAATACCTCATATCAAAAGTTTTCAACCATCAAAACATGAGGGGTAAATTAATTCCTTGAATAAAAGCTATTTGATCCTTGGCAGTATCTCTTCTTGCCTAGAAGGAGGGCTGTTTATTACTGTCATCTTTCTAGGATTGTAGTTCTGCCATTAGTCTCAGAAAATTGTGTTAGCTGAAAGGAGTATAAACATTCTTTTTATTACTGACCCTAGAAGTACGTATTATGAGCTCACGCAGACTGTCTTGATCCACAGGTAGTATTTATAAACTTACAATACCTGCAAAATTTTTAGATATGTGCTTTTTAAGGACTATAAACTCCAAAGCATTAGTAAACACATCTTTAAAAAAAGTGTTTTCAAACACTTGTTTTCAAGGACATGCTACCATGTATAGGGAATGATAAATAATCTCTCTCCTAAATCAATTAAAAAACAAAAACAAAACCAAAAAACCAATCTCTATAGCTAACACTAACTAAATTTACTCCACAATTGGGGTTTACCATAAAGCTTTCATAAATCAGTTTGGCAGGCACATCAATTTGCACAGCTGTGAATGTGGAGTAACCATCCTAAAATCAATGGGGTTACTCCAGCTCTGGTCCAGCACAGTAATTGCAGAATCTCTGTCATTTTCTTAAACATTTCTGTAGTTTTACACCATGGAAAAAAACCGAATAAACCAGGTCATTTCGTAAGAGATGTGAGACAGCTAAGTCACTTGAAAGCTGGCTGCAGCTAAAATAGGAAGATCTGCTTCTTCCTCACCTCCTCTTCCTCCCAGGCGCGGGGCCCTGCTGCTGCCGCCTCTGCTGGGCTTCAGCGCTTTTCTGAGCGCACCGGGAGCTGGCTCCGCGTAGAAAACTCGCCCAGCAAAAAAGGCAAACGTATTTTAGTCACTCCAGTTTCCCGTGCAGCCAGACGAGCGCAGGAGTCAGCAGAGGGGAGGGTGCGTCCCAGCCTGAGGAAGGTTTGGGAGAGGAAAGGGGAGGTGGCAAGGAGGGACAGGCAGCTGGTGCCACTCCTGATGGCAACGGCAAGGCACTGGGCTGGCTCAGCCCTCACCTCCCAACTACACCCCTGCGCCAGTCGTGAAAATATTGCACACGATGAGAATATTTCTGCTCAACCTTTAAAAAATGTCAACTACATAAGAAAACAATTTGAATGGAAATTTGCTCGTCCTGAAGAATTTAAAAGAAACGAAGATTTGTTTGGATATTAGCTGTATAACTGAGTGTCTCTTTTAACTTTCAAATCAACCAAAATGGGGAATCAACTACTTCAAAGATGGGAAATTTTGCTCTGCAACTAAGTACTTGAAGCTAAAGGAAAAAGAAAAAAAAAAAAAATCAGACTGATGTCAGTAGCGTCCACTCCAAATAACTGGAACAATATTTCCTAGCAGACCCCATAGTGTAATCAAGACGTTTTTCATAATGGGCATGTGCCCTCTGCAGTAGTTCAGGAGACCATAGCTATAAACAAAAACTAATTTATTAGGGAACATTTGAGCCCTGATGTGCTGTGAAAACATCTCAAGATCTATCTGCATTACTGAATATTTAGTAAATAGTAAGCCTAATACATCAACCTTAACATACATTTAAGATGAAAAATATCCTATAGAAATGGCACCTGGTTACTTTAAGTGTCTACTTCTACAGCGTGTGTCTTTGAAGTCACATCTTTTAAACTTTCAGACAAAACTAGTCATTACCATTAACACGAATGACTCAATATACTGCAGAACTACAAAGCAAATTCTGTTTGGCTTCATAGTTCACCAAGAGTACTGTAATAGAAGCCCTAGGTCCAAAGTCATCCCTCTTGGTGGTGGCGCATGAAGCAATAGCAGTGGCCAACTTTCATACAATAGACTGTGGTTGCACTGTTAGTCTTATAATAAAGTCTTGTTTTGACTTGTGAATTGAGCAAGTTTGGTGTGGCAACTCACAGCCACATAATACACTGAAAATGTCAGAAAATAACTCTTGCAGTCAGATTTCTGATAATAACTGCCGCTACTATACAACTCTCAGGAACTCTCAGAAGATTCAACGAGACATGCATTAATACATTCTTGTGTTATTTTCACTTTCTTTCCTCTCCAGTCTAGAAAACATTAGCCTTAAAGTTGTCCCATTTTGAAGCTTTCAGTATGTCTCTATACATTGCTTTAATTACCTACTTCTTGCCTTGGCAAACCACAGTTATTCTTTGAACTGAAACCCTAGCAGCCCCAAACACTTTTTATTCAAACTTACTAACAGATGAGAGTAATTTTGCAATTACAAAAGTTCTAAGAGATTTCAAGCAGCTTCCACTCCTCAATACTGTTTCAATCAAGAGTGGTATGAATCCCTGAAGTCCATGTTTATTTAAGTAGTTAGTGGTGGGGTTGTTATATGCTGGGGTAAACTCTTCCTAGAGCTGACACTGCATATGTTCAACTCCACCTGCTTATATATCAAGGGCTGAAGACTTTGCAGTGTAACACTTAACATAGACGCCAGACAAATTTTATATCTTACACATGCCCACAATTTTATAGTGAATTTTGTTTGCAAAAAGTACCAGTTTATAACAGAGCTGATGTTCCTCATTATCGCAAATAGTATCATCAGAATTATAAAGTGTTGTAGCAGAAGGTATAGTTCATTACAGTACAGAATTCAGGATATACAGATTGACTTCAAATTTACATATCAAGATACAGAAAAGCAACTCAAATTTGCAAATTTGCTTGTACAGGTAGATGTTGCCAAGATCAGACCATTGCTGAACAGCTCCTCATCACTGCCAAGCCCCAAATTTTTTTGTTCCAAGGCACTTATTTTATATTAAAGGCTCAGAAGAGTGGAAGAAATACAGTATGTTGAATAGCAGATCTGCCACATTACAAATCTTAAAACCTGTAAATGGGATAAAGAATTAATGATATAATAAACCTTCACTGCCACGTAGATATTTGTCCACTTAGTTATTCAATTAACCATGTTGAAAGTCAATCAATACTACATAAGATTGTTCCTCAGAGGTAAAAATCCCCCCATCTCTGACAATATAATCTCTTCCTTATCAAAACTCAAGAACAGTATGTACAATTCTGAAATGTAGCTCCACCATCATGGGTGCAGATAAACTCAGCTAAGAGGATGATAATTTAGGAATTAAGATTTGTAGGCATCATCAGGTAGATAATACCATTTGATGCTTTTTAAATCAAGCCTACAGAGTTATGCTTAGAAAACATTAAGTTTCTTTCATAAATCAAATCCTTTTAATATTGCTTATACACACAGCATCATGAAAAAAGCACCTGAAATACTCACACCATAAATATTAGTGAGCCCCAAGATATTTCTACACTCACATTTTAAGGAGTTATAGTCCAAACGACGATGTACAAATAAGCAGCAAAATCACAGCTCTGACACTATTAATACAGTACACGACAGAAGATACATTACAAATCTGCTGTAACACATTACATTGCGTAGTTGTGGGTAATCGGCTTTTGACTGGAAGCTATTTGAAATTTTACTGACAGAAATAAATCACTAAACCAGACTGTGGGACTTGCATGCAGATAAACAGTAGTAGTTAATACCCAGCAGTTAGCAGACTTACAGGAAGAGCTCATTTGTGGGATCGTACTCACCCAGTGACTCAACATATAGAATATGTCTATTTATTATAATTATTTTTGCTGTTACCAAGATTAACTTTCATCTCTTTTGTCTGGCAGACAACACTTTCTTCACTTCAAAACATAAATTTAATTGTGGGATGCTCGGAAGACAAGTAATGGTGACTAATACAGCATTATGCTTTTCTGTACATATAAGAAGCTCTGAAAGTCTTGGTTTGACTAACTCTCTCTTGTTAATAACAATATAATTTACAAGAACATATAGAGACATACACATGTTAGTTGCTATTTGTCTACTTTGAGGCGGATTCTTGCTGCTGAAGAATGGGATACCTTTATAAGTAATGACACCTTATTATTAGAGTGTTTCTATACATATACGCTCCTAAAACACTCTTGATTATTTTGGCAGGAAAAGTAAAACAGTAATTCCTGTTAGCACTTCATTCAGTGCTATCTTCCGTAGCTCTGTGTGTGTTTTGACATTCTGATTCATGACCCAAAGCCCCAGATAAAATTTGGCAAAGGGTTTGCTCTGCAGAAGTTTTCTAATGTTGCTGATGTCTGATTAGGGACACTTATGGAAATAGTCTGCCACAGAAACCCAGAGTCTCACATATACACTCACCTTCCAGAGCAGAGAAACTACATACAACTCTTCAGTATTCGTTGCTTTTTTCTTTCTTTTTCCTTTTTTCTTTTCAATACCAATATTAAATAGTACTCCTTTGAGATTAGTATGACGGCATGAGATATTCTGTGTCACAGTAACTGTATTTCAAACACACTTTACCAGCAAGATTTCTTCCTAAATTTCCTCAGAGTATTAACCTGAGTTGAGAGACCTGTA
This sequence comes from Balearica regulorum gibbericeps, assembly GCF_011004875.1. Lineage (NCBI taxonomy): Eukaryota > Metazoa > Chordata > Aves > Gruiformes > Gruidae > Balearica > Balearica regulorum. Next base: position 43,359,476 of record NC_046184.1, on the reverse strand, counting down.
TTTGACTCTTTCTTTCCCATGGATATTCATCACTAACAAAATTTGTGGAGGTCAATGGATTTAAATGAATGCAGAATTAGAAAATAATTTATTGTTATTACACAGCTCATTCTCATTCAAGTTCTGTAGCACTACCAGAATCACAATCAAATAAAAATACAATTCAAGCCTTACAGGTAGCATCCTGGACTCTAAATATTCACAATATACATGCTGCATAAAGTGAATAAAATGAAAAATGTAAGAGTAGATACTATTTGTCTGACTGACTTTTACATGAACCAAGCATGGAAGGAGACACACTAGCTTTTGAGTTATGGCTACTTTCTTAGCAGTAGGTGAAGTGCCGGTGATCTGGTCTTAACTGCAGGCTCTATAAAGAACAGAGAGTCAGGCAAGCAACCGAGATGCCTTCATGTGTGGATGAAAGAATTTTTGGTGCACATGTTGGAGCTGGTGAGAGAATGAAACTATCCATGGTAGACTTAGTTACACAGAATGCTCTGGAAGAAACTGGAAAATATTTCAAGGTGGTCACGGCCTATAGTCTGATCTTCCCTTGACTAATAGAGAACAGTATGAGAATTGGTCACGTACATTCTCACAGATGCCTGTTTAAACCACACACTCTCTCTCTCTCCCTCTTTCTCTACCTGAAAGGTCTATTTTTTGGCCAAATGTATCGTCTTGCACAACGTGCTACACCTAAAGCCCTTCTCAGAGATTGAGAAGGACAAGTTTATTTCACTTTCTGTTCTTAATTGACTCATCCATTGCGCACATTGTAAATTGTTGACAACTCACTTGTGGTGTGGGAAACACCCAGCTTTTTGGTTTGCCTCTTAACTTTGTTCCTTATGGGTTTTCTTCCCAGCTGGTTTCACTAGTTTGTATTCCTGTTTTGCCTCTCCTTAAAGCACAGGGATAGAAAGTTACAAGATAGAGACATAAAGAGAATATGCTTGCAGTTCTGTACCGACATACGGTTTTATCCTCAGTTTTATCACTAAGATTATTTAACAAAGCCAGACTTCATAAACCCGGCAGGTGGACATTCAGCTTTTTCCACCACGTACAAAACAGGCACAGGTCAATGCCTACTTCACCAAAAAATAAAAATCAAACAACTGAAGAACTTTCATTTCAAACAAGTGATAACTGAATACACCGTCTGCTATTCTACTTACTATCATCATGCTTGCGTTGTACATATCTATATGTACTATGATTTTGTCAGGCTGAGTACCCATTTCTGATAGCTGGCTTACACCAAGGAGGCTCAACTGAAGTCAAAAGCGTCTTTCGAGATTAAAGCTGTTATACCAAGTCCAATGTCCTTATCCCCCTGCCTATCCATTCTTCAAATGCCACACATTCAACACCGGTTGGGAGTCTCGGTGATTCTTAAATGATCACTGAAATAATACTCAGTAATGAGAATCCCCTGTTGTTCTTCACTTGAAAACAGATGTTTGGCACATCTGAAGTTCTGCTCACCTCTTTAGAAAAAATTGCACAGGGTAATACAATTAAAATTTTAAAAAATCCTAATGCTTTTGTAATTGTACATATTCTGTGGGACAGAATGTATCTAATCCATAAAAAGTAAACAATTATGATTTATTTGTTATAAGATTAATTTTAATTATTTAGAAAAGTACCAGTCAATAACCTTAATCATTATAAGAAACACCTTCTATGCAATGTGCTCCATTCAGTTTGGCATTTCTGTTGATTTACCTGTTTTCTGTCAACAGCTGCCACTTACAAAATTGTAGTATTTTCACTACACTGTATTGCTGTATGTTATCAACAATAGCTGTTTCCTAGGTATTCCAAAAGGAAGGATCCTGCTCCAGAAACTATTTTTTCTTGAATTTATCTCTATCTATCGCTAGAACAAAAGGGTAGGGTTAAAGACTTTCAAAGGGAGCAATGTGAAATAAATTCCTGTGGGCTCATTTTACAATCATTATAGTTGAACTAGAACAAGCAGACTGGTTTCTTTTTGTATTACACAGGTTAAACTAGTTTAACATATCTGAAAGCAAGCCATCTGCTTTCTTGTCTCTTGCATATTTAAAGTTGGGTATGCTTATTAACATATATATGTGTTCATACTAAATTAATACTAAAAGATTTTTATTATTGAGCAAGGCTGTCTGAAAGTCTTATATTTCGATCAAGATTCCCTGGGAAGAAATTGCACATAGTATTATTACACAATAAAGAACATTTTTTACTACAACTACTACTTAATAAGGACACTTTGAAGTGCAGAGAATACATCCAAACTCTTCCAAATCCTGAACTAAATGCAATGGGAAGACACGTGGCCCAGAGTAATGCAAAACTTACAGTGGCCCGACTGAGGAACCTCTTTAGCATCAAATTTGCAGCCTCTGTGCAATATGCTGGTATGGCAAGGCTGCATGTTGCACTGTTCCCTTGGCTGCAGACTACTGAGACTGGCTGAAATTTGCCCTGAATTCTCAGTTCACCTTGTAGAAATGGGGGGAATTTGAAGAAAGGGAAAATCGGGACATAAACAACCTCTCCGGTAAAACTTGCAAAAGTACAAAGAGCTGAGACTTAAAAATCACATTATTTATGTTCAAATAATGTATTTCCCACGAGCTCCTAACATGACAGCTTATTGCAATAATTTTTTTGTAACCATCCTGGAAGGCAATGTCAAGTTTCCGTGGGTGGTGCAAATTTGAAAACCCACCCAGATAAAACAGGTGTTAGCAGTCCTACTGGGACATATTAAGTGCGTTCTGCTGACTTGCTATTACACGTGGCCTGTTACCTCATCCAGATGCAAGGCACATTCCATTTTCCTATGGAAATTATAATGCCTTTCAGGGTGTTAAGCAGAATACACTGACACGCACACACATTCAGCTTAACTTTTTTCTAACAAACTCCTCATTACTTGCAACAGAATAATTTAAGGAGCATTTAATGAAAATAACTATCAGGGAACTATGTAACATCAGTTCAAAAAACTGTTCCAAACTCCGCATTGACTTTGCAATCAGAGACCATTTATGCAAATTAAAAACTGATTTACTGGGGAATTTGGGGAGAATTTTACCTTAGAGGATAATAACTACTGGTATGTAGAAGGCCTCCCAGGCAAAAATTTTTAGGAAATGATGCTGAAGTTATTTAATTATTAGCTATTTTTTGAGGAAAGAATGATGGTGTTATTTAAAACTGAAATACCTTCCACTTCCTTTTTCAACAGATATTAAGGAACATGCACATCAAATTCTTCCAACATGCACTCCAAACACGAAATATGACCAGTAAACCCAGAAATGTGAAAACAAATTAACTTCTCAAATACTTGGAGAATTCAACAGACATATGTACTGACCTGCTGATAAAAGAATGTATGAGGTCACTGTTGAGGTCAGAGTATGAGCTGGGGTGTGTATTGTTTTTAAGAAAATGATACAGTGGGAAATCGATCCCTTTTGGCGTCCTGTCAGGAACATGAAAGCGACAATTGGTGTTGCAGGTTTTTCACCTAGCCCCTGACTTAGTGCTTGGAAAGCTTGGGGTGAATGGGGAGATAATCTCTGGAACATCAAACACAATTTTTTTGGTGTTTTTTCTGTTTGTACACATCAACAAGTTCATGAACAATTCAGTTATTCTAAATGAAAGCATTAATGTTAATCATAATTTTTAGATTGCCAAACAGATCATTAAGAACATCTGCTGGTCATTTTCACATAAAAAACAAAAAACCCCTCTATCCACAAACACCCCAAAAGCACATAAGAGCAGAATGCAACATTTTAGTCTGTTCATCTATATAATGGTGTGAACTTACTTACTTCTCTTATCTGCCTTTCTTACCCACTCTTCCTTCTGTGGCTTGTCTGCATTTGCTCTACCCATTTCTACACAGCAGTCTCTACAGCAGACATTGTAAAGCACAGAATACAACAACGCTAATTTCTGAAGTGCTTTTGTGCTGTCATAATAGAAATTGTGAGAAGAAAGTGTTGGATTTTTGATTGGAATATAGCACTAGATTCAGTCCTGAATAGACTTCTGGATTTGGATTCAGAAAACCATGAAAGTATTTCAGTATCTTGCCCGAATTTCTTAGAAAGCTAAAATACGAGTCCACAGCAGCCTGGATGAAAAGACGAGGCAAAAGTTCTCTTCCAGAGTCTCCAAGTAACTCCCAACTTCAGGGCTCTCATCTCTGCAGGCCTGTGACCACCGCCACCGTGAAAGAGCCCTACACATGCACTAAGAACACAAAATTGAAGATAAATACTACCCTGGGAGGATGTTTTTTAAGGCAATGATAAAAGGAACTCTGTTTAAACACAGTGGGTTTTAAAGCAATGCATCACTTTAGTGAGCCTGTCTACAATCTTTTTAGTTATGCAACACTTCTGAATCAGCAAGGTACCAGCGTCTAAATATTTATGGAACTTGGCAACTTCCTTAAATTGGAGGGCAATGTGAAAATGCACGCTTTAAAACAGAGGAGTTTCTCTCCATTAGGTCAAAAGAGAGTCTACAACAGAGTGTTCATTTACTAGATATAATTAAAGCTTTGAAAGCGTTCCAGTTCTCTCCTTCACCACTATTTAGTACATAGCAACTTCATTTAGCTCATCAAAAAAAGCAGCTTTTAGAAATAAGGGCAATTACAACCAGTCATGGGATGAATCTTTTAAAAGATAAGTAAACAGGTAAACTATTGGGCATTTCACTGCATCTCTTGAACTTTGCAAATTGAATCCACCCAGGTGCGCTTCGTGCTTCCTGAACCCTCCCTCTTGACTACACCAGAAGTCGTAAAGCCACAGCTCGCGCGGGAGACACACTGACAATCTGCTCCTATCCTTCTGGCCGCCTGATTTTACAAACATTCTGGTTGGGTTTTTAATTAGATAGATTTTGCATATTACCCTGAAAAATATTTAGAGAACATTGAGCTCATCAAAAGAAAAGTGATAAAAATACTTGTTATTAGCAACCTCTAAAAGTACAGCCCAGAGATTTCTGCAGGTCTAAGGTTGTGCGGCTGGTCCTCCAGCTGGAACTTAAAGTCCTTGGGAACATATATGCAGGAGAGAGCATAACACACGTCACTGGTTTTCCTTTATGCTTAATTTTCATATTACTGCTTCAAATTGACCTAAGCACTAAAGAAAAAGACTCAAAAGAAATAAAATCGATAATGAATTGATGTCACAGGTTATTAAAACTATTCAAATTAAACCAGAAATCTTTAAAAGCCATAGGGATAATACGAAAAGACTCGGATTCAGGCTTTGACTTTTGCTAGTGTACCTGAGCATTGGATTTTATTCCATGTTTAGCATTATATACAAAGAAATATGCTGTATATGTTTTCATACCATGCCTATAAACAGCCTTCACAGTTACCTGTCTCTTTGCTATACGCTCATAACCGTGGGAAGCATTTTCCACATTTTCACAAGATCTTGTGTCTGGCTTCTCAGTCGAGGAAAATAAAAGCACCCAGAACAACAGAAGGCAATGGGATATCTGCTCTTAAACTCAGTAGGACTAGGATTTTTTTTTTTCTTGACTTCTTAGCCAAATGCTAGAATAGAAACATCAGAGTTGCTGGAGCCTATAAAAGGAGGCTTTAACAAGCACTTATTGCTTGTTGTCACTTCACTTCCAGTTGTAGCCAATGAAGTGTGAAGTGCAGGAGGAAGCAATGTTTTAAATAGTTATCCAAGTGTTTTCAAGCTCCAAAATACAGCCAGTATTACTTGAAAAATAAGCATTTACTGGGCTTCGGAGGGACACATATCTTCAAATACATTAATTTATATGATATAACAATATAAATCTTTCAAAACTGTTTATGCTAAGAAATCCAAATAGAAGCCTTATATATACAAGAGCTGTGAGGACACTCTTGCACATATGTGTGCTGTGGAGTGTTGCTGCTGATCTGTCCATGAACTAACCGAGAGCTTTTACCAAAAAAAATAATTTAAAGTTATTGTTGGGAGGAATTACTGAGAAAATCTATGAGTGACAGGCAAAACAGCCCACAAGACTGGGATGCTGGTTAGCTAGTTACGTGTGCAGTTAGAATACACAAAACTGTAGCTATCTAACTTCATGAACTATTATTTATTGCATGTACAGATAGGTCTCAGCTCTCAAGTGTAGAAACCCTAGGACAAAGAAAATTCTTGTGGTATTTTCTCCCTAGAGGGAAATGTCATTGGTACGCTCGCATTGTAATTCCAAAGAAACTCTGAAGAATCAAGAGGTATGAATAATTAAAACAAGGTTCCAATTAGCTGACAATACAAGCCTAAATGAAGCATATTCTAATTGTTACAGAATTAAAGTCTGCCAAACGCTACAAGCTAAAATACAAACATATTTCTATTTCAGGAAGACTGTTCAGATTCAATTTTTTGGACTTCAGGTTTGGTGCTGGTCAGGATGCCACCTAAAAGAATTTCTAAGAACCATGTAGGTAAACAAATGCTTTAAATTGACATAATGTCTTCAAAAAGTAGAAATTATTTGTGATCAGTTTGTGAGCTTGAATACAATCAAATACTAACAAAAAAAAAAGTATGTTGGACTGACTCTGAAACCGAACCCTGCCCAGACTAATTCATATCCAGACACTGGGCCAGCTTAAAATAAGTTCAACTTAAAATAAGTACAGCTCTGATTTATGTCATATGATCATCTGTTGATCACATGGTCAGCAGACTCCTCAGACGGGGAGTGTTTTAAATAATTCCTGCACATCAGCAAGCTGCCAAATAGATTACTGTATTTATACTATTTATTTCAGCTGAAACAAAAATGGTTGTACTGTATTCTAATGATTTGTGTATTAAGTTTCAGGTCACAGTGGATTTAAACAGACAAATTACATAAAGAAAAAAAAAAGAAGATTGTGTTAATATTTTAATTAACCTGATCAAGTGCCTTTACATGAGAAGGGATTAGTTAATGCTGTTGAAATAAGCAGCCTTTGTGATAACTTGCCTGTTCTACTGCTAGCTTAAGCCAATTTACCTTTGTGTACCTTAATAGTATTGCCTATAATAGGGTCACCAGCTGTAACAGAGTTAACATCAGTATTTAAATCCAGCTCAATGCTGCCAAAATCTCTACCAACACAGAGTTTCAGCTGTCTGATGGTACCTCATGACATTGCAGATCGGTCAGATCCAGGGGATCCTGACAGAAGGGCAGGATGGCAGAGCAGTAATTGCAGTCAATGAAAAAACCACGATTACTGTGCACCAGGTCCCATGGCTGTGTCCATGATTGTAGAAGACAGAAGGTTTTTCTTCTGAGAAATCTAGCGTGCTTCATTTTGACATTTCGTGGAATAAACAGTGACCACAGAAGTAGTGCATGAATGAATACTGAAGGAGCATGCAAAGAAATACCCTCTAATCCCCCTAATACAACAACTAGATATTGAGGAAAGAGGAGGACAATAGACCAAAAAAATTGCCAGGGTCACTTGTTCTTCCTAAGTCACCTCTCACATTGCCATTCTCAGGGAGGGAATATTGACCTGATGGACCACTGCTCTGATGCAGCAGTGCGTGCTCATTCACGTGTGCCTGCAATAGGGCACTGGGGGAATAGGGATTTGCAACAAGATTCAATGAGGAGTTTATTCTTTGAATATAATTACTGCCAAATAAAAACGCAAGGTTAGATGGATTAGTGCGCATAAAAGTCAAGGAACTCCAAAATGGTGAGTCTGTAAAAGACACTGTAAAATGAAGCAGCTTTGGCATTCTTTCCATGAAACAGGCTAGTACTTAGCTGCAGCAGATGTAGGCAGCTTCTGTTCCAGCAAAGATCAAGGGCAGAGTGAGAAAATACATCTGGAGTGATCATAGTAGTTTCAGTATGCATATACTTTCTGGTTTTTTCCCTTCTATTCTAACATTGTAACTGTATCATATTCTGGAAGTAATGCAATACTGCTGAAAAAGCTCTACCTGGCATCAATTTTTTTTGTATTTTAGTTTCCAGCAGGAGAGCAGGGGGAAGTTGTCAAGTCTCTTTTTATGATTTTAACAATTACAAATGCAGAAGGACAGAATAGTTTTAGTTACCATGTTGGTTTGTAATTAACACGGTACATCATTGGGACATTCTATACCACTTTATTATCCTCCTTTCTTGCACCCTCTTTGCTATAGGGCCAAGCTTTGAAATACCGGGTATGTATAGCTGCTAAAAGATGCTTCATTGAAAAGCACTGTCACCTAGGCATAGTGTACTACACAATGCCATCAAACGCTTGACAATTTGTTTGACTGTGGTTATTTTAATTTTAAGCACATGTGAGTGCTTAAAATTTCAAGAAGCGTGTCTTCTTCCCTTCCTTCTGCAGCCGAATTTACAATGCAAACCCTGTTCCACCCTAACACTGCTAGTTACAATCCCTTTCCTTTGCCATTAACTACCATGGAAGCTACAACTTCTTGCTTTCTGGCACCCTCTGCTGCTTTACGCATTACACCACAGACGGCATGTTATGGACAGTTGTGTAGCGCTTGTATCTCCAATTAAAACACCTTCCCAGTAGCTGGATTTCCTTGCCCAACCAAATAAAAGATGATTATATTTGTACTTGGTGTGTGGCCTCATTTATTGTTTGTAGGTCTTGATGCTTAAGTCTCAAAAATTATGTTCAGTACCTCTGTTCTAAACTTAATCTGGAATCACCCTAGGAGTAGAGAAAGTAGCCCTGGCAACTCTAGAGAAGAGTGGCCATCTCAGACTCTCACAGATGTCTGGAAAATACAAGGGTTCATCAAAGCTCCCAGAATTCTAAAGCTCCCACAAACCTTCATTCACAAATGAGAGGCAGGGAGAGTCACTTAAATGCCTTTCAAAGTAAATAAACTCATTGGGGATTCATCAGAACCACACAAGGTACTTCAGACGGATGCATGTCCGTGTGTGCATGCACCACACCAAAACACATGCCCACATCATTTCTTTAGAGTCTTGCATGTTGCTGAAGCTGCAGAATTCACCATGGGTCAAGATAGGCACTGGCAGGTTATCTTAGAAAGAAGAATGATTGAGAGGCCTTGGGACTCTGCTTCATTGTTAAGAAATGCTCTTTTGTGAAAAGTCTACCTCTCTGAGGAAATTCAAGGCTTCGCAGACATGGAACAATAACATCCCCTAACTAACATACAGCACACAAAATCATACGACAATCTAAGCAGAAGTATTGTAAAGGGAGTGGTTAGAAAATCTTTAAATAGAACTAAGTCCTCAACTATAATCATAACAGAACTGGCATTTTGCCACAGTTCCAAAATAATCAGACATTTGATAAAAATCTAGAAAGCTGACAAAATCTCAACATTACCAAAAAGCATTGTTTGGATATACTGTAAAATAAAACCACTTCAGAGACATTGTTTATTTTCTTGTAAAGCTTAAATATGCATTTTTGGTGTTCAGCTAAACATCACGCACTTTCATCCCTATTTTTAAATCCAGTAAACATTCTAGACATTCCAAGTATTTATAACATACTCTCCCTATAGAAGATGATAAAAATACATCATCATGAAGCACACATATTTACTGTAATCCTGCTGCTGCTATCCTGGGAAAAAATGTATTAACGACTATAACCAACAGGTGCTTTCTAAAATGCGTGTCATATAGTCAATTTGTGTGTATGTATTTTAACTGCATGTTTGTGTTAAAACTTTTCAATGCATTTCTATTAATGGAGGTTTCAAGGCCATCTAGTCATCATCTCTTTGTCTAAGCATCTGTATCACAAGCATCAATTCCAAAACTTCTGGGAGCGTTCACATGACATTTTTGAGGAAAAAAACAAAACAAAACAAAACAAGACAGAAAATTGAAGAGGGTAGAAAGCTAACTACAGATGGGAGAATATGGGGAGACTGTCAACTGCATCTCTTCAAACAATAAATACTTCAGAGTCTATGATGTCACCCACTAGTCTTCATGCATAAAGTACTCCAGGATTTCATCTCTGCATATCCTCCCAATACAGTTTAATGGAATGAGTTTCTGATCGAATGAAGTTCCTGACAAACACCATTGAGGGATCGGGAGAAGAGATGGGTGAGGTGGGCATGCCTCAGAGGGATGGAAGTACTGGCATATTCCAGATAGAGATTAAAAGGAAGGCAGTTTCAAGGAACTGCTAGGGAAAAAAATATGTTTGAAGGGAAACAGTCGATTTTAAGGAACTAAAAGGTCTTTCTGTGTTCAGCAATCTTGGTCTGCAGAAGCAAAATGTGCATAACCCTAATTCTAACCCTAACCAAGCAAACTCATCCCTAACCTAACTTCTCAGTAGATTTCATGCAGACTGATACCATCACAGTGTAAGTACTTCTTATGACATGATTATTTCATTAACATCTAGATGAGTTATTCTCATGTGATTCCGTGCATTAATAGGACATGGAATTTGTAAGCCTAAACAAAAAAAGCTAATAGCTGCATGCGATTTATATTTAATGAATAATGTGCTTCTTCCAGCATAGTAAAATAATACCCAGGATGTGTTCCTGTGGCATTTTCTTTTATGACTTCAGACAGTCAAATGCGAGTGACTCAGGGGAATATGCATCTCACTGCCTGATGCAAGTGAGTAACTCCGAGCTGTTCTGTGAAGAGGGATTGTCATAAATCCTGTGGTTCTTTTAATGTTCTCAGATCTTCTCTGGATGTAAAGAGAACTGCTTGTTTCAGTAGAGAATAAAGAGGTCTAACAAAAAGCCAAACCAGAATCAAATCATAAGAAAAAAGTCATGATTTGGTTGCCTTCTCCTCCCCTTCCTTTCCACGCCTGTAACATCCTTAGGCAGGATGGATGAAGCTTCCCATCCTTTATGCTTTACCAGATCTAAGACTCGCAGCAGTTCTCCCATCCTTTCCTTAGCTTCCTCTTTCCCTCACAATAAAAACATATTTGGTCTCCCACAAAATGGCAACTGTTACTCTGCTTGTCTGTCCAGCTTTCACCCCATATACCTTTTCTCTTCCATTTCTAGGATTTTTAGAAATTTTAGAGTTTGTTCACAAAAGCAGTCAGAATTCCTCCTCTGCCAGTTCCACGCTAAACCAATTCGCCTCTCATCTTACTCAAACTGGCTAGGTTAATAACAATAATAATCTTCTTTCAGCAAAACTTGGAACCAGAATTCCAACATCTTCATCTTTGAATGTCAACCATTTTTAACATTAACACCTTTAACCTTACCCTTACAGAAATTCGTTCCTCCTCTCTTTTGTTATTCCCCCCATTCATATCGTGACAATTATTCCCATAATGCATCCTTAGAGGGACCCTTATTATTGCCTTCTTTTTTTTTTTGGGGGGGGGGGGGAGAAGGGGGTGCCACACATCTCTATTTTTGATGCTTTCATTTTCATTTTTACTCTAGTCTTTATGTATGTCAAGTTAATTTCATCTACAAACAAAAAATAAACTTCAATTTCTGCCCTGATGAAGGAGATGTTACTTCCTGTAACTATTTGCATTATCTATTTATATATTACACTTTACATATACCTACATGCATTGCCGTTGTTAGAGAATTTTTAAATTCCGTGGCATACAGGATTACACAGAACACCCATGGGCCCCTATAAGGCATACAGAAGTTTATAAAAAGGGTTTGTTGATGTCTAAAACAAAGAGGGAGACTCCACGCCTGAAGGTTAGCTTCTAAAATTTTGTCCTGCTCCTATCATTTATGATTCAAGAGTCTGAAAGGGCTTATTTCCCTCTCCGAAATGTTCAGTGCCCTGAGCAAATTCAAAGCAGGTAGGTAGAACCTGATGCTCAGTACGTTGGTTCAACAGAGCGTCCACTTCCCCGCACATGGAAGAGGATCTTATACAGATTCTTGCTGTCATCCCCATTATTTCCAGGTGGCAACATGAAGACGTGTAGAAGGCTTGATAATCATTTCTCACTACTTTGAGACTCCAGGACATGCCATATGAATTGTATGCCACAGGATTTCTCAGACTGCAGGAATAAGCCTCAGGGCCCTATAAACCTGGACAGTACAGCTAAATGAAAATGCATCTTAGTAGTTAGATTCCTATCATCAACCAAGGAAACATGGGAAACCTCAATGAGATAGTCAGCTTGAACACTCAGTGCCAAACAAATTGTAAAAGCTCTGAAGCCATCTTGTACATTGTACACTGTACAGTGTATTATGGCAAGTGACTGGATGTGTCAAACATGTCCAAGAAAGTCTTCCCTGGAACAGCTGAGGACAGTCACTGGGTGTGGGAATGGGGTTGGTTCTCAAAGGGGAGATCACACTCTGAACCCACCTAGGAAATTAGAGGACTTGTCCAAGAAAACATCTTCAGAAGGACAGTTAAGACATGCTCCTGGTTATGACAGTCTTGGGCGCTTTCCTGGGAATCCCAGAGAGGGTACAAGTTGAATGTAAATCACCTACCTAGTGAGGAATCTTAGAAAGCATAGCTAGTTAAGTTAAAAAAATTGTATGGGTCTGCTTGAAACCACCATCAGAAAATGGGGAATCTGAAAATGTATCATGTTGAGGAGTGTCATTTCCTGCATAGATAAGCATCTGCTTAGTTCCTTTCATAACGGAGTTCTATCAGTCTTGCCTGCTTCAGTCCAGAATGGCCACTGTTGCAAGTAGGAGAGAGTAGACAGTGAGATGAAGTGTTTGCTATCAGTGTAGCTCCAATGGGTATTTTATCCCCCACAAAAAAAGAATTGCATGAGGCTTTACTCTCCCAAACCACAAGAGCTAGATTCAGAAATGTGGATTTAACTGGTAAATAAATCCTTGGGGAGGAGTGATGCCAAAAAATGTATAAGCTGTGCATTACAATGACGAGTTCTTCCTAGGGAATGGGGAGCACGATACTTCTGCCACCATTTACAAACTCCAGGGAAGAGCTGCAACTGTTGGGAGCTGGGTAACATGCAGGGACAGGCTCAGCTACACTGAGAGCAAAATGTCCTCATAACACTCCCCTCTGGATAACACCCTGGCTTGAAGCCACACAAAGGTATCGACAGTTATCAACTTAAAGCACTTTGATCTATTGTGTTGTCCAAACTCTGCCTTCATCAATGAGAATACAAATCCAAGTCTGGACTTTCAACGAAGGCAGATCAGGGCCTGCTGCAAGAGGTAACAGGTCTCCAAGATGAAGAGTATCTTACTTTAACCAAGGAAGCCCATAAGAGAAAGTTCCTGTTGTAACACAGACATGTCCGCTCATCACCAGTGTGGCCAGGTCCTTTATAATGCACCTGGCAGAGAAGGAGACGTGCAGAGCAGAGGGGAATTTTAAGATGATACTGGAAATTCCCATGCTACGTGTACACAAAAAGACAAAAGACACAGCATTTGATCTACATTGCCAGGAAGTTGACAGAACGGAGAAGAAATCATGCTTACCAGCCTTCGCATGGCTGTACACATGCCGCGTAGAAAAGATAAAGGCCCCTACGTGCCAGTTTTGATGTTGCATATTGAAAACTTCTCTGGTAAACAAAAATAAGTATGTATATTCCCGATGTGAGCATGCCAAATAGCCAATGATCTGGATTACAACAATCTAGAACACAGGTATAGTGTCACTGGAAGGAGAATCTTGTCTCTTTCTCTGTTCCAGATCTGAATACTCTCATCCAAATTAAAATCATCTAGCTAGTTGCCAATGTGAGCAAAACTCTTAATCTTCCTCTGATCCTTTCCACAGAGTTCTTTACCAAATACCCAGGCATATTTTTCAATTCTGCTCTTCCCCAAACACCCACACACGAACTATGACTATGTCTTGCAGCTTCTTTCTATGAAATGCAGCTAAAATATGAGCTTTGCTATCTATAAACACAGGAAACCTCTCACGGGAGCTCAAATTTTAATTACTACCATTTTTTTTTCCTCTGGCTTTACTGAGATCACTTCCCTAGATATCATGCTGTGAACCTGTCATCCTTTTCTAAAAGTCCTTTCATTTTTTCCCTCTTAAAGGTTATTCCGTTATCAAATCCCAGATCCCCCTCGCCTTCCACAGGGGACAGGGAAATGAGGTTTTGACTCTGTCCTGCCCATATTGCGAGAAGCACTTTTTGACTATCTTTTTAAACAGAGATTTGTACCAACTAAGGCTGTTTTCTCAGGCCTTGTCTTATCTCTTATGCAAACTGCATCTTCCCCAAAACAGAGCAATCAGCTCATCATCAAGAAAACTCTACATGTGTCTGTTAACATCTCACTGGTAAAGGGTAATAGGAGTTCAACACACCTTTTCATTCACAACTGCAAGATCTTTCTGCAGCTTCACCACCAGATTTAGATTTCACTGTCTTGAGTAACTACTTACAATTTTTTTTCATGTTGCTATTCATGCCTTTTTCCAGATCATTCGTGAACATAATGAATGAGTCACAAGCACAGATCCTTGGGGGATGCGAATCATAGACTGTGTTTTTACAAACGCTGACCAGTTGTTCCTTGTTTGCCATTCCTAACAAGTTGTTAAGACATTTATGGGGATCTCCAAGAAACAGTTTATGACTGATCCCTTGCCTGTAGTTCCATCCCATGCCACAGCTATTTCAACCAACTTAAAAAAACCTTACTGAAAACCTGATATCCAAATGGTACTTTCCTTTTAGAGTGAAATATTTTTACTTCTCTTACACCCAGTCACATGAAAGTGCATACACTCCAATGAACACACTTCAGGCTATATTTACTTAAATTCTGAATACTAAGTATGCAAGCATGCACCATGGAAATACAGGAATGAGGCTACTGTCTTGTGTTCCATTCATTTAAGCACACCAAAGCTGTACAGTAGACAAAGCTAGAGTTTCTTATTCCCTTGTATTTTCATGAAACTCCCATAGCAGCCAGTCATGAAATCTGTGTAGATCCACTGATAGCCATGGGGTCAGAGTCAGGATTTAAACAAAAGGGCACCGCGCAGGTGTCCCTGCAGGAAGAAACTGGCCTGCACACGAAAGGAGTTGGGATTAGTTTTCAAAACTCAGATCGAATTTCCAGTTGTAAGGGATCATCATTCTATACTTAGCCAAATTTCAGTATATATTTCACAGTGTCATGCTTGTGTGGAAGGCTCACCTGCAGCTGCTTCAAAGCACAGAAAGTATACGTTCAATGCATATAGCTAATGTCACCAACTGCACCAGCAAAGCCAGAAGATTCTTACACAGTTCAACACGGTGCTGACAGAAAGAGCTCACATGGACCCACTTGACAGTCAACACAGGGATAACATTTTCAGGCTTCCCGCTCCTCAAAGAGCTCCACGTAACCGTACCCCACACATTTTCATCTGGAATTCTATGGGCCTTAGTAGAACCTACAATTCTTACTTTACACACAATTATCCTGTTTTTCACAAACAATTTTTAGACACAGAATGCTAATGACGATATTCTCGTCCTTGCATATTGACATTCCTGGATACCGACGGATGCTACTCAACAGTGTCTGCCCATCACATCCCTGGCAGCAGAAGTCTGAAGGCAGGGGTCTATACTGAAGGGAAATATATATATATACTATAGGGCAGGAATACTCTGTGGCATACTTAGCAGTTCCAGTTTCCACAGGCTGACTCCCTGCTAAGAAGAGATCTGCATGCACCTCACCCCCTTGCAATCTTGGCTTCCTCCAGAGAAAAACCCAAGCATATGAGCAGAGAGGGAGCCACAGGGGGCTTTTGTGGGCCTACAGGAACACTACGAAGCACATCTACCCAATAAATTACAAAGCAATGCAATGTCTACCAGTATAGACATGGTCACTTTGTCCTCCTTCAGCTTAAGGCTTCACACACTTCTTTCACTATGCCATAGTAAGTTCTTTCTATCACAAAACTGTTCCCTGGTTAAGCAGAGACTCATTCACTCACTCTACCTTATTTTTTTAGACTATTACTATTTAAACTATTTATTCAGACTCACAGAATATAGCAAAATTGCTGGCATTCTTGTGGCTCTTTTCTGAAATATTTTCAATTTATTAACATGTTTTAAAGGCCTTATTCATGGAATCAAGTACAATGTTGTAGAAATGATCTTACTAGTGCTGCACATAGTCACATTGGTTCCCACTTTTAACAGATACACTGCTATTCACTCAAAGATGGGGTCAGCTCTGCTAACTGCAGTTTTTTACTAAATGCTAATATCCATGTGCCAAGGTGCTATAGCTCCAACACCTTTTCCAACACCCCGATTTCCAGGATGTGGTAAGCAAGACCTGTATTTTTATTGAACTCAACTCCTTCTGTTGGACTGCAGCATGTCTGTATCCTAAACTATAAAAATTACCTTTGAAGCATATCCTTGGTTATATAAACTGGTAGGAAACTCTGCCAAAGATAAGATTGACAAAACGAAAAATAGCCTTCATTAAATGCATGTAACAACATTAGGAGCCTTTTAATAAGAAGGGTCTCTCCATCCCTTTAATAACTATGAGAAAACCCCTGCTACCAACTACAATTAAGGATGTTTTTGTACATAGATATCTACTGACATAGACAGTTCTCACAGGAAGTAGCAAGAGCTAATTCTAAGGAAGAAAAAATAGCTAATACAACAACGTCAATCTCTGAAGGAAAAATCAACTTGAAAAACAATATACTTAAAATTTTGGCAACTTTGAATTTATTTTACTATTCATGCAGATGAAAGCACCATAAGCTGCATGAGGAAAGAATAGAAACATTAGTTTTGTAAAATTCTCAAGGGACAATACTACAAATATCACCATAAAAAGATTTTCAGTACAACACTTTGTGACTCTCTTGCATTTTCTGTGACAGCCCCAGGATGGATAAAATTTGATACTCTGTATGCTTACTATATGTTTGGTATGATCTGTTTAGAGACAAAACACTGGAGATCTTCCAGTACATTTTTAATATGTTCGGGAAGAAAAAAAAGTCCGAACTCCTTCTCTTTGGACCATTAGAGCAAAGCTTTATAACTTATTTTCTAACCATGTCCTGCTTTTTCTGATGATGAGAGAACTTACAACAGAAATTAAAGCAAAAAAAGCCTTATAAAAGAAGCAGAAAGGCACTAGATTTTGGTTGTATCAAACCAAAAAGGTATCAAAGGTAAATACTTGAAAGACCATTATCTTCTAAAAGAAAAATTGTTCTAGGTTTCCTTAATTGATAGACTTATGGAATAATTCATACAAGGAAAAGCTAGAAATTAATGTGGCATTTTTTTCCATTGGAGGGCTTGGAAGAGATGATGAAAAAAGGCTGAAGTGCCATGTTCCTCCCTGAATGCATAGCTGTCAAGAAAAAATTAGGCAAGGCAAGGAGAAGTCTCTATATGACACAAGGCAAACAATGTATATTATAATACACAGAGTTTTAAATCCTTATTATCTTTATTAAAATCACTCACAAGAAATGCCAAAACCTTTTTACCACAGTAGTTTACCCAGCAAACAAGCAAATCTTGGCAGTTCTCTTGCAAGTTTCATTTAGTTAAAGTTTCTGAGATTTGAATATGAAATAATTTATTCCCCAGTACTTCTCAGGTTCTCAAATTCCATGTGTGGCATCAAATGTGAGAGCATAATGACAGTCACGAGGATCCTGGTAAAGCTAACTATGCAGAAACTGGATGCTGCTGGGGTTCACAGGTTTTAACTTTTATGAAGTTGGACCTGTGGACCCAGTTCAACTTGTCTGCAAGTACTTTATGTATCACTGCCAAGATGAGCACAGAGTGCAAGACATTGCAACAGACCTAACTAAAAGAAAACTACAAAAGAAGCATTATATACATATTTAAAATCAACATTAAAAGATGTTTACAAACTAAGGTAACAGCTGAATTGAAATGCCTTAAACATCTTGAAAGATGAAGTCACTGGCAAAAGGAAAACCAAATGCTGAGTGGCACAGAACTTGGGATTATTGCTAATGATTAATTACGAATTGATATCAATATAATCTACAGAGAATATCAAGTGTTTCCAGCAGCAGACGATCCATGTCAGTGCTCTCTAGCTTCTTTTAAGCTAATAAGATGTCTTAGACATCACCTCCTGGGAAGGGTATCAAATGGCAGATGAATACAGAAAACATTTGTCCTTAATTGCAAGTTATGAGAGCAAGGATCATGAAAACATATGTGAAAGAAAAGGGTGGTGGGATTCTTGAGGTTTATAAACTAAAAATGTTAAAATGAAAGCGGCGAATGAATGGCTAACATCCATGCTATAGGAATATCATGACTGTTGTTGGTTTGATGGCTGATGTTCTGACAAATCCAGACAGGACATGTTGCTACATATTGGCATATGTCAAATATGTAAACTAGCTTCGACCACTGTTACGTTTTTTTCTGCATATTACAAACACCCAAGAGGAGTCCACTGTTACAAGGAGAAGAGAATTGGCCTATCATTAACTGAGTGGGCTAACAAAATTGAGCACTGCCAAGGGAAATTACCTGAAAATGCAATAAAATAGTGCCTTCAGCTAGGCCAGATCAATGCACAGTCCAAAGGAGAGAAATGGAGAGCAGACTCAATACTTGGGGTCTCTGAGATGCTTTGAGAGGAAAGGCTGACAAGTTTGAACTACTTTAGCTTCAGTCCATTTTAAATTTCCTAGCTCAGCTGAAGAAATCAGCAGTATAAAATTGGTAAGGTAAAAGGCAGGAAAATAATCTGATCAGACTGTAGAGACAAAACAATACAGTAAAGAGACTGAATCAAAGAAGGATAAAAATATATTCTATTTCTATCAAGTTAAAGTGGCTAAACGTGACACCTTAGCCCTGTGCAAACACTGATGTATGACTATGTACAGGAGTGTTCAAAGCACCTGGTTTGAGACCCAGAGCACCTGAGACAGTCTTTGGCCCGGCTGAGCTGAGAGACGGGCTTACGGCAGGAGGAAGACGGGTATGAAGAGATTCCCACAGGTACTGCTGCGGCACAGGTATGCATTGACCATGCTTCCCCCATACCCGCAGCAGAGCTAGAGATGAAATCCCGAATCCCTGTGCCACATAAAGATTTACCTATCGACAGGGAACATAGACAGATGTTGTCGCTTTGGACATGCAAACATTGCTAGAGTGAATAATTTTCTCTGCAGCTCGGCTTCTTCTCATGGAAATGAAGCTTGATAGACATCAGAGTGGTGGGTCCCTGAGCAATCCTAGATGGTCACTAACCACTTACATAACCTCGGGAAATCATATCACTTTTCTGTGCTTTTTGTCTCTTCTTGTTTGCCTTGTCTGTCTGGAATGGCAGGTTTTAATGTGATTGAAGTCGAGAGTGATTATCTCTCAATCTGTGTGTGTAATAGTAGAGTTCCACACTGGAGTTCCCAATGTTCTCAGCCAGGGCCACTAGGTGCTGCTGTAATATGAGTAATTAAAATAATAACTATTATTAAGGAAATTGCATCTATTCTTACTATGGACTGTTTAAAAAAGCCTGAAAGCCAAAGAAAAAACTTATTCTAAACCTGCACCTTTTTTGAAAAGTAAGAACCGAAAGACCTGACCATTCACTTCCCTGGTACTCAAATTTTTTCCTTTTACCTTTTGCAGCTTTGCAGAAAAAAGCTGCAAATGCCTTCCCTCTTTAAAAAATGCACTAAATAAATGCAAATCTTTTTCTACTCCATTTCCACTTTTAAGCCCAGCTTCAGCAGTTTGCTATTATGCAAGCTCATCCAAATCATTAGACTCCAAAATCCTTGCCAGCTACACAATTATGCACCTTATTCACGTAGTATTTGGATGTGAACAGAAAGGCAAAGTCCTCAGCATGAGGGAGCATGACCAGAATGCATGGTGATGTTACTGAGGCTCAGATTTTTGTACCTGTGAGTTCCACAGCCTTATAAGGAGGGTTTATCTTCTTAAATGTAGTTGACTAGCCATAAACACAGTAGAAGTTTAATAAGACTCCATATGAATCACAGTCACAAAATGCTTCTTGCCTGAGAGTACTAAAATGTCTTTAAGCAGCTGCCAGCTATAGCTCAGAGAGCTATATGATTAAAGTGCTATTTCTGAAAGTCTTGGAGTCAGTGCATCTAACTGGACTTTACAGTGGACAATCCAAAAGGCTATTTATATTCAAAAATAATTTGGCAAGTCTTGTTCATCAAACCAGTTTTCCAGACACAAAGACTCCACTTAAAAATTTCTTTTTGGATTTATTGCCCTTAAAAATGAAGTTAAATGAAATTATCTGGATCATCATCAGAACAGGTCTGCTAAGGCAGTTCTGGATTAATTAGAAGTGATTAGAAGTTTTGCTGCGGGTTACCTCAAGACACAAAGTTAGCAAGCACAGAAGTTAAATGACAAACACTAAGCACATGTGGAAAAAAAAGTACCAGGAACACTATATGAGAATTAAGACTTTATGGTAAACGTGGGACAGAATATTTACAGTTTATATAAATCATTATTAAAAAGCATTTTAGGAAAGTGCAGAGGTACCAACACAGATGAAAAATATATTTTATTCTTACCATTTGAGACTGGCTCCGGGGACAGCCATTGATATCTTCAACCTTTTCATTTGCTAAACAAAAACAGTGAGGAGAAAAGCAGAAGTAAACAATGAAATAAAACTTTCCTTTCCACTCCCTGGCCAAAAAAAAAAAAAAAAGACCTAAAAAACCAAAACTAGAAAAAAAAAAAAAAAGAAAAAAAAGAAGAAGAGCAGAAAAGACACGGCAATAAAGTGCACAGGGTTTTGTTGACACAGAGCTCCTTTCTAAGTAAAGCTCAGTCGTACAGTAACAACACTCTTGTTAGCAGCAGTTGCTTCCACATGCCAAATCATGCAAAGGGGGAAGTGCGAAGGAGGTCGCTGCTAATTCTTCAGCCCCTGCAAAATAACTGCTGACATGAAATCTTCCACAATTGTCTTTGCAGGGTCAGGATACAGTTTCAAGGCATCCCAGAAAGTATGAGCCACTCCAACGAACAAAATGCACACATGGGAGACATATGGTTTAATGAAGCGTTCATTTCTGACAATTCAAAGTGTGTAAGATACAGTTCTGGCCATTTAAAGTATGGTTAAACAGCCACTTCCAAACATGCTCACATAAACATATTTTTTAATTAAGACAAGGATGAACCACACAAATATCAGAGACATATGGACCCAGTCAAATTGTATTATTCAGGGTTCATCTTATTGTTAAATACATTCAACTTGAATTATATATTCCCCCATGCAAGGAGTCAGCTCGCAGCACTTCTCACAGCCCTGGTCTTACCGATGATCTGGATGATTTCTGCTAGCAGAACTCCATCTGCAATGTCCTGTTGCAAATCCTTGATCAACCGCTTGTGGCCAGATTTTGCTAGGTAGTGGTTAGCCCAGTCAGTGTAAATCTGTAGAGCAGAGAGGGGAGGGCAGAGGGAGAGGGGGAAGAGAGGAAAGAAGACAATAAAAATTCTTAAAACAAATGTTGGCTTGCAGACCAGAACTATTCTGGATCACATTCCCATTTAAAAAGCACTAAAGGAAACAATTTTAACGTTGTGTTTTTTGCCTTTTTTTTTTTTTTTTAACTGGCCATGCCCCTCCCCCTGCCATTCTCTGTTTTATTTTAACTTCAAATGATTCAGGCTGTTTCATGAGGGTTCAAACTTGCTGTGACCAAGCAAAATTCCCCTTATGACTGTAAAGAAAACTCCTGTCGTAAATCAGTCACATCTACCGCAATTCCACCTCCCACCGTGTTTCTACCTATACACACGCCCCACCGCCAACATTCACACTCTGGGGCTGCCTAAGAGAAAGTGATAGCAGAGACGTGTGCCTGTGTTTTGGTAAGAGCTCATCGGGTTGTCGCCGGCAATCCCGCGCCTGGCGATGCCTCTGTGACACCTTCTGCAGTAATCACCACATCCCGCCATGCAGGGACAGGTCGTTTGTCCCCTCGCCTACGGTTCAGCGTGCTGTAATGTGCACAGAGGAGACTGAGAGCGCCAGATGTACAGTAGTCATCGCTGGAATTAGAGTATATATTCTGGAAATACGCTGCGTCCTTTCTCCGCCAAAAGAGGAGCGGGGGGGGGAAGGGTGAGACTGAGCAGCACCAAATACTTAGTAACAGGCAGCACAAAAATGGCAGTTATCAACAAAAGGTTGAAAAGGACCAGCTGAACTACATCCTCCAAAAGAAAGGAGGAGGGCGGGTGTAAGAGAGAGGTTGCAGGCATTTCATAAGGCATATATGTACGCGGAGAGAGCATTTGGTAATACCTACAGCGTGCACGCAAGGGGAACCAGGTTTACTTATGGTGAGATAAGAACAGACACCTTTACCTATGTACCGAAGGAAGAGTGCACCCCAAGAGGTGTTCACACCACCCCGGGGTGTCCCAGCACCTTCACCTATGTACCGAAGGAAGAGTGTACCCCAAGAGGTGCTCACACCACCCCGGGGTGTCCCAGCACTAGCAGAGCTTGGCGCGGGGGTATCTGGAGGGTATCAGAGGCTCTGGGCAGCCAGCCCTGGCTCCCTTGTGTGGGGTGTCTGTGCCCTCTCTCCCCACCCCAGAAGAAAGGCCTTGTACAGACCTTCCCGCTACCATAGAAAGGTAACTACTGAAAGACGGTATATAAGTATGACAGCATCACTAAGTAAATATAATATCCAAGGTTCTTTCTCTGCTGAGATTATTGTTTGAAAATGTTGAAACCTCTTCCATAAAAACAATATGAGCTCACTTTACAAACATTCTTTTATTTAACCTCACAGACTCTGGGGAGGAAGGGGTCAGAATCCCATTTTGTGAACAGATAAACAGAGGCCAAAGCCATTGACTACTTGATTAGTTCACCAAGGCAATCTGTGGCAGAGCCAGAGCAGGAAAATGGATGCAATTCCCAGTCCAGAGTCTTACCCAGAGAACCAACATCCACTTTCCACCCAGCAAAAGTATCACTGCTCAGTCCACATTCACACGCTAGGGACTCCTTCGCTACCTGAATACCTTTGTCACAGATTTTCTCCCTCATCATTGTAAGAGATGCAGAATTGTAACTTGTTTGGTCTACCCTATTTCTTCCCATATTTCTGCAGGTGGATCACCACCTGGTTTGCCATAGCTTTCTTGACAGCTTTAGAACTTTAGATAACTCCACTTTAGATTCTACTTCGACAGAATTAAACTGTGGAAGCCGATTTGGCTCTCCCATAGCCAAAGGATGCTGCTGTTAGATGGGGCCCTAAATTTCCCTGCTGCACCCAGAAGTCTGCTTCGGTCATCTGTATTTTCACTGACTGATATTCTTTTTTTGCTATTACAGGTGAGTGACATGAAAGGCTCCACTAAAATGGTTTTTAAAGCCAACTGTAGCTAAGAAAGTGTTTCTTCAAGTGTATAACCAGGTACAATGAATGCTAATGTGGAGTCTCTAAAGAGTGTATGAACACATATTTAGAACAATATGAAATCGTGATGATAAAAGACGCATACCACACCCATAGCATCATGTATTCCCTACTACTAGTACTTCAATTTCAGTCATTCTTCTAAAGTAATGTCTCAGAAATATTCTCTGAGCTATTTGTATAAACAGAGCTATTTTGTGTATTGCAGTGAAACTGATCCACTGGAAGATACAGGCTTTAATACCCACTAATATTATTTTAGGTTAGTTTCACATTACAAATAAAAATACTTTACCAAGCATTTCCTTTTTCATTTGTCACACCCACACATAATCTGGTGTACCAATCCTAATTTTGACTACAATTTGAAGTATCCTCTCACTAAGCAGCCAGGGAAATTTCATTCAAGCAGCTGCTTTGCAAGTATCTAGTATTCGAAGAATGGACTTCACCCACCCATCCATCCCCTTCATAATTTTCTTTTCTCATTAACTTAAAAGTGACAAACATAAAGAATGTACACAGTGTTTTGTAAACAAAAGTTGATAATCCACATCATCCCAAAACTTTACCGATAGTCAGTATTTTGACAGTCATGCAATAGTACCAAAAAAAAAATCCTGGGAGGAGGCAGAGGTCAAAGAACACTTTTTTCACTTCAGAAGTATTAAAAAAATAATCAAAAAGGCAAAGAGTTGTTGGCAGAGACAATATAGCAAACCAACACCCAGTTGACAGTGGAATGTCACACTTAATTTCCTCTCTTTCCATGGGGATCACCACTTGCTTCTGTTTCCCCCCTTCCCTATAGGATGCCCTTCTCATTCATCTCATTCTTCCAGGGACCCAACTGCTCAGGAGTCAGTTGTAAAAAATGAGAAGCATGTAGATAGACACATGAAATTATAAGAATGTACACATGCCACTATATTCTTTTTACATGAAATTCTCTGCTCCAAATATCAGGGGAAATAGAGAATCCCCCCTCCACAGTTTTAAGTATCAATGTAACTAGTAGAAAGTAAGTATCAATGTACCTTGTAGAAATTTTATCTTAAACTCCTCAGGAAAACATAAAGCTCCCATGTGCATCACCATTGACAATGCTCAGTTTGCAAAGGACAGAAAAAGCATGCAGAACAGAAGATAAAAAATCAGTAATTTCATGCAACAGTCTGCTTTTTATGAGAGGTCCCCTTCCATTGGGTGCTGAGCACCTCTAAAGAGGAGCTGTGTATGCTCCCCCTCTTTTCAGAACTAGCAACAGATCATATTGTCTTGCACTCATTGTGCAGTAACATTTCCCAAAAATCCTCTTATCTTAGATTTTTCAATGACGAGGCTGTTTCAGAGAACACAGACGTGAGGGTTAGCTGTTGCAACACTTCCTCCCCTCTCCACTGCTTGCTCCAGTAACCCTGCCTTACAGCTACACACTGGGCCGGGTTGCTGACTTACTCATTTCCTCTCCAAGCTTCCTCTCCTACCACCCCGCTTTACAGGCACGTCTGACCGGGGAGTTTTCGACTTCAATGCTCGGCTCTGGCCGCTGACAACGAACGGGAGAGCCGCTGTTATCTGCGACGCGGAGGACCGGTCTCGGCAGCACGATAACGGAACAGACCCGATCCTGTGTTTGTGTGGTCCGAGCCCCGTCCCGGCTCCTGGTGACTTAACCGGTTGCAACACGAAACAGGATTCAGCAGGGCAATCCGAGCTCGGGCACAGCCTGCTCATGTTAACGACGGTTTCCCCTAGCATTCCTCAACCGCTCGTCATGCTAAACCTTCAAGAGAGTAGAGGAAATAAACTCTGATACCCAAATATAGTTATGAACTTCACCTCGATACTTCACATGTAGCTATAAGGAGCAGAGTAGAGCTGCTTGGCAGGATCCGTAATGAAACAATACGCTTCGTAATGCGGTGGTTTAACGGAGTGAAAAAGAGAGAACATCTCACAGGTTACTGCCTTTCTTAGAAAATTCTTTAATCATAAACTGTGTGATTAGACAGTGCTATAATGCCTCCTCTTTAAAATTAATGCAGAAATGTTACCACCCACAATCAATGTCAAATGGGAAATGTCAGATGGATTTCAGAAGTACAGTCAGCCTAATGCAATAATAATGCATGACACTTTGTTAGCATCCTCCACAAAATCATCTCAACATGCTTTCCTGGCACAAATGAGACCACCTCTACTATTTATTATTCCTGTAGTTGTGGGGAAACTGAGGTATAAAGGCTTTCTCAGTGGATTTTTTTCTTTTTAATGTGGCTCACTCAAGGGAAAACAGAGCTGGGAATACAACCCAGATACTCTGAGTTGCAATCATTTATTCTATATGCTTTTTTATCGGGCAGTTTTATAAATAGGCTTGGTGGGAAAATGCATATTCCAAGAATCAGGATCCTTCTGCATATTTTTGTTTGCTACAGAATATAGAGTTTCAGATCTGAAAATGGTCTCCTGTTGCTGCCGAGAAGACAGCTTTCCATACTTAGAGTCTGCCTCTGTTCCTCCCTTATGTGCCAATGCTGCTGTTTAGGAAGAACAACAGTTGCTGCCAACTGAGTTATGCCAAGACCTCGTGACACATTTCCATGCCATTTAGGATGATGGGTTATATTTGAAAAATATTTCAATATTTCTCAACTATATGAAAAAGTTTCCTTCCTAGATCTGTGGGAATAAACAGACAGTACCCAGTTCTCATCACTTGTCCTTTAAAATACTTTCTAGGAGACAACTGCATCCTCATTCATTAGCATGAAAGAATTGAAATGCTGTCCCCCAGTGCTCACTCTCGTACTCTCTTCTGTGCACCATACCACCCTAAACACCTTTTGGGATGGGGAGGCTTTTTAAGAACTCCATTTCTTTTTAAGAACTCCATTTCCCAAAAGGAATCTGTAGGCAACAGCAAGCTTCCCACAGATTTTTCTTTCCTCTTTATCTTGTAGCAAACAAGAGTTGGAGAAATGGAAAGAAAAGTTATCTATTACAAAAAAATATTGCTAGCAGTATACCTGGGTTGCAATGGTTATAGCAATACACAATACTACTTTTTAGCACAGCAGGATTGTCTTTTATTCAATGTTTGAATTATATCAATACATTTCATAATGCCTTTTTTTTTCTTTAAAAAAAAATTGGAATAAAGGAAAATGAAACTATTAAAAAGCCCTGACACCACAATTTTAACAGTCAGCCAAAGTGGAAATATGGCACTGTTAACTCAATAAAAGGGCTATGTGACTTTCTAGTGTAATGTATTTATTCTGCTTAAAATGTTGCCATTGGAGACAACCGATAGTTGATAGCACTTAGAGCTTTTCGCCCATAGACACTCATTCAAATCATGCTTGTAGAAGAAGAGATTGATGACTTCTTTCTGTTGCTCTCTAGTATGCTACAAAATGGGCCGTAAAGGCTGTATATCTATTTCCCGAGCGAGTTTCCAGTGTGTGGCCTACCCTGGATGTTGAATACCCAGCAGAGCCTACGTAACAGTCCCAGAGTCCCTGATGAAGAGGATTGGCCAGAGGAGAAGGCACGACCGCAACTCTACTTCAACGTAGCTATTCTTGGCTAATAAATTGTGGGTAGCAAAACGCGTGTTGGAGTGTCTCTGAAGCTGCTTGTGTTTATAAAGAGAAGCTGGGCAACGCATTGACTAGTGTTAGAATAGGGTGACGAAATCAGATTGCAAAGAGACGCCTTTCTCCTTCCCACTGTCTCTGCGCTAAGGAAAATTTAACGGGAAGGCAGGATCTGACCTTTTAAATATTTTCTTATTGAAGGTTATTTCTCTGGGTTGCAAAAGAATAATTTCTTAGTTTCAGACCTCCACTTAGCATGGAAAAGGGCTAACTTTGAAAACAATGGTTCACATTTAGACTGCCATTAAGAGACAGACCAAGCATCCGATTTATATCCGGATTTAACGTACCATAGAAAACACACTGCAACTCATTTGCTATAAAGTAAGGCTGGGGGCTGGGGGTGGCACTTTTTGTAACATTAAGCAAATTACATGAGAAGGAAAAATATTTATACAATTAAAAATATATGGCCAGAAAATGAAACTAGAATGACTTAATTTATAGGCAAGATGGAAGCCAATGCATTTCATTTAACAAAATGAAATGAGTATTAAATGACATTCCACAAACCCTGTTTCTAAATCCCACTGAGCAAATGAGAACAATTATGAGTTAAGGACTAGAAACCATTTAGAGGGATGCATACCAATTAACCAAAATGTCAGAATCCCTATAGCATGATTCTATTTTGTAAATAGCAGCATGTATCCATCAACACTACTCAGTAATTTTCAGATAAAAATACAATTAAATAAAACTCCAATAATCCCAGCTAAGAAAACGAATAGAAACAATACTCTTCAACAATCACTGGCAAGCTTTAGATGACTTACCCAGCTTTAAGGGGGCTGTTTTATATTTCCAAGTTTCACTTACAGTTTGTGATCTAATCACCCAAGTAACATTTGTACTGACTTAACGTGCTCTCTTTCTTCCCATTTCTTACCAAATCCCAACTCAGAATTAATTTAATACAAGTGTTTGACGCCAATATTCACCAATGGCACAGGGGCAAGACTTTTGATGCATCTGTGCCAGATGAAAGGTAACAGTATAAGCCTCTTTGAGCGTAAGGTTTGCTAAGTGATTTGTATCAGTTAAAAATCAGTGAAACCGTTAAAAATCCACCTCTTTATAGAATGAAATGACTTGTTCATCCTTTGAAAAGAATCATACCGATTTGCTTTACTGTTTAATCATATCGTTTTGTTTATTGGCTTATGGCAGCTACTCTTCAGTCCTGTGCAATAGCAACACAGTACCACAGGAAGGAGCCAGATACTCATCCTGCAGCTGCAGAGGACCCAACCAGACAGCTGCTCCTCTGCAGGCTTGTGCTGCTGCGAAGCGATACTTGTTAAGGGAGCAGCACCAGCCTCAGTATTAATACTGGCCTTGAGCTTCCTGAATTAACGGGAGGCAATACTAAGTGCTACACAGAGCAATCCTCCAAAACAGCCAACCTTGAGACTTTCTGTTACAAATGCTCCATATACTTGCCTGTGCAACTTTGGAATTATTTCTTGTATGTGTTTTTTAAAGTACGTTTCAGCATCTGTTTAGTGAAAGTACAATAAAATACAAGACCTGTTATTCAATACTACTTTTACATAAAACTTTGATTCAAACTAATATCTCAGTTAACTTTATTAGAGAGAGGAAGACCAGGATTCCCTGCTGAGCATGTTACACCTAGAGACACCACTCAGAGGGTGAATCTGGCTGAGCATTGTAGTTCAGATAAGGAATGTGCTTTTAAAGGCAGTGCCCTATCACTTGTGCTCTCTCAGAGCTCCCCTTCACATGAAATGAAACACAGAGGTGTGCTTCAAGAGCACGCTGAATGCACTCCATTCACTAACTGGCATTTAGTCCATGCAACAAAACGAGAACTAATCCAAGTAACCCTCCATCCCCAAAATGTGTACCTTAGGTGCTGGTTCCTTGGTACCAAACTGGTTTCCCCTACAGAGCAACCCTTCCGGCTAATGTTGACACATATGTGTCCCAGAAGTGATGAGGGAGTATGTGACAGAAGAAGCTGCTGACTCTCCTGCATGGTGGGACATACACTGAGATACTTCTGTAACTCGTGTGATGCTATAGTAGTGACAAATGTAAGAGGAGGACATGCTTTGGGCTTCATAGTGGTGATGTGTGAAGAAATTAATTTAATCAAAAGGACAGTGCCAGCATTCTTTAACAGAAATAAATGAACTGAAATATATCATAGAATCATAGAATGGTTTGGGTTGGAAGGGACCTTAAAGATCATCTAGTTCCAACCCTCCTGCTGCGGGCAGGGATACCCTCCACTAGACCAGGTTGCCCAAAGCCCCATCCAACCTGGCCTTGAACACTTCCAGGGATGGGGCATCCACAGCTTCTCTGGGCAACCTGTTCCAGTGCCTCACCAACTGGAACTCCATCTCTCTCCTGTATGTGCACACACTCTTGAACATCATCGAAGCCTGCCCAAAGCTTGAGTTGTGGCTGTCTGTGACAGTTCCTGGCTAAAGAGGTCTCCCTTGGAAGAAACAGCTGATTTGGGAAGGAGCACCTGTGCCCGTCCAAAGGAAGAAGGGTAGAAAGAAAACCATATTTCTACTTTTCTGGGCATTCAGGATAGCAATGATGGCCCTCCACACCAGAGGCCCCATTCCATTCCCCTGAATGAGACTTCCTATACTCTAAATATGCATGAATCTTACGTCTCATAAATGTCTTGTCACTGCCAGGATAAGTTTCATGACTAGTCCTGCATTCACTTTAATAAATAAACCCACAGTAAGCAATGTTAAGTTTTCTGTAAAGGGAAAAATGAACTGAATTTGCAAAGATTTCCTTTGTGGCTGACCAATATCATGACAACACAGAAGAGCAGAGAAAAAAATTCTACAATCTCAGATCTGACTGGAAATCACAAAGTAATTTGCAGAAAAACATCCTTGCTTTGTTAATGCCTTTTTTGTTCACAAGCAAGAAGCTACTCTTGGTATCAACTAGACCATTCCTGGATGGAGTGGGCACCTGCCTTAGCAAAGCAGCAACAGGGTTCCTCACATGGAGCTGAGGAGATTCCACTGTGAAACTACTCCAGATTTTCCATCAAAGCTCATTTTAAGGATTTATAACTTGGACAGAGACATTCTTTCCACACTGTGATTTGGCATTAAAGAACTTGGCCCGGGGATCAAAATAACCCTCTTTTCCAGCACTTCTTTTTAAGTGCGGGAAGGCAAATTTCTGATATATAAAGATACAAAAATATTAAGATATACTTTTGTTCTTTTCTTATGAGAAAACAGTGGCAAATAAGACTGCAACTAGCTTTAAATATAAAGTCTCCTTCTAGCTGGTAATTTTTGAGGCTTAGAAACTGATTTGAATTGTCTGGTTTCCTCTCATGTGGAAGAATGGCTTTGCAAATCAAAATAAACAAAAAAACCTGTTTGCTTTCTGAGCTACATATTTTATAACAAGACACTCTAAGTCCTGCTTAATTTTTCTCTGGGCTTTGATGTTTAAAAGTTGTTTGTCACCAACTCTATGATTTTAATATCAATAAATGTGTTGCACACATTCAGCAGACCAATGTCTGGTCTGTTTAGACCAGAGGTGCTAAAGGTAACACAACATTAATATTAAGTAAATATGTTAATTATTTCAAGCATAAGTGATCTCAGCCTCTTCTTACTGTCATTAATTTCTGTTAAAACTGGTCTTGGTGGTGAATGTGTGAGTGGTAATGGTCATGTGTGTGCAATCTTTTTGCCTTTTGATAGCTAGCTGAAGCTTAGGGAAATTAAATTGTGCTTACACAGATGACACTCCACACACAAACTTCTTCAGTTCAAGAAATGTAAAACAGTGTTTCAGGACTTGAAAGACTAAGAACACAGCTCAGTACAACAGGAATACCACTTTAGGACTTATTTCCCTTTGATCGCTATTGAAAGCATTGTTCATAACAAAGGCCTGCCCATTCTAATGATAATACTTAAATTAACAATCATCCAGCGCAATAAATTTTATGTATGAAGTAAATTCTACCAGTCAGCAATCTTAAATAACAAAGAGAAGATAATAATCTTATCATAGCTTTGACAACAGAAGACTTCTCATCCCAAAGGACATTCAATATTACAATCTTTCTCATTTAACAAAAGTCCTGTCTCATATACAGCTTTTGTAACACAACCAAATCTGGAAGGATCATACAAAGGAAAGAAAAAGGTTCTAGATTCCTACCAAAAATGTTCTCAACACCCTTAATTTCTATTATAAAAGAGTAATCTGCCTAAACACCTCTAGTGAAGGCTCTGGCTGCACAGCACATGGAAAGACGCAGTGTCTCCAGAAGGGAGGTCCTTATGACCTGGGGACTGTCCTTCATCTGTGTTCAATCTGCAGTCTCCCATGCAAATCTTCTAACATATATCCCACCTTTTGTTTTCTGCTACACACTTCTATAGGGCTGTGGCGCCCCTCAAAGTAACATGAAAGATACGTGATTCATGACTCAAAACCTTCCCACCTCTGATTTACCACTGAAGACAACAAAAGTCCCCTCTTAGCTCAGTATTAAAACAGCAACCTCAAGATTCACTCCTGCCAAAAAAAAAAAGGAAAATAAATCTAGCAACAGTTAAACACACCACTTTTAATTAAAGAGTTTTTTAATACCAAACTAGCACATTCTTATGCTGAATACTGACATACTGATACATAAACTTCAGGTCTGAAGGAGGTTTAGATAATGGATAATAATTAAGATGGATAATGATCTGAAGTTTATATGTAGTCCCTTCCGTTCTAAGATCGCAAAGCCATTTATGAAGGATCAGGGCTTAGTTATGTAAAGAACCACCCTGACAGAAATGAACATTCAAGTTATTTACTGAGGTTTTGAGACAGGTAAGGTTTATAGCTCTGCTCACACAGACACCTTTGCATAAGCACTGGATCCTATTGCTTCAAACTAGCATCCAAGCTACCATATCTGTATCTCTCCTCCTACAAACAAGATGCACATTTTTTGCTTCTTAATGTTATATCACAATAATATGATGTGAATTTTAGGGCACAGAAAGAAATGAGCAGAACATGTGGAACTGAAAGCTGTCAACCACTTCCAAGTCCTGGACACACATGCAAACTAAAGGGCTGGTCATCACTGACTCCAGGCACAGACAAATACAAATGAAATGATTTGTTGGAGTCTACTCCATATCTGGAATAGCAAGAGGCTGATGCCTGAAGAAAAGAAAGGTCTTGAGAGAGCTGTGTGAAAATGGAAGCTCAGCAACTGCCTGACTTTTTTTTTTTCTTCACCCTACAGCCACCACCTGACATGTAAGTACAAATGGTGCTATTAGCTCTAGGCATATGGTGGGGTTTTTTTACTTCACGGCAAAACCCATATCTCTTAGGACACAAAACAGTGGGTGCTTTTGTGTTTGAGGTCTGTTCGCTGGGTCCTCATGACTGGCCCTACACGGGCACCCACCACCCTCTTCCTCAAGGGACTGCTCTCCACATCTGCAACTCTTCACTCACTATCTTATGTTTCCTCTTAAAATACACACTCTAGTGATACCCTGTCTCTTGGATAACAGACTAGAAATGAAGGATAGGGATTGACTAGCTCACTTTAAAGGGTCACTGCCTTTAAATTTAATTAAATCCATATCTTCTACCTCCCACACAATCACCCCCTGGGACTAAAGGCTTCTGTAAAGGATTAGGAAGGGGATACTCTCATTGCAGCCACACCATTATGCAGAAAATAATTCAAGATTTGGGATCTTGTGAGCAGGAAGCAGAGGATGAAGAAGAAAGGAACTCACTGAAAACACAAACAAATAACTCTGCTGGCTAGAGATTACAGCGCTCATTTTGGACAGAGGAGATTGTGCTCCAGCCTTTCCTTCCAAGAGCCTTTCTGTATTTTGTCTTACAAATGTAAGCAAGAAACAGAAATGATCCTAGTAAAAGGGGCATCATGTGTCCCTAAACCAGTAGCCTACCACTCTGTGTCCCATCCCATGTTATGCTCAGCTGTTTTCTCGGACCGTGGTGCAGGACGGCACTAATGGCACCACTAACTCCTCAGGTCGCTCTCTCTGAGAAGCACTCCAGGAGAGCCCACGCAGCTGCTTTTATCGTACAGAAGCAGGTGGAGGATTACTTTGGGGACTTCTGTTGACAGCTCTCCATTTAGTCTACTTTTTTAGAACAAGCGAAACTGCTTTTTCTGACCTTTCCCATTAACCTTCTAACTCCCTGATAAAATAATAAGAAAAATATTTGATCATACTAGATCTTTTTAATTATTTTTAACAGGAAACAATTATTGCCAGTGAATAATAAAGATTTCATTCTGTAACACTGGGTTGGTTTTTTTTTGCCAGCTCTAACTTTTTCTTCCAGTAGGCAGGTGCTTATTTCACCTGCCCTTTAACGAAACCTTGCTGGTAAGGTGCTTGACTCTGTTGAGCCAACGCAGCTTCTGAGCATTCTCAGAAGTACAATTTCACATCAGTAAGATCCTTAATGTAAAAACCTGGGATGGCTATGGATGGACTACAAGTGCTGCCAAAATAGGCAGCTGCTGAGTGGGAGTTCTGAGGATGAGAATGATGGATATAGGCACCTAAAATGCAAGTGAGGTAGTCAGAGGAACATAAATTCTTTGGGGGGAGAAGGGAAGGTCATATTTCAGGAATTACTGTACAAAGGATATCCTTTGTTAAAAGTTCAACCATTTGCTACATTATTTAGTGCATAAAATAAGTATGGAACAGAACAGTCCTTAAAACAAGTTTTTCCTTAAATTCTTACAGTTGTTCTTGAAGGCCTCTGATAATAGAGGATTGCCTTTTTTAGTAGGACTTCGTGAATGTCTCTCATTTTGGATGGTAATCTAAGGAGAAATGCTTTGGAGGAATCTCCTGAAAACATAGAGAGCCCTAATGCATTTTTATTCTTTTTTTCTGAAGAATTTATACATTTGGGAACTACAAGTTGGAGTGAAAAGTGAAGTTTGAAATTTTATCAAACTGATGTACCTCTTGAGTTGTGCTGTCCCACAGAAAGGCTCCTCAAACATTGCACCAGATAACTTTCTTCTCAACTTCCCCGGGCAGGTTCATGCTACTTCACTATCAGTAATAAAATCCCATTCTTACATCAATGCTTCATTTTATGTTAGTCATTATCTTATTACAGGTTATAATGGTATTGGCATTATCTGCCTAATAATTATTCCTGAGTCACAGCAGTAAAACTCTTTTAAGTCTCAAGCTCTGATCTAGAATCTGCTGAACCACTTAAGTTTCATCTGTGTCTCTTTGATTGAAAAAAAGATGTTCCATACATTAAAGAAGGATGAAAGTGGGCAAATGGCTTTTCTAGTGTGTTCTTTTATAGCAAAACAAGCCCAACTCAGCTAGACAGATTTAAGTGAGTCTCTCCCAAAATATTATGTATCCCTCTCTTGTGTAGATGAATGTACCATATTTCTTCAAATCCACAGAAGTATTCTCTTATAAACAGTTATTTATACCACAGGTGACTTTGGTATACGTCAAACTTGCAAGATTTAGATCCCCAAGGACCAGTGTAAAAATACTGAAAATACTATAGCAAAATACATACTCTAGCACATGAATTATAAAGTATCTTGTCTTGTAAGCCACTAAAAAATATTAAATCCTAAAAATTATATTTAAAGTGTTCACAATGACACTCAGTGATACAACACAGACCTGTAAATAATTGTCTTAAGAACAGGATATTTCAGTTAATTGTGTTAGCATGCTCCAAATTCCAATCACACGACAGCCGCAGTGATACACAGGGCACATGACAATACTGCATAATCAGCCTTGCAATGATGTTGAACCAAAAAACTGGCCACAGAATAAGGAACCCATCTGAGTTTATCTGATGTGAAGCAAACGTTATCTAAAAACGGTAACATGTACATATAATTATATGTTGTCCATCTTTGCAAAACAGATGTTTACAAGTTTACTGGGCAGTGAAGTTTACATGAGAGGTTCACAGATGTCCTTCAGCAGTTACTAGGTAAACATTTTTTTAAAAAAGGGCAAAACCCCACAACTTACACTTTGCATCTGGATGGATGTTTTAGCTTGTGCTATGAAAACCTAAAGACCCAATAAGAAAGCCGAGACTTGAGAAAATTTCTTAAATCCACAGGTAGATAGCATGGTTATCATCTAATTGTTTTAGCTATATATATGCCAATCACTGAATATACACTACATAAGCAGAGTTCATGAAGAATCCTACAACTGAATGAATAGCAAGACAATACGCAAGGAGGCTACAAAATCTAGGGAAGGTGTGATGTTGGAGTACTACTTGTAGAGTTGTGCAATTCCTCTGCTGTGTGCACACCCCTCTTGGTGCTCTTCAGGGGAACGTGCAGTGCAAACACCTCAGACTAGTTACGCCTTGCCCAGTTTCTTACGCCATTTATTCAACTGACTGGACCATCTGAATTTGGCACAAGCCAGTCTTTTTTGTGGAAAGATTCTGTCAGAATCTCAGTTTGCAGGGAAACCCAAACACTTCTAAACAAACATCATGTTTTTATTCACTCAAAGTCAGGAGGCAGAACAAAGGCTTAAAGCAACAAACAGTTTTCTTTATTTCATTGCCTAAATTTTCAACGTTCCTTGAAAGCATTCGTAGAGTCACTTCAGGCTGTTCTCTATTCCTGGCTGGAAGGTGCTGGCTCCTGGCCTCCTGTCACTGTGACCGTGGAATTTTTAGAGAGCCATGCCCGACACAACATGGCCTGGCCTGCTCCAAACCTGCCCACGTGCCCCTTGCAGGAGATACGGCCTCTTAAACCCTGAAAGTGGTCCATGGGGAGCCTGGAGCTGCAGAGCCCCTGTATTCAGCTCTCCTGAGTGAGCAGACTGGAAGCGCTCGGTCCCTTTGAACACCACATCTGCTTTTGTAAAAAGCCTCAGCAACCTTTCAAAAACACTATTTATGCAATTTGTGTCCTTCTGTACCTACTAGCTCTTAGTGATGCTTCTCCTTTCCAGCACCACCCTCTTTAAGCCTTAGGATGCCCTTTGATCTTAGTCTCTTCACTTTGCTTTGGGAAGAGGAAACTGCCCTCAGCCTGGAGAAAACCAAGATAGAAAATATCTCCTAATAATTACTTCTCCTATTTTTGCATGAAAGATTATTTTGCCTTTACTTTGCTTTTGCCACTTTGTTCCTTTAACACATTCATTAAGGTAATATGAGGGACAAATACTATTAAAACCCCCCCCGCCAGCCATAACTACCCGGCAGCAGATGTAACAACCTATTCAAGTCAAAAGCTGTAAACTGCACGTAAATATAGAAAACACCTAAAAGATAAGAAAAAAACCCAACCAACAACACTTCTCATCATACTCTTATCTGATGAGAAAGTTGAGGAGCTATGGCACTGCAGTAAGGACAGAACTTGTATTTGGTCTTACCTTTAAGCCAGAATAAGATCAGCTCTCAAACACTTTGCTCACCTCAAAATATCTTCCTGCAGAACTGTTTTGTTTTCTGTATACTAATACAAGGCTACTTACTGTAAGTATTTTTTTCAGCTACTTTTCACAGATGCCTTAAAAAATAGTCCATTAATTCATGCAGGGCTGCTGTATGATGTGTTTTAAGTATTAACACAAGGAGGGAGTATTTCCTATGTTACCAAACACTGAGAAATAAGAAAGAAAATAATTAAGAAAGAAGATATCCTTTCATCAAAGCTCCTTATATCAAAGGTTTCATTGCTCTTCTTTCCCTTATGAGAGAAGGCTGATATCTCTTAAGATGTCTCTCTGAAGATATGTCTAAATTAAGAGATAAGGTATATCTCTAAGAGACAGCTAAGCACACAGTTTTGCTTGGAGCAAAGGCAAATGCAAGGCCTCTCAGAGATTCAAACAAGTTTGGCAGAATGACTTCGTTTGTTAAAATTGTTTTGGTTGAGATGATTGACAAAGAAAAACAAAAAAGAGTTGACTAGAAGAAGCAGCGACAAAACCGAGGAACAGAAAAACCACTGCAGAAAAACAAAAAGCACAGAATTACCTGAATAGTATCAATGTGCAGAATAAATAAACATTTCGTGTTAAGGTTATGAATGAAACAATCTTGGGATATGGGCAAGGAAATTGCCCCAGATTATTTGTTGGGTTGGGTTTTTTTTTGTTCCTTTGAAGATAGAAGGGTATCCTAAGTTCATGTAAGGCAGAAAACGGTATTTAAAAATTCCTCGGGTTTTTTTTCCTTCTTCTGGGAATAACTGACTAAGATCTGAAATTTTTACTAGCTGTTCAAGTCAAAGGGTTAGCAATTTACTTCAGTAAGTCCATTTACCAGCAGTATACCCAATGTCATCACGTCAAGCACAGGCAAGATCCTCTTAATTCCCACCAAGAATGTCCAACTGCAGCATGTACTGATGCAAAAAAATAAATAACGTTCATCTCCTCACAGAGTTAAAACACATTCATCTGTTTTCAGTTGGATCTTTCATTAAAATGTCTGGTGTTTGGCCTTGTCCTACCTGTACCACAAGAAATCAGAAATAGCTCTACTAAGGATAACATAAACAGAAGGATTTTTGCATTTAGGGTAAGAAGTAGGGCCTGGAGCTAAACAAACAAACAAACCACATGTCCCTTTGGCACTGTTGCACAAATGGAAGTGTTCATCACAGCTTATTGTAAACTTATGGTACTAATGAGTATCTGATGCCCTGTCTTGTTTGCAGATACTTAAAAAGCCGACTTGTTTCTACAAGTCTTCAATTGCTTCACTAACGCCATTCAAAACTTTGCAGTGCCCTGATCCTTTCTCTAATGGAATTGGGTGGTATGAACTGCTTTCCCTAACTCTGCCATCTGTGCCAGGCATCAACAGTTCCTCATCGGTTCAAGGCAAGCAGACGAAGCCCAGCACCCCCAAAAGCACAGCAAAAGCTGGGAAGGGAGCTCTGGGGGCAGGGGGTGACTCAGAAGAAGCACTGAGGTGCAGGACGTGCCGTGACTAACCATAGTGGGGAAGGAACGTCACCTCCCGCCCCCACATCAGGCGAGTCACTCATCCGGAGCTTAATGACACGGAGGATGAAGGGCAGCAGTAGCAGCAGGCATTTACACAGGAAGGGATCTCTGGAAAAGCAGGGCTGCATCCAGCAACAGCACATATTCCCAGCTCAGTCCTCTTGTGCCCTCTGCTGCTCCCATACCTGAGCAGCTCAGATTGATCCACCAACTAATGGCAATGGAATATATTGAAGAATATATACCTTGCATAACTATCCTGCAATACTTCTGAGTTTTGCATATTTGTTTATATATGCGTATTCCATTTATATATGCATATATGCATATTCCATACCGGTTTGTCTGATATGGAAATGAAGACAGCTAATCACTTAAAGTCAGTAGTATTTAGAGACAAGATAACTTCATCCAAAATGCAGGCATCTAGCCTGAGGTGAGCATCTAGGCTCCATCAACAGTCTGTGCCCAGAGAAACAGGAAACTATGAAGCAGGGTAACCCTTGCAGGAGCCTAATACAAGGAGAATGAATTCCTTTCTGAAGATGCCTTTCAATTACCATGAAAGTAACCTAGAACACCAGCTTAAGTTAAATTCCTAATTTTTAGATGATGAAAATCAGTGATACTAATCCCACCTGCAGTGCTTAACTATCTTCAAACTCAAACTTTGACTCTGTGGTTGACTCTGGAGGCATCTGACTATCTTTATAAGTGGAATAGAAGGATCTGTAGAAAGAAACAGTGTATAGCAGATCCTGTTCCTTACAGTTTTACTTTTAGTGAAATCCGTGCAAATCTATCTGCTGATTTCTACTGGGGCAAGACTGAACAGAGTATGCCTGTTCTGGATTGAATTGCTCCTGCAGAGGGACAGCAGGAATTTGCAAAGCTTGTAGAGATGGAACTGTTCCAGGAGGGGCACGCTGATTCCCTAAACATCCATATCTCACTCTCTTTGATTTGTTTTTCTAGCTCACAATCAAAAAACATCCCAGGCCTGGTACATATATTGGTATAAACAAGCTGGTCACCCATTCAAATAAGTGTACACATTATTTAGTAGAAACTGAAGGCTAGGAATAATGATACAGGGAGAGTTGCTCAGAATAGGATTTCATAATGTGGCAAGACCTCTGTTTGGGGGCTTATCACACTGAAGGAGGTGATATGGAGATTAACAAAGTGAGAATGCATACACATCTAACTAGATGCCTAATAATTCAACGCTTAAAGAATCCCCTCCCTCCCTGATGGCAGTAGCTCCTTGTTATTCTGGCATCCCAGCACTCTGGCCTCAAGTACGTTGCTGCTCACATCATCTTCCTGGCCAGCCACCTAACCCCATTAGATATTACTGTATCTTACCAGAAAGGCAAGATAACAAAGATGCAACACATCCACTTTTCTGTACTAAATATCTGAGAGTTACCAATTCGTCTATGTACCAATTCAGCTCCTTTCTTAAACTTTTTTTTTTTTTAAATATTAGCAAATGCACTGGAATAGAATTTGAAATACATCAATATAATGCAATATGAAGCTTAAAATCATTTAAATTTTGAGGATAAAAATCCTTACTATTGTGAAGACAGACATAAAAACATCTTATTTGTAATAAGGTGCTTTTTATCATCCAGGTCCCATTCTGAGTTGTTAAATATATCTTTACACCATAGCTTTATGGAAGCTAAAACATCCTATTCAAGTTTCCAGATTTCACTGCAAAGGCTCAGTTTGCCATTTCCATTTTAGGCTTTTGGGCAACTGTAACTGCTTTCAGTTTTAGACAAACACAATCAGGCTATTCCTATTCTACATATAATTTCTAATAGGCATGCATTAAACTTAGACCACCTTTTGGGAAACACTGAGATTAAATCTCACAGCCAAAACGTCACCGCGCTGCAGCAAAAGTCAAATAGCGCACTGTCAACAGTGTTAACCTGCTAGAGCATAGAAATGAGTCAACTGCTTCTATCAAGATCAGTTTATTCCATCTATGGAAATAAAAAACTAAATATGAGAAATAAAGTATCAGCAGTAAATTACTTTAGAGCTATCCATCCTTTCAATATAAAAATATAAACATGTCAAGCAGTATTAATACATTTATATGACATACATGGAGCACATACAGATGAACACAATAAATTGCTTTCATTCTCCTCTGATCCTGAGCCAGCTCTGTATCAGGCCAATATTTTGGCATTAATTAATGTAGCCTTAAAACTGCTCCACCTTGTGCCAGCTGCCTAAAGCGTCCTGTGGTTCTCACGAATGACGAGGCTGCGAGCAATCCGCAGTTACACCAGATCTACTTCACCTACTGTGGTGCTCCATGGTCAACAGCCCACTAGACCGGCTGTCCTCCCCAGGGCCCTCACCGAGTGATAACCATCTTATCTGGTGCTAGTGCTGCTCTGGATCCTGCCAAGTCTGACCTAAATTGTATGTA
This sequence comes from Balearica regulorum gibbericeps, assembly GCF_011004875.1. NCBI lineage: Eukaryota > Metazoa > Chordata > Aves > Gruiformes > Gruidae > Balearica > Balearica regulorum. The sequence goes on along the minus strand of NC_046184.1, from coordinate 43,318,818 downwards.
TCGTTACTCATCAATTATACAATAACGCAACCTTCAGAGTCCGGCGCTGGGGGAACACATTCAGGGAAAGGGTCATACGCTGATGTAGTGCTTTCAGCTCCATTTAAACAGTGCATACGTACATAAGTAAAGCTGCTGGTAAGCTTTATTTTAATGTAAATCCTTGCCGAGAGAAAGGGAAGGGAATTATCAGTGCAATTAGCTGTGATCCATTCAAATAGCAATGCCAACTTTTTGAAAAATCAATGATTTACTGCAAGAAATGTTCCCAGCCTGGCTTCCTAGGACATTTGTTTCTAGGCACACATTTTATTTACACAAGGGAAAACTCCTACGAGCATGTAAAAATTACTACCTTTGTAGACAAACAGGAACTGCAAGGTTCTTGCTATGCGTTTGTTTGTTACGCTGTGTACAAGTTAACAGCCTACAATTTGTGGTCACTTCTTGAAATAGTCACTCAAATGCCTAAATGAGAGTGAAAACTGGAAGGAGTATGATAAAAGCCACTATTAAGTGGCATCTGAGAGTATTATGGGGGTGGTGTATTTTCTTGGCTTGGATTTTTGGCAGAAAGAATCTGGAAAGGTTTATTTGGTAAAATCTGGACTCCATATATCTTTTCAATTGCCGAGTGTTTCACATGGGGTTGGAGCTACATCAGACTGCTCACAGCCAAGGAGATGTACGCTATGTCGACATCCACTTATACTGACAACTGAAGTGTTTCAGATTGCAGGAAAGAATGGCACTATTATCCCAAGACATACTGAAGAGGTAACTTACTGACATATGCTGACTTTTGTCGACATGCAGCTGTAACCGTTTTTCTGCCCTCAGTTTCCTTCTCCAAACAGTGGCGTCCTCTGAACAGCAGCAATTCCACTTACTGCCGGACTTGTTTTCTTCTGACCGTCCCCACACCCCCACTTCACTACTGCTTCAGGAGCACTTTTGGTCGAGTCATTTTGCACTTCAAAGCCACAGACGGTTACAAAACTTTATTATTAACTCTAAAGGGACTCTTTTAGGAGAAGCTTTACATAAACAAAATGTGTGGCATCCATAACCAGCTCAGAGCCATAGCATAGTCTAAACAGGTGCCTTTAGCCAACAGCATATATTTGTCATTGCAACTTAAACAATCCAGAATATAACACATGACATGCTATTAAAAAAAATCTTTTATTTTCAATACATAACATCCCCATTTACATCAGACCAGAATCAAGTATGAAATGAGATAATCAACTCTGTTCCACAAGGCTAACAGGATTAATAAAAGTACCTAAATGGCCTATGAATAAATCTATTGACAAACCTCCCAGGACATACTGTAAGCCAGAATCTCATTAAAGACGATGTTAAAATTTAGCAGAGCACCTGCTTCTCTGCTTGGAAAAAGTCAATATGAATACAGAGCAGCCAAAGAAAGGAAAAACCACCCCAAACCAGGTCAGAACTGCTTTCTCTGCTCCTGCCTTTTGAATGTGAAGCAAGAAATCAGTCTTGAACCATGAACGGACCACTGTAAAATGAAGAGATTTATCTCTGATTCTGACATATCATATAGAGTGTATACAATAAGAAACACATTTCACATTTGCTTGTTCATAATAGGAATTGAACAGTCTTGCCTTGTTACATTTTTAACAGCAAAACAAGTAAATACATTATGATAATCAGTACAAGTTAAGCTTTTTAAAGTTTTCTGTTTCAAAATCTTTACTGGCTTGCAGTAAATGTGTAGTTTCTCTCAATCTACTCAGCTAACAGGGGAGGAGGTTTTGCCATCAGGCAGAGGCAGACCCCAATCTACTTTGTTTTTTCTATATTACTGGTTACTGCGATGCCATACCATTTGGTAATATGAAAATCAGCAAGTCCCTGCGGATGTGTATGACACTGTTCTGTCAGTCAGTGATCTTTTACGAATTAATTTTAAATTAATCTTTCCCTATGCCAGAAATCATCCTTAATGGCAGACTGAAACTTAATGTTTAATACATTGGAATGCAAAATCCACTGACAATTATATACAGGACTGAAATTCAGTTCTGTGTTCCTACATACTGAGTACTCCATACAAGGGATTTTACCGTGGTTGTGCAAGTGGTACAATATTAGGAAATTATGAAAATTTCCAACTTCTAAAGGGAAGTGCTGCAGACAGGGAGATGAAAACCCAAACAAACAAAAATATTAATGTCAACAATGAAATAAACAAGTGAGATATACTTGTGGAAAGAGTGAAGGAGAGGCATAAACATTATGAAATGTTTTCCAAGGAAAAATTCTGACAAAAAAATGGGAGGAAAACCAAATGTCTGGTGGTCTGGTCTGTCACCTAAAAATCCCTCCTCAGCATTTGATCTTGGTCACAGCTCCGCCTGTTTAACTTGCTACCAAAGTAAGCGTGGCATGGTGCTTGACAGGCCCAAATATCATAGCATATTCAAATACAAAACCCCAATAATTTTCTTTTTATTGGGTATGAGGAAATATCTGCTGCACAAATAATAACAGGTGAACACATTGCTTTTATTCCTTCAAAATACGATGGAAATTCAAAGAACTGCAGTAAAGGCTGAACTGAAAATCCTGCTCTAGAAATACCAAGAATATATTGGTGTTATATACGATATATATTTTATAGTGTGTGTATATATACACTAGTGTATATATAATATATATACAATCTTACGACTTAGTACGTTATACTCATGAAACTGTAATAGCATCAAAGTACCCATCGATTCAGGGAAAAAAAAATCTTTACAAAATATATTTACCAAAAGTGAAAAAAATCAAAAATAGAATGCATACACAGGTAAGAAAAGCAACAGCTAGACACAAGTGAACAAGGGAAAAGTAAAACCGCAAATCTTGTCCCACCTACACAACCAGCTTCATAATTCAGTAAGAAAACAAATCAGAAAAGGGGGAAACCAGGACACTATGCCAGTAATGTGTTTTCGATGAAAAATTTTGTCCTGTTTTATCCAACGGCAACGTTCAAACACCTCACAAAGCAGGCCAGATGTTGGTTGGAGCAAACTAACAATGTGCCATGTATGTTTTTAGTCCATTCTATCTCTCATGGTATCGGCTGTTTTCCCCTAAAGCCTCCACACCGCATAGTCGGCTCCTGACGGGAAGAGGTTCCTCCCGCAGCTGAACGACATGGCTCCTTAAGCAGCCGCTGCTGCTACAAAAGCTCCTGAGCCCTTCTCATCACTAACAGCACTTTGCCTTGGCAGCACAACAGCTTGAATTTAAGGGCAGGACCTGCATCCTCTGCTTGGAAACCTGTGGAACCATCTGAATGTACACAGCTTGTCCATGCTCTCCCAAGAACAGCCTGCACCTTGTTATCATCAAGGTGTAGCATTCATTTTAATTGCGTGGAAGTTGAAGGCAAAGGAAAGCATAAGCTCTAATGTGAGGAGCTTGCAAGCTCATCTCGGACAGTGCCCATCTGAAGCACGGAGGCAAGGTTGACAGAATGAGGAGTGGTGCCTGGGGAGAGCGTACAGCATTCAGGTAATAGTAGCATCCCATTTCCAAAGTAAAATCTCAGCAACCTATACTAGAATCACTGTAAAAAGAAATAAAGTGGCAGAAACCCCATTTTTTGCTAATTACATTATTTCTACTCTGCCAGCTTAGACAATCTTACATGAGCTTCAAATTCTTTTCTCATCACACTGCAGGGCCAATCAAGATTGCTAAAAAGCTGACGAAAATCAAAGCTCAGTATTCTGTCCTCTGCAAGAACAACAAAGGACAGGCCAAAGCATCTTAACTTAGCAAGTAGAAGGAAAATGGTTCATGAAACTTAATGCTCTTTTGACATCTGGAATTTACACAAAAAATTACCTCTGCCTCCCAGTAGCCTGCCCAATCTCTGCAATTACACCAGCAATCTGTTGGCATCTGTTACGTTCCCCAAACGGCTCTTAGGGCCAGTGCAGCACCACCAATGACGAGAAACAACTAGAGGATTTCACCTTCCACACTGCCTCTGAAATGCATCTCAGAAACAGCAGCAGCTGTAATGATTTCAGCTATAGCACTCCCCAATCCCAGAGAGCCCAAAATATTCTAGAAGCAGCTAAACAAAGTACCATGTATGTTACTAATTAAAGTACTAAAGCATCAAGGAGCCCTATTATACTCCAGGATCCTCCATGCAGCTATATAAACAGGGAATAAAAGATATTTCTTGCTTTAGACAGTATAGGATCTAACTACAGGAGAGGACATTGCAGATGGATAGAAAAAGACGTATTTAGGAGAACGCTGGACACATCTACACTGTAAGTGCAGGTACACTCAAACAAACTGTATTTCCTTGGAAATACTCTTGAGGAGTTCATGTCCTGTCCCTTGGGGAATGAACCCTAGTCTCCAGCTGTAGTGTCTTCATGCTTGTCTGGTGTTTAATTACTAATCCACGTGGCAAAGCGCAACGCAGCGTGGGAGTAGTGCGTCAGGTGACTGGAACGGGATCTCTACCTCGCCGAGGGCAGCACTGCTTGGGCAGGCACGGGGCAGTGACATAGGTCACTACAGTAGATAACACTCACCGCACCTCACCAGCACAGTGAACGTCAGGTTTACTTTAGGCATCATACTTAACATGTTTTAACACTCAAGTCATACAGGCTTAATCAAGACCCTATAGATTATTTGGCCTGCTTAGAAGGCAGGGCTAATACGATAAATATAAAAAAGCTCCAAATGGTTTACATCTTATTTCCTACACAGTCCAAAAAGTCCTCCATTTGCTCCCTGTTGAGATTGGAAGGAAGCTAGTTTATACCTATTTTGCTGGAACTTAAATGCATAATATATTTGTAGCTAAGAGTCTTCTACTGATGTCTTTTTCTATTTCTCACAGGAATAATTACCATGTATCTTTTAGCACATTAATCTTGTCAGCTGAGCTGCCAAATCTCATTCATGTTTTGTCTCACTTCTTTTGGATTATTTTTCAACTGTATTTAAATGCTATTTCACCCTCTTGAGGAAGACTGTCCAGAGTTTTTCCAACCATGCTCATCATCTTTTGAAATTTCACTCATTCAAACCCTCACATCATGAGTGGCTTGGCACTGAACATGGTTTAATTATTATTTTAAATATTGGCAATTGAAGCCAGAAAGGGAATTGATTAACATCAATATGTCATCTAATTAAAAATGTATCTTATTTTTATAATCTGTCACCAAAAATTAACATGCTGGAATTCTGCTGAACACTCTGCTGAGCCAGTCCCACCAAAGCAAGGGGGAAAAGGCACGAGGAAAACAACTGCACTACTTGTTAAACAGCAAGCCTCCTGAAAAAGAAATTTCTGAAGGTGCTGCACTCAGAAAATTCTCCTCTTCCAGAGCAGCGGCTGCCTATCCTAGATCTAAAACGCCAGCTGGTACACCATCTGAGAAATCACCACTGAAGCTGTTTATCAACAACATGGGGGGAAAAAAAAACCCCATAAACTCTTTCTCAAATGAATTATTAGGATGATTTTTTTTTTTTTTTTTGTGGAGAAAGCTCAGATTGCCCAGAGAATGGCTGCCTGAAATGAACTGCTTCAGAAAGAGCTAAATTCTTCCACCAGTTTGTCTTTTAAAGCATGTCCCTTCCCTCCCTCCAACGCAGCTGTTCATCCTTGTAGCTCTTCCATACTTCTGAATTAAGCAGAGATGCACTGTGACTGTTATTTTGACTTTCTGCCAATAGCCAGAAAACTCTGAGATAGCAAGAAGCTGGATCCTCTTCTCCTCCAGCAGGTAGTGGAGCTCTACCAAACCCAGAACTCGGGGTGAGCCCTCCAGGCAACCAAGTGAGAGAAATGTGTATAAAGAGCAGAGGAGTAAGAAAAATGCAAAATAATGAGAAAAATTAATCCCACTCACTCTTCAGCAAGTGTTAGGCACCAGCCAGCAGAAGAGGGCATTCAGGGAACAAAGTAAGAATAGGGCAAAAACCTGTGATTTAAATATCCATAAGGGACCTTTTATTTTTCTGCAACTCCTCCCCTTTGCTTACAAGATATAATCCCAGTGGTGTTATGCAGAGAGCGCTCTGCGAGCTACCCTATTTTTACACTCTTCTGAATCACTAGTCTCTACACGCAGATCCAAATGAATCCCAATAGGGGCCTCAAGATCCTCTTGCAAATGCACAGTTTACAAAAGAAAATGTTTGCAATGCTCACACAGTGAATGAGGTTAACTGAAAGGCAAATTATTCATGACAGTCGTAAAATTAAAAGCAATAGTCAAAACACACTGCTGTGTAAAATCAATACCTATCTTTTCTGAGGGGAAAATAAACCCCATCTGTAATACAGCAAAATAGTAAAGAAAGTGTGCATGTGCTCTGCTCTCAATATCTGGCATTAGGGGTTGGTCTCTATAGCCGGATGTGCTGACCATTCACAAGTGAAGGCGATTTCTATACAAAGTGGGGAATTTTTATGATGTTTTGAGCTCTACGGATGTGTGACCAAACTTAATGAAGCCCTGGCTTATTTAGTGTGTTAATAGAGAAACAGCTGGGTGAACTAGATTCATAGTTAATTAGGAAACAGTGTCAAAACTCTGTGCCTGAAGCCACTGAAAAATTATCTGTACAACAAATTTTGTTACAACTGCTCTAAGATTTCCAGAATTTTGCCTCACAAATTTTAAAAGCGACACAACTAAGAGGAATCCTACAAAGCCTAGCAAGGACTTCAGTCAGATGTTCGGAAAAATAAACTGGTCCCTTTTATTTGATTGCAAAATGTTCTTATCACATGAGTGGAGAAACTGCAGTGCCTGTAGAAGGAAGGGTACCACGCTGGACGGATGAGGAGGAGCAATCCCCAGGAGCAGGGACCAGGGCATTTCCCAGAGCAGTGGTGCCAGTTCAGCGAACTGGAAGGCTTCCAAGTCCTGTGGTGCCCAGAGGATTTGGAGCTCAGGCAACAGTGGCCAGGCACCAAGAGGAGCCATAGGTAATGTCAGCCCAGTCTTCCACTCCTCACCCAGACTTCTTGTTTTCTATAGTTCAGTCGCTAGTTCAATAGTAAGGATTCTTACCAATGTCTTAACTTACCCAAATGTCATAGGCTCAGAGGATATTTTTTATACCAAATTAGGGTTCCCAAAGCTTAGGTTTGACTGCTTCCTTTTGCACCCCTGGCATGGTCCTACCATAAAGGGCTAAGATCAACATCATATCCAGTTCTCACCTGCGGCACTTCCTCTGCCTTCTCATCCAAGTTTCCAGACCCCGCCTGTTCCTTTTCTCACTTACACGTTTCTTTAGCCCCAGCTTTCTCCCACCTTCAGCTTCTCCCTGGTTTCCCTCCTCAGCACAGCTCTAAACTACAACCCCTTCATTATTTCACTGATGATGTTTCCCTCATGTGCCACCTAGGCCTCAGGAAGAAAAATCCTGTTGCTCAAGGCAGAACTTTTCTCAGTGCCCGTGTCCAGTATTGCAGTGATTTCTGATTGCTGGGAAAAACAAGCCCAAGGACTGGAGCATGTTCAATACAAGTATAATTACGGGTGGTTTATTTTCTAAACTCCGAGTCTGTGCTAAGCTTGTGTGAACCGAGACTTTCCAACACTCACATCCTGTTCAAATTTCAGAAGATTTTTCACAGGCAAGAAGTGAAAAGCGCTTTCCTGACCCTCGAGCATTCCCTTGCCAAACTCGAAGATTCTGCTCCAAAATAGAGTTGTTGCAACTTCTTAGTGAAATAAGTCATAAGACTCTTCTCATTTTATCCAGCACAGTAGTGCCTGTCACCATCTCATCTTCATTCTTAGAAATAAATGAAACATGATTTTATCAATATTCTTCTAAAACTTCTTAAAGCCAACACCTGCCTTAAAAGTATTAGCCCATATATTTAAAGTTGACAAACCCATAAACAGCCGAAAACAAGGCCTTGTGATGGACAGAGATGATTCACCATCCTTACATCTTTCAATATATCTGGGAGACTGGCAGTGAATTTCATTAAGCTCTAGATGCTAGGTCCCTAAATCACTGAAAATTTGTTCACAAGCCTTACCTGAGCTTTATTTCTCTTTGGAGATCTCACGGCGTGTGTAGGGGATGTGACTGTCTCCTCATTGGAAACAGAGATGATTATGGGGTTCTTGTCTCCTGTCTGCAGTCTTCTTTAAAGGGTGGCTATCTCTGTAAAGTCAGTGAGAGACACTAGTCTCTCAGGAACCCCTCATCCCACCCTAGGACAGTCGTGTGCAGACTCTGGGAGTCTACGTGACCTCATCTCAGGGACCTGACTATTAACTGCAGCGCACGCATCATCTGTCTGCACTTACAGAACCTCTGCCTGAAAAAGAAATAGAATTGGGACTAAAATCCACAACATACTAACGGTCCAGCGTGCTAATTAGCTGGCTGGAACGAGGAACAATAATAAATAAGCCCTTGAGTCAGAAGCCAGATGCGGCAGAAGCACCCTGCAGCTGCTGGGCTGCTCAGGGGAGGCCCCAGCCCAGGCCCTCGCGCAGGGGGTAACTGCACCCCCCCTTTGCTGTGGGGTCTCTGGCATGGACGTTGTGGCACTCAGAAATGGAGTGATATGGGCCCAAAGTGTAATCCATAGTTCAGCAGAGGTATTTTATTCATTACATTTTAAGCATATAGCATGTAGGGTGGGTTGTTTTTTTCCATCCAAAATACAAGTTATAATTTTCTCTCAGTCCCAGCAGACCACAACCCATATTCTAAAAATAGAGCTTCTTCAAGTTTCTCAAACAACTATAAAATAGGCCTATAAATGAAACGATTGCCTAAGTAAAGTAGCCTTCTCAGAAAAGCTCCTTTCCTAAAAGTATTTCTTGTATATCTCTTCATAAAGAAAACATGCCCAAAAAAAGTGTTCTCCAGTCCTGTACTGGCAGAGGAAAGGCAGCACAAGTTGTGAATGTAGATTACCTGCAGCATCAAAAACTATCTGGAGTCAAAAACCATGTTATGGGCAAGTAACTTCTTGTAATGGGCTGTGTGGGAATTTCAGATAAACAAATTGGCCTGAGGGAAAAAAAGTCACCCTTAAGGAAAATGAATGAAGATTGGAAATGGAAGCAGAGCTGGGCAAGCGTACACTTTGACCTCTTCTGAAAGCACACGAGGGAAAAAATAACAGCTAGCAAAAGCCCAAGAAATACATTAGAGGAATTTGCGTGTTACTGGAGAAGTCACTGAAGCCATTTGTCAGCTGACATGAAGCCTGCTCGGATCCTAAGGCACCGTTAGCTACTCTGTGCCATTAACTGACTTACAAGGCTTTGGGAGATTCTAACAACAGCGGGTGAGCAATTTTTTCAGAGAAAAATATGCTGTCATTTCATTGGTAACATTTGTTTTACAGCACTCACAGTAACTGTAGAGTTTAAACAATGCTCAAGCAAAAGCAGGCATGAGACTGCAGGCACAGGAAGGTTTGGGGGTTGTTTTTATTCAAATAGAGGCAGCACTGCTCGGGCTCAGAGTATTCGGATCTGTTTTCCTGTTACGCTTTTCCGTCGTAATAACTGCTTTTCATTTTTTTAAAAATACAGCAATAAAAACGGAAATTCCATAAAAGCCGTCTTCTTTTATACGAAAGTAAGGGGGGAAGGGGAACCACAAAACCATATGGAAGTCAATTAAATGCTTTATTTGTTCAGCAAAAAAAAGAGACTCTGTATTTCCTGAATGAAATTTGTTTTCATTGTCCTTCTGTGGGTAACTGTTTTAGGGAGATCATGTACAATGCCAGTCCTCATACATGGATAATAATGTTCCATTATTGGAATTTGCAGGTGATACTGTTATGAAAAATCTCAATGCACTAATTCTTTCCTCTACTTTTTATTCACTAGATGCTAGACATGCAGCATTGTATTAAATATTCAGTATTTTTATTTTAAGGTGATTTAAAAGAGAAATGAGTCACTGGTGGGCTGACCCTGGCTGGAGGCCAGGTGCCCACCAAAGCTGCTCCATCACTCCCTTCCTCAGCTGGGCAGGGGAGAGAAAATACATCAAAAGGCTTGTGGGTCGAGATAAGGATGGGGAGAGGTTGCTCACCGATTGCTGTCATGGGCAAAACAGACTTGACTTGGGGAAATCAGTTTAATCTATTACCAATCAAATCAGAGAAGGATAATGAGAAATAGACCCAAATATTAAAAACCACCTCCCCCCACCCCTCCCTTCTTCCCAGGCTTAACTTCACTCCCGATTTCTCTACTTCCTCCCTCTCAGCAGGACAGGGAATGGGGGTTGCGGTCAGTCTCTGCCACTCCTTCCTCCTCAGGGGGAGGACTCCTCACACTCTTCCCCTGCTCCAGTGTGGGGTCCCTCCCACGGGAGACAGTCCTCCACCAACTTCTCCAACATGAGTCCTTCCCACAGGCTGCAGTTCTTCATGAACTGCTCCAGTGTGGGTCTCTCCCATGGGGTGCAGACCTTCAGGAGCAGACTGCTCCAGTGTAGGTCCCCCACGGGGTCACAAGTCCTGCGAGAAAACCTGCTGCAGCGTGGGCTCCTATTTCCGTGGGGCCACAGGTCCTGCCTGGAGCTTGTTCCAGTGTGGGCTGTCCACAGGGTCACAGCCTCCTTTGGGTGCATCCCCCCGCTCCGATGTGGGGTCCTCCATGGGCTGCAGGTGGGTATCTGCTCCACCATTAACCTCCATGGGCTGCAGGGGGACAGCCTGCCTCACCATGGTCTTACGGGTTGCAGGGGAGTCTCTGCTCTGATGCCTGGAGCGCCTCCTCCCCCTCCTCCTTCATTGACCTTGGTGTCTGCAGAGTTATTCCTCTCACATCTTCTCACTCCTCTCTCTGGCTGCAATTTCTTTTGGTGTTTTTTTCCCCTTCTTAACTATGTTATCCCCAAGGTGCTACCACCGTTGCTTGGCCAGCAGCGGGTCTGTATTGGAACCAGCTGGCATGGGCTCTGTCGGCCATGGGGGAAGCTTCTAGCAACTTCTCGCAAAAGCCACCCCTGTAGCCACCTGCTACCAAAACCTGGCCACGCAAACCCAATATAGTCACCAAAATCACTCTTCATTGCTTTAGCATTGTCCACTCTTAACCTTTACACTTTCAGTGTCTATTAGCGCTCTGGGGAGGAAAAATTAAATTTTACATGCAGTCACCTAGCACATTGTTAATTGTTTCAAAAATAAGACACAAAGTAATTAATACCTACTGATGCTTAGATGTTCGTTAGAAAGTTCTCTCACAAATTAATGTATACCTCACTAAGTGCAACATATACTGTAATTATATCTTACTGCCTATAATATATAGGAGAAAAGGAGAATGGCAAATGTTTATGCCAAGGAAGTCTCAAAAAGGGAAGAAGAAAAGGTAGCCTGGAAGTTTTGACATGCAGTTTTAATTTACCTGTACAGGATTAAATTGGTATTTTGATGACAACAGCTGTAGATAGTATGTAAGAGCAAGAGAGGGACATAACAACATAGTACTATAATTGATGGAAATTTAGAGGAAGTAATAATATAAAGCATACTGTTTTGGTTTAGAAGGACTCATAGTCAGCTTTTTATACAGTATCTGAAAAGCTCAAAGGACACAGCTTTTTATTCTGCACAAGTAAAAGAAATCTGTGCTTGATTATTCCCTTTGAACAAATACTCTGGCATGTTTTTAAAATACAGAAATAACTGTTTATTACTAATTTCCAAAGTTAGATTCCTTAGCCATTGAATTATCACTATGTCCAAGTGAGCTCAGAGATAAGACTTGTGCATTGCTCCAGTTTTCATATACAATGTTGAAAGAAATGTGAAAGTACAAAATCATCAGCATTTTCTGTTAAACACAACATCCCAAGTCAAACAAATTAATTACAAGCATTCAAAACAGATTAAAAAACTGAGATAGAAGACGGAAAAAATTCATCTTGAGACATTCAATTCGCTATCGTTATTTACAAATTATGTAAAGTGATAACTTCTTCCTTCACATTGTCTATCTCTGGATGCAATCATGTAAAGACATGCAATAGGCTCTTTAAGAAGAGTTGCAAGAGTATAACACAAAGCTGGGAACTTCAAACAAGGAACATGATTTACTTTATAAAACAGGAGAATCTGAAAATTGAAATGTTTTAAACTCTTCTGAAGGGTGGGGCAAGTGGGGAGTTTTAAAATAAACAAAAATCCAAACTGAACCATTTGCCAGCTTAAAGAGTTTATGTTAAGGCATGTATCTAGGTGCACTGGTCACATAATATGAACTCAAGTACCAGCAATAGGACACACACTTATATTAACTGTGAGTCACACCATTGTTTCAAAAATGCTCCGTTGCATGGGAAGATCAGCTGAGAAAGCAGGAGGAGATACTGCTGGAAAAGGGAGCACATTTAGAAGAATTTATGGCTATTGTGAAACTGGTCAACTGAGACCTGATTTAGGAGCATTTCTGGGCTCCTTGCTGAGGTTAAGCTTTCAGCAGTATCTCTAGTTCCAGCCATGAGTTCCCTCTGTGTGACCTCCCAGAGGCTAGCTAAATCCACCCCAGCAGAAAATGCCCAGCTCACAGATACTCTTACCTTAGTTGCTTCTCAGCTGGATCCTAGAAATACCATTTTACGATGCATGAATATTTCGGTGGTCATCAAACTCTACCTGGGAAAGAATACTACAGCACACTCAGTACTATAAGCTACCTTATACAACCGTATGCTGGGTAGCTCCTAGAGCCTGACTTTTTGCAGTAACTTTGACAAAAGCCACTATTTAAGACCTCCTTTTGACGATATTCCTGATCTCAGTTTTGCAAAAAGAAGTGCTATAAGAAGACTTTGACTAGCAGTTAGGACACAGCTAAAATCCCTTTAGGAAGAAAAGAATCTCATCTGTACAGAAACCCAAGTCTTTTTGGGAGCCAAAGCACCTGTGTGCCACCGCAGTGTGCGTACTACAGTTGGGAGTCCCAGCTCTGAAGAGTATGTTTTGACAGGAGTCAACTGCTGTAGTAAGATCAGTAAGTTTAAAGAAGGTTAAAACATTTCATTAAAGCTCATAGTACATTCTCTGATTCCCCAATAAGTAAAGTTTACTCCCAGCACACTGTTCTTTTCACTTTTTTTCAAGCTGAAAGTTTAGTTTAAGTTACTAAATACTGATATTTTCCAGTTTCTCTGTCTTTTTTTTTCTTAGAAACATAATTAGATTAAATAACACCACAGTAAATTCATATTAAATTTCTAAATTTATGCACATAAAAACAGAAAATGAAGAGCTCTGGGTACAGGAGTGGAGGCAGCAGGTGAGGAGGGAGCAGGAAAATGGCCTCTCCATGCAGAAGCATTATTTCTGCTTAGCTTTATCATCAAATACTACTTCGGGATAATATTATGTATTTGCTGGTTTTCTTCCTAGCTTCAGACCACCTCTGAAGCAAGGTTAAAGGTCAAGACAACAGAGTATAAAGTACTGGTAAGTAGAAGCCCATGTCCTCAAAGAATTTTCAGAAAAGCATCAGCGAAAAATGTATTAGCAAGGAAAATAAGAACACAATAAACACCACAAAACATTGTAAATAGCAAAGAATTCTGTGAATAAGATTTAAATTTTTGGGCTTATATAGATGGTCTCTCTTCTTCACTGCCACATATTTAAATACAGGCTCTCAGAATACACAACGACTATTACTCGTGTATAAGCTTTAAGCCCACACCTTCTTTCCAGTTCAACTGGGTGAAGATACACAACACTCACTTTGCTCAGATCTTATATATTATTTTTCAAAATGAAAGAAAAATCTAATTAAAAACAGCTAACAGCAGCAGTTAATGTAACTTCTGTAGACAGATTAGCACTTGGAAGTGACAAAAATGTTACCTTTCTCGTTCTGATCCTTGCCCTGGAAGGTGTAGTCAACACAGTTGAGTAAATGTTGTGAAGCGCAGCATAACGAATGCACGCGAGCAAGAGGGAACAGCATCTATGTGTATCCAAAATGCACACACCAATTAAATGGGGAAGCCTCAGGGCCATCTCTAACTCCTTTGTTTATATCTTTTCCACCCAATTGTTCTCTCTCTGGCTCGTCTGTTAGAAAGGACGGGATGTAACCCAACAGATGACTAACTGTGTACAATCAAAACCCTTTTGTTGCTTAACCCCAGCAACTACCATATGTTACTTCTTAATCTTAAGGACTCTTCTCTTTAGCTGTCTTGCTGCGGTGACCCAGAGTATTAAAAAAAAAAAAAAATCTTTCTGCTTTTTTTCCTTAAGCCAAACAACAATTTGCAGTGAAAGAGTAAATACCACCTTCAATATATCTATCTGCAACAACCTAAATGTCTCCTAAACAGAATAGTAGAGTTTTGTTCAATGTTTAGTTAAAAGTCACTCTTTCAAAGCACGCTGAAGTCAACAAAAATTTTTTCAAGTACTGTAATGAACTTTGGGTAAGACACAACTGTTTTAAGTTACTGACTTCTATTGCTCCATGGACTTCATTTGATACTCAGAAAAAAATACTAAAAGTTACTTAATAATCATATACCATGTAAACAGTGATGTACCCTAAAACACAATACTCAGCTGGTTTCCATCTCAAAGCTTAGAAGCTTATAATAATGCAAAAGCCAGGTGTATGGCACTGACCCAGACTTACAGTGTCAGATCTCACTTCAGTAAAACAGCCCAGCATGTATTTTATAACGAGATTATAAAATTTGATATGAGAAGTGGTAATGCCAATCTTCAACATCTAAAATGTATTTCGCAGGATTTTGAAATCAATATTTTTTTTCCATTAGATAGTTTTACAGATGGACCTACCATAGAAACAGCATTCTTGTACCATTATGTCCATTGCTGTCACTTGCTGGTAAAGCACGCCATTGCCATGTGAAATGAACTCTTATTTTTGCATTGTTATATATGATACCATATTCTGACTATATGCTTATTATAGCACTGTTTTCACCCACGGTTTATAATTTGATGAGCCTTTAGGGTCACAGATCTACCAACCTGTACTTCATCTTTATACATACACTCACAAAAAGGAGCTTTAAGCTTCTGTGAGACTTCCTGGTAGTTTGCAATAGAAATAACAACTGAAAGCACCTACCCGCATTGGATATATAAATCCATTTTAAAATTCTGTTGAACCTATAAACACAAAAAAGTAACGCTTTTGTACCTATTAATTCTTAAATTTCTTTTAATGTCATGATTTACATCAAAGAATTGCTTGAGGATTCCTGTGGTTATGGTTCCCTGTTCTGTCTGAAAACTCAAATGGACAAAGAAAATGGTGCTAGGAAAGCAAGGTTTAAAGATAAGATTGTCCATTTGTGGCTGTCCCAGTTCCTCCTGCAGAGGACAAATGCTTGGCAATAAAAAGAGAAGTAATTCCAACAGTATTTCAAAAGGGACCTGCATAGTAAATGTGGTCCAGGTCTTAACAAAGAAATTAACTGCCTGAGAACTTTCTCTTTTCCCACTACAGAGCACAAACAGTTTCACTATTTTTTTAAGTATTTTGTCACAGAACTCAAAAGCACTGCCAACCATCAGCCAGTGCTGTACAAATCATCAGGGTTTTACACAAGGACCTTGGTGGAGGTTCCCCAGTGGAAGTGCTCTACTCATACCTTCATATTAGTACTATAAACCTTGTGCATTTCAGCGTTTATGTGCCTCTTTAGTCATTATCTATGTGAAAGGCCAAAGCACGTTCATGTACAGGTAATTAAAGTCCCCCCCCAAGTTTCCAAATAACAAAAAACCCCATATACTCTAAGAAACACTCTTCCAGGGGCAAAATTGGTGCTTGAGGACCTAACGTGTCTGTTTCAGCTATAGCTTTATGGTGAATCTCATGACTGAAGAAACATTTCAGAGTGGAAAGAAAGAAGATTTTGCAGGTTTGTAGATGAAATCAAATAATGCCAGAGATAGTAACTTTATAGTTGTTAGCATAGTTTACATACAATGACCAGTATTTTCCAAACTGGTTTGAGAATCCTATTCTCAAAACTGAGATTGCTCAAGGAGATTTCAGAAAGTCACTTCAGCATAGTCCTAACTACTTTTAAAAATCTTCCACATTTACTTTATACATGCATATATCTGCTGTCTCACACCGTTTAGAACTGCATACCTTATTCTGACAGTGCAGGTGTACTCAGTTGTCACCCCCTGCCTCTGGAACATTGCAGCTCTGAGACAGGCAATTAGTAGTTACCTTTGCTTAAGATAGTCAACACCCTAAGTGGGGAGAAGCCCATAACTCCTAATCTAACACAGCAAATCAGCCCCTCTTCTACCACACATCTGCTTTCCACTAGCAGACTGCATCTCACTGCACAAATATAAAATTGAGATTGATGAAGACCTCCCCCCCATCCTGAAAATGTTACAAATTACCTGATGTTCCAGTGAGCAAGCTGGAATTTAACACACTGGCAAGAACAATGAATTGCTATCTATATGGTATCCTATGCATCTATTGCTTTTTGAAGTAGGACCAAAATTTGGAAGTTACTGTATCGAACTGTACACGAATGATTCAGTCAAGCACCTTAATTTCTTCACATCGAAATCTTTCACAAGGCTGTAAGCTTTCCCTTAAAAGAGCGGGTATTCCAACCATATAATATCAGCTTTTCAGGTCTCTAGGTACAAAGGGATGTCTATTAAGATACTGCAGTTTACATCTCTCTGTACAGATATGGGGTTTGAAAAAGTAACATACAATTAAACATAGATAAAGTATTCATGGGACTTTTATCACCATCATTTACAAATAAGCATTTATAAGTAATTGGGTTGGCAAGATCTAGCAACACTACTATAAAGATGCAAATCATTATCCTCAAGCTGCTGCAAGAAAACAAGGCAAGGACACTGGAGTTTACCATTTTTACACATCTTATTTTTAAATGACTCTTAACAGTCATCCAAGGCCTCTGAAATCCGAAAATGTGGAATTTTTCTGTTTACCCAGAGCAAGCATATGATATGGAGGATAGCAAGTTTCTTAATGATGACCATGTCAGCTGCCACTGGCAAAGCCATCTCTTGGGTCAGAGGACAGTTTAGTCTCCAAGCTTATCTCAGTCATTGGCCTCCTTGCTGTGATCTCCAGCCTGGTATTAATTGGTTCCAGTTGTAGCGTGGGCTTCTGAAATATCAACATCTGTTCACATGCAAGACCACACACTTATCTTACATAGGCCATCACATAGCTAGTTCCGACTGATCTGGACTTAAACTGAATCACAGCCTCCTAGCAGTAAAATGCTCTATGCAGTTCTTATTAGTTTGACTTTCCATTAATGTTTCCCATTAATTCCATTTAAATTCATATTTTTACTTTCTAATTTTCCTTATTTAAACTTTTTTGTGTTATTTTTTTCTTGAGATGTGCTTTTGGGGGGGATTTTTCTTAGAACATTCTCTGAAAATGTCTTTAAACACAGTTAAAAAGATAATTAAAGCACCAGACAAATAAGAAAGTGTTAAACTGAGCTGAGTCAGGCATGTCCAAAACCAATGTAATTGTCACTGATAAGTGGTGTATGATTTTAAACCTTATTTGGATACTAATATAAAGTTTAAGATAGTTTTTCTTAAGAGCATTTTGACTAGGAACTAAGGGGCTGTAGAAATCCAACTATATGCCCTTTTGCACCGTTTAAATGCTTTGATCTGCAGACAGAAATGAATGGACGTATGTACAGTAGATGTAGAAATGAATGTCATCTTCAGAAATACGATTATAAAGACCCAGTAGCAGTGATGTTCCTGAAGAGGTGCTTTGGAAGCTTCTGCAGGGGCACAGGCCTCCTGAGTTAGGAATAAGTGGACTCCTCCCACTAAATTCTCTGGCAAATCCTGTTTCACTGAAGGCTTTTCATTCATTTTCATTTTGCAGTATTTAGGGAGAGCTGAATTTCATTCCAAACCCACAAAATTAAGTTTTGCTGGTACAGAGGATATAACTTGAAATGATGGGTTATATTATCTGATAAGTTAGAATCTAAGCATGATCTGCTTTTTCGTTGTTTGAGGCTGTCAGAATTATGATTATATTTTTCAAGAGCTTCTAGTTCTCTTAAAACCACGTAAGAATCATTGAAATGTTTTAAAAAAAGTGAGGTTGCAAAAAATACATTCTTATTTAATATAAATACTGTGTTCTTCCTCATTCTTCAGCACAATTCAGCAAAATGAATAGGTCCCAAATGCAATTCCTACATTATGTGAAAATATCCACTTTGTCTGCAAAATTATTAGAGCTCTGGTTTAGTTGGCTTTTGCCTTATTTACCAGGGTTTGAGGTCACTATTAGCTTGATTACAAAAGCATGAAGTTATTAATATGCATTAGCTGGTATAACCTAGAACTCCATGCATCAAATTGTCTTTTTTTTTCCCCCTCAAGTGATCACAGCAATTAAATTCAATCCTGATAAATTCGAAGGAGGAGAAAAGAGAACGCAATAGTAAAGACTCATTAGGAAATAAAATGCCTCATTAGAAGAGCTTGGGCTGTTCAATTCGCAAGATTTTGATTCGTTAGGGCAGTTGGGTGGCCTCTAGCTGAAACTGAGTTTCCAGGACCACCACCACAGTTACAAAGGGGAAATCTGCTGCACCTCTTTTTCCACATCATGTCCCACTACAGACATCTGCTGTACCTCTCTTTCTGCACCATATCCAACTGCAGATTTTTTATGTCCCTCAGTGACCTAGTTTTCTGGATTAAGCCCAAACATTGGTGCCTCCTGGTTTCCTAAGCAATTATCACACAGTAGGCAACACCTACTGATTTGTACAGGGAAGTTTAATTATTTACCATCTATGGAGCACATGAAGAAAATCTCATGTCCGCAAACAAGCTACTATTAAGCTAGCTGCTGAATTTTCCACTGTCAGTTTTGTTGGACAGTATCTACAATCCTATTTACAGGTGTGAACACATCAGTCAATGCAGTCTCCCAGCATGCTTATAAAGAGGCATATTGAAATGATCAGGTTGAGATACAGGGAGTCCCAACAAAGCAAGGGAACAGAGCAGTTCCAATAAATGACAAAGGTATATAAAAATCAGGTATTAAATTGACTAACTTTAAACCTTTTGCTACAAAGTAGAATCCATAGGGCATCTAGGCTACTTACATAGTGCTTGCAAAAAACATAGGCATCACCAAAAAGCAATCTGATCCAGATATCAGACTTAAAACTGCCTAGGGCTTGCCTAAAGAAATACTTCAGAGAGGAACATGTCCCAAGACTGACACTCAGGTAGATGGCTCAGAGAAGCCTCCTCATAAGATTGATGAACTAAGCAAGGCTTACACTTTTCTGTCACAGCTGAGGTGGCGAAGGAAAGATGGTGCCTACCTCTTTACTCGGTATGTTGACAGGACTTGCGTGTTCCTTTTCCCAGTATTTCTTTGACATTGTGCATTAAACAGACGCTAAATACACAAGCCTTAAAGTAAGGTAGGAAGTCAGGGCCCAACTTTCTCAATGAGGGACGAACGCAGTGAGATGTACTAAACTATGTTCTTCTCCAAATCTTCCACGATTAGCAGTGAAGTGATTCAAAACCAACAGAAGAAGAGTAACCTCACTCTACATTTGCCCATAGTCTGCTGATTTCACCTCTCCTGCATGAAGTAGGAAAGGCGCGTTTGACTCCCTAAGTAGGAGCCAGAACTTCAGAGTCTTCCTCTCAGGTGTCTGTAATCATCAGACTCTTATAAAACAATGCCTGCCAATTTTCACACATTTTTATGTAAAACAAAAACTCCTAAAGGTGGCCAATGAATTTGCATTAAAAATGCAAACTGCATTTTTAAGAGCTTCTTATTGGTGGGAATACCTTCTGGTCCAGCAGAAGGCATACAGGCTCTTCTGCCCAGGTTTTATCTCTGATCAGTCTTGGGGGCACAAGAATAGGACAGTGTGGGCATGATCTGAGCTAAAAGCCATGTTCCTAGTGGGCTCTAAAGTTACACTGAGAGACATCTGGGAATTTTAAGGTACTGAAGGCTAAGGTGTCAGGAGATGCTGGGCTGAAAGACTTCAGTTATCCTGCTGTAGACACTTACATTCTATATTTGATCTTGCCTGGCATGCCTTTCCATTTTCTGTGGAAAAAATTCTTTGCCTGACAAAATCCACCCATCATGATGTTTTACTAAGAACAAACTGAAGGCTGTTTCCTTGTGTTTACCAAGAACCTCACTTTACTGCTCATTTATGTGCACATTTTCAATTCTCTCTCTCAGCTGATTTTTCAAGCCAAATCAACCTGGGGAGACACTTAGGAGTCTTGATTCTATGTTCAATTTCAGCAAGGAATTAATGTTTTACTTCACTAAGGGAGAGATTAAGAGAGTATTTCAATGTTGAACTCTGCTAACCCACATTTTTTCATTTATGACATATGAAAAACAATTCTTAGGAACTTTTTCATTCATCTTGTTCAGAGCAGCACTCATCTGTAATCTGTAATCCAGCACTAAGAATGACACAGAATTAATCAACAGAATTTCTTTACTTTACTCCAATTCCGCTTAGCCTTTTAATTAAAACAAAATCTTTACTCAAATGGAATAAAAAATTTAAAAAATAAAATCTTACCCTATTACTCATTCTAATTTCTTTTGTAGAACAATGTGAATATTTCTCAGCAGTTACAGAGATGAATCTGTAAAGATGACTTCAGAAAGTTCATCTTTATCTAAGTTACTGTCTTTAAAGGCAAATTAGTCTCTTCCCTTTTTGGTTGAATAGAGGAACTTTGTTCAGTTTTCCCGAAAGTTTGGGAAAGTGACTGAAAAGCACATCAAAAATTTAACTTCCTTAAGCTAAAACTAATATTTATTTTAACCAGGTTCACTAACCAACACAAGAGATGCCTAGACAGACTGTTCGACAGAAAACCCAGTATTAAAAAAATGAGAGAGAGAGAGAGAGAAATAAACTATACTTGCACTTTAAATCTCTTTTTTCTCAAAAAATAGGAAGTTTAAAAC
Source organism: Balearica regulorum gibbericeps (assembly GCF_011004875.1). Lineage (NCBI taxonomy): Eukaryota > Metazoa > Chordata > Aves > Gruiformes > Gruidae > Balearica > Balearica regulorum. The sequence goes on along the minus strand of NC_046184.1, from coordinate 43,297,744 downwards.
TTGGTATGAATATAAGAATGGCCATATTTGGTAAGAGCAAAAGATGATCCAGTCCCTAACAGAAGCAAAAAAGAGGATGCTCAAAAAGTATGAGAAAAAAACCCACGTATACATTATACCCCTTCCTTATAGCTGCAGTTGCCAAACGTTCTCAGCTGAAGAACTTTAGCCAGATGTATTTTTTAGGTAGTTAGTAAACTTCGGTGAAGTTCTCTTTTATGAGCTTGTTCAGTCTCCTCTTGACCTCATGTAAACTTTCAGCATCCACAACATCCTGTGGCAAGTGGTTCAACAGCTCAAATACCGGTTGCATGAAGAATTACCTTGTTTGTTTGTTCTGAGCTTGACTTCTATAGCTTCAGTTGTGGCCTTATAGTTATTCTACTGGAAGAGAAAGAGAATGGCTGTTCACACTCCCAAAGCCACTGGCATTCCCTCCGTGCTGTTCTTGATTTCACAGACTTCTTTCAGATGTGTATTTTGCAGACTGAAGTTCACTTAGTCATTCCTTCTACAGTAATCATTCCATATCTTTGATTGTTCTTGCTCTGTTCTCAGCAACTTTTCCATTTCTACTTCATCCTTTTTCAGATGGAAAGACCAGATGTGTAAAAAGTATTCAAGATGTGTACTTAAGACAGCATGAATTGACACAATGACATGGATGGTGAAATTACATTTGCTACTTCTGTATTGCTTGCCCAATAATGTCTAATATTTAGCTTGCCTTTCTTACCATATTGAACACTGAGCTGACATTTCCATAGTATTATCGATCATAACCTGAAGGTCTTATTCCTGAGCAGTAATGATAGATACTGTCATTTCATGTGTGAAGTTAGGGTGCCTTTTTAAAAGAAATTATCTGTGAAGAATTTAATCTGCTATTTCTTTGCTCAGCTGCTCAGTGTCATAATGTTCTGCAATTTCATCAGTCATCCCTAGCCTGAATAACTTCACAGCATACATAACTTTGTCAAGTAACTTCTCATTCCTTCTTTGGGTCTTTTATGCACATAGTTCTAGCACCAATCCCTGCAGAACTTCATGTATAATGCCTATGCCTATTCACCACAGGAGGTGACCATATATTCCTAATCCTTGTTTTAACCAACTGCATGTCATAAAAGGTAAGAGTTCTTAGCTTTCATGCAATGGCTTCTTAGTTTCTTCAAAAGTTTTTGATTAGGGAGCATGGTGGAAAGCTTTTGGAAGTCGAGGTGGACTGTATCAGCTACATCTACCTTCTCCTCATGCTTTTGGACTGCCTCCAAAGAACTCCGGAAGATCTGGGAGGCTGGGATGCTAAATCTTCTCAGTACATATGTTGGAGCCTCAGCTCGTCCTGCAAACTTGTTTAGAAACTGGCATCATACTTGGTGTCATGCTGTCCACTGGTTCCCAAGCATGTTCAAGCAAGACATTACATACCATTGCAGGTGATTCTTTAGAACTCTGCAGAGAATAATATCTGAACTTGCCAAGTTGTTACTGTTCATTTCGTGCATTTCATTCATAATAATGTTTTCTGGAGTCACACCAGGTTCATACAGAAGTTCTTAGGAGTTCCTCATAGAGAAGGGCTTTGGTGAAACTGTCTCCTCGCATTTTGCACGGTACATCTAAGATGAGAAGAATCAGTGTAGCTTTTCTGCTACATTATCTTCGCTGAACACTTGGTTTTATATCTTGACCACCCGTTGGCTTTACAAACCAATGGAACTATTAGCAGCAGCATTACTGCAGCTCTAATTTTACTTGCAATATTTTTAATTTTAATTAAAATAGTGTCTATGATGTGTGTGACTATGTGTGGCAAATGAGGGATTCGCCTGCCTTCTCAGGAAGGCAAGCGCAAACCCACTTGGTAAATTGAAAGGAACTTCACCATTGCTTCTTGATTATGACAGAGCAGTCATAACTGCTATTTGAACTTCAGATTTATTTTTCTCAGCTGTGAGCACTTATGAATGTCAGCTCATTTGAATCATTATGTAGCAGGATTCTACAAATAATCAAACAATTTTCAGTGTGAAGAAGACCTATAAATTTTGCCTAGGTTTAACTTCACCTCTGTGTAGTGGCCCAGCCAAAGTTTTATGAACTGTCCTTACAATGCCTTGCTAGGGCTTATCTTTATTGTCATGTGCATATCTTCTGCATGAGAATGAAGTACAGCTCAAACTGCAAAAAGCCAGCAAATGGCAAATAGGTTTCCAAATTCTTTACATGTTAATAATTTAAATTACCACAATAAACTGAATTAATATTTGAAAAAAAATTATATATAGTGCTTTTATCTACATAAGGATAATACCAGATAATTTGGCTTGGACTCAACATTTCTATTTCCTTAAAGAAAGAGGTTTTGCAAAGTTTATTAACAATAGAAACATTCTCCAGAATTTTTGCTCTTAATTTTATTGGATCAATTATCTTAAACTATCTTATTTGCAACACTGTGCTGTTGTACTGAATGGAAAAAATATGCCTGACACTAGGGAAGACCAAATCAATGCATTTTTACTGTACAAACCAAGTAAAGTGTAAAACTACGTCCCTGGCTGTAATGGGCATTTCAGCCAGCCATGGTACATTCACACAATGATGCAAACCTTGGCCTTGGTGAATAGCACGTGAAATAGCACATGCAGCTCAGACTCAAAGAAGGGAGAAATAGCAGTGATGTCCATTGCTATTTCTGTTGGGATCTGTGTTTCCTGCAGTCATGCCAGCAGAGCTAGCCAATGTTTATCCCTGGCACTGATAAGGAAAGAAGGTAGGGGTGATGAGTCAGAGACTTATTCTTTGAATACTTTACAAGTAAGTCTTTGTAAAAACAGTGACTGATATTCTTGAAGAATATAGATGGTTTTAGTTTTGACATGAATTTCACATCAGTGTTGTCTATTTTAAGCAAAACAGTAATAACAGACATGACCCAAGTTGGGGCATTCCATTAGGCATCCAAAGATCAAACACATTTTAAAAATATGGGGTTGTTAGCAACTAGAGAGCCCTGTGAAATGAAGACTGCAGTTACAGATGGTGTGGTGGTTATCTGCTATCTGTATTCCAGTATGTTTGAAATGAATATTCAGTGTCTTTTCTGTTCCAAGCTTCTCATTGTCCTTTCAAGTGTAGCAAGCACTCTTGAAATCCTGAAAGAACAGTATGAATCATGCAGGATTACCCACTGGCCCATACATTTTTTTGACTTCTGAATCATCAGTAGAAACCTGCTCCCTTCTCCTTTCCACAAGTCACTATCAACTTTGACTTAAAATGTGAAGGGTGAAGCATGACTTGAGTCTCAGAAAATAAATAAAGGTTAATCTGATGAATGGGATTATAGTACTATAACTGTGTGAGAATAAATAAAAGAAAGAAATGCTAGGGTTTGCCAGCTCTATATGCCTGACTTCTGAAACAAAAAAAGTCAGGATTTCAGTGAACGCAGCCAAGATCAGGATTGATCTTGAGACTTCTTGGGCACTGAGATGGACAGTCAGTCTCTGGAGAAGCTATCTCTCCAGTATAATTTTTTTCTCAGTAAGAAATTAGTCCAATATACAGGTTATAACCCTCAGAATCAATTACCATACTTTCATTGGAGGACTATAGAATATTTATAATTCAGATCTTGTCTTTGTTTTATGAAGTGCATAATCTGAGTTGCATAAAACAGAGTGCTGGAAAATATGTTATACATTTGTGGCCAGTGAATCTTGATCACGTCTTTAAAATATTAATCTCACTTTCTGGTGGTTTTGGAATAATATAATTTTAATATTGCTTGACAAGTCTGCAATTCGAAATATGCATATGCAGACAATTTTCACATATATTTACATTTAAAAGGAATCCAGGATTTATTGAAGAGCAGGATTAACTTTTGCATTACAGTGGGAAAACCAAAAGATTACAAATCTTCACCTTAGCCTCATGGAACAGTCCAGATTTGCATGTCTATGGGAAGCTCATTTAAACAGATGCATCTGTGTTTTCAAAGCAAGGCAGTATTGATTTTCATAGGAGTTGTAGAACATAATTCTTTATAACCTATCTGATCTTTTTTGTTATCTAAAAGTTAATAACAGCCACACAGTGTATTTAGTTACTGAACATTACTATAGAGAATCCAGCCTTACTCTAGGAAGATGAACTACCATAATTTCCCCTTAGGGCCACAAAAACAGATTGCAAGATTTTACTCATCAACAGCCCTTCTGTTCACATGACCCTTTCTATGAACTATTTCAAGTTAACACAGCTCATGACGCCTTCCTATCTTCCTGTCTGCAATACTTTGAACTCTCATGGAGATTTCTGGTATAAGATCAACTTATCAAGCAGGGAAAAGAACAGCTGCTATTTATTTCATTTTAGCTCTCTCTTGTGTTCTGCATTTGCAGGTGGTGGAAGGAAGTAGAACAGTCCTGCCAACAGCTCTTAGACCAGTTCACTATAGCTCGGTAATTATCAACATGGACACTTGGTCATTTAAGGCGTCCTAAGCACAACCAGACACAGACACAGCAGAATCTTCTCAATCAGAAATTACACAAGTGCAATATGAATTACAATGATACGGTATTTAAAGGATTTCACAGTTCTTTTGATTACACAATGACAGTTCTTCATGCACAAATTCATGCTTTTAAGTGATTTTAAAGTTTGAAACTTTAAATAAGATTTTATTGTAGAATTTATGAGTCAAATATATTTATAATACATGATTTATAAAAACCCAATCAATACCTCAACAGCAAATGACACATATCTTGGAAGAATTAAATTCAAAATATATACCTCATGTAAATTTGCAGTTGACCCTGCACTGTACCTGTTACTGAACAGCAATAATCTTCAGTTGTATTTTCTGTCAGTTGTTCGAATTTATTTATCATTTGTCACCACATTTGCAAACACTTTCTAAAATTCAACCACATGTGTTATTACAATAATGATGATGATGGTTATATGGAGTTTGCATTTCTCAAGTCTTGTCTTTTCCTTATGCCCATGAGCCAAATTCTGTCCTTTGGATGTTCATGTGCTAAACCCTTTTGACTCATTGAAAGTCATGTGTAATGAAGAGCAGATTTTGGTTCTTTTTTCTTGCAATGCTTTAAATCATAGTGTTAAACATTCAAAGATGATTTTCTCTTTATCTCTATGGATATTTCTTATTTTTTCCCTGTTAAGATGGAAAAATATTTCCCAGCAAGAAGCGGTTTTGTTTTTCAAAAAGTCCCAGATTTTTAGTAGCCTTCATCCGAACCAGTTAAAGAATGGTAGTTATTCCTTTCATAATGTGGTTTGCATTAAAAACCCTCTAATAACTGATTATAACTGAATTTTCTCCTCCCCTCACAGACATTCCATTCTGATATTTCCTAACTAAAACAGAACACATAGGCAGGTGATATAGACATTGTCTGTACAAAATCCTGCACTCGCTTAGCTAAAATATGTATGTTTCAAGCCAACTTAGTTAAACTCATGCAGTCTGTGCTCGCACACGTATTTTGGTTTACAGATATATTAGAGGGAACTTTGTAAGAGCGGTCAGTTGGATTATAGATTCTTATTTAAAGAGTGTGGCCGAGATGATTGAAATTGGATCCAGAGAGAACATATTTCTAATATTAAATCCATTTTGCTCTACTGGAAAACAAAAGAGAAAACTGAGGGATTGGTTGTAGAAATTTCTGTTCTCACAAAGAAAGCTGTCCCTTTCTATTCTTTCTTACAAAGTTCAGAGTATTATAAAAACTATCACGTCATCTAATCCTGCAGAAGTAATGTTTGCAATAAATCTTCTGAACTTGTTCATTGGTGGTCTACCCCTTCACTTTTACTGCGCAAAGCCAACTTTCACAAGGAGCAATATTTAAAGGCCTTTATCCCATTATTCTGTATATCTGGCTTTCAGGCACCTATTCCTGCCTAGATACATTTGTTATGCTGGGGACTTTTTTAATTTATTCAGTCGATAGGAACATGTTTCATCCTCTGCAGAAGTATCTATTAAAAGTACATAGGAACTTGGGGATTGTATCACTTACACTTAAATTCAAATAAACTGATTGCTCCTCACCATACTGTAGAGAACATATACAAAGGGAATGGGTTTTCTTTACCTTTTAATTAGTCACCAAACCCCTCTCCACCTACACTGTCCATTGAGTAGTCCCCCATGCAAAGAAGGAGCTATGTGCTGCATGGTCTTTGCTCTGTAAGTTGCGGCAGCCATCTCCCTCTCCTTGCTTAGGGCAGCAGATGCAGCCTGCCAGAAGACTTGTCTCTTCCCTCTCTTCACTTTTTCTCATCCAGCAATCTAATAAAATCCGATTTACCTTAAGCTTTTTCCTATAGGTTGATCCTACCAAAAATGTTATTCTCATTCACTCACGGAACAGAAACAAAGATTTTTTGCTGAATACCATCAGAACGATGTTCCCAGTACCCTCTGTTCCTGGCTTTGCTGCACTTCAACAGAGTGACTGATGGATATTCCCATCCAAAGCAGCACGGCTAGGGCATTCGTCAATGAAATGGAGGTCTGTGCCTTCAGACTGAGAAAAGCCTAAAACTCACGTCTGCTCTTTCTTGGTGTAAGTAAGTACAACATTTATTAGTGCAATATTCAACTATTGAGCAGCCTGGTCTAGCAGAGGGTGTCCCTGCCTATGGCAGGGTGGTTGGAACTAGATGATTTTTAAGGTCCCTTCCAACACAAACCATTCTATGATTCTAAGCAAAAAGTAGACATGTCCTCCTTCTGTCATAGCTTGAAAGAAGAAGAAAATACAGCTACTTGTTGAAGTCACTGTGGTCAGTGTGTTGTGAGATGTGTTTGGAGTTAAGCCAAAGAATTAAAACCTTCTGGGGACTAAGACCAGTCCCTGAAAGTCCCAAGTAGAAAACAGGGATATAGCTATTCAGTTCAACCAGGAGTGAACCACTTCAAGGTATCCACAGTTACAGAATTTTAAGTAAATCTTTGAGGAAAAACATAAGTATCACTGTCACTGGCTAAAAAGTGAGGTAAAATTGTTTGGATTGTTTTCTTAAATCCCTGGAGGGTCATCCAATTTGTGATCTCACTGTTAACATAGTGGCTTTCAGCTTTAACTACTTCATTCTTTGTTTCTACATCTAGACATTTTTCAAGACTGCTCTTAAGATGAAGTCTTCTATTTAAAAGATTATCATCCTAAACAGGTAGTCAACACTCTCCTTTACCTTATGAGTAGTTCCACCTCCCTCATGTCAAGGTGGATCACCTCACATTTGCTTAATGTATCAAAAATCATTGTCCCACCAGCTAGAAATCAGGCCACTGTTAATCAACACTGTTAATCAAGGAGAGTTCTTGAATCACATCTAACTTCTACACCTGGGGCTCAGAACAGGTGATCTTTGGCTTAAATCCAGAATCTTGTTCAGTTTTCACTTTCACATCCACGTGCCAAGCTCTGAGAAAAAGCTATATACCCTTTTCCACTGTTCATCTAGATTATATTCATTCCTTAATGTTAAATTCCACTCCAGAAAGTTAATTTTTTCCTAATTTGGCATCATCTTTCCATACTCAGATCAAAAGGCATTGCAATCCTCAGTCTGCTCCATTCCAAAATATCATTTAAAATATGTTCCTCTGAGATGTTAAAAAAGTTTTCCTTCAGTTGTCCCACTTCATCTCTTGCCAATCTATGTTCTCCTTAACCAACAGATGTCTTCTTTTTCCAATACCTCTTTTTGTCTTGCCACTGAATGGGATTAATTCCTCTTCCATACTGGCTTCTCCACCTCCTGGAAAAAAACTTCTGCATTTGACTGACTCTGTAATTTATTCAGTTCCTCTTGAAGCCTTTTCATCTCTTCCTTCATCATACCTCTAACAAAACAAAGTAGCTACATTCTGTCCCCAAATCTCACACAGGACTTTTGCATTATTTTTACCACAGTCTAAACAAACATATGCATTCAAAAAAATATGTTGAAACACAATGTAATGATAGTTCCTCTTCACAGTGCATATTCTTTATATTTGTGTGAACATTACAGACCATAAATATTATTTGGTTGTTCAAAACTCTTTTATGCTCATAAGGGTTGCATTTTTAAGTGCAAACTGCTTTGTTGTACAAAGTATTTGTCACACGGTTTCTGTCTGTGATGAAGAATATTTCAATTAGTTGGACAAAAAGCACATGCCAACTGAAAAGTCCAGGAGCGTCCAAACAAATTCAATGGAGAAAAATCTGAACAAGCCAAAGTCCACAATAATCTCTCTCCTTCTTTTTCTCTTGTATTTTTAAAATTACTTCCAAGATTGTATAATTCTCCCCTTATGACTGACATGCAAGGGAAACATTAAAGCTCTTATAGAATCAGAAATACTCTTTCCCCCTCAAAAGCACATGCCCACAAACACCCCTCCATCTTTATTTGTCACTCAGGCACACCACGAAGGTGTGAGAGGAGAAAACAGGGACATTGTAAATGGTAGAGGAGATGTGACAAAGAACATAGCCAAAGATTGTTTCAGAAGCAACAGAGGGATCTCAAGACGGAAGAAAGAGAGGTACTGAGTTAATGAAAAACCAAGTGAATTGAAAGCAGTGAGAGTTTCTTGAGCAAATCATCATATGGACAATAAAAAGAGAAACCTGGGCTAGAGCAGAAAATTACCTGATCTCTGCTCAGATGATACTAAAAACTAATAATAATAATAACAACAACAATAATTCTATTGTCTTTGGAGACATCTCAACTTGATTTACCAATAAAAGTTCAAAAGAATTATTCATTTCATAAATCTGCTTAATAGCTCTCATGAAATGAATAATAATGAGAGATAAATTTGATTAGCCAAGGAAATTTCTGACCTGTTCCTAATGATCAGAAGTAATTCCTTTCATGTTTCCCAAACAAAAGTACATACCTACTTTTCATTCTCTTTGAGACTAATTTAACAGAGAAATTGGCCAGTCAACTAAAATATTTCCTTCCTTCCAAGTATGTGTGTGTTTTTCCTTTGAAGCTTCATTATGTTTCTTATTTAAAGCAGGATTTAACATTCCTCCTTTCTTTACATAGCTTCCTACAGAACAGTATGAATGTAAAAGAACGTATGAATGTAATACTGCTAGTTTAAATATGTCAGTTCCATAGGAAAATTCATCCTTAATTTCTGAGACCTAGCATAGGAAGAACTCTAGTTTGTTGTAAAAGAAATAAAAGAAAAAAAAGAAAGAAATTGTTATCAATCAGGCAGCTTTCATTCACTATATACCTAAATATATATTATAAGTCACCTGTATCATCATACTATAAATAGCTTCTTAATCTTTGTGCCTAATATTGGAGACATTATGAATCTCCTGTTCATCAGCTCTGCTCATTCTAGCTCTCATGGTCACCTTTTGAAGTCCTGATCTTAAATAAGTTGCTTCTCATGGATGGACTCTGCAGCCACTTAAACAATTTGCACACTGTAATGGGAATAAAATCTTTAAGAAGCCACCTTTTCCCCCTATTTTTTCCTTGCCTATTTTGTGAAAAATTTCTTTTAAAGTTATTTCTTTTAAAATCTTAAAGTCTGTAGTGTCTTTGGACCTTAGACAAAAGTGGGTTTGAAACTGGCTAAAGGAACAGAAGACAATTAGAGCAAACTCAGAGGCTGCTGGAAGAGGAATTAATTAGTTATCAGAGTGGATGCCTCTTTGGTGAAGCAAACAAAAGGAATGACAATTCTGCAGGTAACTGGTAAAGGGTGAGAATTCAGTAAATGAAGGTTATAATACCACTCTACTCTTTCAGAACGCTTTTACATTCATCTGTGTCAGATAGATATGTGCTTATATAGGAATTATAAAGGCTGTAAAAAGACCTAGAAACACATTCTAAGAAACAAACAGCCTGCAGTGTTTTGAACAAGGGCAAAAATGCTGTACTTCAAATACAACGTATATTGATGATCTAAGCCATTTAATTATTAATGATCCCAAAGTGCTTTCATGACCAGGAATGTGCACACAAATGAACAGAGGATGGTAGTTCTGCTACAGAGGTAATCCTAACTGCTGTAATTCTTATCTGCATGATTTTCTTCTTTCATGTGTATACACAAACCCCATTTACAATCTTAGGCAGGTTTTGGCATTTATTGGTGGAAACAGCTACATCTTTCATAGGGCTGACTACATAGGGTCAGCAAGTTATCTGTTAGTCTACTTCCTAAAAGACCATCAGGCCAGCCAATAATATATATTTAAGAAATATGTGTGGCCTTTAATATATTAGCATATAGAAATACATATGCCTTCCCAGAAAAAGTCATGCAAAGGTGACTTTAGTCATTTAGTTATGCCAATAGGTAAATCAGAACAGATAGAATTAACTCCTGACCCTTCAGAGCTGTAATTTTATCTGGCAGTCATTTTATGAAAGGTTTGCAGTGTTCAGTATCCTGCATCAGTAGAATTCCTTTCTTATTTAATTATTATGCATAACTTCCTTCTTCCATGGCTTTATTTTGTATAAATCTAATGCTTAATCAAGGATATTCAGTTTCAGACTGTCTGATTAGCAAATGATCTTCTAATGATTCTAGATAAATTTATAAATTTAAGTCTCTCGTGAGACCCCACCTGGAGTACTGCATCCAGCTCTGGGATCCCCAGCATAAGAAAGACATGGAGCTGTTGGAGCGAGTCCAGAGGAGGGCCACGAAGATGATCAGAGGGCTGGAGCACCTCTCCTATGAAGACAGGCTGAGAGAGTTGGTGTTGTTCAGCCTGGAGAAGAGAAGGCTCCGGGGTGACCTTAGAGCAGCCTTCCAGTACCTAAAAGGGGGCGTGCAGCAAAGCTGGAGAGGGACTGTTTACAAGGGCATGGAGTGATAGGACAAAGGGTAATGGCTTTAAAACAAAAGAGGGTAGATTTACATTAGATATAAGGGAAAAAATCTTCACTGTGAGGGTGGTGAGGCACTGGAACAGGTTGCCCAGAGAGGTTTTGGATGTCCCCTCCCTGGAAGTGTTCAAGTCCAGGCTGGATGGGGCTCTGGGCAACCTGGTCTAGTGGAGGGTGTCCCTGCCCACGGCAGGGGGGTTGGAACTAGATGATCTTTGAGGTCCCTTCCAACCCAAACTATTCAGATTCTATGAAATTTAGGAAATAACACAAGAGTGATTTCAAGTCTACCCACAGTACTTTCAAAAAGTAGTTTCCTATCCATCAGAGACATAAATACAGTCATAAAAACTCTCCCATATTTATCTTTAGTGTTTTTATTTTTAATCTGAGGCTATTGAGTCTTAGCCTAAGGAGTGTTTCAAATTGATATAAACTGACAACTGGTTCAAAAGTCCCATCCATTTCCTACATCCACTGCTTACTCCTCCCTTCGTCTCCTGTTACAGGAGTCTGTGAACAGTACCAGAGAACAGATCCAGATTAAGTCATGGTTTCTTATTTAGCTTATGGTATAAGTCTATGAATTCTGATCTATTTATCTACATGCCTACTCAACTAGTTATGCTAGTTCAAGACTGAGGGTAAGAGGAGTCAAAGACAGAGTAACAGCCATGCTGAAGTGTTTGCAAAAGCAAGACTGGAGGCTAATCATTATCCAGAAAATGCAGGTGGAACATGGCTAGTGCGTTATTCATTGCACGTGACTTCAGCAAATATTCAAAGTAATGTGTGGATGCTAGGTAGTCTTTGGGAGGCTGATCATGAAACAATTGGGCCAATGTGTACATTTGAAATAAATGTTACTGAAGACAGCACCATTTGAATGTTAGAAATAAAAACATGTTGCTCTTTCTTGATAACTTTGACTACACATACTATATAACCAGTAAGATCTGGTAGTTAAAAGCCATAATGGGCCACAGAGTTTCAGTGATTACCAGGGAATTTCCTAGACTTACATTTATAAAACCATTTTGCTTAATGTCAGGCAGCTTTCTTAAAGAGACACTGACATTTTGATCTTTTTAAAAGATATGGATGCATTGTCAACGGTAGCTCTTAATTCACAGTTTTAATCTTCAGTACCTGCCTTTCTGATTTTCATGTGTGCTGAAGAGAACCTGACACTGACTTCAGTGAGACTTGTAAGGTATAAAAGACCTGTGGGGATAAAAAAGGGGTTAGGAAGTTACTTTGATAAAATTTCTTAGTCATCAGCACAATCTTGTTAAAATCAAACAGACACTTCAGTTTTAAAAATAAGATCATGTCTGAGTGGTTTTCTACATAAAACCCTATAACTAGAACCAGCAGTAATGTTCTCAAATGAACAGATGAGGCCAGTCCATAAGCATCCTTTTCCTATATGTAACAGCAGCATGAGAGAAGCGGTATATATCAGCCAGAAAATGCCAGTTGACCAAAATGGTCAAACCCATACATTCCTCAGCTGTTACATCTGAACAAACACTATAAAGATAGATGCTAATGGAAGATTTAGCATAACCAGTTGGTGTCTATTACACCATCTTTTTCACCTGCCCACTCAAGAGAATGATGACCATAATCATTCAAGAAGAGTAGGAGTGTTCATAATTCAGTATCATTTGTGGTAAAAAAAGAAAACTGGAACAAGGGAACTTAGAATCCAGAATTAATAATCATGCTTTTCTTCGTCCCATATAATATATGTGCTGTGTTTCATCTCTGCCACACTTTAAATGGATTATGATTTGGCTAAATGACATCTAAAAAATCAACACTGAGTGTTTGTAGCGGGTTTAGGCAAGGGTCAGTGTTATATACTCTCCCATGTGAAGAAAAAAAAAGGAAAATAAAAATGCATGAAATTAAAATATTACATTATTGATCTAAGAGGAAGTACTTTATATAGAGAGACACCTAGACTCAACCCAAAGCATACCAGCTTGCTTGTTTTAGACAGCATCGTCATGCTGTTTACAATACATAATGATGCCTACCTTTCAGAGAGTCTGCTTTAGAAAGTCTAAATTAGGGTTAGTGACTCAAACAACTAGCTTCCACTCCCAGATCAATGCCAGCTTCCCCAGAGGCTCTCAGTAAGGGACAGACAAAATCCAGAAAAGCAGCCAACACCTTTATTGAGGCCTCTTTTATCTCCTGTCGAGTGGGGAGCAAGTATAGGAGGTGCCAAAGCAACTCCTTCTAGTTCACAAGATACCATGAAGGGAAGCTCTGAGCAGTCTCTGGAGTTGTACTGACATGAAATTATACCAAATCTTTAAACAGATGTGAGTAGGTGGTAGAGAAGAGGGAATCATGTCATAAGCACACAGGAACTCTGAAAGGGATGATGCCTGCTAAGGTCATCCATCTTCCCATCTGCACTGAGGTGAGGCAGGCCATCTTTTAACTTGGCCCAGAGTAATGAGAATCTGAGCTACTGCTCCATCCCAGGGCTACTATAGGCATCAAAGACCATCAGCCCTCCCAATTTGCTGCAGTGCCAATCTCTGTGAAATTTGCTGTTTTCCTTCTTTTCAGGAGGCAGGCATGCAGAAATTGTTAGGAATTAAGTTTTATTCTTTGGCTGAGGAATGGAAAAAGACTTGGCTCCAAAGTCTATTAGGCAGGATTATGAGTTACTAAGCTTACAGAATTTGCAGTACCTTGATCGTGTACACCAGGGCCTCATGGAGCTGATCAGCTTTTAGAGAGTTCCATTCAACACATGGAGACCTACATTTCCCGGAATCCTGATGTACACACAGAGGTAATGCATGCAAAGATGTGTTCTAACATTCTCTCCTTAAGACTGAAAGTAGAGAATCGTGGAGATGTACAGACAACCATGGCACAGCAGTAAGTTGTATCATATCCTGTCCTTGGTGTAGATGCCATACTTTGACGGGAAGGGAAATGAAAGTATCTTTTTGACAAATTGAAGTCAATATGAGAGGCAAAATCACAGAAAGAAACTTTAAGAAGACATGACATAACTCATTTCAATAGTATTTCCTGAAGAATAATAGATGTCATAAAGAATAGACATTTGGCTAATTAAAGTTGTGTGCTGATTCAAAGATCATGCCCTAACTGCTGACAGAGAAAACTCAAGGAGCAAAAATTTCAGTGTTAGGCCCTGCTGAAGTACAAAAAAATACAGGTTTCACCAAAAGAGAGACTGCAAGAGGTAGATATGAACGATATGAAGATTATATCCTAATATTTATCAGAAAAAAAAATCCTTGTCCAAAGCAGGAAAGAAAGTTTTCCAAGAAAATTAGACTACAAGGGAGGAAGTTACATCTCCTGAGTAGATCTATAAAATGTATCCTCATGCTCAAGTCTATTATGTTGTTACATGTTTTGAAATGCAAGTACTAGTATACTTTTTTTAGTAGTATACTTTTTAAAGAAACATGATCATGACTTGAAACCCAGAACTACACACAACAAGCAGTACAATCAAATCAGGTTTCAACAACTTTCCTTATCTAGTTGATATAGATTTTCCCTGCTGTCTGAAAACAAAAGAACGTGGCCAACCAGATGGCAACCATGAGTATAATCTTTCCCTGCACAGGAATTTCAGGCAAAAAAAAGCACAACAGTTTGATGCTTGAGTGAGGCAAGGATACCTGCCAACCACCATAAGACTGCTGCTGTGCACATGTCCGGCATTCTGAAGAAAAAAGACAACTCCTAATATACGTTATAAATAAATTCTCTAAGTGCTAGGATAGTTTCATTAGAATGAATAACAACCGTGAGGCCACCAGGACTTCAAATCCTTACCTTCTGGCAAAGAGTTAAAGGACCAGATACTGTCCTTGGACATGCATGGCTCCCAGATGTACTCACAGATAAAATACTCAGCCCAAAGTGATGTCAGGTGTGGTGTGAATTTTGCCCCATCTTACATCTGCTTTAATCCAGGCCCCCCTGAAGTCACTGCAAAAATACCTTTGATATCAGTGACGGTTACATACAGTAACAGTGGTTTCCATCCACCCCGTGTGCCCTGGTAAAAGCAAAGTGATATTTGTAATTAAGGTTAGGAACAAGAACCAATAACTGTGAAGAAAGCTGATGGTTAGTATTCCACGCATTTGTGTTAGAATGAAAGACGTACACATGGAGTGATCATAGGATAGCAAAGAAGTATAAATCCAAACCCTTGGATTAGTGGTAATTAGCATTGTGGTAATTTATTCATGTAGATAAATGTTTAGAGTCTTTCAGGGCTAATGAATACTGGCCTCATTCAGAGGAATGCCTTAAGAATTTGCCATGGATTTCAGTAAGCAAATATTTTTCCTAATAAACCATGAAAATGGGGTAAGCTACAGGAAACCTATTTCCAAACCACATTTTCAACCTTAAAGTTAAAATGTCTTTATTTAGGTGGCTTTGTCATATTGTTTGTGTATGTTGTTTTAAGTCTAAGTGTTTTCAGTTCAATAATTTCTTTTCCTTCTGTACACATTCCAACTTTCTTTGTGCCAAACAGGCCTTTAAAAGTGTCCTCAAATGCTGCCTGTAGTCAGCCAGCCAGAAAGAAGCATCTTGTATATTTTATGTCAAGAGAATTTGTATTCTTTCCCAATAAGAAAATCCAAAGGTTCTCGTTTCAATGGAGGCAGGCCAGAAGTAAATATCTAATGCAGTAAGATTTAGCATACTAAAAGATTTAACAAAGAAGAAATGCTGATTATCACACTACCCAGCTTACAATGGTGATAATACAGGAAGCGTTAGTGAGTAAAGACACATGACCAGTCCTGGTAAAATTCAGTTATTAGGAGAAAAGGAAGCCTTCTTTCATGACTACTTCCATTTGATGGAAATGGCTCTAACATGAACTGTTTTTTTTCTTTTGATGGTCATGAAATAGCAAGGTTAAAATAAAATTGCCATGCAAATCAACAATCTGTCATTTTTGCTGGAGGATTACTTAAAACTGGCATTAAAAATATCTGAGTATTGATTATAAATCTGTCATGTTTAGCTCTACACTCTAGAAGCTTGTTTAACATGCAGTGTTTAAAAAGGGGACAATTCCCTTGGCATTATCATGGTCTCATCAAAAGAACAGGAATCACTTTGGAAAAAGCATTTAGGTTGAAAATAAAGCAGTTTACTGGAGTGAACAATCTACTAATGCAAAAATTGCACACCTGATTAACTATGTATGTATTACGTAAAAAATACAGTTGCAGTTAGTGATCAAATCTGAAAAACAATTAATTGTCTTCCCTAGGAAAAAAAAAGCCATTTCCCCTATCCACTTTAGTACAGTCTATTAAATTACTATGTGCCGGTGAAAAAGCAAAGGAAGTAGGATATAACCTTTGTGTTCTTGAATTTACTTCCTTCCATTGTAACATGTTCTTACTTTATGTGGGATTACCCTGCTCTTAAATGATTTTTAAAGTTGACTCTTGTTCCCTTTTTTCTTCTCCCAAACATAAAAACAAGCCAATCTAAACATGCTGAAATTACTCAGCAAATGCAGCAAAGTCTGGTCATGTTGTTGTTTTGAACCTCTTTCACCAATGGCAGAAAACTCAATTTTGTCAGTGTGGATTTAAAAGCATCATTGGTGCATTTTTGGTGCATCAGATTCACACAACAATGATTGAAGGAAGCAAAGACCATCCTGTATCTTTACCACAGAAAAACCATAAGTAATTGCAATAGTACATAAAAGTCCTCTTTGGCCAGAAGCACTGTTGAGAAATGAGCTAACAGCTGTGCATTTTTACTTGCTGAACTTAAGTCCATGAAATGAACCCAACACTGAGTCTAATATGAGGGAATCAATGGACTGTTGCCTTACTCGGTGTTTCTCCAAAGACTTTTGAACTGGAACAGAATTCATTTTAATGAGCATCCAACATCTGGAGAAGCCCCTTAAGAATTATAGAAAGCCAAGTTTTAAAAAAAAACCTGCAAGAATACCAAATCTCTACTGAGAAAACACCAGAAAGAAGGGAAAAGAAGAAAAAAAATTTAAAAAATTATGAAAACTTCAATTCATAGAAATATATTTTGGAATTAAGAGTGAATTACTTTATGATTTGAAGTATGAGAAATTTACTTTAAAATCATTTCAGACCCCGTTGCTCACTTGATTAGCTGATAAAACCGGTCCACCTGTAATTTTCAATAGATTTTTAGGCCATTGTTACCAAAAGTAACAATTTTTCTAATGGCTTGGAGGAACGTGGTTCTACTCTATTCTGTAAAAGTACAATTATACTTTGTGAGAGTACTGTAAACAACCATGAGGAAAAACACTTCAAATCTCTAGAGGATTTTTTTCTTATTGCCTCCTTTCTGTGTCCCACTCAGTTTTCAAAAATTGGCTGCAATGCTTTTCTGTCTGGAAAGTAAAAAGAACAGGATGCTTCTGCAACTGTATTTTACTAGTCCTAGAGCTTATGCAGCAGGTGGCTAATGTAGGAAGAGTTCAAGTCAGACGGTCTCTGTGCACTTGCAGACATCCAAAGTCTTTTCTAACTCAGAGATGCATATATGTATGTGTATATATATTGGACTTTTGGCATCAGTTCAGCAATAATTTAAATTAGGCCTTAAAAAGCTAGAAAAGCTGGATCTACTAGGTAACATGCAGAGTATCTCCAGATTTCACGTATGCAGTGAATGCTATCTGAGGTACGCTACTCTGAGAAAGGACAACTGATAGAGTTTCACAGACTATTAATCTTCCAGAACTTGCTTTCACCACTATCACCCTAATAAGAACGGTTGTTTGCCCAAATGAACTTTTGCTTTTTTCATGGTCGAAGAGCCTGATAAAGATGAAACATTTACAGATCTCCTAGCTTTCTTCCTCTTTGGATTTAAAATAGATAGTGGTAGGTTAATAGATAAATAGGAGGAAGGTTGGAGGGAGGAGAAATAAGATAAAATTTTCTAAAGAGTTTTCCTTTTCTGCTTGCTATGATTTTAATAAACTGTGACCCTATTAAAACCACCACTCCATACACTTTTGTAATCAGTTCCTTTTTTGTAATTGTGCCAGTGTTGTATCCACTGTATATGAATTCATGCCAGATAAATATGGCTATGCTTCAAGAAGCACTATTTTTCAAAGCGTTACCCTGAACTCTCTGGCTCAAGTACACAAATTTGAGGGACAAATGTCTCTGTAAAGAACAGTCTACAGCACTTCCAACCCCTCTCTCCTACATGACTCTTCTGCAGTTGTACAAAGGCCAACAAACATCAAATGAGACATGTAGACTGAAGCCAAATAATTCAGACTAAACTGATCAAGTTTACCCACTCAGTGCAAGATGTTTTTCGTTCATAAGATCTTTTTTCTTTTGTAGGCTAATTAAAACAGCTTGACTAAGACTTACTGAAATATTATGTTCCTTGCCATTCAAAAATTGTATGAGCCAACGCCAGCACTCCTCCCTGCTTGCTTTTAAAGCCATATGCACTTCTCTTAAAGTTTTAAACCTGCTTGAGGTATCCACAGCTGCTTCTAATATTCTGACCGTTAAATTCTCTTCTTCCTTCCAAACTGAATTGCTATGAAGTATGCCAAACAGTTAATATTGTTTTGTTTTTTCGGCTTCTTGCATAATGCCACCGTATTCAAACACAGGAACTGTGCGACTGCACAACTAAAACTCGTATTTCTAGATTCAGAATTGAATGGTTGTCCCTAAAAGCTGTTCTTTGCCTATTTAGCTAAGCATTGTTCATGTTGGTATTATGTACAACTTTTACCATGTATAGGTAAAATAATGAATACTCATATATCTATATCTATATCTATATCTATATCTATAGGTTTGAAAACCCCAAAATAAAATGCCTCTTTGGTATTTAACATTTATCCTGGTAAAAGAAAAGAGAGAACAGTTTTGCCTAGCCTTTTTTTGGTATCACTTGTCCTGTCTGGGTTTCAGACTGCTTAAGGAATTTTCTATTGATTTGGACAAATACAACAGAAAGAATGAGGCTTGTAGGTTAATGATATAAACTTTGCAGATAAGAGTTTTCTCTTGTTACTGCTCTGGAAAATATTTGACTTTCCATAAGCCATATACTTTCTTAACTTTAATGAAGTCTAGCTAAATTTACAGTGTGAATTTTCCCTCAACAAAGGCTGAGATCTTCAAGATTCACAACAAAAATAAGAATCACTCTATGACAAGTATATAAATAAGAAAATACACAAAGACTTTGAAAGACGTTTTCAGGAAATCTGATAAATACCTAAACAGCTGAAAAACAGAAAAAATCTGAACTGTAAAACCTGTAGAGACTATATATATGTACAATATATATATATGCTTATGGTCATACAGATACATATACGTCTCCATATATAGTGTGGATACTGTAGACAGACAAGACAGCCTACAATGAGGGAGAGGGAAAATAGAGTGGTTTTTTTCTCCTTACACATATACTTCTCTGACACTAGACTTTAAATTTACTTCCTAATGCAAATAGGATTATGGTATTTTATTCCATTCATGTACATACCTACCATCCTGGCTAACATGATCCAAATCTGAAGAAAAGTGAGAGTTCTGAAAGTTTTAACACTCTCTTTTTTTTTTTTTTTTTTTCTCCTTACAAATGGAAATAGGCAGCCAGGTTAAAAAAAAAAAAACAACAGCAAAACACAAAACCCTCTCAGTGAAGATTGCAGTGTGAGGTCATCCCTGGTTAGACTTTAGATATGAGCAAGTAATCACCAAAAAGCACAAAATAATAAGAAACCAGACTCCCCCACTGTTTTCATGGGCAGCATGTTTTATAAAAATGTATCAGTATTAGAGAGACTATGACAATTTGAAATAATAGAAATGAGTAATGGGGAAAAGGTGCTAACTAGCTTTATAAACATCATATATACATTGTGAGCTTTGTAGAACCTCAAACTCTTACCTGTTTAACTATGCTCAGATAAGTCTGTAGCTGAAAACTGTATTTTAATAATGTACATGGAAATCATATTGTCTTATTACTGTTTTGAAAACAGCTAATCATGCTACTACTGTGGTATCTTGCAAAGCACCAATGAGTGCTTATGTACTAGCCAGGTACTCAAACTGCAAAGACTGGAGTCAATCACCTTCCCATATGTTAAGGACCCCACAGATATAGATTATACTGTCAGAGCAATTTTCACTGGCCTCGGGAAAAGAAACCTGCTCTAACTGACACCATCTCTAGTCCTCCAAACTGTCCAGAGCCTCCCATGGAGAAGCCCATGCCAGCAAAGCTTCCCACAGCCCTACTTGTCAGGAGCAGTCTAACAAGGATTGGAAGTGCAGCATGAGGAAAATGTTCATCCCCTGAAGGCAAGGGAGGGAGGGAGGATGACTCATCTGGTGCTGTTCCCAAGTCATCCTCACCAACCAAACCAACGGCTCGGTGATGTCCTTCAGAAACTGCCCCATCTAGCTTTTCCAGAGCAAGAGATGGGACCACAATCAGGGGTTTTTGTGCAAAGACAAATGAGCAGTCAAAAAGGACATCCTCCTACAAAGAATAGAGCGGCTGGTTCCAGTGCTGTTATGCAGACCATGAGATAAGGTTATGCTGTGTGTTATAGCCCCTTTCCTTAATTTGTCAAGAAATTATCAAGTTTTCTTCATTTCATTAAAACACCAGCCAATGGAAAAATAAAAGAAAAAAGTTCTTTTTTCTTGTTTTTGGTGGTAAATTTTGATAGATGGTTCATAGCATGTTTCTGAGACAATCGTTGATAAGAGTTTTTTAAGAAACATAGAGGAGGAGCACAATAAGCAAAATGTATTTACCTCATTGTTTAGTTAGATCCTGATTCTAATTAGGTCAGTTATACAAGTGTAAAACACTCCAGTAAATGAGTGGAATTACTCCAGTACACAATCCGATAAGAGTCAAGCTCTAATTTCCTTTTCAAATGTCTACATAGCATTTTTCAGCATTAACATCATAAGGTCTGTAAGTAGCAATATAGAAAGAGTGGGATCTTGCACGCACATGGAGTCACTAGAAAAGTTGCTGGATTGTGTCTATGCTACTCTCATGGCACAGACTGTGCGTGGGAACCTTTCTGTTGAGCGCTGGCATGCACAACCCTATCCCCTGTAGCTGTGATCCCCTCCGGTCTCCTCAGGGTCCCCATCCTCCCTTCCTGCGCACCCCTCCTAGCACCCCTTTTATTAGCTTGAGCCTTACACGTTGTCAGCAAAATCTTTGGGAGGGACATGATAGTTGTAAGCACAGTGACTCGCAGACACAGCACAGAATAAGATAAGAGAATTTGTACTAATTTTCTGCTTTCTCTGCTTCTTCCCTCCTGTGGAGTTCAGAAGAAAAGCTCTCTTTCAACGAGAAAGTAAAATTGCTGGCTGCCTGGTCAAGCAAGTGAATGCAGCGACTGTGGCATTTGTGTTGCAGCCATTTTCATACAAACAGTTCCAGATAACTTTGCAGTATCAGCCTCAATGTGTACTTTGTTTGGGAAAGATTCCCCTAATCATCAAAGCACTGCATAAAAAACAATCATAGCAATTAGGGCATGCCAAATAGAAGAGACAGCTGTGAAGAATTTTTTGTCCATTTCTCTGAACATCCTTCCTTTGATTCACTTGAGTTCAAATTTCTAGCCTTTAACTTCAAGCTCTTTCAGACAGAGCCCTTACATATCTACCAACTGCTAACACTGCTCCACTGTCCACAGAGCAATAGCAGGGCCTCGCTCCTCACTCATCTGCTCCTCTCCCAAACATACACGCTTTCTTCATCCCATCCTTAGGGCACTGGAAGTCTATAAGGCTCTCTCTGCCCCCTCCAAAGAGCGATTTCTGCTGCGGTATCTGACAAGAAATAAGTTACCTTACTACAGCAAGGCCAAGAGAAGTTCACCATTTAAACATTTATGTTCTAACATAAACATAGTTAAAAAATTCTATTTATCTGTGAGCTGTTTCCCTCTCTCCTCACTTATTTAAGGCTGTTTTTACATCAATCACAAGTGTTTTAGACTGGAACCTAGATCACTATTCCACTTGCTCAGCAAGCAGGCATCACTGATCCTCATTTGAGTACTTGGACTTAATAGCTGGGAAGTCATAAGATGGTAGAACATACACGTTTATTTTCAACTGAACTGCATGCTACATTTTTATCTGAGACATTGTCAAATTTATTATCATGAAGCTAAAAAAATGTAAGTTCTTTAGCCCTAAAAAGTTAGTATGGAAGAACCATCAAAAAACACCCTGAAAACAGGTACAATGGAAGAAGACTTCACACAAGGAGTCCTTTAAGAATAAGCTGTGCTGTACAATAGCTCTACCACAGCTGCCACAACGGATGGGAAGTGGAAAACATCACTGGTTTCACATAAGCAACCAACAAATTTCCGAGGACTTGTAAAAAGGACTGAGTTTAGCCTGCTACAATTTAAATGAAGTTTGTGGTTTAAAAATTGTTCCAAAGAACACTAAAATATTAACAGCTTGGTGATTTGCTTTTCTCTCAGTTAAACTGTTTCATTCTCATTTCTAATGTAATGGGAGAGACAGGAGAAAGTTAACATAGTATTATGTACTTTCTTTAGGATGATGTGTAGTGTTTTGTGTGATTGAGAAGCTACAAGAGGAACAACATGTCAGGTACCAATGGTGAGTAACCACCATTGACGTACAGGCTGGCTAAGTTATTAAAACTACTGATGTTAATAAGCCTTATAGATGATTCTCTTGGAACTACCACAGATTCTTTGGGCATACAAACTACTCCTAAATTAACTGATTTTTGTAAGATATTTCAGATTGGACTCTTCAGCAACAGTTTGATTGCACTGAATGGAAGTGTAAACAATCCTTTAAAAAAGGATAATAAGGCGAGCAG
The DNA here is from genome assembly GCF_011004875.1 of Balearica regulorum gibbericeps. Lineage (NCBI taxonomy): Eukaryota > Metazoa > Chordata > Aves > Gruiformes > Gruidae > Balearica > Balearica regulorum. The sequence continues at coordinate 43,274,869 of NC_046184.1, read as the reverse complement.
AGTGAGCTGCTAGAAGCAAGTCCCGTGTTTAAGAACAAAGCCCCATATTCATTGGACCTAACTGTAGGTGCCAGTTTGGGAACTAAATTACCACAGGTTCTCTCAATATGCAATTGAGAAAAAAGCACCTCCTGAGGGTGATTCAAATTTAGGGGCATCTTTGTAGGTGTCTCTCTGCTGCCTGTGAAAGAGCTTGAAGTGACAGATACTGTATGAAATTAATCAGCAAAATTCTTATCCATCCCCGTGGTGGGATAAACCAAGTTATTATATTATGTTCAGACCTAGAAAGTGGCTGTTTCAGAGAAAATAAATAAGCTATGAGGATGGAAAGGAAAAATCAACAGAACGCGTTTCTAAAAGAAATTAGCACAAATATAAAAAAGATACAGAAAAGATTGGGATTTAGATTTTTAGATGTATCTAGTGAACTTGACCGCCCCAAATTTTAGTTTGTCCAACTTGAAAGTTTTGAAAGGAAATTAATTTCTGTGAAAAAGGCGGTACTTTGTAAAGACCTTAAGCACTCAGAGACACAAATCAGTCACCCCTTAAATAGGCCTACTTCCCACATGCCTGTAACACCGATACATCAAAGTGTCTATATTTTTGGATGGCAGGCATTTAGCTACCTTTTGCCCTTTATTTTGCAGGATATTGTCCTAATTTGCCTGAAGCCTTCTCTTTCTTACTCTGGTTCTACATCTGCGTTCTTGGGGCTGCCTGGTTTGAAGTAAGAATGGCAGCAAGCAAATTGTCAGCACCAACACACATCTGCTGGGCACATTCCGAACAATCTGCAGATCCCTGCTAGCTAAGACAGCAAGCACAACATCCAAAGTGAAAATAAGCAGACTGGTTAGACAGGTGACAGTTCCAGTGCTTTCCAAACATTTCTACTTCAAGATAGTTTGCCAAGCAAAGTAGCTTACAGCTCGAGAGGGGATTTACCAGAGAGATTACAGTGACTACAGCCAAGAGGCAGCACCCTTTGCAGAGTACACATCCAACTTGATTAAGGCTGCATGTAGCCCTGTCACTTGCTATAAGCCTTCCTACTTATTTCAAGTTGTTAAGCAGCAACCACAATTCCTTAATGCTGTCCTTCGCTGTAAGCGATGGCTGTAGCTGTTAGAGTGATGTGGTTCCATTCCTAACAAGAAGAAAAATTACTGACATGAGGGAGGTTGTAATCTTCAAGAGAAAATTTCCTAAAACTATGTATGCAATACTCTCCAAAAGTATAAGAAATCCCATTTTTCTACTGGCTGAATTACTCATTTTCAGAACTTGTTTCTTTAAGTATATGAGTAGTTTCTAGATTTATGTCATCCGTCTCTTCAGAAATGGAGGAGGGAGTCTAACGCTGGCAGCTGAATGCAAGTGCTGTGCAAATCTGCCATGAGATGCTGCTGATAGTAGAGAACTTTCAATATATCTGCAAGTACACCGATTGCCCACCAACTCATTAAATACTTCTCCCTGTGTGTACATGTAAGGCCTATGTCTGTATACACAGAGTTGCACTGCCACATATTCAGTGAACTAATTCATTATAGTAGTTCTGCTAATGATCCATTTCACTATCTCTACCATCTCTGTAGCACTGAGCAGAAAGCTGTGAGAATGTATCAAAGTGAAACACATCTCCTTCACAGAGATATCGCCATTTCCTATGCAACTAGCTCATTTTAGTATTATCTTTGCTTGCTCATCACTCCTCCTCAACACTTTTCAGGGACTTTCCATAACTTTGTATCACCAATCTGTTTTAAGAATCAAAAAAAGGATGCCCCTTTGATAAAAGCACGCCCAGATCCATCACCCTTATCAGAGCTATGTCTGCGCTAGCTTTCAAAGTAGCCTCAAAAGATTAAAATAACGTACTTTGGAGCACAGATGTACAATCTGTAATAATAATGATAACATTAGTAATAAGTACATGAAAAGAGAATATCTTCCCAAATAAAAGTTCTATGTTATGTGTAAGATTCATCTCAACTAAGTTTAGATACAGAAAATTAGGTGTTTCACCTAAACTAGATGGTTCATCTCCCCTTAATTAAGGAATAGGTGTACATACCTCCAGAGGGTGAGTCATTCTACCTTTACATAAACATCTCTGAAAAGGGAAAGGAATTGCCCTGAAAAAGTATTTATCTCTACTATCTGGCTATAGTAGAAGCCCAAGCAACTAGCTCAGACTAGACACCAACCTTTTAACTGGCTATAATGAAGATGAATTCCACTGTGATCGGGGCCTCCATATGATCTCTGACAAAAACTATCTGGACACTAACTTCTCGCCTGTGTGCTGCCTGTTCTCAACCTCCAGCAGAGTCCTCCACCCTTTCCTAGTCTGACAGCTGTAACTACTATTGCTTCAGTTTTCTATAAATGCAAAAATTACAATCCAGAATTAAAAACTTTCCCTCAGTTTTTGTTCTATGCTCCCCACCCTATGTCGATACTGGACTTCACTGATCTATGACGCAGGAAAAAGAGCTAGGACTCTCTTGAACTTTCCTGATGTTTTCCATTGGTCCCAAGTTATTTGCAGACAGGGAAAAGTAGTCCCAAAGAGCCCATCCCCTGTGCTCCAGATCTTCTATTCATGTTCACTATTTACCACATGCACTTAAGCCTGACCTAACAACACCATTCAGCTACCAAGACCTAATACTACTGAACTCGAAAAGAAAGATTTCATTAAAGAAATACACCATTTCAGAACAATGGTCTACACAGACTGGACTCTTTTGGTATGTAGAATAAGACAGAGAAGGCAGATATGGATTGGCAATAAGGATTCTGAGTGGATTTTTATTGAGCACATTTCTACTGCCAAAAGTCATTTACGGGTGGGACAGAAGGAGCCTCAATTTTAATCTTTGGAGCCATGAATGCGAACAATTCTCTATGCAGAATTTATGAGCTGTTTTACTTATCAGCATTTCCTCAGAGTTTTCACGGAGTCAGATTGATTACCCTTTCCTCATACTGTTTGTGCATACTCAAGCTTGGCTATACAGTGCATAAAATGGACATGAACTGCATACAAGGAAATAAGAGGCAGTGAATTATGTTTATTAATCATGTTTATTAAATTTTTGTTCAAAAACACATTATGGTATCACTCATAATAAAAATATATATTTCCAAATACTTCAGCAACAAGCATAACCTAAATATTTGGGGATTTTTTAATTAGTCAAATTCCATAGGTCATCTAAACAGATAGAACAAAAGAAAAAACAGAGAAAAGTTGAGTTTTATTTTTTCTGTAACAAGCTCAGCTTTCATAAAACAATTCATTCTGAATGTTTTCAGCGCACAAAGAAGTTCTTCCCCCCCGCCCCCGCTTAAAAGCCATAATTTCCATGAATAACAGGCTCAGACTACCTGATTATCAGAAAATACCAGTCATCTGGCATGAAACAGCTCAGGATACCAACATAGCCTAACCTTCCCAAAAATGAGGCCTTTGTCCTGGACCTACAATGCACTGCATTTTATTTCGAGAAGCTCTTTCCCTATACAGTGCTAGGGATCCTGACACAGACTGTAGCTTTGCACGTGACCAGCAAAGCACCCACAAAATAATCCATATACAATCTGTGACTCAAGCAAATCGGGAACAGTACATTGATGCATCTGTAGACAGATAAACAGCCTTCCCCAAGTAGCAGCACTAGCAGTGGCAGTTTCTGTCCAAGTTTACTTGTAAAACCTTGTTATAGAAAGTCTGGCAGAGATGTTAATCACATTTCTCAAAAAACAACTTCACCCTGTGCCTGATGGTTACTAACCAACTACAGGATGGATTTCTTGAGTTCAGAAACTTGACTATAGAGATTTTAATCATATATATCTTATTGAAGTTTAGGTTTTGATTGAGGCTGGAATACTTCAAGAACAAATATGTGTCTGTGAAGCATTTAAAAATGAAAAAATGTAAAAATTTAAGCCAAGATATTTCTTATGTTTCATAACAGAATACATTTATTGGCTATTTTATTTTACTTGCCTAACTAATCATGACATTAGATACCCTTTAATACAGCAAAGTAATGAGAATGAGTTACAGACATAACACCCTCCACGACAGGATGCAGCTTGTTTGTTTAAAAACCACCATGCTGGTTTGTGGAAAAAGTAATGGCCTTTATGGCTTGAAAATCTATCATCCGATAATGGAAGAGGTTACAAATTGTCTAGCCACAATGAAATGGGATGATATACTTACTCCAGTAAGTAAATGGAGAAACTCCAGTTGATTGCAACAAGAACACAGGGAGTTCTGATTTTGGAAGGCTGATTTTGGCATGTTTCTAAAACGAAGTATTTAAAATGATGGAGCTAACAACAGATATCTCCCTAAAGGGCATCAGGGAGATGATAAAAGCAAAGAGCTGCAGAAGAGTACAAATATGAGGTAACAAACTCTAGTCTGTTTGGAAACGGAATTTGCAATAACGTAAGCATATGTTTAACCTTCTCTGCATCCATCCCCTTGGTATTGCTGAAGCAGCTCACATCCCAGAGGAACTGGGGGAGGCAATGCAGCCTGCAAGAGGGACAGCGGAGAGACAGACTGCAGAGCTGCCTTCCAGTCCCCCGCCTGCCATGGGGAATTTGGGCTGCTGAGCTGCTGCTACGAGGGCTGTAGGATGCACTGACTGAAACACACGGTCTAAATGGCACCAGGGTCATTGCTTCTGCTGCTCTTGCCTGTTTTGGTATTAATTCTACAAGTAACAAAAAGCAAAAAGAAGTGGTGTACATCTCACTTGTATTACTGTGAACAGTAATTCTACCCTTTCTAAGTCTTCACCAAAAAGACAACATATATGACAGGTATATGTATATATATTTACACATGTATAATAGGTATTCAGCCAGGGATTTGCTGTATTAACATTTTTAGTCATCTCCACTCCAGTCTGTGTCTTGCTACTCCGAAAATGTTAGGGCATGTCGATGCTTCCCACACTGTAACACATCTGAAAGTATCTTAAAAGCAACTGCAGAATGAAGTTAAGTAGATGAGCACAAAAATTACTCGTTAAATAGCTCTTCTGAAGAGTTTAAACAACTGTTAAGGAGAAAAGCTACCAACTGCACTCAAGTGAAAATGAGTCAATCTGACAAATGAAAAAGAATTGTGAAAAGATGGTTCCTTAAGTCAATACCTGAAATTGTATCAAATATTAGTTAAAATTTCATCATTCCTAAAGCTTAATTAAAATGTCCAAAGTTAGTTGTAGAACAGAGCTGATGCACTTGGGTTTTCTTATTTTGTAACAGAATGTCTACTTATATATCTCTGTTAAATGTTTCAGTGCTAAAAATTAGTTATAAATCACACAGCCGGTGATAGAACCACACAAGTCATACCAAGACATGGCCATCGTCTTGGTGGTGACCAATTTCTTATACTTTGCCTTGTAGTGGAACTACATGGAGTAATACCCCAAACTTTTCTACGAGATCCAAAATCTTTTGTTGCTCTGGAAATGGTAGCAATAGACTATATTGTGTAAATATATATAGTATGCGTATATATACATTGTGTGTGTATATATATATATAGTAAAAAGACTCAACTCAGTCTTCAGTTCAGGTTAACTATTGCATTCATGCAGAATTTTGGAAGAAATGGACTAAATTACAAAGACAGGTTTGCTAATAGAGTACAAACCAATATTCATCATCCAAAAGTCAATTCTTGGATATGCCACTAATTTATGGCTCGATCGAGATGATACATAATATTTCTAGCTAATCAATTAGGTCAAAAGAACCTGTTGATGTCATAACTATGTTGTGAATCTTGGGTTGTGAACCTTGTCTCTAAATTGGAGAGACATGAATTCAACGGATTGACCACTCAGTAGGGAAGGAATTGGCTGGATGGTCACACTCAAAGAGTTGTGGTCAATGGCTCCATGTCCAAGTGGAGAACAGTGATGAGTGGAGATCAGGGGTCAGTACTGGGACCGGCATTGTTTCACATTTTTGTCGGCGACATGGACAATGGGATCAAGTGCACCCTCAGCAAGTTTGCCGACAACACCAAGCTGTGTGGTGTGGTTGACACGCTGGAGGGAAGGGATGCCACTCAGAGGGACCAGAGGCTTGAGAGGCGGGCCCGTGCGAACCACATGAAGTTCAACAAGGCCAAGTGCAAGGTTCTTCATGTGGGTCAGCGCAATCCCAAGCACAACTACAGGCTGGGCGAGGAATGGATTGAAAGCAGCCTTGGGAAGAAGGACTGGGGGTGTTGGTTGATAAAAAGCTCAACATGAGCCGGCAGTGTGTACTTGCAGCCCAGAAAACCAACTGTGTCCTCGGCTGCATCAAAACCAGCATGGCCAGCAGGTCGAGGGTGGTGATCCTGCCCCTCTACTCTGCTCTCATGAGACCCCACCTGGAGTACTGCGTCCAGCTCTGGGGGCCCCAATACAAGAAAGACATGGAGCTGTTGGAGTGAGTCCAGAGGAGGGCCACGAAGATGATCAGGGGGCTGGAGCACCTCTCCTATGAGGACAGGTTGACAAAGTTGGGGTTGTTCAGCCTGGAGAAGAGAAGGCTCCAGGGAGACGTTATTGCAGCCTTCCAGTACCTAAAAGGGGGCGTGCAGCAAAGCTGGAGAGGGACTGTTTACAAGGGCATGGAGTGATAGGACAAGGGGTAATGGCTTCACTGTGAGGGTGGTGAGGCACTGGAACAGGTTGCCCAGAGAGGCTGTGGATGCCCCATCCCTGGAAGTGTTCAAGGCCAGGTTGGACGAGACTTTGGGCAACCTGGTCTAGTGGAGGGTGTCCCTGCCTGTGGCAGGGGGGTTGGAACTAGATGATCTTTGAGGTCCCTTCCAACCCAAACCATTCTATGATTCTATGATTCTATAATTATCAGTGCAATTATAGTGCAAAGGCCACTGAGCTCCTTAAAGACATGTCACTTGAAAATACTTCATTGTTATTCAAACTGAAATTTTTAATGGGAAGTGAAGGAAACTTCTGTCCCTTTAGACTGAAATGTGACCACTATCACTCTGCCTTTGCTGGGATTTATATCAGTATTTCACAATGAGATCTTACAACTTCTCTCAAATTAAATGAGATCACCTCCAATGTTCATGAGAAAAGGGATCAAATTTTCCATAGATGCAAACATGTCCCTAATCCCCTTGCTTTTAGGGAGTCTGAGTTCTCCAGTATCTCTTTTGCTGATCTGAATCTCCTGTATTATATTCTTTTTCTGCTGCCAAATTCCCTTTAAGAAATGTTTTTGAATGACAGTTTAGTCCAACACACCGGTTCCCAATATGCTCAGTCTTGTGTGCTCCCTTCTCTGAAACTTCCTTTGATTTGCTTTTTCAGCTTCCCTCATGACTCTACATCTTCTCTGCATCATGTTCACAAATGAGGCAGAATAACACAGAAAAATCCTGCACTGACATGTGGGGCCCTGGGAAGAAAGCCTTGTTTTCATTTCCACACATTTTTCTTTTATTCCCCACTCTCTTGTGCTAATAGGTTATCTTATAAACCAAAACACTTTAAGGCTGTGACTGACATAGCTGTCCTAGACTGGAAGGGCTTCTTCGCCCTCATTCACTGGTGACACAACCACCAACGCATCCCAATTGAAGAAACTTAGTTCTTGCTCAAAAGCAGGCAGCATCTGAAAGTTTTGCGAATTAGACTGTATTCAAAAAAATGCCTCTGGAGATGGCATCACCCATGAACAGTCTGTTTGACTGTCAATGACTACACAGAGTTTCTCTGGAGAGCAACCTGCTGCTTAGATTTCAGCCAATAATACAGAATGATACCAGTCTTCTGTGTGATACTGCATAGATGTAAACAGCAAAGATACCGTTATTCTCTTGTTACTTTTTTAAAAGTAGCTAATTAGGTTGTTTGTTCACTATTAAAAAATAAAATTAAATAGTACTTAGCCACCGAACATCTTTACTCTAAAAATAATGGCAGTATTACTATCTTACATATGGGCTGAGTTCAAGGAGGTACTTGATAGAAACCAGAAGTGGAACTAGATTGTGGCTTCCCATGCTAGTCGCTAGGCCCTAGTTCTTCTCAGAAGCATTTCAAAAGCAGATCTGAACCTGCAGCTCTCAAGCTTTCAGACTTGTGCTGCTCCTTCATGAAAAACAGATTCCTTCAGCTCTTCCTTCCAGCTCTCTTGTCTCTGGCTGGTGAGCTGGCCAGCAATGACTAAAGCAGGCAGACTGATCAGCTGAGGAAATTTCTAAACTCCTTTTGAACTTTTATTTGTTATTTCACATTCTTAATTTAATGCCTATTTATTTCCACTACAGAGACAGCTTACAAAAAAAAAAACCCTCCAAAAAACAAAAAACAAAGCAAAACAAAAACATACCCCAAAAGAAAGCAAACAGCCTGTTTACTGCGTAGCTGTTTTGCCAGGAAATCCCATTGTTGGAGTGGTGAGTAAAAGTCCTGCACCCTGACTTATGTCTTACTCACCCTAAATTGTGTATGAGCCATGCAGCCTTTCCTGATTAATGAAAGTGGTCACATGTTTTACAACACTTGCTAGGAAGTCATCTTTCTGTGCATGACCACTCTGACTACTAAGCTGCAATGGTTTTACACATGCCCTGTGAATCAAATCCTGATGCACAACAGGAAGTTTGCGCTGCCAAATCTTTTGGAGTTTAACGCAGCATCAACATGATACAAAGCCAGGTGTTCAAATTGTCAGAGGGAGATGTTTTGAAATGGAAAACACAAGAGAGAGCTCAACATCTATTTTTGTTCTAGCTTTTTGAATTTGCTGCAATTCACTAATTGGAGAATTTCACCTGAATAAAATATTTTTAACTACTGTTGAGAGATACATAGAAAGATGAAATGCTTTCCACTGTATTACGATCAGAGGGGCAGAGCAGTACAGGAGGGTTTACAGGAAAATAAACATAACTAAAAGATGTCAGACCAAATGTCATGCTGAAAGTAGGTTAGGACAATACTAATATTATACGTGGTTAACTTGTCTCATGTTTTATGCAGTTAGTACAGATGTTTAGTGGCTGGCACCTTCTCAGTTTATATATCCAGAAATACTACGATCCAGCCCTAACCACTTTAAAATTATGCTTCCCTTTGATTTGCTTATTTTCCAAGTTCTCGCAACTTGGTTTACACAGAACATGCACAAGAGCCATCAGAAATCTGCACATCTTACACGGGGGAATTACCGCCTCACATTTACCAGACAAAACACTTTGCATTCCTTTTCTGAATTTTAAATAAGTTATGCTATTTTTCAGCCAACATCCTCTTGCCAGTAAAAACAAAAAAAGAAAGGTTTGTGACCTTAAAAACATCATGGGCAAGTGAAGATTCACACAAAATATTCCACTAGTAGGTTTGAGAATAGATAGATGCTTCCTCCTCTTCCAGGCTAATCCCCAAACACCCTCGCTGTCAAAAGGCTATTGTTAAGGCATGGGCTTCCTCCAAGACCACATCCTGTGAATCAGGTCAAAGTGAAACACAGAGCTGCTTGAAATGAACTACTCTTTGCGTGCCCTGTATGCAAGTGCAAGAAAAACTATGTGACTCAAAAATTAGTCTACTAGAGAAAAAAAAAAAAAGACAGTGGACCTAGACCAGAATGAACACATAGTTAAAAAAATTAGCAGTTCTCATTTGTAATCGACGGCCTTATGATTTACTAAATACAAGAGTTTCTGCTACTAGAAACTAGTACAGTTTATTTAGAGACAGAAATTAGGACCAAAAAAAGTCATCTCTCCATAAAAAAGGCCTGCTTGTATTCCGTAACTCTCCTTCCCACCTCACATTTAGTAAGTGAAAAGCCTATCAACAGCATTGCACACAGGACTGTTGATGAGTGTTATACCACTCCACAAAGGGCACAACGTATTCTGCATCTCTAATAAATTGTGGCAGAGTCTGTGTTGATCAGATACATCAAAATCAAAGAATGTGGCTCCGGGAGTAAAATTCCAACTCCAGCTTGGAGCTGGGCCCACACCGATGCTAGCCGCTGACACTGAAATGAAGAAAAAGCCAAAACTGTCCTCATGAAGCGATCAGGAAAATAACTCATTATCTGGATGTTTTATTCTTAACTGATCCTTTAGAAAAGACAAAGGATGGGTTTGTGGTTGTGATGTGGAGACTGGCACTCAAGATATATATGACTTAAAATTCCTAGTCCTGCCACAAAGTCCCAGCCTGAGTGTGGGAAAATCATCCATTTCCCCTTTAATCTCTCCTCTCCCTTTGCACTGTTGGGATAGTATTTTTCCTTTTCTACCACACTCTGTATACTAGAGCCATACATTCTGTAGGGCTGCGACTAACTTCTGTGCACATGCGCACTACCTGTTGTGATAAGGCATCAATCTGGTACAAGTTTCTAGGATCAAGGTCTGGTTGAAACTAAGAAAAAAGTCCACCGAAAGTACATTCTCATATGGTTTTACTTCAGGGAAAAGTGTTTCAGCTAAACCAAAGTTCCTCATCTTGGTGGTACACCTCACTCTGCTGGGTGCATTGGGATGCTCCTGTCTTCTAGGGAGCAGTCTGTATAGCCCCTACAAAATGCAGCCAGCCGAAATATTCACTGCAGTGCTCCTGAAGGGATTTGTAAAGGATCACAGAGCCCTAAACTGAATTGGGTTCACAGGGCTTCTGTGTTCCTCGTTATAGAGCAAAGAATTGAATCCCTGAGAGTCACTCTGCCAGACCTCACAGGATCTTGAGGCATGAGGGCACTCCAGTACTGATATCCTATACGTCAGGGAAATGGGTGTTTCCAAGCAAGTGACTAGCTGGCTGGTCTCCAATGGTTCCCTACCTGTGCTTTAGGGAAACCACACTGGAACTGCAATACTTCAGTGGAATGCCCCTGGAAACAGCCATAGCGTACAATGGCATTTTTTCTAAGGTAGCAAAGCTGTCTCCAAAGGGAGTCCTTACATCTCTATGGCACTGTGGTTCCCAGAGTAGCATGGTTTCATTACCACAGACCTGCACTCAGCTGAATCAAGGAACGAGAAAAGAGAACGAGAAGACCATCAGGATGGCCATTGAGTCCTTTGCATGAGGAAGGACCAGTGCGAGTAATGCTATGAATGGCAGGTGTACACATGTTTGTTTTTTAAAATACTCCAGTGATGGAGATGCTATACCTTCTGCATGCAAAGCATTCCTCTGTTTAACTACTATTACTGCTGGGAAGTTTTACTAAAGTTTAACTAAAACCTCCTGGGGTGTAATATAAGACACCATCTAGAGATGGAGACCACTTATCTCCGTTTATAGTCATGGAGAACAGATTACCCCAAGGGGCTGCAAGGGTGGTGCACCAAGCAAATGTTGGTGGGCAGCTTCAGGTTCTGGAGCTCTGCTGGTGCATCCACAGTGCATCAACACTCAGACACACTCCCATTTTCAAGGAAAGGATTTTTTAATGAAAAGGTCTTTGGTCAGGAAATCCCCAAGCAGCTTCCCTAGGCACAGGTGCCATACAAAAGAGTAATTGTTTTCTGCTGATGCCTAATACCAGCTTGCAACACACAAATTAATATGAAATGCATTGAGTTCTATGTTCCTATTTTGTGAGAGAAATAAAACAAAAGCAGTAGAAAGGTAGGCAGAGGTCTTAAGCTTGGGTTGGTAAATATCCTCCTATCCACGATCCCAATTATGAATTACAAACAAAAAGCATCTTTCAACCTACACTTAATACAATTGGCCCATAAATACAAAAGCTTTGAGAGTTGCATGTTGTGTTACTGTACATTTATCTCAACTATATGAAAATGTGCTTGGTACAGATGATTGGAAAATAAACATGTAACAGCGAAGTTGAGTCCAAGCTCATACAGCATGAGGGTCTTAAATCAGCTATAATATAGCGTAGACAGATGGTGCTGGATACATAAAGCACATTAAAGAGGCTGTTATCTGTTTGATAAAGAAATAATTCAGAGCACAAGGCAAGAAGCTGAAATTGCTGACAATCTGAACTCCTGCCAACTGTCCTGGCTTCACTGGGGCTATGTGAATTTTAAACACACATAGTCCCAGGTGTCAGCAGTGCCGATTGAAATTTCTGGCAGCTAGTTCAGTGCTTTTGAAACAATGCTGGCTTCCCATCACTAGCAGTCACTATGGGGAGAAGATAGGCGGTCTCTGGCTGCTTCTGCTGCCCTTTTTGTTGCCTTGGCCGTAGTGCTGTAAATGAAACACTCGGCACAATGAGCAGCCTCCTTTCTTGCCAACCCACAAGGCAGACATCTCCAATGCACTAGCACTGAGAAAAGGAAGGGTATGACAAAATGGGGAAATAAACTAATTTATTTATGTTCCCTAGATTCAGTATGTCAAGAAACTCGGTGGAGCTTAGCCCTCAGAGACTGGACAAAAAGGTATCCAAGAAATTGAAAGGTCAAATAGATGTGGGATTGCAACAGATGCTCAGCTTGGGAGAGATTAAGAAAATGGTGGGGAAGGGTCACACAGAACCCAAGTAAATGGTGTGGAAGGGTTAGCTGAGGAAAGATGGAGATATGGAAGACGTTCATGGCACACATCTGGTTTTCCAATGTGCACAGTACTCCTGTTGGCGTGAGCAGGAGCTCCACCCATGTACAGAAAGCAAAAATATTTGTCTTGAGATCTGTCTGGACAGAGGAGCCTAGCCATCCTCCAAGTCTGGTGTCTGGTGACAAGCAGGAGTTACCACATCACCAACAAACTTCTGATAATTGCTGAGGAAAAAATGGGAAGTTTCCATGCTCATTCCAATGTCCTGCTACAACAGAGTTGGCTGAATGACACTGGAAGCCCTCTGACCAAAACTGAGGTGCAGTAGTATGATACTAAATGAAATGGACCTCAAGTCACTTTAATAGCAACAGCATGTGTTTTTGCCTAATCACATCAAAGCATTTAGTTTTCTTTTGTGACACTGACATTCATTTTAGATTACTTTAATGATGATCACTTGGTACAACTAAGTCTTTCAGACCCCATTCTTTGTTGGCCATGCTCCCCTGGTCAGGAACATCTATTCTTCTCTGTTCTGCTGATTTTCAGACTGCTTCCTCTGCCTTACTGCTCAGACTTCTGTGCTCTACAGAAGCAGCCAGCCGTGTCTCTTTCCTCAGGTGGACACATCATATTCTTTAGTATTTCTTCCAAAAGGCCCTGCAGTGGATCAGTTTCCTGAGTTCCCCTGAGATCTTCCTGTCTTAAAGTTAGACTGTTTAATGATGAACTTACTTAGTGGGGCTGGACCCCTCTAAGAGAGATCACAAATTACTGTCCGTGCATCCTCTGGATACCAGTATCTCCATACTACAAGAATCTTAATCTAAACCCCCAAAGCTGAACTTTCTAGAAAAGTTGTAGGTTTACATATGTCTACTGGATCAGTTGTAGAGCCTGACTAGCACTTTCCAATAATGAACAGTGATATGAAAAATGTTGCAGTCATGACAGAACACTTGATTAGTGGATACAGAGAAAAATAAGTCATATGCAGAAGCCTGTAAAGATGTCTGCCAACAGGAAGGAAGAAGCAGATAAAGCAGACAGCAACAGCAGATAGCATGGACTAAGAGAAACTGAAAACGAGAAGAAAAAAGAAAAAGAAATAAGATAATATGACAGTAAAGGAATGAATTAACTCTAGGGAAGAAGGCTAAAATCTTATAATGCAAGTCATATAACCAAAGCACTACAATTAATATATCAGAATCAGCTCAGAGAAAATTCAGTTTGCAAGCAAAAATGATGGTGAAGTGCTCTTGAAAGAGGAAAGTTTGATGATGAGAGGAAAACCGTAGGAGCATAAAGCAGATCACTGCAAGGAGCAGCCCCAGAAAGCCAGGCCAGAAGACCGACTTGCCTAGCAGGGCTGCTGGCTCCCAGCAGCTGCTCAGCTTTGTGCCAGAGAAGATTCGGGGCAGTGTCCGTGCGACTGCACCCTCAAATGTGTGAGAGCAGCTGAAATCAGTCGTGGTCACCTGGAGTAAATGTTACTGGCACTGGCATTTTGCCACAGGTCAATATAGTGCCAAGTTATCATTTTGTGACCAAAATAAGTTGGTTTTGCAAAGAAACTCTTTGTTCCTTTAGTTTTAAGCCATTGCTTCCTTTACACCTACAACACCACTTGATATTTTTTCATTTTGTTACTCTTTAATAGCCCATTCTACAACTAGAACAATATCACAAGGCAGCGTAGCGTGATCTGATAATTTTAGTCTCATTAATTTAGCAACCAGTATAAAAGCGGTAGCACAGAAATACAAATAATACTGTACCCACACTTAGAAAAATATTACAAAAGATACTGGTGTTTTCAGACATGGGTTTGCATTAAAACACTCTACGGTCCAACTGAACAGTGAAACTCCATCTGCTTCAAAGAAAGCCAGCATTTCACCTCATGAATCCAGCAGTTGGATTCCTTTCCTGTGTACATATATAGGAATAAACTTTTGTCTATATGATACTCAGGGAAAAAGAATGTGCTCTGAATGCTTGCGTTCAAATATTTTGCATGATTATTCACATCATAAGTGTTCATGCAGTCAGTTTAAACATTCGTGGGTTTAGCAAGAACTCAGATGGACCTGTATGTGACTTAGGTACCAAAGCACAAATTATGAAAATTTTGAACAAAAGTGTAGTTGAATAAACTACACACAGAATAATTTAAATCATTAGCAACTTATTATTTGCTTTCCTAGGCTTACCTATGTTCTAGCCAATTAAGAAAAAAGTTGAACGTAATCACCTCAAGCTTTTTCTACCAGTTTTTATGAAAATAATATTATGAAAATAATAATACAACTTTTATTGAACTTCAAACTGCATCATGTCCACAAAAAAGAAAATAACCAAGACTATATGTGTGAGTGCTGCAAAATCATGTGAGATAGGAGAGACGCCTAGGGAAAAGAGAACTATGTTTGCAGCTGTATTCCTAACCAGCTTTGGCAAGGCAGTTGTGGGAGAAAGCCAACACAAGTGTCTAAAGTCTCGAACAATCAGGTGTGGTGAGACTGAAGGCTATAGAGGAAACAGCTGGGTGGCAATGACCTACTGTATTGACATGTATAACCCAAATTTATCTTGGAATCCTTAGCACTTATAGATAGCAACAGGATATGTCACAGTGACTACATGTGTCAATCTAAGTGCTTTCCAGACAGGATGAGAAAGCTGGTGACCCACAGTGCAGCACACGTAAAATAGCAAAGAAAGTAATGCTAAAGGCTGCAATCCAGCAGCCAAGGGCAAAAGTTAAACAGATGATTAATTCATATGTTCCATTGTCACTTGCAGATAGATATCCATCATTTTTCCCTCAAAAATCAGTGCTGCCTTATATCCAATGATATAACATCAGCATACGAGCAGTGTGCTATATAGGCAGATTTTACTCTCAGTTGGAAACTGAGACTAGGTATTCATTACATTTTGATTGAAAGACCTTTTATCTGATCAATGTTATAAAGAAACATTCCCAATGTACTGCAGTGTATACCACAGAGCCAGGTAGGAATATCACGTGTTTGATTAATATGTTTGCTAACCAAAGAAATTAACCAAAAGGCAATTGGAAACGGCACTCACAAATGGTCAAGCTTTAGGACAACACAATCTGTAATGCAGAACTTGCATCTGCTCAGCAAACCTGAAGAAACATTAACCCTAACAACTCCCTCAAATTTGTGCTTAGAACTACTGCTTAGATAACCTGGACATACTGCTGAGGCTACCCAGCACTGGGAAACAGGGTGGCGTGGATGTCCATTACTGATGAAGGAAAATAGCATTCAATACTGTTAGGCTGATACTTTGAAGTTTACTAGTAAGAAAAGCCTAAAAATAATTTCTTCGTCATAACCACCCACCTTATAGCCCAAATTGCTTTGGCAAAAAGATTTCATGAAACTTGCTTAATAGGTGAATAAAAGAGCATCCTTCAAAAAAAAATGGGCCTGGAAGAAAATTGGGCAAAGGGCTGCCACTTAGCTTTACTGGGAATGTTGGACTTGTAACGGGGAATACAGAAAGGCTGCAGAAATTAGAAACAACTTAAATGCTCAGCACTTCTGTAAATCCAGGTGACCAGGGGAGGTTTTCAGACCATCAGGTGCACAAACTGGCCTTACTTTTTAAGGATCATCCTTTAACAGTGCTCAACTGCCTACACTGAGAACAGAGAGATGTAACAGCTGGTAGGTTGTTTTTTGGAGGTTGGTTTGGTTTGTGTGTTTTTCTTTAAAAAAACAGTCTCTAAGAGTACGAGCATTGTCAAACCCATGAAACATGAAATGGCAAATTGGGATCACAGTTTGGGTCCATCTAGCCTGTTACTTTACTCGCTAGCACTTCAGCAGTGCTCAGGACCAGATGCCTTGGAAGGATGTGACTCCCATTAGGTCTCATGCTAATCACTAATAGTTCACAAGTGTTTTAAACACTGAAGGCAAGATGCTTTTTATCTTTCTCCACACTTCTTTAAAGAATCAAGAAACATCTCTTAGTAGGCAATGTAACTGTATTCTTTTTTTCTGAAAATAGTAGTTGCAAGTCTAATTTACTTTTCATGCAATATCCACTAAAGAGGAAACATAATGAATATTTTCTATTAAAAATAAACAAGCAAGCAGGAATTGCATTGTGTTGAAATGTTGTATTATTATTTTCATGTCACGCTTATATCAGAGAAAAGGGCTGTTCATCACTGCTGCTAATCAAGAGATGAACAGTCTGCTCCTTCTTTATATTTCTGTATAGCATGTCTGAGACCACCAATGCATCATCTTTGATGGCAGGGAGAGGTGATACAAAAAACTCTAAGGGAAAAATTAAGTGACATGACTAAAATCTCATGGGGAAATATGTGGCAGGGATTAAAAAGGAAACCAAATGTTCAGAATCCCAAACCTATGCTTTAACCACAAACCCAACTTTTTTCACTAATACTGAATTAACCCAGTAACTAAAAACCAAGGAAAACCAAGTACATCTATTATGTGTATCTTGCCACTTTAACAACTCTGATGACACTCAAGTGTCTTCAAACTAAGTAAGATGCAACTACAAATACATGTTTAATCCCAGTGTGGTAATCAGTTCCACAAACCAAAAGTACTAGAAAAGCAAGGGAAAGTAACCTCACATAACACTGCTTGCTGAAGCTGTTAAACCACACATGCAGCCCAAGTGTACTGACTGAAAGATATACAGGAATTTCTTCTACTGACAAGAAGGGACTCAATACTCATGTTCAAAGCATGAAAAATGTTTTCAACTGCAGCAGAAAGACTAGTAGCCAATCAGCAGAAGTTTTTTAATTGTTAATTATGACTCAAAAAGAACCCCCTTACAAAAGAAAAAACCCTAAGCAGTCTAAAAATCATCGTGGCATCCTACTTCAGACAAGCCTCTTTTTTTTTTACATCACAATGAATCAGCACTAGATAGGAGCTTGGAAGAAGCTATTTTGCAGAAGAGAAAAACACAGGTACTTTTCACTGAGAAGCTGTTTTTCTGGTTCAGCAGTTCTGCAGCAAGAATAGCCAGATCATTTGAAAAGTGAAAAGAAAATCAATTACTTGTTTTTATTTTAAAAGAGCCTCCCTGTGGGAATAAGTGTGGGCGTGAGAGCTCTTTTTAAACTTCATAATATAACATAAAGCAGCCAAGATTTTTTTTTTTTTTAAGTACTGTCATGTCATTGCTCTGCTTACTGGGTGCCAGAATGATTTTTCTCTACTTATGTTTCTACTGATCCTTATCAAAATGCATCTGTGAAGAATTTAAAACTAACGTTTAAAAACAGAGTATTTATTCAAACAGCAACACTGAGCAAAACAAATTTCCAAGGCTGCTATGTGAGTTCACTGATGACAGCAAAAGTCTGTTTACCCAGTTACCCCCAACTTCTGCATGCAGTAGGTTTCTATCAGATTTTTGTCTGAGCAAATCAACATTTCCTGAGAACTGAGATCTGCAGGTAAAGTTTACAACTAACCTTGCTATCTTCAATCTCCTGGGTTTTTCCTTGAAGCGCTCTCCTCTCTCCAAAATCACAGGTTGACTTTAACGTAAGCTGACAAGAAAGCATCGAGGTCTCCGCCCCAGTAAGGTCCAAAGCCTTCGGTGAGTACTGCTGCGAGCCGGCGGGGCCAAGGTTGGGTATCGGGAGGGCAGTGTGAACAGGCTTTGACCCTACGGCTGGCTGCCTTAGCTTGGAGGCAACCCCAAGTACAGGCATGGCTTCTATAAAAGTATCTTCTTGCTGCCAAAGAAAATGCTCCTGACCTCAGTCTGGTAGACTCCAGCTTCAGCAATTCCAGAACAAATACTTTAAACAAAAGTAGCAGTCATCTTTTCAAAAAAGTCCTAAAACAATAATATTACGAGTTTCACAAGGAAGCAAAACTTTTCCTTCATCTCTCCCCTTCTCACTCACAGCCACTCTCACGCGCTGCTCAGTGAGTCAGTGGCTCTGTAAGACTAAACACTCCTTTGGGGCGTGAACTTTTCTTGAAGGTAACTGCCACAGAGCTGCCTGTCTGGGATTAAAGAACTCATAAATTCGCTTTCTCTTCTTCCTACAGCATTCTAGGTCTGTGTGTTAAGTGAGTGAAGGGCGGGAGAAAAGGAGGGAGAGAAGAGATGAAACCTCCCTCTACTCCAACTGTCAAAACAGCTCCGAGACCACAACACTGGAAGCAGAGACCTCTTCCTGACTACATAAATAACCAGCCCACATCTTAAAAAAAAACAAACCTTTTTTTTTTTTTTTCTGATTTAAAAAAAAAAAAAAAAGGACCTGAGTAGTGGCCAAAGCAAACAGCTGTTGGAAGAGTTTTTATCCCGGAAATAATCTCAGCAATGAAGCTGTTTGTCTGATTCCTGGCTATTTTTCACTGCTGACAACCATGAGCTACGGTGTTTCATTCCCTGTTCCTCCCGTGAAATCAGGTTAAAATCGTGCAAGAGCGTGGCTAGGAACAGACGCTGAATCACAGTGTGGGTAACGTCTGTCTGTGCTATGAAAAATCCATACAAAAACACAGAGCAGGATATAGGAAAATCACGAGCATTGTTAGAAGATTTAGTCAATACAGCTTTTCAGTGTTCTTTTTTTTTTTTCTTTCTTGGTGGTGGTGCTAACGTCATCTATTCAATGTTAACACTTCCCTTTCTAAAAACATTTAAAGCTCCATGAAGTCCATGTCCAACGCATCGTTTCTGCTTGTTGCTCATAGAAATAGTCTTGCTGGCAACCTCAAATCCTTGTACATGGAAATACAAGACAGATAGGCAAGCAGAGCAGGCTATAAAATGAGTCACGATGGACAGTCCAAATCACTGAGCAGCATAAACACTTACTTAAAAGGACAACTGTAAATTCCTTTGAGAGCCTATAGCAGGGAAATCCATTTTAAACTGTGATATAAGGAAGAAAATGTGCAGAAATGCCACACTATTAAACTCCTGTGGGATTTTATCACCCAGCATTACAGACAAAAATGCTTCACATGTTTTTCTTGTTATCTCTTCCAAAATAAAACATAGAGAGATAGGATGACCTGAATTCTATTCTGCCACTAATATCCTACATGGTATTAGCTATGCCTTCCCTGAATAGTATGTACTATTAACACTATAGATGTAAGCCCAAGAGAAAATAAGACCCTTCTGGACTTTTAAGTTCTCAGATTAAGGACGGCAAGAGTTAGCAAAAGCATTGAAAAGAAAATGGAGTAAATGAGAAGCAGATCCAAAGGATCCTCTTAAATCACCCTTTGAAATTATTTTGCAGAATAAAACTGTAATACACAGTATTATCCTCTGTCTTTCATTTACAAAGATCACACTGACACAGCAGTTAAAAATTCAACTCTCTGTATGGACCTATAAACTATCCCATTCTTGGTTGGAGTTTGTAGGAGTGAATCTGACCTGGTTTAGGAATCTCCTGAGTTTTGAAGTGTGTGTATGGAGGATCAGCAAACCCATTTCAGCATCCTCTGCTTATCTTCTCTTTGGTTTTGCCACCGTTGACAGAAGCCCCAATGGGCTTTATGCAAGACTGCACAGAGGCAACTGCTCTGCATTTTAGACAAGTTCAGCCCACAGGATCCACCACTTTGCTCCAGCGAGTGGAATATTCTTGTTCGGTGTGACATTTCAGGTCTTGCGCAGAGCAAAGGGGAAGAAAGCTCCTTGTGCGGTCCGCATTTGTTCTCCAGCATCATAAAGCACTGTGGCTGTGTAAGGAATTTAGGTTTCTTAGGCACAACTGTTAACAGTTAACACTTTAGAAAGTGCACATATGCAAAGGCTGAAGCGGACCACAGGAAAAGAAGGATTTATCTCTTGCAAGGTTTGAGGAGATGAAAAATCCTCATGAGGACTGCTAACCAGTGATCAAGACAAAGAATAACCTAGAGTCATGAGACAGATACATTCTTAAAAGAACTTTTCCAGAAAAATGTAATTGAATCTTATTACTTCTCAGGGTTATAATTTTACGAAGTAATGCATTATGGTAATCTTGCTGTTCTTCTTCTGAATATGAATGATGAGGTCATGATACCCACAGTCTCTTTTGCAACCCATTTTCTCAGCACAGAAACCCTAAAAGTAATAAGTAAGAAGCTTACTAGGAGAGAGTCATCTGTAATACATAACCAAGAGGGTTTGGAAACAATGATATGAAGCTGGTGTCACTCTTTCAAAATAATTATTAATTTTACTATGACTTTTAAGCTAATACCAGGTCAGGACCATCAACTTCAGAACCCCATTTAGCTAGAATTTTTACAATGATAAAACCCAGAAGTGCTTCTGGTCTATCGAAGATACAAAGAAGAATCTACAAGATTATTTGCAGAAATCAGGAAAGGTAACGGAGGAAAACAATAATAATACTCCAGAGGTAAGAATGTGTTTACAAGCCTGGCTGCAAGTCTGGTCTTCCTTTTTTTGTTTTCTCTCATTCTAATTCTAAGCAAAAGATAAATAAACAAACATCTGCTATCCTCAGGAATCACTTAGCTACATTTTTTGCTTGAAAGGCTTTTGTGTACCTCATGATGAATGTGGGTTTTATGAAGGATATCAGGGGAAAATATTTAACGGCTAAGCTTCAGTAGTGTTTTCCATGCAAACAGGAAAGCGCAGGATAAAGCATCTGTGGACAACATACATGAACTGGCACCCGATGCAAGTGCTGGTGGTGGAGCTGGACAGGCAGGGGACGGCACTGCAGGCAGAAGGTGTCTGGGCCCACAAGTACTCTGTAAAGGGAGGAACAGGGCATAACCGTGAGGAAAGGGCAAAGCTGGAAGCTCTAAAGAAGGGCATCTTGTTATGCAATGCGCTGGTAATCCAAGTTTGGTGCGGTTGTCCTCACCCCAGTAGCTCTGGGATGGGGAGCTAAGTGACCATCAAGCAGGGCTGCCAGGGACAATCCAAAGAAGGAATGAGGATGATTTAGATAGGTTGAGTAGTGTCCAAACAGAAAGAAGGCATATGTGTGAGAAACCAGGGATGGAGAAATTGCAAGAAGTGTTTATAACCTGGGGTCACGTGAAATCGAAGACACCACCACACTGCCTGGCATGAGGGACACAAAAGTATTGTTGGCAAGATAGAGAAAGTAGTGAGTGAAAAGATATAGGTGACAGAAACAAGGGACACGTATCTTCACTTGGTTACATGAAGCTGATCGAGACATATAGAGAAAGGTACCGCAAAGAAACAGGTCAGGCTAAACACACCGTACAGAGAGAGGATCTGAAGGTTTCTGATTTACCTGCTTAGACATTTATCAGCTTAGACATTCTCAAGCCAGGCAGGTAGGGGACAAC
The DNA here is from genome assembly GCF_011004875.1 of Balearica regulorum gibbericeps. Classification (NCBI taxonomy): domain Eukaryota; kingdom Metazoa; phylum Chordata; class Aves; order Gruiformes; family Gruidae; genus Balearica; species Balearica regulorum. The sequence goes on along the minus strand of NC_046184.1, from coordinate 43,252,929 downwards.
ATCTAGATTCAGGGTGCAGGAGGATGAACACAGATCATGACCGAAGCCCTGACTCAAGGGAAAAGAAGTTGTACAGCAAAGGTTAGAGAGTTATGAGGAAGCTGGAAGACCACTGCGCTGTGGAAAAAAACAGAGGGCAATATTTCAAGTGGGATGTTAGATAAGGAGATAAAAGAGGAAAGAGAGACCAAAAAAATGGAAAAACAGAGCAAAGGTCAAGACACAATTCTTAGTAGCCTTGTCAACAGTAGTGGCAGTTCCAGTGAAATGTTGAAGGCAGGACCATTTCTTTATCTAATAACAATTAAAAATGATGACAATCTGGCTATAAAGCACAACTCTGAAAGTGTCAAACAATCAATGTTTTCACAGAAATTATGAGGTAGATCTGTACCTCAAAGTAAGACAGTATGTATGCATTCAGTATAATAATTTCCACATCCCAGAAAAAGCTGTAGAATTTATTTCATATAACAAAAGTAAATACACGTGAAATCCAAGCAACCTCATAAAAGAAGGTATCTGTCTGTTGTAATATTAAGGTGAATTTTTGTTTTCAAGACTTAACAGGAATAACCATTCACAGTACAACACCCCAGCATAAATTCCCTTTCCTTCATCGCCTCTGATACCGGAGTGAGTCTCATGAAGGCTGCTCCCCTTCTGTACCCCCAGCCCTCAGACAAACTGCTCACATGAACTGAGCAGACAGCTGGCAGTGTCTCCCAGACCACAGGAAATATCAAAAGAGTGGACACCTGCCTCAAAAGTGGAGCCAAGAGATTTGTTTGCTCCTTCTGGTCTATGATCTTCGACAAGGAAGCTGTTGCATGTGTCCAGGGTCAAACAGGAAATGTCAGGGGTCTAGAGACTGCAGAGGTCTGTTCTGAGCTGTTTCCCTACTTCATCCCACTGGTGTAACAGCTGTGTCTATAGCTTATGTGAGCTGGGCCAACTTCTGAACGAGCTCGAATGTGCCGATACGATCACACGATTTTGTGCACGCTGATTTCAGGTTGAGCGGAAAGCTTTCCCCAGCTGGGGACAGAGAAGTGTTGAAAAAGCAACCAACGATACTAAAATACAGAAGGTACCTCAAATGGCTTTTATGATTTATTTAATAAACCCAGGTAAGCCAGGTTTAAACTTTTATAATACAAGAAAGAAGCACGCTGCGCGCCTGTGTGGCATAACAAAATACGTTCAATCTGTCAGATAATGATGAGACAAATTGTTCATCGCTGACTCAGGTTCACAGCGTAATTCTACTGACATTTTTTTTTTATTACAAAAGTCAGGTGAAGCCATTACTCTCAAGGTAAGACACATAACAAGTATTTAATCCTATCTGCAAATATTTAATGCTACTGAGTAAGCTGCTATTGTTTTTCTTAACAGTTTGGAATTCCCAAAGATATATAATCCAAAGCCCAGTTACACTCACAGAAAAAGGTGCATCCGGCTTCCTAAAGGAAATCCTTCTGCTTTGGCTGAATGTTTGGGGAAGTTTTTCAAAGAGGACAACTTTTAAATAAGGATATCGTTTTATCCTCTGAACAATTTGGCCCCTCAAAGCTCAGCCAGTTTATGGTTTTGAATACATTAATGGATAGAAGTGACCAGATTTTTTCTAATTTTTATTCATGCTGTACATTTGCAGCATCTTCTGTCAAATGGCTTCAAACCTTTATGCATAATTTAGCACCATACCTCCTTGTGAAGCATGTAAGATATATTAAAATATAGTCAAGTGGAACCATGAGGCTAAATGATCTTCCCAAGTCTATATGGGGCTTCAGTACTCTCTTTCTTGAGTAGGGATTTTTTTTTGGTTTATACATCTGTGTGGGTTAAAAATTATAATTATTTCTCTTTGTTACGCACTGTATTTAATCATGAAGTATTTAGCCTAAAGGAATCAAGCTTAAATACTATAGGATTGGGAAATGTAAACAAAAATTTTGTAAGGATAAGAAAAGACTAATAGCAACTGAACACACTATGTAAGTATTTACATACTGACCTACTGACTAGACCATACAGCCAGCTGGTAAAGCTTAATGAAAGCATCAGCTTTCCTCTTTGGGAGGTGGAAGAGGAAAAGAAAAAAAAATCGGATAATCCATTTGTTCCTTTCTAAGTAAATGAACCAAACAATTGCTGAAGACTCTCAAAGCTGCTGTTAACTGCAGCTAACAAGGAAAATCCCCCAGTCATTCAGTCTGCATAAACTGGTCTGAAAGATTATACTCATCTTAAGAATTGAAGTGCCAGCTTTTCTTTCCTTTCTTCCTTGTTTTGTCAGTTTTTCATTTACAAACCCTCTCCAGGGCGCAGTGTGCCCTAGCAGTCACACATCCTTCTGGCCACTGGCAGGTACCTTCTCCCTCTGGCATTTCTGCTCTCTTCCCCATCTGGCTTTCTGTCTCTGAAAGGATTTCTGGCTTTGTATCACCTTTGGTGGGCCATGATGAGTTACTCATCTCAACTCCTGCTTGCCCTATATCATTCTGTCTTAGAACACATTACAGGTACATTACTTCAATGCTGCATTGCCAAAAGAGCATTTTCCTCAGTTCTCAAGGCATTTAAGAGTGTTCCAGCTCTCTCTAGAGTTACTGGAGAAATGTCTAAGGTAGACACCACAAAACCAGACATTTCTAGAATGCGTAATTAAATTCTTAAGTGATAACATTACTTTGAGTGGAAGTGGAAAGGAACAGAATTCCTGGCCTGTTTTTATTAATGTTATTAATGGAAGCAGCTTTGCTCCATTTGAAATTTTGACCAAGGTTTAAATTATCTTTCGTTCCCCCCCAAAAAAAATGATCCTCATAAATTCTCTCCAATGACTACTGCTTGCAACACAGATCCCCCTAGAACAAAATTCTTCCAATGCACATACACTCTAAAATCCTGATGGAATATTTTATAATGCTAAGGAGACATTTATAAGTCCTAATTAGATGAGAAGGAAGTTGGCAATATTTGTGGGTTAATCAAGGCTGTTCTGACTCTTGATACAAAGTCTGAACTGTTCAGAACTTTCATCCAAAATTTCTTCAGAGAATAAACTTCCTATGAAATTTTCTAATGAACTGTGAAAAATCCATAATAAAGAAACTAGGACTAAACAGGAATCTGCTTATTATCTGCCATCAGGTAGCTGGCAGAGTGGCAAACCTATGCTTTCATCTGCTGGAAAGGGAAACTTTCCTCTTACGAGCACTGTGGATCTGATAGAGGGTTTCAAAATCATAGCTATTCTGGCACTAACTTCAGGATTGTAGTGAAAAACTTCTCCATAAGGTTCCCATTGGTCTATTAGGGGGAAAAAAAAAAAAGAAACTTTAAAAAAAACTCTTAGAAACATCTGCTACAGTCATGAGCAGACTCTTGGCCAAGTGCGGCAACAACAGTAAGAGACTTTGAAGTCAATCAGCTTTGCTATCACCAGCAGATACCCCTGCAGTCAATGGAAATTACTGCACAGAGTTTGGGAGATACGAAGAAAACTTGCTCTGCCAAAAGTATATATAGACAGCAGTGAAGAAAAGAACAATTTTTTTAATAATCATGAAAATGGTTAGGAATGAAAGGTTAGCAATAGGTGTTTCGAAAAAAAATAGAAGACTACATTAATACTTAAAGAATACTTCATGAAAACAAAGATGGATAGATTTTTAGGACTAGCTTTGATATCTGACCTTAAACAAGTGTGAGCTGTGCTGCAGCTGGAGGAGCACTTCTGACTCACAATCTACTGTCTGCTTCCTTCTTGCTTTGAGACTGTAGTCATTCAATGCTGGCTTGCATCACCCACAATTTATAATACCTACTGTGCTAGCTATACCACCTCTACCTATCTGCTTCCCCGTACCTTGATCTAGGTCACAACTATTCCATAATATTGCTTGTTATTCCGCACTGCTTATCAGTATAGGTGAATGATCCAAGCCATGTTTTTGGTTTCCTGTTGGTCTTTGCAGATAGTCATCGTAACTACTTTTGTTATCAAATAAGCCTTCCTACAATACCCACATTATTTTCATTTTCTTTAACCACATAAATATTTCATATTTATCCTACATATCCTGTAATTTGCACTAATTCAGGAGATACTGACTGGCATTTTAAAGGCAAGATTTCCTATGGCAAACTTAACATCTCAAACATAAAGTATGGACAAACATTGTAGTCCCTGGTGAAGACTTACAAGATCACCATTACATCACCTTCCCTGCCACAATTCCCATTGGAAAATCTGGCATTTACCTTACTCTGATCCTGGACGGATGTACTGGGGGAAGCATTACGCCCCATGTCAGTATTAGGGTTACAGTTGGACTCTATGATCTTAAGGGTCTTTTCCAACTTAAAGTATTCTATGATTTTGTATGCCCCATTTCCATACACTACCTTGAACATCTTCTACTGCCAATGGTCAGAAGCAGGATACTTAGTGATGCATCCTTGCTCTGACCAGTACTGCCATTTTGTGTCTCAACCTCTTAGGTGGAAAACAGATATTGTAAAGTACCTTGAAGTCACGCTAAAATTTTTGTTTTGTTTTGATAAGCAGACACCTCTTTCTGCCCATGTCTTTGTGCTATTTGCCTGCTCGGATTGAGGAGTTATCATAACACTATACAGAGCCCACACTTTTTTAGCAGCGTTTCTTCACCAGGGCTTATCACCACACTCAGTGTGGCTTCCTCCTCTTGGCTTGTGCTTGGCCAGCTTGGAACTCTGGCAGAGACGGTCACTCATCTCTACCTGCGTAATATTAAGCAGACAGGCCTTGTGTGCCAATGAATGAAAAACTTTGACCATGTAGGATTTAGCTGTAAGTGGGTGCTCTTCTCCTTCAAATAAAAATTGGCCTAATGCACATACTAAAAATCTCAGCCATCTGCCTCTATCTGTTGGCCATATGTGAACATTTCCTACAGTTAGCCTTGAAAGCTTATGCCTTGCTCCATTCTGCTGTGATCAGAGCGTGCTCCAGGCCAACTGCTGAAATGGATTCTGTATGTCGCTAGACCAAACCTTCCAATTTTTTGATCAATAGGTGTCAAGGAGGAACTGCTGTTTCTCATTACCAAACACCTCCCATCTATACTACACCATATTCCTTGTGCCATCTTAACAGAAACCTAATAGTACATTACAATAGCAGCTTTTCAAGTCAGCTTTTCAAACTATATTTTCTCACCACCACTCTGGCTATAGACGCATGATTTTATCTTTTGTGTGTATCTTTATGTGCGTATGAGTACACGTGTTTAACATGTCTGACAGTCATCAATGCCCTTTGAGCAATTCACCTGGGTTGTTTTATCTTTCACAAAAAAGAAGCACTCAATAGCACACAGCTGTCAAAAATAACTTCAAATCCTGCAGATGTTAGATGCTTCCTTCCTGCTTCTCAGCATACTGGAGAGAAATATTACCTTACAGATGTGGCATGTTAAAAAAAAAAAAAAAAGGAGACTATGATTATTTATTATATTGGACTTACCTTCAAGTGCAAGAAAAGTGCTAGATGGGAGACAAATGATAAAACTCCTCTCCCAGCTTTCATCCATCAGTGGGGCTTTTAGAACTGACATATGTAACAAGCATATGGCAGCCATAAAAGCAGCATCAGCATTCACAAATTAAAAAATAAAATAGAAAGCCAAAATAATTTTGTTCCACCTACAGTAACCCTAGGATGAGCTATGAAGAAAGCACAGTTTTATCAAAACCAGAAGGGAGACTAAACTGGTTACTTAGCTGGAGCATCCAGCTAAATGGACACTGTTAGCTAAAAATCAGCAAATACTAAGTTAACAGCCACTAATGAAAATGTCAGCAGTGGCATGCATACCTTCACTGGTGACAGAGACCATTAGTTACAGAAAATTGCCTTCATTACAAATTCATATGGTATCACAGCCAACAGTTCAGTAACTTTGTTGATAGACCCGGAAAGATTTTCGGCTGCTACAAAACTGCATAATTCTAGCTACTTCTGTCAGCCAAGTCTGAGACATACTAGTACAGTCACACTCTCTACATTTAGAAAAGGTATAATTAGATTCCACACATTATTTCTTTTTATTCCTTTATTGTTTTCTTTTACTCTCTTCAAAAGTCTTATTTTTCATTTCATTCCCTTCCCTGCACCCAGTGAGAGAATCTTCTCCAGAATAAGAACAAGATGTGCAGGCAGTATTTTTGTTTTCTTTTCAGAAACCATCATTGCACAGCATTACAGTTTCTTCAGTACAAATCATCTGGGCAACACTGAGGTCTGTAACTGGCAGAGTATTCAGAAGTCCACCCTGACAACCTGTCAAAAGATTCTGGTCTTTTCTGAAACCTACTTAATTTAGGAAAGACTCTCCCTTTCCCAGATTCCCACAATATGGGATTTTGATTCCAACTCTCTCTTCCCTCTTACTGTTCTCCTGCGGTTCCCTGAGCCCTCTCACTGCCTTTGTGAGTCTCTACACTTTATTCCCTCAAACTATAATCCTGCAACTTTGGCTTATATTGCCCTGCTTCCTTTTGGCCTTCTGTGGAGCTTCTTGACTCTACCATATCCGAGCACTTTCATTCTGCCTTACATGATAAAACTGAAGCAGCCCAATGTCTAATGCCATAGGATGCTACTGCAAGGAATAGGACTGTATGCTTGCTTCAAGATATTAGCTAAAGAAGGAGAAGGTGGGGTTAAAAAAAAAAAAAAAAAAAAGACACAATGTGCAGTCTGCTATCTGACCTGAAAAGGTTTCTTTCTGTGATTAGAGTTTGAGTTCCAGGCTAGTTATATTCTGGCCAAATTGATTTTCCCACCCTTACAGAACTGAACTCTGTTCCTCATTATATGGGTGTAAATCTGCAGCAAAAACTTTGAACTTCCAATGAGTAATTCTAGATTTATGCCAGAGTAATTGAGAGCAGAATGTAGCCTCTTGGTTGCTCATAAATATTACACTATTTAAGATTTCTATCCCCCAACACACTTGTGAACATTCCAGTTCTTTACCCTAACCTTCTTTTTTCCTTTAGGCTATCCTACAAGTTGACATCATAAATATTTGGAATTTTCAACACAAGTCATATTTGGAAATATTTTACTTTCAAATCAAGGGAAAATGTAACTACTGAGAATGTAAATATGAAGAGAAGCTTTTTTTTCCAGAGAAAATCTTTAAGAACAATATAGAAGAAGCATTTTTTCAGCACTGAGACAGGCAGCAGGCATGACTGTCCAGCTCTTTTTCAAGTCTGCAGAACTTTTTATTGTTATCATTATATTAATTTCTAGACATTGTGAGTTCAGTTAGCAGGCAGCTCAAAAAGTTCTCTAAATGTGTATTTTTAAAACTGTTACACAACTCATTACAAATAGAACTCATTTCAATAAAGTGTACTTTCTATACTTTGGGTAAACTTTATCCCTGGTATAAGTTTAATTAATTCCAGTGAGTTTTCCTCCAGCAGGAAATAATTTATTGTTTATATTATATGCCAACAATTTGTTAGATTTAACAAAATATGAATCCTTCTTATGTTATAACTTCTGTTTAAAAATTTATCCCAGTGGGTTTTTGTTTGAAATGATTTTGCTGATAAAGCCACCCTTTGCCTGCTGTCCACAGAAGGCAGCAGGGTCACGGAGATATGTTTGTGCTTATGCTAGCGGCTTCAACCCACTCTGTTTGTCCACATAACACCAAAGTACCTGGAGCTCAGAAACTTTGACATTGTCCAACTGGCACTAGAGAATTGCTTTTCTTTGATCTGGGATTTCAAGAATCCTACACTTTACCCCTCTTTGATGAAAGACAGTTGGTTTCAATTAAAAAAAAATAAAATAAAAACATTCAACAGGAGACTTTCCCAACAGGAAACAGAGTTAAAGTGAGTCAAATCTTAGCACCATACCTTTTGGATCATACCCTCAGCTGGGTGTGAATATCCCCAGTCATTTCAGACTTCAGCTTAGGGCACCTCAAGTTCTTACTAATTATATATGGGTTTACATAGTACAAATGAAACCAAAATCTCACAGAAGAACTATTCCTTAACAAGGCTTCCAGCTAGACTGTTCAAAGTCTAGAATTGTAAAGGTCTCTGCGTAATTAATTCTCACTGATTTCAGTAAAAGGGAGGGGGAAAATCCATCCCTAATTGCAGTGGTCTCAGGGAACCCAAGAACCAAGCCCAATTTCCACAAAAATCTTTCCACAGACAGAAATCTTTCCATAGACTTCGATGGCCCCATGTGCTCAATAGTTCTCACTCAAGGACTCTGAGGCTGGGGTTATATTATTCATTTATGTAAATCAGTTCAAAGAAAATGCAGAAATTAGTGGGGATGGTAGAAACTTTAGGACCATTATGAGATTTGCTTAAATTGGCAGACCAAACTATTCGGCATCACTTCTATGAACTTTTTGAAACAAATTTGGCTTAAGCAGAAGCTCTTCTGAACTGATTAAAAAACTTATCAAGGCTGGTTTAAAAAATTTATTTATTCAAATTCTCTTATTATACTGGCAGCCAAGTTGAAGTCAAAACTCATCTGTGAATGGAAAAATATCATTTGAGTGGCAGTGGGTTATGTAAAGGCTGAGACTTGTTGCCCAGAGCTAAATCTGTGAATGTTACATTGAAAGTGCTAGTCTGAGAAGTTGGGAAAGGATTTAGAACCTGCAAGCCTCAGATGCTTTTTTAATTACTTTGAATCCTTTAATAACTTTGAATCCATATAAACATGTTAGTTTTCTCCTTTCCTGAATGTCACTGGGAGAAGCCATTGGGTTTTTGCTGCTATATGAGCGAAACTTCTATTCCCAAATGTCTTCCAACCTCCAACTCCCATGCCCCAGAGTTTTGACCCTAAAGGCAGGGCTCCCAGAATCTTTTTGAAGTCTTTTAGAAACCTTCTTACAGTTACTGTTTTTATACAGATGAGACTGTGCTGTAATAGCAATGGAAAGCAGTAGAAAACCTCAATACTCTTTTTCTATATGTGTCAGTAGTAGATAAGAGTCACAGCCACAGACCAGGATCCAAAATGCTACACAGGGAACAAAAAAGTTTCTGGCTTCCCTTAGGGAATAGCAAGGGTGAAAGAAGTCATGTGGATTTTGTCGGTGATTCCTGACCATCTCCTAATATGCCAGTCTCGTAAAAGAGGTCTGAGCTACGAAACAGAAGACCGATAAACCATCACTGCTGTGATGCAAAGAAAATGACCCATCCGTCCGTGTCAAAAATGTTATGAAAGCGTGGCATTCGTTATTTTCATGATGATTTTATTCATATACCTATGTACTGAACAAACAGTATTACTGTATTCTTACTCTTACAGTAAGGGGCATTTATGAGTCATGACTTGGATTCTATGACAGTTTCATCATTACCCATTCTACTGTCCTTCAGCTGATAAATGTAGGAAAAAATCCAGATTATTATGCATAGCCCATGACTGCATTTCAGTTAAAAATCCTATGACTTAAGCTGCCCTCTAATCCTTCTAAAGCCCTTAATGATATATATTTGAAAATGTAACCTATAACTATTATGTGCCCAGATTGAAATTAATACTTGGGTTTCTTTCCCCTTTTAAAAAATCCCTTACTTGCCATCATTTTTTTTACTTTAAAGATCCTATACCAAATCCAAAGTTTTATTAACAAGCAGCTCTTAAAGAGGAGAACTGAAAGTCACCAGATTTTTTTTCTGCTTGTAGCACAACCTATTTTGAAACAATCAGTGTGTCTATAGAGTTTGTTAGATGTATGCATAAATTACTGTATTTAATGAGCTATTTTTAATTTTCTTTCTCACATTAAGTCAAAGATGATGAGGTATAGATTAAAATACATGAGTTCAATTATAGTGAAAGGCATAAAAGTAGCCTTCAGCTGTACACTAGCGTAATGTACTTCCTAAGGGTTTGATCCTGCAGCTCTAGCATGTACTCATTTCCCATTGCCATCAGGAGTTCAATCATCAGATGCAGGCTATAAAGACACATCCATTTCAAGCCATTAAGTGGAGCTTGCAAGTTGAAGCTGGTGGGAGTTGTGCAGATAGAGGACAGTAGCTGGCTCTGAGGTTTTTGTTAATTTGTTCACCATCCTTTGAAGCACAAAAGCAGGAAAGGAAACCGCATGAAATATTAAATCATCCCACATTTCCAAGAAGGTTCTGAAACAATTGAAAACTACTACTATAATGCATATATGTTAGTTGGTTCTCCAAGAAAGCCAAAAAAATTGTCATAGAAAGAATGAACTTTCCACTTACAAGTATAACAGCAGAGTATATGTGTGGTTGTTATCCACTGGGCAACACAACACATATTGAGTGCTTAATAAATAACTGTAAAAGCATGGGCTGTTATATTTCAGGCAATGGCAATTTCATCGAGAAATTAGTTTAGATATTCTTTCAACTTTGAATCCATACAACCATCCTAGTTTTAAATTTGGAGTGGGACTTGACAAAGAGAATTCGTAAAAATATGAGGAGAAAGATGGCAACAAAGGAAGTGTTTCAATAAAAGCTAGATAAAATATATTTAGAAAATCTACTTTTCAGCCTGAAAACTATTAAAAGCAAATTATTCCTTCTTTACTTTTAAAAGTGTTTTTTATTCCTACTTCTTGTCTTTAAACTGCTTTGTTCTCTTTCAAAATTCTTCTTTCAAACTGACCTGTTTAAATTACATTTTAAATCAGGCAGTGATCAATTTCAGTGATTAATTGCAGCCAAAAAAGTACGGAAAAATGTATGTCTTCACTATATTTCTTCCAAATATTTAACTCTTAATTTTGAAAGTGTTTCATTTCAAAACATTCCAGATGTTTTACTTCAGGATGTAAAAAAAAAAGCATTTAAAACATACTAGATCAAACAAAATATTTTTCTCCTTCTAAAACAATTTAAAAATTTTAAAATAGATTTACACAGCTGTAGGGCAAAAGAATAGCTGATGTTGGCAAGCAGCTGTTGTGCAACACACGTTTCGCAAACGAATTATAATTGTCTCTTTTGAAACTTGTGCTCCCCCATCTGTCTGTTGTATCCGTTACAGAGAGGAACACGTCTCTATCAAATTATGAACTACATTTTGTATTATGTTAGAACACATGTCTAAACTTGCCCAAAGCAAACCTATCAAATTACTTCCCAGACAGCTGCCCTTCCTGCAAAAGATGCTTGACGTCTTAGTGGAAGAATAACATTGAAAAACCATTGAGGCTGCAATTTGAAGCCTACTTAGTTCTTCAACTGTTTGACCAACATTAGCCCATGGAATACTTATTTAATTTTAGGCAGGGAGACAGTAGGACTGGGGAGACAACTGAATGCGGCAAGGGAGCATTTAGGAAGAACTGCAAAAGTCCCAGTTAAGACCTGGTCTGTACTGCAACAAAGGAATCACTCCAGGGAGTAAGAGCATTAAAGGAGTAGAAGGGCTTTTGCCTATTCTAGGACACACACAAGAAGGGATTCATCTCATGCATCTTTACAGATCTAAGTCCGAGCAAGCCAGCCCCAGCTGTAATTATGCTCAACAGACAGAAACTACAGTCTGGTTTGAGGATGAGACTAACCAACCTCCTGAGACACCTATTTCCTTCCACTGATCATACTGCGAGTCTTCCTTAGATATGACCACATTTCAGACACTCAAGGTTACAGTTTCAAGCTACAAAGAATGTGTCAGAAACACTGAATTAAACTATTCACACCTTCGTCCTCTTGCCCCCAATATCATTCCCACTTCCATGTCACAGCCCTCTGCCCCTTGGCAGTGCCAATCATGTTTATGAATTGAATGGATCTATTTTTAAACACAACCAAGCTGCTTTTTTTTTTTTTTAAAAAAAAAGGGTAGAATAAATTGCCTAATCTAACGCCAGCATAGCCCACAACTTTTTGTGAAGAATGGAAGATCAGATCATGTCTTATAGACATAGAATTATAGAATTAAGCTTGGACCAGCCAGAACCAGGATAAACATCTCAAGCCCCGGGTTCTGTCTAAAAAAAGTCCCCATGACAGTATGGCAAACCTAATAATATTTTTTGTTTGTTTGTTTGTTTTAATTTTCCATGTTGAAACCAAATGTTTTGTACTTCAGGGACCGTGCATTTCGAAAAGGTAAAACCATCTCTTTTTTTAAACATTTTTTTCCCTCCTTCTTCTTCGTTTGCTTGTATTGGCCAAAAAAAGACTGACAGTATATTCTGAATCAATCTCGAGCTCAATAACATGAGTGTCACGTTACATTCCAATTATCCAACACAACCCAAATTTTGGTGCCTTGGGTAGGAGCATCCTATACCACCAGTCATCAAAGATATGTTCTGGGACTGGGACTGTGCACCAGTCCCAGCTGTATGGACAGTGACTATGTTCTACTCAAAGCCAGCTGAGATGGGAGCAATTGATCCCACTTGCCACAGACAGGGGATCCCTTGCATACACTTAGACTGCAAGTTCTTTACGTCAAGAGCTCATATTATATATCTCTAAATTGATGGCTCCCAAACTTTCTGAACAATTCTTAGCCTGCAATACTGCCCCAGACTTCCATGTACTCTCATTATGAAACTAAGAATCAGAACACGATACAGATATTAAAGGATGGAGTTGAACATAACCCTGGCTTTGCTGTAACCTCTGTGATAATCTGAGAACTACAGTTCTGCGTCAGGTAGCAAAATGAGACCTGTTTCACTTAAGCACAACATTAAGCCCAAAGAGCAATAAAAAGACGATGCTGTTATTTTATTCTTCACCATACATATGGGACTATTCAACTAGTGAATAGCATTAGAAGTAACAGTAGTGAGATAAGAGAATTGCACTGTTGTAAAATTCCTGTGGAGGAAAAATTAGTCTCATAGAGTGTAAAATCAGTCTCAAGTCTCAACAACTTTTGTACATACCCACAAATTTGAACATAGTTTTTGCCAAGTAAATAATTGGTCCCAATGCAGCTCAAAGTCATGCCCTTGCAACACTCCCACCTTTCATTGATGACTAACAATTTTATGTGCAACACAAGACACCCATACATGAATTGAAGATCAGGCAATCATCTCCAGTTCTCATCTTCACTGATATGGAAAATTGTTCCCCAAGGGCTTGCAATCCAACACTTAATGCCTTTGACCATCTACTGCTAGCCACATAGTAACAATGTATGCACATCCAAAACTCTTTTTCAGAATTTCAAGTAGTAATAATCTGTCAAACCTTTAAGATTTCTTTAGGGTACTTCAGCTCCAGAGTATTATAGCAGAATGACATCAACGTATTTTATAATTTATGTGGCTGAAGGACACCTGGCTGTAGGAAAACTCCATTAAAGCACTTCAAAAGGTATTTATATACAAAAAACAGACACTTTTTTTTTTTTTTTTTAAATCTTGGGAATAGCTTATATGTATTTAGCAGGAAAAAAAATTTAAAAATTAAAGTCAATCAAATGACTGTTTTTCCACTTGTGGTTGTGCTTTAGCCATTTAATTCTTTCTGCCCACATCCCACTCCTTAAAAATGTTTGCCAATGAAGGCATATAGGACGATACTACAAAGTCTCTTACCACACATTTATCCTTCAGTGTTGTTGCTTATGGCTGGTCCTTACAGAATATTTTGGCTCAAAGGCACAAACTCACTTTTATTTTCCTCTCTTTGATTTATTTTCTGCCCTCAGGATACAAAAGCCCCAAGAATATCAGCCCAGAAGTAGCACAGGAATATTTGTTACGCTATGACTGCAATTCATATGACCTCAGCTGGCTTGACATGACTGGTGGCAAAACCTGCTGATAGGATATATGCATTTTTGTCTAGCCAAAGGACTGAAATCACTTTCTCTAGCTAGAAGGACATTTCCACTTCCTGTCACTCCATGTATTTAAGGACCACAGGACTGTGTATAGCCTTAACTGAAATGTTTATTGATTTACAAGTCAAATTGGGTCTATGCTAAGGGCTTTAGGGAAATTTCCCACTTAACCCAATTTCTGGTTCAGACCCCGCTGACACTAATAATATAAGGAATATCAATGCTGATTAGATACTAGTCTGTTTACCATCACAAAAATGCTACAAATGTGCCTAAGAAGGGCTCTCCAGAGGGTATCCAATCGACCTCCAAGCACGGAGAGGGATTAAGTACATGGGCCACACACATCAGATCACTGCCTGAGCATTTCTTCACCATCTCCCACGAAGGGGATTATACAGCTTTGCTAAGCAACCTGTTCCAGTACTTTACCTTCAAAGCATTTAGAAAGCTTTTCCCGGCACCCAGTGTTTTGGTACCAGCATGTATTCTGGCTCAGGAACGGTGTGGATGACAAGGGAGTCAGTGTACGGGGGTGGCCTTTGGCAGCAGGAAGTACTAGCGTTGTTGGTCTTGTAACTTGGGAAGTTGCCCTAAAATCTTTCTTGTGGGCAACACCTTAGTAAGTTTAGTCAAATTTTATTCTGTTACTGATCATATTTTTGAAAAGTCTAAATCCTTGGCTACTGATTTTATCACATTTCACACTGCATTTTTTCCACGGGATTTCAGGCCAGAATGGGAAAAAAAAATCCATTACTATTAATAACTTTCCCTTTGATACAATGTTACTATAGTCTTTCCTTCAAGAGATAATTTACCAATATAAAGGGAAAGTAAACAAAAATGTTTTAATATAATAAAGCAAAAGATGGTCCAAATATAAAGACAAAACCCTTTTAAATATGCATACTTTTAAAAACAAAGTTCCTGATTCTGTAAACATTTATTTGTATAGTTAACTCTTTTATGATTTAAGTGGCAAATTTTAGCAAAATCAATTCATTAGTGGGAGTTGTGGAACTAAATCTTTTTGAGGGCTCTTAAAATTCCCTTTGATTTTCTCCTACAGGATCATGTCAAAAAAAAGGAATAATGTGATGAGGCTACTATTTTGAGATTCAATTGCTTCTGTTTTATATAGTGATGTAGGCTCTCTTAAATAAAAAGTAAACTTCCATGATTACTAAATAACAGTATATGCAAATTGCTGATTATTTTAAAGTACTTTAGACCTCAGAGCTTTGGTTAATACTTTAAAAATTAATTAAAGAAATAGAATTACTTTAACTGTAGCCCGGGCAGCTTAATACTGTCAAACATTTGCATGCCTTAGTAGCTCAAATAGATCCACCACTGGTTTCACACAAGGCAGGGCTGGCCCTCACTGTACCCTGCAGCTCTTGGGAGACCTGAGCACAGGTGGAACTGTTAGTTTATGACAAGTTTTTTCTTAAATAAGAGAAGATAAAGACCCTTGCCCTACTCCGAATGAGCAGACATTTCCAAATGTGAATCTGTGGAGAGAGGTTACATCTAAACAATGGGCCTTGGGAGTAACTCCAAGCTTCCATACCCACTTTCTTCCGTAGCCGCTAGCTTCCATACCCACTAGCTTCCATATCCGCTACCTTCCATACCCATGACACACACAACTCCACACTGTCCCAGGCTCTTGTCAACTTTCTGCTTCTCTCTTCACCTTCCCTACCTCAGATGCACTTTGATCAATTCCCATCTCCAGACAACCACAGAAACAGGGTCCTGGGAAACAGCTCATGACATACTCACAGATAGGTTAGGATGCTACCTAAAAAAGTAGATTGTGGCACCAGACTCTTATCTTTACTCTCTCTGTACTGCCTGGGCACCATAGACAGTGTCATTCTAGTTACAAATATCCAAGGAACGCTGCCCTGTTGGGTCTATCTTCACACCAAGTAGAGATGCAATACAGCTGGCAGACCCAAAGGACAATCTGCTGATCATTCAGTAATATGAGATTCTTCAGCCTGTTCTAATATGCACCAAAGTCAACCCACAGCAGTTTCCTCTGCAACAGAAATCAGGTCTACTGGTTTTTTTGCGTGTGTCTGGGTTTCCATCAACAGCAGATAAATTAATCTGGTTTACAGGCAAGAAGTTAGTTGTGTTTCTTTAATCTATATTTCAGCAAAAGATTGGAAGTATGTATGTATGTGGATGTAGATTGATTTAATTTCCACTTTTTAAAACATTTTCTCTAATGCTTACTCAGTTTTGGTTTTCCTCTTATTTAATTCTTGTGCAATTTGGTCTTGATTTTGCCCATACATTTATACCCAGGCTCTCCAGAGTAATGCATACATTTGAACAGTGATTAGAATAGAACCAATGCGAGTTAGAAAAGATACACAATAGAAAAGTGTATTTTTAGGATCAGTAGTGGAATGTTCACTCAGAAAAGGGGTAAATACGAACATAAACATAATAGCTTTAATCTATTATGTGTCAGCCCATAGCTAGGTGTGAAATCCATGAAGATGGATGCTTTAAATCTAAAAACAAAGTCAGCCCCTCTTTCAACATTGATAAAACAAAATGGTTGATAGTGTCGTGTTAAAATTAACCACTTAAAAAAATGTTCTTAATTTTAAAGAGTAAATGAGATAACTATGGATGAGCACCAGTATTTCAAGAGTAAGAAACACATATTTTGCATCTGACATATACCACTAACTTTCAATTGCTTTGTACAGCTTTTTGTTTTTGTTCCAGTACACTCAGATGCATATGCATGATTTTTTTTTTTTTTTTTTTTGCACATGGAAACAGCAGGAAAAGCTGGGTATCTGTGGTGCAAGAATCTGTTCAACTGATTTGTAAATGCAAAGGAAGTACTCTGAAAGCATCAAGATTAGAAAACAAGGCTGTAAAGAAGGGCCAGAGGTGCAGTTCATATTTAAGTCCAAGAGTGAATGGTTTTTTAAACTCTACATTTTATTATTTTTCCATATACAACATCTTGGACACCAAATATATTACAAACAGAAGTGCATGCATCTGGCGTCATGAAATGATTATCAGGACATCTTATTGAGTTTCAGTTAAAAACTGTATAAAGTCATTTTAAAAGAAGAAAATTAAATCTAAAGACGTGTATGAAGCAATAAAAGATAACTGCAGGTCAAAAACGGTCAGTTTCTTTATAGCAAATATAGTAAACAGACATGTAGAAAAAGGCACTGGAGGCCTAGAGACAGCTCTGTGGCAGGAAGGAAGAAAAAACACTACTAACACCTCTGTTGTTATAACAGGATATCCCATTTAATCATATCCCTTGTCACAAAATGCTTTTCAGGAGAGTACTGCAAGTCAAATCCACCTATATTATACAAAGGCTCAGTTTTAATAAACTGCATGTGTCTCTAATGTTTTGGCAAGTTATTACAAATGGGGCTAAGTCCACCGAAACTTAGGAAGTATCTAGGCCTACATGCCACACAAATCACAATGATGTCTCGTAATTTTGCACTTTGTTCTACTTTTATTTCAGTAAATTCTGTTTCAGTTCAAGTGGATCAGATGTTGCTGCTCCCTACAATTTTTTTCCCATTCTGAAATTCTGAGCTAGTGTCTCCTGGAGCCTTCTGCCAGACGCATTGCCTTCCGTGTGACTCTGCTGATCATCTTGCTCCAAGGGCAGTTCCTCCTACCATGTCCTCCCTTGACATTTCAGAGAGAAAATTTAGCTGGAACTTTTCACAGATTTCAGACTAATTATCCGTTCCCTCATGAAGACGGCATTTATAGCGCCTAAGGAACTCTTAAATTAGGCAAGCTGGTTTTGAGAATTAAAAAAAAGTTAATGAAAAATCAGACATTCACTAAAATGACCCCATACACATTACCGCAATACATATTTAAGATTTTCAGGCATTTTAAAATCTGGTTTTAATAGATTCTCAATTTAATGTTTTTATAACAGTAAAGGTGACAAGCCAATAAAAATATTTGGCAAGTCAGTTTTGCTAGAGTGGAACATAAGGAACCCAAGCTAAGACAGATACAACAATCTAACCAAGTCTATGTCTGTCATCCTTGAAAGCAAAACTGATCCGTAATTCACCATGGAAAAAGCTACAAAACTGTGGTTTTGCTATAAAATGGGACTGAACATTTCAACCCAATTTGGGCAATAGCGTCCAAAAAGAAAGAAGAAAAAAAAGAAAAGAAAAGAACTTAGAGCAAAGAAACTTTGTTTGATTTGGATTTAGTTTATTTCATAAGCAAAAGAATGTAACACATTCAGGCTCAGGAGAGCAAAAATTCAGGCATGAGAAAAGAGGGGAAAAGAAATTTCACCCCTTCTTTAAACTGTAAATTTCTTCACAGCCATTGTATCCACCTGTAACTGTTTTCAAAATGCTACCTGGGCAAAGGAATAACTTGGTTCCTGAAAGCTTTGGTAAAGTGTGTGTACAGAAGCCCCAAGCAGGAGACACACTTTTGGACTACCCTAGTACATTTTCTCCAGAGCAATGTTTTTTCTCTATAAACATGGCAGCTGGGTTCAAAACTGCTGTGTTTAATTTCAAGGATTTCCAGCAGAATACAAAATTACCTCCTTGATTATCTCATCCAGGATGTTTGTATTTTTCCAAAAGCATACGTATGGCCAAATCTTTCTCGCTTTTATTTTTTTTTTTTTAAATATGTGTCAAACATTGCTAAAGACTACTTGGCATATGTTCAGAACCATTATTAACACAGAGTAATGTGAGGTCACCTGCTTCCGGATTATTGAGATTTTTCTCTTCTATATTTATATTATTTACACAGGAAGGGAAGTAGAAGCTATAAGAATCTCTTTTCTGCTAATTAGGACACGGTACAAGCACTAAAACTTATGACTTTAAAATATACTGAATAAGAAATAATGGGAAATTTATTTCAAGACAACAGAATCCCAGTGTGCCATTATAAAAGATAAAAAGGGTGTGTACATTTTATCCAGCAAAATTTAAAGCAGCAAAGCAATGAACTGTCTGAAATAGCATAGACTGAAATGTATTGTTTAAAACTTGAGGAATTAGTTCAGAACAAATGCCACAGATTTGGTGCTTGCATATGTTCTAGCAAGGTTTAAAAAAGCCAGACTTTTGCCTAATGTCATTCAGTGTCTTCTGTCCTCTGGTAAAATCCTTTGTTCACTGCACTGGCAGTGCACAGAACCGAGACTGCCATTCTAGTGAAGAATGAAGACAAGGCAGCTCTTATTCCTTTGAGGGAGATATTTAGGATGGCTACTTGGAAATTTTTTAGTTGAGAATAAAAGTAGTCAGGGATTACCTAAGAAAAAGTACAGAAAAGAAAAAGAAACTTCAGGCTATGCAATCACAAGGAAAGAGCCTGCTATATGACTTCTACTAAGGTCAAACAGGCAAAGCAGCTTTTATGACACAGAAGCTGTGGAAAATCCCTAGGAAATAAGAGATCAAAGCAAAACAAATCTCAAAAAATAGGCCAATTTTTCCCAATATTAAACTCTAGATCACCATAAGGACCATTTCCAACATATAATGAACCTAAGGAAACTACATCTTTTTTCTTAATGTCATGATTTTTATCGGTCCTAAAGTCCTAAATACTAGATTGATGTATGTTCTTTTTTTAATATTTAAAAAAAAAAAAAGGAGGGGAAGTTCTCCACCTATTATATGAATGCTGTAATCAGATGAATCCACACAGAGGAGAAAAATCCTTTTCCCTAGGCCAGATTTATCACAACATAACTGTAAATATGACACAAGCTCTTCAGTAGATGGGTGTACTGCAAAATAGAAAGAAGGTGCAGAAGGGCTGAAAGCTGAAGCCCTACAAATTAAGACTAGAAATTAGATGCACATTTCTTAATTGTCAGCATAATTAACAAATAAAACAGTATAACAATCAACGGTTGTGGCAATTTGTCCATCACTGAAAATTTTTTAGGTAACGTTAAATCTTTCCCTAAAGGGCAGACCATAGTTTAGCTACAGTTATTGGAGATTGTTTGCCTCAGAAACCCAGACCAGACATTCACAAAGTATTCACATCATCTAATGAGTCAGGTAACCTCAGTTTTAAAAAGGAACCAACCATAAAGCCAATCAGCAAATCTAAATGTAAAGGAGTGAGATTGAAAGCTAGGTGCGTATGCAGCATATTTCTCAGGTGAAATAACCCTGACAGTGCAGACCTTTCTGAACTCAAATACAGCCTCTGTTTTCTAACAGTAAGAGAAAAAGGCAGTTGATATATAACACATGTAGACCTGGGCTACTGAAATATTTTCCCAAACTACCCCAGAATGGAAATAAGGACAGGAGTTCCTCTCCTCAAAAATATGTATTTTCTGTTCTTAACCCTCTGAACAAGGTAGGGAACAGCCCCAGCTGGTTATTCATTTTCCTGGATGATTGGAGGTACATAGGAAAGGAACAATATCCAGCTCCAGCTTTGAACACAGAAGAGTTTGATTCAGGGAAGGGCTAGCTCTGCTTTAAAGAGATTTTTGAGTATTTCTAGCATAGTGAGAGCTGCCACAGGGCTACTTCCATCCCAGGACTCAGTGGTAGTTTTGTCAACTGATGGCGAGACCAATCTGCTCATGCATGGCAGGGATTTGCCTGAGGAGTCTGTTTTTTCTAAATGTTGAAGATGGTCACAATAAACATGGCATTTGCAAATCTCTATATACATACCTCTCTCCAGTAATCTAAACTAACACCCGTATCATTAAAACATTTTAATGTTTTCACATAGAGGTTTACTGGCAAATTTGTAGAAAAAAGTGGAAGGGAGATAACTTGTTTTCCAAGAGAAGAGAGCAAGATTACTGCTTCTCATGTCATCTGTTAAATAACTGAAATACTGTTTCAATACTGAAATAACATTTCTGTATTGAACTACTGCAAAACACTGAGCAGCTGCTGTTGCTGAGAGGTTTTCCTAGCTTATACTCATCCACATTTTATTTAATGTGGATCAAGTGGTGAGTAGAAGTTTTTTCTCACAAGCTCGTCCTTGACTAGGGCTATGTGCCCAAAAGCTTGCCTTTTCCTTCAGCTGTATCAGCTGTTATAATAGAAGATACCACGTCTCCCTACAAACCATAAGCTCTCCTTCTATCAATGGAAGCTGAAATATCTCTGGCTGAAAGCACCATTTTCCTTCTGACAAAGGCAAATGTTGAATTCAGAAAGCTGAAAAGAACCAAGTGTTGGGCATTCAACATCTTGATGAGATCTCATGGAAAAAAAAAAAAAAGCAAAAAAGCACCAAGGCTGCAGATGTCAGTTACAGTGGAAGGAAAAGAAAAAAAATGAAAGCTGGAACAAATGAAAATATGTTAAAAAGGAACCCAGGCTGATGCTTGACTGTCTGCTTTGATTTGTCTGGCCCGTTTCTGTATGCTCTGAGCTAGCTGCAGTCTGGCCCCAGGCAAGTCGAGGGTAGGAGCATGCCGCCGGAGGAATGAAGGCGTCCGAGGATACCTTCTCCCCCTCCAAACGCAACAGCGTTTGAATGGCAAAGTACTCAGTGCAGATTGAGACACCAGGTCACAAAGGCGTGTTAATCCAGCAATGCCAGGAAATACTGCTCATTAACAGCACTGTTTCAGATGCTTTACTTGGACCCAAGCCACACGCATATTAAAATGTGTGAAAAATATGATGTGTAATCAGTGTGATTCTGTGGCTAATTCATCTTCCTGCGGGCTGTACACGGAGAGACTCAATTCCCATCTGGTAGGAGTCCACCTTGCTCCTTGGTATGAGGTTGATTCCTAGTAGCAGAGCACCAAAGGAGTCTGAGTGCCACCAGATTACCCTGTGCAACTGAAGGAAGTGGAGACGGGCACCAGAAGTAGCATTACAGCCTTATACCTGTCTCCGTAGGCTCTCCTTAGAGAGGGAATATAATAACAGGGAGAAGCAGACATTCCCCTACGTCCTATGGAGTTTGCCAGAAAAACTGTATTAGGCTATTGACAGATCTTTTTTGGATTCCTGTGAAATAGTAGGGATAGAAAAACATCACCATTACAGCACTAAGTGGTCACTAGCTGAGTAAATGTTGTCCCCTGTGATGGCTCCAGTTTTCTGCTATCCCATCAAATCTGGCAGGTTTGACTATATGTTTTCTGAAAGGAGAAAAAAGCTGTGTATTTGCACAGTTTGATGAGAGACAATTTACATTTTTTTTAAGAGACAAGGGAGATGAGAGTGGTGGGAGGAGGGAGGAGAGAGAATTGACACTCTGAAATTGCTCTTGAGTTTGTGTAATTATACAACTTTCTTTGACCTAGTATGAAACCTAGCATTTCAGCAACAAAATGTTATTCTACTCAGAGGGGTAACACATGTATTACTCCCCTTTAACTTAGCTTGTACTTATCTAAGAAGTTTATTCTCAACACTAACTTTGATGTAAGATCACCAAAGAAAAATGGTGCTGTGTGTGAACACAAGGAAGAACAGATTATTGAAGGGTCACTGATGAGTAACTACCCTGATTTGTAAAACACGCTGCTCAGCACCACCATGGCACAGCTGCCCCATGACACAGAGGCCATCAGAGTTAAGGACTTATCAGCACTTTTGTTTTAAATTCCTGCATCCAGAGCTTTATAACATTGTCCATAAACTTTGGCAGACAGATGCCTATGGTTGAGCAAAATAGCACCTTCAGAAACATTAATCTGGCTGGGCCATTAAATTGGCCATTACATGAACCCAAAAAACACACTGATAACAGAGAAAGAGCTACCATTTCAAAATAGCGTGGTTTAAGAGACCTCCAATTTAAAGAGTAAGGGATTGCATCACACACATCACAGACATTGTCTCAGCTGGAAAGTTACCGTAAGAGGCATTGCATACTTTCCTTCAAAGGCATAAAGTATTGCAAAAAGCATCCATTACAAGACTGCAGCTGTACCTTCTTATTTATTACCTACACGTGGTAGTCTAATGCCCAAAGTTCATGGCTTTTTCAAGGCCACTTCAATATCCATGAAGGAGCCTGAGGACTGAGGAGTGTGTATTTCATACCCACATACTGACATTTTATGTATTGTTTGTAAAGTACAGAAAGAAAGCAAAAAATTTACATTACTTTTTGCATTGAGGTGAGTTGAAAGTAGCCCCAAAGCTAAGAGTTTCTTAATGCCACAAAATGTCCTCCTGAATACAGTCTCCCTGACAAAAAGCTCTATGCATTTTTCTTTTTACTGTATGGTATCCTTGTAAGATGAAAATAACTTGCTCTGAAAAAACACTTGAGGCAAAGTTTACCATTGCTTGGATAAATGTTTACAGTAAGATTTCTAACTTCATAAAGTCAAGTTGCTTTTCATATTTGGGAAAAAAAAAAAAAAAAAGCAGATGCATACCTCCACCTCCTGTATGAGAGTTCCCCTGTAAAATTACAGACCTGATCTTCAGAGTTGAGCAGTAAGATTTCTTGCAATAGGTACAGAATAACATTGTTTTAATATTGCTATAAATTTTTCCCCCTGCAATTTGTACAAATTACATATATTGAACCAATGTCTGAATCTGGCTTTAAGCATCTACCAAAGAATTAATCTGAGTTATTATTGACTGAATTATTAATAAATGTCTGATGCCAAAATGAAAATAAGACTTACATTACAAAGATTTGTGGTCTTTGCACCTACTGGTATATGGGAAAGAATTCCAATCCAAGGTACCTTTTATTTAACATCCATCTTTACAAAAGGTTATCTACCAAAAAATTATATTTTAAAAGAAAGGCAAATTACAAATGCATACATTCATGCATGTATATACAAACACACACACACAAAGGTAAGTAATTAAAACCAGTAATTGTTCAGCTGAACACAAGAAACAACCAAAAAAGAAAAATATGTGAACAAATGTATTGTGATACAACTGTATTACTGAGGGACATTATATTTCTCTTGATAATAATACTACTACTAATAATGAATAAATTATTTCAAACACACAAATCCAAACTTGCCTCCTAGGTCCTTAGTGCAAACTACTTTACTTACATCAGACCTAAAAAATTGTTGATGAAAAGGCAAATTACCTTCAAACAACACAGATGTTTCTCACATGCTCTAAATTAGTAAGGAAGCATTAAAATATTAAAAGAAAATTTAGCCATGTTAACACCATTTATAGCAGTTGTTGCATTAAAAAGAAACCAGATTACTCCCATTAATGTTCAGAAAACTGATACTTAAAATGTTTAAATGGTTGAATTGATAGTTCAGGATGCTGAAATCACAGTTCACAAATAAGGTTAATGGCAAAACAGTGGCAAAATCTGCACCACAAGTTGCACTGAACAGGATATCACACTTATGAAATGCTCTCATAAAGCAAATAATGCCAGTAATTTTCAGGTGCTGCACCACAAACTACACAGCTGATGAGGAAAAAATTCAGTTCTGTTCCAATTATTACCAAATATTTCTTTTTTCATGTGGTTTAGTTCATAAATGTTAAGCACTTGTTCTAAACTATAACATTTAAAAAACTAACAGTGGATTTCTTAACATTTAAGTAATCCATAAAAACAACATGTTAATTTAAATTCAAGCAATATATTAACTTTCCTATAAAAACTGCCCTCAGTATTTGACTTAAAGGTGGTGCATTACTGTCCAGAAACACCGTCTGAAAAACACACTGTTAGGAATTGGGCAGAGTGACTGCCAAAAATAAACAAAATAAGTAAAAGACCCTTATTCATTCTGGATTAAATTCACTCCTGTGCAGAGTGCTGGCACAAAACTTGTGTACTTCTTATGTCTCACTTAAGTCCCATTTTAGGAATAAGAGCGCATAAATTCCTGCTGTCACAAATATCTCTTAGACTCCATAAACTATGTCTTTCCTCTCTGCAAGCATGTGAATTTCTGTCTTTCCCGCAGTACCCTGACCCTGATGGAAAACCAGTAAATAATTAATTCTCTTCAATCTCAACTACCATAGTTATGTCCCTGATTTTCCATGAGCATGTGCACAAGTTTCAGTTGCTCTTGGGATAATTTATCACTACTGTATTGTTCTTTAATTTTCTCCTAATCAGAGACTACTAATGGAATACTGAGCAACTTCCAACTTTTACTTTTTTTTTTTCCTTTTCATTTTAGCCTTCTATTCTTCTAGGAAGACAAATTAGATCAATTGCAACAGGGTAGAATGAAAATAAAATGAAAGTTTCTATTTTAGAATTCATGCAGGAGTTTACTTGTGTTATAAAAATACTTCTTTTTCCACTATTTTCCTATCGAGATGCAGAATTTAGGGACATGCCAAAAATTTTTCCAGTTGGAAGCACTCTGTCCGAATGCCTTCCGGAAGGTATGTTCCCCAAAATTTCAACTTTCCATGGAACAGTGCAGCTTAGATGATTTAGAAAAGTATGCCATAATGAAATGGAAAGAAAATATTGTTGTTGTTTTTCTCTGGTTCAGCTCTAGTGCATTGAAATGAGACCTCAACGTCTTGCTTCAAATCGCTCTGAAATCCCATTAAGCTGCACTTCCCAAGCCCATTATGCAGTGAGCGAAGTAGGTTGAACCGCCACTTTCAAACAAGGCACGCGTTGCTACCGCGCTGCATCTCCTGCGACGTGGCACACAGAGCCACATGCGTCGGCACCATACTCACGCATGGGCAGAAGAGGCAGCTGTTGAGATCAAGTGATTTGGGAGCTGGTGGGCAGCAGCAAAACAACCGCTGTAAAGGTTGGCCATGGCAATGCTGCCTGTGAGCCATACCAGCGCAACGTGTATGGTCCTAGCAAGAAAACACAGTGTCTTATCCTAGGTGCAGAAAATTAAATTTTGCCTACACTTCTGATCACACCATGGAAACTGTATTCCTTCTAGGAGTGTGGTTTGAAGACAAGAGTGTTTTGCTCCTTGACAAACTCCCTTACAACCAAGAGCATTACAGTACAGGGCTGAAAGCAAGCATTTGGATCAACAAAACAGCAGGGAACATTTTGTTGTCTTTACAGTGATATATGATGCTTCCATTAAAAAAATCAGAATCCACTTTGACATTTCCAAATCAAAATTTGCAGTCCTCACACCTACACATACAGATAAGCCCATAAATTCATATTTTTTTATCTTACATTAGCATTAAAATATCCTTCTGCATAGTTATTACAGGCCATCCATTCCTAACTCGTTAGCTCTAGTAAAGTAACTTTCATTATTAATGGACCAACATTGAGCAAAGCATCACAGAATCTGTGTAGAAATAGCAAGAAAAACTAAAACTTACTTGTAAGACTGTAACACTAGCTATTGTGAGAGACAAAAACAACCTTCCCCCAACATCTGCAATTAAGACTCGAGATGTCATACGCTGCTAGAAGCAGACTTAGCAAAGCTTGATAACCTGCCACACTAGATGACATCCTCTAACCCCACTTATCCTGCCTTCTCCCACTGACGGTTGTTAGTGACTTTTCAGTGCCTGTAGGAGAAGATACTTTACTCAAAAAATGCACAGTCTAATCTGCAATAGCATTGTTTTCATACCGCATCTCATCTCACCAGTTTCTTTGAAGCAGAAATCTGTCTTGCAATTCCTGAACACTGCCAGTTGCACCTGGAAACCTATATAATTTAAACCAAAAACCAAATTAAAAAAAAAAAAAAAACAACAAAACAAAAACCACAACAAAAGCAGAAACCAAAAGAACACAAACAAAAAAATAAAAAGATGAAGTTTTTGGTGAAATTTTCCTGATTAGGAGTATAAAGGCCACTGAGAAAAGCATTCCCTTCTGACAGTAAAGAAGATGCTATATTTGGGATTTTCCTCAGACTGACAGCTGCTAGACATAAGGAAGTACAAGTTACACACTAATCCCTGAGAGTGTTTCCATTTTGTGATATCCCCACTGAAATATCTAAGATACTGAAGAAGTAATACAGGAAAAAAAAATATTTTGTTTTATGATGTGGGAGAAGATGAAAGATGGCAGTTTGGAATGCTTAGCAACAGTTGCAGCAAAGATTTGGGATTCATATGAATAAATTGTTTCCATTAAGATGCTGCTCAGTAAAGGCAACCTCAAAACATTAAAGAAATTATCTTCATTGTTTGAACTACGTTGCTGTTGATGCACTGCCCAACTGTACAAAAACGTATTTCATTTGGCAAGATTTACAGTGAAATAAAACCATTTCAAAGAGTATTCCCTTTAAATTGTCTCTATGTTACATAGATGAAATAAATTATTTCATTCCAAAGATAGCCAAGAATACAGTTCTCCCAGGTTTTAGACAGATGACCTACTAAAGGACAATTAAGAGCACACACTGAGGCACTGTGCTGTGCATAACACATAGGGGACATAGCTCTAAGGACTTGCCTAAGATAACCACTGCAGATAACTGCTTGTGACATCTGTCCTCAGCATCTCAGAAAATGTATAGGAAGAAAATGTATGTCATCTGGACTAAAATGTACAATTGGCAATGAAACGGTATTGCTCCCATATACACTAAATGAGAGAGTTAGATAAAAAGGTTATCAAAAGCAATGAACGGGAAAAGAATGAAAACACAGACCCCAGAAAAAGAAAACACAGATGGAGTGACAAGATAGTTACAGAAACAAATAAACAATAAAAGAAACCTTAAAACAGTTTCCTGCACTTTCCTTTCTCAGCTAGGGTTTTCTGCTCAGTGCGTTTCTATGCTATCTGTGTATGAGCAATCAAGACATCCCAGAATCAGTGATACCAAAAAAACTCTTACTGACTTTAAGAAGTTCAGGATTTCGACCCTCATCAGCAATGTTCCATACTGACCTGGAAGTACTTTTGGTATTGGCCAACAGGAGCAAAACAGCAAACCAAAATGCCAGAAATACACGCTTCCACCTGCAGAGGTCAGCAATGTCAGCTATGCTCAGAGACAGGCCCAGATTCCTGCTAAAGCTCTGCCATTCCTGCTGTGATTTTAAACAAATTACATCCTCCTCTGCTGCAGCTTGGTATTTTACATATGAACCTATGCTGCTTCAAATGTTAGCCATGTTTTCTAGGGCTTCACTACTCAGCAGTGAAGAGAGCTGCGGTGTACTCCTGTGAGCCTGGCCTGGGCAGAAAAGCCGGCCAATGCGCAACCTTGCATGGTGCCCTTTTTCTCTCGGACATTCCCAAAGCTCGCACACATCACTGCCCATCTCTTCCCCCTTCTGCAGCTTCCCATTGCAGAAGACTGCTCTTGGCCACTCATGAGGAAGATGTCTCCCCACTAGCTCCTGCTGCTAAGAAACTTTTACATATGCAACCAGGCCTACCTACTTTTGGGTTGAAATCCTGGCACTAGATGACTTAGCGACTAAATCCCCACTAATTTCAAAAGGACTGCAATCCTGACCACTGAAGTACTGCTATGGTCCTCATGTTGTCCTAATACTCTCTTTATTCTAGCTGAGAAACATGTTCCTCAGTGTTCACTTTCTGGCCACTGTGCATGTCTCAGTTTCCTCGTGGACACCCACTTTCTCCTTGGCTTGGGACTGATGGAAGGACTCCTCTTGCTTGCATCTCCCAGGTTTTCCACTCAGAGGAGATGCCTGCAAAGATGACACATAAAGACTCATTGGGATGACAAAGTGTCTCTTGTACTTCCATCTGCAAGTGAACTTTTTATTATACCTTCCACCCACCAGATACACTTCTACTGAGCTGATGGGAAGACTAGGGGACACTTCTGTGTGGAAGTACTGCAGCATTTTCTCAGATATTCAGTTAAGTCTTCCACATCTTCCATGCATTTTGCTCATGACATAGCAATACAATTTTCTACCTTTAGAACTTAAATAGGAACAAAAATACATAATATTGACTGAACACCTGAGCGCTGACAGTAACAATTCTTGATTAAATAGAAACATGCCTTTACAGAACAAAAAACAAATTACCTCAGTCCTCAAATTGCAGGTAAGTGATGCAGACACAGAATAAAGAGCAGACCCAAGCTTTAAAGACTGCCAGATGTTTTTTTTGCTACTGCTACCACTAGCATTGAGATAAAAATCATGCACACGTCATCCCCGTGCCACCATATGCCAAGCCCGACTGACAGCAGCACCATACAGTTACAGCCTTTCTGTTTATTATCATGTTTAGCCAGACTACAGAAAAACATTCTCTATTATGACACTGATTAAATTATTAGATATCTTGATACCGCTGAAATGCCCAGAAGGATCAATTTGAGGTTTCTTTTATGAGAGGAGATTCTTAGAGCCAACCTGAAAACAATGAATTGACAATGGTAACAGCTGGTAGGAAAGAGGAGTACTCCAGCTGAACGAGGAGAATCAAGACTGAGCACTATCATATAACGTTGCTTAATCTCAATGTCACAAAAGACCATTTTAGCCATCAACAGTAATCCTTAAAACCCAGGAAGAATGCAGCTTTGTTTCTGGTTGTTTGAACTGACTCAGGCAATTTAACTTTAACCCAGCTTCTCAAATGACTTTATCCATCTAAATTTAATCTCATAATAGTAGTCAAAAGGGACAGAAAATTAAGATAAAAATATAACATTTGAACATAAAATATAGTTCTGCTTTCAAAACCTTCTTGGCAAGATTTCACCCAACTTTGCCCATGTCCAGCTTTTATTCATAATAAGCATCAGTGCAGCCCTGTCAGCAGTTTAAAAACTGTGCTAATTATGGAAAAAGGAACTCTCGACTCTTTTCTAAAAAGAGCTGCTTCTGAATTAACATAGTTATCTCCCCCTTCCACATCCCCTTTCTTCTCCCTAATGTAAAAAGTCCTCATAAAATAAATTGCAGTATGAACCCAACTGGGAGGAAGGCTTTCTTCAGAACCCAAAACAAACAGAACTGAATGGATTTGGATGCTTTTATTGGGTTTCAACAAATCAGAAGCAATTTTGTTTTTACTTAAGGAAATAAAAGCTGTTCATTCCAAAACAGGCATTTAGGGTGAAATTCACTCTAGCACAGAAGGTCAGTGGAAGATATAGTCTCTACTTAGGTCCTTAGAAATAAGAGGCTCAGAAACATTTGGGTTAGCTCTCCTGTGCTTGGACCCAAAATGCAGTGAAACAAGATGAAGAATCCCTTGCTGGTTTTCCAGGGATGGAGTAGATCCATAGTTCTCATGGTCTTGCATTATAGGATCACCTGAAACCACTAATCGCCTGGGATCTAACCAAGACTCTGTCCTTTCCCTATATTTTTAATTGGGATTTTGTTTCCTATTTAAATTGAACTCAATGTCCAGCCAAATATAACCTTTAACACTGCTTTTTAACTGTGGTCACATTGCAGACCATTTTTTAAGAAAGAGAGATCCTACAGCTACCTATCCTGGGGCCACCCAATCCCAACACACGTTTTCCTTTGGCAACTTGCATGCTTGATTGCATCAAAAATGGTATTAGAATGGTGTGAAGGGAGCTAGATGCTATAGACTTGTATTAATGTGGGGTGACGCGTCTTAGTTATGACTCATCTTTCTTTCTTGTATCCATAAAGTTCGCTTTTCCTTCCCTGATTATGGGATTTTACTTTAGCACTCACATCATCGTTAACAGACCCACCACTTTTATGCTTGTCCTCTCCTGACTTTTCCAAAAAAGTGTGACTACAGTTAACTCTACTGCAGTAGTCCTAATACTGAAGAATTTTAACTGGGAGCAAAGAAATATTCCTATTTTAAAATGTAATTTCCCAAAGTAGTTTTGGAATTTAAAGCATTATGAATGGAGCCACAAGAGATTTGAGCATTGCTGCTTTGCTAGCAGGGAAGGCCTCTGTGTAGACCACCTGGAAGTACTTCTTCAACCACTGTGTAGTATATTGGAGGTCACCTCAAGAAACCACAGACCACGGAATGAAAATCCCTCATCTGGGACAATTACACACTGTCACATAAAATGTTCAAAGTATAAACTTCTCTGAACAACAGGTATTCTAATTAATATACAAAAACTATGTCACACTTGCTATTTAAAAAGAAGACTTTTTAAGTATATTAAGTTTGTTGCCACAAATCCACTGTGATATAAACCTCAGGAGTAAAACCTGGCTCTACTGAAGGACAATTTCTCATCAGTTTTACTCAGGGAGTATCATTTGCCATTGCATAGAGTGGAGAAACAAGCATGGAAGCTATAAGCCAGTCAAGAAACACACTCTGAAATAATTCAGTAATTCAGAGTTTCCCATCTGTTCTCTCACCACTGGACTAGACTAAATCTCTTTCCCAGCAGACCATCTATGACAACAAATTATTGTCCACCGATAACAATGAGCCAGAAAAAATATGCAATTAGCCAACTGAATAATTATGGTTTTTATTTTGTGTACTTAAAATGTTAAGCAAAAAAGAAAAGACGATTACATTTTTCCCCACTTCCAACTACTGCCCCTAAAACCAAAATAAATACACTCAAAAACCTATCAAAAACAAAGCAAGGATTTGTGAAGGGCCAAGAAAAACAAAAAACTTCACATAAAAATGGAGTTTACATAGAGATACTGGAGAGCCACATCATTTACTTTTCCATGTCCTTACCCTACAAGTCTTTGTACACTCACTCACATACATACTCCTAGTGATTCTCTAGAGTATTTCTTGATATTGCTTTCATTAGCTCTTTTCCAAGAACAGGAATTTCTTCTACTCCATAGTTCAAGTGCCTATGCTCTAGCAGTCTAAAACCCACTTGCAAATCCATTAAACCCAAAGGGATTCTTCACTTGCATTAAGTTAAGCTTATGCATCAGTATATGCAGAATCAGGACCCTCTAGCACATTTATATTGTCTTAAGCAAGGCAGGATTTCATGCTTTATGTCAATTTTATATATATATATATATATATATATATATAAAAAAAATTTTTCCTTAGTAAGAAGTTCTGGAGTAATATCAATTCCTTATTTTTTAGCAATACTTTTGATTTTAAGGGTGGTGTTGGGGGTTTTTTTGGTTCCTGAAACAGAAAGATCTTTGTTCAGAACACTTAATGTTTTCCCTTAATGGCATAGCAATAGTTTCCTCTTCACATTTCTAGCTTTTCAGGACAAATCTCGACCATTTTAGCTTGTTAATGTACCCTTAGTGATGCAGTTACAGATGCTGTATGCCCACTTCTTTTCTTTTTAGTCAGAATATTGACTCAGCCTATCCTTTAGCTACCCCAGGAGTGATAAATAATTATATTTCCATTTACAATTGTGTAAAACTGGAGTATGTCTGATAATTTGATATTTACATCATATTCATCACTGTGGTGCATAAGCAAATAGGAGAAACAAAGCAAGCAGTTGAAAACACTGAATCTCTCTTTTCAAAGAGACTGCAGCAGCTTTAAGCAAACCAGGGCAGTATGGGTCTTTCTATGGGTTAACATAGTTGGCAAAGTAACTCATGCAGAACTTGGTGTTGCCACAGCTTGTCCACTCTCGATACCTTAACTACGTCGCTCAGTTACCTCTATAGCTCGTCTATCTCTGAGACATGCTGCAATCCAGCTTGAAAGAGAACAACAATTAGATAAAGATTTCAAATTTATTTTGGCATCTAATTCCCAGAGAAAGTACTGGAAGTCTGCAAGTTAAATGCAGTTTAAAATGTAACCCATAGGAATCCAATGAACACACATGGGATGAAGTGTGTATCCATCCTTAGGGACTGATAATTCGATGACTGCATACAGGGACATTGAGTCAGACTCAGAAGCATAAAACACTCTGACGTCCCAATGACCAAATCTGCGAAGGTACTTAAGCACTTAACTCCCGCTGACATAAACAGAAGTCAAGTCAGTAATTTTGAACATCTGGGTTTAATCCTAGTTTTAAAGTCACTTGTGTCTAGTTTTTAAAGGCATTTCTTAACTAATATGCTGGTAAGTGCTTAAGGGTATATTCAAAAGTGCCTGTGTACTCACTTTCTAAAAAAACCTCTGTGAATTTCTATTTGCATCATAAGAGACCTTGAAAATCTAGCCTTGATTTGTAAATTGGGGCTTTAAATATATCAGTTAAACCCAAATTCTCAAAAACATTAAGGTGTGTAACTGCCACAGAAAGAGGGAAGAGGAAGGCCCTGACCATTGGGAGGATCTTGCCTGTAGGGATTGCTGAAAGTTTCACACATTTTATTGACTTTTACCAAATAGTTAAGTATGATCTGTGATTTCATATTTGCAATTTAGCAATTTTTTTAAACTTAGGGTCCTCACTGACCTCCACTGAAGTTGTTGAAAATAGTTGCACTAACGCTTCCACTAATGAGAACTGGATTTGGTCTTTAGCGAGTGAAAGAACTAAGGAAGAGGAGTTTTACATTACTAAATAACTATTTGAAGGAATGATTGCAGCAGGCAGAATTCACGCATTCAAACATAACCACCAATATGTTTTTACAGAAAATGTTTAAGACATCATTTAATATTCACAGTTCTGGAAGCCATTCGCTTCTCTATAAATTGATTGTTCTTGGCAATCAAGCATTCTGTATGTGCCAAGGAGATTTAAAAAACCCCCAACAATTAAAGCCAACATACAGCAGCATTATGTCAAGATTGATTTTAAAAAGAGAGATAATGAGATATCATTGTACTGTATTTTTTTGATAGGACTTCTAATATATTTTTTTAATATTGCATTCAGCACAGAAATGGTTTTTAAAACCCAATTGATTTATCGTCATTGCCTGTCTCTGCAGAGCTATTCCCACTTTAGAAGTGTGGAACTTGGGCACAGAGAAAACTGTTTCTCTGAAATCAAACATGACACCTTACGGCAGAGCCAGAAATTTCAAAGCCCTGCAGCTTATTTCATGATCTTTACCACAAGGTCATTGCTGTTTTCTGTACTTCATTTAAGATGAGATGTTCAAGCCACCTCAACAGTTTGGGCTTTTAATTGGA
This sequence comes from Balearica regulorum gibbericeps, assembly GCF_011004875.1. NCBI lineage: Eukaryota > Metazoa > Chordata > Aves > Gruiformes > Gruidae > Balearica > Balearica regulorum. Next base: position 43,219,070 of record NC_046184.1, on the reverse strand, counting down.
TTTGTACCCCCAGTCACCTAGGAACTTTTTAATTCCCATGCATAATTTACAATAAGAATGTGCTACTCCTGCTTCTTAAATAATAAAAAAGTTTCTAATAATAGAGTCATATTTGATGTCCTACTTCTAGGGCTAAAGCTTGCTGATGCACTATGCAGTGACTTTTTTAATAAGGAGAAGCATTGTGGACTCATTGGAACTTTTAGTACAAAGTAAGAGTTCAGACAATCTGTATCCCTTTATAGTTCTTACAGTACCTCTAAGTAAGTCTAATGCCAGCACTGTTCAACATGGAGAGAAGAATCTATTACCCAGGACTATATTTACATTAAACTATTTCATAAGGTAATTTTAAAGAGTCTGCTACTTAATATAACATGCATCCTGCTTAAGAAGCAAAACACTTCAGAAAAAGAAAACTGCCAATAGCACCACTGTTCCTACAGCAACAGTAAAATGTTTTGAACTGCTTTGATGCACACACACTTTTTTATGCCTTGGAGTTTCATCAACAGATGTTATAAGCACGCAGCCAGTGCAGGCTGTATCAGCGTGGTACCACACCGGATCTACACTGGGGTTCAGCACTGTTTCGACCAAGGAAATTGAACCAATGGTAACAACACTGGGAAATTTTTGCAAACTCTTGCTGGCAATTGTAGGACTTTTATGTAGATTTTAATAACCAAGAAATGAAAATACTTTTAAATGTACTGTAATTGGGTGCTGCTATGCTAATCGTCTTGAAAAGCAGCAAGCATCACCCAGCAGTTTGACGTTAAATGTTTCAGGGTGATCACTGCTACCCTGAAGTGGGAAAAACAGGATGGAATTGAAGGATCAGAGCCTTCTTTCAGTGGACCAGACTGGGAATTAAGAAATGTATCCCAAAAAACAGTTCCCGTCCTGGCCACCCACTCACCCTATTAGCTCTGTTCCCAGCAGTCTGCTCTTGGCAAGAAAAGTCTTCACCTCTAAAACTCCCATTCAAACTATAAAACAAGTGAAAATTGTTTTGTCTGCTTTTTAGCATTTTCTACCTATTTATTTCAATCTGAGACATCACCTCAGTGAAGGAGTATTTCATATCAAGGTTCTTTCTTTTATGGGTAATAATGGAAATAATATCTATGAAAGAGTCAAAAGGACTCTAAATTACTTTTCCAAATCCAAGTGATGGTCCCACTGCTCTCAAAAGCAGCAGGGTAAGTCTTTGTATGTATGTAAGTATAGCATTGTCCAAAATGCACATGAGGATCATCTTAGTTCTTGTTTAATAAAATATAGCCATTTATGTGTAAAATGCAATATACTGGTTTTTGATAAGACAGCAGCTATCTCGTGGGATAAGAATGACGGAGTGTTTTCTGGCATGGCCTAGAGATTTTAAATTTTTTTTTTCCGTAATTGTGATGTCAAAACCTGATAGAGATTTAGGGCAGAACTTCAGCAACTGCTCATTAATGAAAAAACTCCACCTGCACATCTAATTAATGACTGTCAACAGAGTAGGTAAAATGAAAAATAAATATTTTATTCACCTACATAATCACAACAGGTCGAAACAACAATTTTCCTAACACTCATGAGCTTACCTTGCAAAGCTTGGGCCTAAGTTCATGAAAAAAAGATTTTTAAACGTTAAATGTCTTATATCCTAATTTTACACAGGAGAATCCTTATGGCTTTAGCAGAGTTCAGGAGTCTAGAAGGCTCAGCTGCTCAGTTCACTATAAAAACGATTGTGCGAATCAATTTCTAACACCTGGTTTATTTAGGTGGTTCTTATACTCCACATTTAGGAAAGCAACCCTCCTGAGAAATAAGTGTGTCCAAAGCAAAGAAAACCTATAATTACTTCTGTGCCCTCAGCTGTATCAGAATGCATCTCCTGCAGGTTTAAAATTCATGAGAAGAAGAAAGATCAGAAGAATGATCTGCAGCCTGAAGTCATTTCTCAGCTGGGAATTTCCTGGAAAATTGTGCTACTCCATGCACATGAAAATAACAAAAACATGTGTATGTGTGTGTGTACGGATGCAGAGGGCTCTGAGCACTGTTTATGTGCAAAAGGGGGTTATGTTAATTCCTGAATATTACTTAAGTTTAAATCAAATAACACCTATTACAAACTGGCCTCTACAGGTAGCTATAATCCCATGGCTAAAGCTTAGGTCTAGGAGAAAGGAAATTCCTGTTATTTCCTACCCCGAGTCTGAACCTTCCTGGCTCTGTGGTTGATGCTTCAGCTTGTGAACACATGCTATGGCTGTCCATAGGTCCAGCAGGAGTACTCCAATGGGAAGACAGGAAGGATGGTCCAGCTTTGTGTCTTCCGTGCAATTACCAAGAAAATATCTAAGTGCAATATTTAATAGAAGTCTGTATTTAATAAGGCAAGCTCCTTATGGCCAGGTGCTTCCCAACAGAACATTTTATAGCAGCTTGTGTAAGTTGGTGACCAGGATAAATTTTCAGGGACTCAAGACTCTCTTTTCCAAAATATCTCATTCAAGCTTTACCCTCTTCATTGTCTCTCTCTTTAATTTCCACCTTGCAAACCCCCACACGGATGTCAGGTTAGAAGTGCTAAAAGCCTACTTTAATAGATGACTATCATCATGTACAGCTGGAATGGGAAGCTGAAGTCACGCAAAGAGGAGAGATAGAATTCTACCCAGGAGAACAGGAGATTTCATTCAGTTTGTTAGTGAAACTAATACAGTGACATAGGGGTCATAGCAAAGGACGTAGTAAAGAACCAGGAATAGCATTGCCTACCAGATCAGGCTCTTCGCTAAATGATATACTACTTTGTCTAATTCTCATTTTAAAAATTCACGTGAACCCTCCATTCAAATTTCCTGGGTGTTTATACACAGGTTGAGTTTGATTTGATCACATTTGCCTAAATCATGCAGTTGGGTTTGCACAGACACAGCTGCACAACTGGCTTGAAATGGCTGGATCATCTAGGCAGAGTACACTGTAGATGATTTCCACAAGGGGCTTTTACAGCTACCTACCTGCTAGTTGTGCTTTTAAAAATCTTCTCTCTAGTTGCAAAAACCTTCAGGTGAACTCAGTTTGCTTCATACTTAAAAACTTGTAGCCTGATACAAATTTTGGGACTTAAAAAGTATCTCAAGCTTTTTAAAAAAGAGAGATATATGTGTAGAGACACATATATCATAAAAAGCTCTGGTAAATACACATGGCATGATGTGTCACTGAAATTTCAACATTACATGCTCTTCTTCCCCTACACCAAAAAAAAAAAAAAAATTCTCCCATGTTTTGTGATTTATCATCGGCAAGAGACTGGAGGAAATATTTTTCTTTCCTAACTAAAAATAAAAAAGAGATAGTTCATTAAGTTGCATTTGGCTGTGTTTATATGCTGCTGACAAAACACATAGAACATGTAGATAGGATAATGCACTGTTCAGTTTGTGTTACTTGATGGAAGACGTGGTGGATAACTTGTTTATGGATAACCTCCACTATGAAATTCTTTTCCTGCTATTTAGTGTGGCCAGATCTGCAATATTTTTCATTTAGAGAAAATTTTATGAGCCAAGAGTCATGTCAGCTGTGGAAAGGATACTTGCAGCATCTAGAGATGGAGAACTGCATAACAGACAAATAAATCATCTGATAAACACTGGATACAAAATTGTAGCAAGGGGCCTCAGGGAGATCCTCGTATCCCTTCTGCATATCATTGGTTTTCATGGTTTAATGGCAAAATGTGACCCAATACCCAAGTTTCTAGAGAGACTTAGATTTTAATGTATTTCAGTAGTTTTTATCTGATCAAAAGGAAAGGGAATGGAAGAGAAGAGAAGGGAGGGGATCGGAAAGGAAAGGAAAGGGTCAAACTCTTAATTCAATCACCTGCATGTAAGCATTCCCTTATTAAATGGTGGGGCTGTGAAAATTATATGCATTTCTTCCAATAACTTACAGCAGTTTGTTTTCTCCAGTTTTGCATATAGAAAACATTCAGTTTTCACAGTACTAAAAAACTGAACTGCAATATTTATTCAAAAATGAATCCTCCAAGTAATTTTTTAATAAAAATGGGACTAGTTTCTTTTTTTCAGCAAGACAAATCCAAAGCAAAAATTCCATATCTTGGCAAATTGACGAGAAAGTTTTGTGCAGTTCTTTTAGAAATTATCTTCCATTTTAAGGATAAGGTGTCTGAGAATGTGTTCAAGGGCACCTGAAGATGGAATTGCCTGTAGATTTGTATTCCCTAATTTGTTGGGCAGTAAAAAGCCTCTGTATTAGCAACCATATACTTTGTGCTGAGAGTAAGAAACAAATGGCTTAATCTGAAGAACAATGTACTGAGGGGATTGCAACATCAAATGCAAAAGAGTGGAAAATGGGATGGAGCAATCAGGAAGAAAAGTCTCGGATGACAGTCCGGCATTTGATGCTTTAGATCTTTTAGAAATTCTGATTGACAGAACTTGAGCATTCTTAGAAAATCAAGTTGAGGCTAAAATTACCACGAGTATTAAGAATTTTGGCTGATGAAGACATTTTGATCTCATGGTGTCCCTGGAACTATTTGTCTGTCCTTTTTCTAACAAAAAATGTTAAATGTGCTCAGCACAAAGTAATGTGACACAGTTCTCACGACGAAGTCTGGGGAAAGGGGAATAAAGGAGTCACCATAATGAATGTGACATAGTGTGAGGGCTGAGCATGACAGGATCCTAACGAAGGCTAAGGCAAAGGAGGACACAATATAAACACAATCTAACTGGTTTTGGATGAGAGCCCAGTGATGCAGGCAAGGAGAAAGGAATGTGTCTCAGTGAAAAAAAGAGTCTATGGCCAAGGCCATCACAGCTGCACTCCTGTTTCTCAACTAAGCTCTGAGAACAGCATAAAAACAAAAGTTCATTTTATATAGCTGAAGATCATCTTGGATGGGATTAAGAGAAAAAAAAAAAACACAAGGAAATTGAGAGCAACAAAGCAGACGTCTAATACATTGGGGAGTTCACTTGACTTCAGCATCATCTGACTTGTGCTTAAAGCCTTATCCTCTTTATTTTTTTAATTGATCCTTATTAAGCAAAATTCAATTTTGTTATTCTTATAAGTGATGATGGAAATGCCTAGTCATATAATGTGGCTATCATAAATCTGCTATTTAGTTCATATATGGAAACCTTACAGAAACGGATATGTCAAAAAAGGAAATGCTTTAATAAGTTATGCTATGCAACTATAGCTTGTATGTGATTTTTGCAATGAACTGTACATGGTAATCCTGAAGAAATAGAAGCAGCAAAGCATTTGTGGGCCTTTTTGTTGGAAAAAAAAATCTAAATTACTCTTTCAAATATGTCACTCTCTATCTTAACATTAAAATAATAACATTTTGTATTAGTACCCTTTTACTGCTGTGTATCATTACAAAAATTAGCCATTTCAGTACTTTTCGATGCAGGCAATGAAACACCGCTTTTACAGATGAAAACCCCAAATTAACAGACATTACTGATACCAAATGTGAGATTTCCAGAGCCAGAATTATAATTAGCAGAGTGATGCCTTCCAGGTCTCTTTCCTCAGGCTTTTCAGGCATGCTCCTCCCGGTTGCAGTGCACAGAAATGAATGAGGATTGTCAACTGTATGCCTGTATTCTTTATCACCCTGATTCAAATACTGGAAAATCATACCCCACATGTCATAAGCACTGTTTAGCTATGTTCTTACTTACAAGGGAGACCTCTTTCCTTTATTCATAGTGCAGACTGTACCTGACTGAAAATTTTGATAAAAATAGGAAAAAAATTGGTACACTACTAAATGAAGTTTTGCTTTTCCAACAGATCCAAACCTGCTGTTATACTTAGGTCCAGATATTAAATCTGGTACAGCTAGTACTAGGATCTCTTGTGTGTTTTGCTTTGAAAATTTCAGAAAAACACTAGCTCCAAGTGTCAGTAGGAGTGAAAGTGGCATGACATTCACCATCAAACATCACAACAGCAAGGATACAGAGACACCCGGAGACCCACATTTACATGTCAAGGCCAAATAGCGGAGTACTTGATCTACCTCTTATTAGGGCTTAGGTTAGTTGTTCAAATTGTTTGATTAAAATACCTTTTTTATTTACCAAGTATAGAACCATCTGCCTTAAATCCCAAGCTGACACTCTTCGTTACCATCTGAACTGAGCTGCTCTAACAAATAGAAAGCTATGCTCTCTGTGCTTTCTCCCCCTGTCTAAAGGCAGAAATTCCACTTCAGATCCAGGCAAGGAAAGGAAGGGGAAGAGGCTCTGTGACAAAGCAGTACAGGCTGCAGAACTCAAGCCACCTCTGTTCTCCACATCCTACTTCTCTCATCCACGCTGATATACAGATGCCACTCAAGAGCTCAAACACAGCAACTTACCTCTGCGAGGCTAAGACAATATGAGGTAAAACAACAGCCTCGTGCTGCTTATAACTTTCTGCTACTTCTCCTAGGGCAAAAATGATCAAATAAAAGGAAGAAAGAGAAAGGTAAGTGATTAAGGACAAGCTTGCAATACTCTACAATGCAATGAATGGTCAGTGAACTCATAGTGATTTCAGTAGTGGTCAAGAGCTGTGAAAAGCCAAAGGATGCTGCTTTCTCAGCCTGTTGTCAGAGGAACGTTAGCAGATGCTGTGTGAGATTGCAGTGACATCCACTACAAACAGACTGCACAACCATGACCAGATAACAGGTCCCCAAGGGCCTCAGGATGTAAGTAAGCTCACAGTTTCATCCACAGAAATTTTGTCTATTCTCTTTAAAGACTGCTTTCAATATCAATAGCTAAGACTGCATAATGTAAAATATTATATAGTAATTTCCTTTCTCTCCAGGGTGAATAAATAAATAAATTATATTTACAATACAAGGTAAAACATGGGGAGCTTTTGTGCTTCCAAGTCTATCAGTTCCCTGTCATCCACTCTTTCAAATCTGTTATGCTTCACACTGATTTGGCATCTAAAGTTTGTTCTTAGAAGGAAGGAAGTGAAGAAAAGATGGAAAAAAAAGAAAAGAGGGAAATAAAGAAAAGATGGAAATAAAGAACAGATGGAAATAAAAGACAAAAAGAATAAATAAAGAAGAGAGGGAAGGGGAGGGGAGGGAAAAAGAAAAAGGGGAGAAAGGAAAAGAAACCTTCTCAATGGCAGTCATCATGATCTAATGAGTATTTACATAAGAACTTGTTATTACCATTGCTACTGGGCAGACCTGCATGTGATTATGTTTTAGCAACTGGAACTTATTTTTTTCCACTTTCACATATTTCCAGATTGCTCAAAGACACCAAAGCCATTTAGATTAGGAAAAAGAGTAAAAAAAAGGGTTGGTACAGCTCTCTGATGGAACACCCTCTTCAAAATAAACTGCTGCTTCCCCAACTTTTAACTTCCATATTCCTGATGACAGACTTCCCAGTATACTCCACAAGACAGACTGACCCCAGAAAATATTCAACCATCAGGTAAATATTTGTGTTGGTTTTGGCTGAGACAGAGTTAATTTTCTTCACAGCAGCTAGCATGGGGCTATGTTTTGGATTTGTGCTGAAAACAGTGTTGATAATATAGAGATGTTTTTGTTATACAGAGATGTTTTTGTTATATAGAGATGTTTTTGTTGTTGTTGAGCAGTGTTTACACAGAGTCAAGGCCTTTTCTGCTTCTCACCCCACCAGCGAGGAGGCTGGGGATGCACAAGGAGTTGGGAGGGGACACAGCCGGGACAGCTGACCTCAACTGACCAAAGGGATATTCCATACCATATGATGTCACGCTCAGCATATAAAGCTGGGGGATGACGGAGGAAGCAGGGTAATGTTTGGAGTGATGACATTTGTCTTCCCAAGTAACCATTAGGTGTGATGTAGCCCTGCTTTCCTGGAGATGGCTGAACACCTGCCTGCCCATGGTAAGTAGTGAATGAATTCCTTGTTTTGCTTTGCTAGTGTGTGCACCTTTTGCTTTACTTATTAAACTGTCTTTATCTCAACCCATGAGTTTTACTCTTCCAGTTCTCTCCCCATCCTGCCAGGGGGGGAATGAGCAAGTGGCTGCATCGTGCTTAGCTGACGGCTGAGTTTAAACCACGACAATATTCTAGCATTGTCTCTTATCTCCCCCCTTCCCCATACAAGGAAAATAGAAAAGCTCACTCCATACAACAGAAGCCACACTCAATCTCAAATGAAGGAGTTACCTCCTAGCTTTTATGTCAGAATGGATTTTGTTTCATGTTTTACACCAGAGGGAGACACTATGCCAAGTTTAAATTAAGAACAAAAGTCCAAGTAATGGTGCATCACTTGTGGTTTTGGCAGTGGTAAAAAAAAGAAAAGATAGCCTCAAGGAAAACATACCTTTTATGGAAACCAAATATAGACCACAACTGGCAAAGAGAAAACTGCATGGACAAACAAAACTGCTGGATAAACAAATCAAAATTACACAGGAAGCTGACACTCATTCTTTACAGTGGAAAACCAAAGATAAAAATGAGTCATATATTTTATATTTTTGGACAAGGCAAACTTCCATCTGTCTGGCAGTATATGATTTATATTCTCAAATAAGTCTAATATTTCCAATATTACCCCCAAATAACTAACCAAATAATCAAGCAGACAGATCATTTAAAATAGTTGATGTCATGGAAAAGCTGACTGCTTTGTGGATAGTAGGAAAATGGCTGGCCTTGAGCTGCAATATGCATTTTAGATGATTGAATGATTAGAATATATATATAAAAAGTGAGTGACAAAGAAAGAGAGGAAGGGAAGGGAGGAAGGGAGGGAGAGAAAAGAAGAGGAAAGAAGAAAGAGGAAGAAAGGAAGAGAAAGAAAGGAAGACAGAGAAAGAAGAAAGAGGGAGAGTGAGAGAAAGAAAGAAAAAGGGAAAATTCCTAATAAGCTCTAGGTACATTGGACACCGAGTTTCTTCTTAGGAAGGTACCAACAGTTCTAAAGGAAATTACTTTTTTCCAGAGAATTTTAAATATTTGTGCCTGCTTTCACTTTTCTTATTTTTCTCCTGGAAGATTTTCTTCCTGTTTTTTTGCATATAAAGTGCCATTTATAAACACTACTACTCATTTGTCTGGAACAAGTGTAATCACATCAAATTCAACAGTAAGAAGAAGGTCTGTACCATAAAATGGGTCAGGAGAACCGAAACAGTCAAGCACCAACACATCCTGCTTCACATCTCTGACAGTCTTTACACCTCTGAAAGCCCTAGCAGATCTTGTAGTAATTTATTTTTATGTATTCCCAAGTATATAACCCCCATTATCTTCCCGTTGTCTTCCTCATTCCTTTGCCAGAGGTTATCACACCTGTGGAAGAACAGCCAGAAACAAACGTGCACCTGCATCTCAGCTACCCTAGCTCACAGGTAGGTGCAGGAGTTGAACCATGAGTGAAAGGGGGCAATGAATCGCAATGGCTCGCGGGGAAAAACACAACAGTTTTTCACAGCTCTGCTATGAGCACAGTAAAGCCTTTAGGGACAGAAGGATATTATGTCCATTTCAAATGGAAGAAGGTAATAAATATTACTTCCACAACTAATTCCTCATGAGTCAGGCCCCTACATGTCCAGTAATGTCACTTTTCCTTTCAGGAGATGACTCCCAAGCCTTCATTCCCTACACAGGAGAAAAACTAAGCAGGTTACTTTGGAATTTTATCATTGTAAAAGATTGAACATGCTCTCCTCTACCACAGTAAACTCAAGGCTACCTACAAGAGTCTACTAATTTGGAAGATTCTTCTCACTGGGCTAAATTTAGAGCTGAGGCACAAAGTAGTGTGAAAAATAATCCTGTATATTTAAGTTAGGACTCTCTTAAATAAACTCCTGCTCATCTAGTGATATGCTGGTGCTATATTTCATGAAAATGCTGAGAAGTCATGGTGAGTCTGCAAAGGGATAGACAAGAGCAGGTAGAATTTGTCTGTAAATAGCACATATGTAGCTAAAGTAATTTCATCACCATTTTTTTTGAGACACAAATCCTGTCTTCCCATTCACCATCACACATAGAAACAACACTTACTAAATGTATTTTACTGTTGAGTGAAAAAGAAGAATGCAATTAAATAACACACATAGGTACCAAATTAAATAGAGATACTTTACACACCCCTTTAAAATCTGCTTATAGCAGAAGCTCTGTCACCTTTTAGTAAGGGAACTATGATTCATATTAGCTGAGACAGTAGGTCCCAGCTGAACATGTGAGTAATAGTATATTTTGGTATGAAATAGGCTGAGTAAGATCTTTGTACTCTAGGAAGCAGAAATATATGCAATGATTCATAACATTTTTGTACAGTGCAGTGGGCATTCATACATCAAAGTTCTCTCTCACTGCTGTAGCAACAAGGCAGAACAGAAAAAATAAGTAACAACTCCTAAATAGTTTGCAATAGCTTAGGAGGAAAAAAAGACCAAAAGATTTTTAAAAAAGCCTTGACATGAACAGTTGCATTTCCAGAACTTGGGGAGGCAGGAAAGAAAGAGAGGCAAAAAAATGTGTCATTTCTTTTTAATTCCCTAAATCCAATAGTAAGTGCCATGTTGGTATCATGGTCCCAGTGTGGTTTGTGGACTGCCCTGCTGGTCTGGGGCACCTTTGATCTGCTGAGCAGCTACATGCACCACATGGAGAATTGGCTGGGTGCTGCAATGTCCCTCAAGACATGCCACTTGCTAGGGTGCTGATCCCCAGAGCCCCACTCTGCTGTGTCTGTCCACTTTGTTACCTCCCTTCTTGCATCACTTAGTACAGCAGAAGCATTCCCTCTCAGGTTGCAGAGCCACCAGCAATTCACACATTGGAGAAGAAGAAACACGACTATGAAAATCTCCCAGTTAAATCAACATACAACCACCTCCCCAGTCAGGAGATCACAGAACGGCAGGGGTTGGAAGGGACCTCTGGAGACCATCTGGTCCAACCCCCCTCCTAAAGCAGGATCACCTAGAGCAGGTTGCACAGGATCGCGTCAAGGTGGGTTTTGAATATCTCCAGAGAAGGAGACTCCACAACTGCTCTGGGCAGCCTGTTCCAGTGCTCGGTCACCCTCAAAGTGATGAAGTTTTCCCTCATATTCTGGTGGAACTTCCTGTGTTCCAGTTTGTGCCCATTGCCCCTTGTCCTGTCACTGGGCACCATAGAGAAGAGTCTGGCCCCATCCTCTTGACACCTGCCCTTTAGATATTTATAAGCATTGATGAGAGCCCCTCTCAGTCTTCTCTTCTCCAGGCTAAACAGACCCAGCTCTCTCAGCCTTTCCTCATAAGAGGGATGCTCCAGTCCCCTAATCATCTTTGTAGCCCTGTGCTGGACTCTCACCAGTAGTTCGTCTTTTTTGAACTGGGGAGTCCAGAACTGGACACATCATCCAGATGTGACCTCACCAGGGCAGAGCAGAGGTGGAGGATAACCTCCCTCGACCTGCTGGCCACACTCTTCTTAATGCACCCCAGGATACCATTGGCCTTCTTGTCCACAAGGGCACATTGCTGGTTCATGGAGAGCTTGTTGTACACCAGGACTCCCAGGTCCTTCTCTGCAGAGCTGCTTCCCAGCAGGTCAACCCCTAACCTGTACTGGTGCATGGGGTTATTCCTCCCTAGGTGGAGGACCCTACACTTGCCTATGTTGAATTACATTACGTTCGTCTCCACCCAACTCTCCAGCCTGTCCAGGTCTTCCTGAATGGCAGTGCAGCCTTCTGGTGTATGAGCCACTCCTTCCAGTTTTGTATCGTCAGCAAACTTGCTACACTCTGTCCCTTCATCCAGGTCACTGATGAGTATGTTGAACAAGACTGGACCCAGCACTGACCCCTGGGGCACATCGCTAGCTACAGGCCTCCAAATGGACTCTGCATCGCTTACACAACCCTCTGAGCCCTGCCATTCAGCCAGTTCTCAGTCTACCTCACTGTCCACTCATGCAACACACACTTCCTAAGCTTGCCTATGAGGATGTTAAGGGACACAGAATCAAAAGCCTTGCTGAAGTCAAGTTAGTAAACAAATTAAGTTGACAAAATACAGACTACTAAATATATTTTGAAGATGATATTCTATGATGTTAGGACAAGAGGAAATGGCCTCAAGTTGTGCCAGGGGAGGTTTAGATTGGATGTTAGGAAAAATTCCTTCACCGAAGCATTGGAACAGGCTGCCCAGGGAAGTGGTTGAGTCACCATCCCTTGGCAGTGCTAGGTTAATGGCTGGACTTGATGATCTTAAAGGTCTTTTCCAACCTAAATGATTCTATGATTCTATGTTCATTTTTATTATAAGCCAGAAATAATTTTCAGAGATATAAAATTAACATATAGTCATCTGTATTCATTCATTCTCAGTTTAAGATTTGCTCCTATTAAGTTTTATTTGAGGATTATGCCAAGCATTAAGACGGCATTGTACTTATGAGCATTAAGTGTATAAAGTATTTTGACAAATTTCTTTTTAGGAAACACACCAAGAATGGAAGCACCACCTCTTTAAGGATCACAATAGTCAAAGGGAAGTCTCTTGAAGATAGCCTGTTCAGGTCCAACCTGAACAAAGACAGATACGGACCTCACAGTACGAGCACACCATAGCTCTTACTTTCTCAGTCAAATATTGGCCTGATCATGTGCACTGACTTAATTTGGCTTTAAATGGGCAGCTTATAGCTATGAAAAAGAGAGGTGAGACATCTGTTCAAACCTTGATGACCCATCAAACGGCTGTGATTATGGTAACCCATTTTGCAAATACAGGTTATCCTAAAGTATCCATTTACTGCTGAGCAAAATGTCAGTGGGGGGCTGGCTCAAAGCTGCAGCACATAGTGGACACCACTCAGTTACTCCCTGGCAGAGCTCTAGTGTTAATATTTACTATAAAAATGGCTCAAGGTTTTACACCAGCTATATAAAAAACTGAGCTCCTGATGGGTAATTAAGTATCCAAGCCCAGTGCCCTTTGACATAGCTAACTTTGTATTTTACCTGGGGATATGTAGAAAATAGCCTAATCTCTAACGTATTGCCATAAAAAAAAGTATATGCAGAGAGTTACTAGTCAAGTCAATATCCAAGGGACAAGCGTTCTCTCTCCACTGTCAGATGGCTCTGTTCCAGGGGCAAATCCAGAGCACATCTAAGATAAAAGGCAGATAACACAGTTTATGTTAGGTAACTCACGTAGTGATCACACAACATGCATCCAAATACTTGTGGGAACTCTCCCACTTTCTCTTTTAGGTTCTGCTTCAGTTTGAAGAAATAACTTCATATTCATTTTTGGACTAGAGTCATTCTGTTCATGTCCTGGGCCCCATGAACATTGAATTATGACTACAAAGCAGGAAAGCTTTAGCAGAAGGAAGAGGCCTATCTGTCTGATAGTTAGGTTTAAAAATCCTAGTTAGGCAAAGTAGTACAACCTTAAACTCCGTTATCTTCCTCAGGGCTGCTGGCTATTCTGGGGCATTTGCTTTTTCATTCTGAGACAAGAAAATCAGTGCTTAATACCAGAAGAGGATATCAGGCAGAAAGAACCTCCCATTTTACCCTCTTCTCTATTGAATTTAATTCGCAGGTAGCTTAAATACTCTTCTGAGGATTCTCTGCTTACATACTCGCTCACGCATTGCAGAAGTGTAAACTGGGGGTAAGGATTGCTCCTACCAAGGGCAATAGCCTAGGAAGAAGAGTCATATGCATTGCCATGAATCCTTGTATTTTTAACCTTTCTGTCAGCACCAGCAAGACTTGGTGGGGCACAGCTCCACTGGACGCATCACACCATACATACCACACCCTCATTCTCTACACTGGTCTATAGACTCACATTTAACTAGCTGTACTAGATGCTGGGCCAGTTTATCACCACATAGAGCTATTCCAGGTTTCAGTTAACTGAGCAAAAGTAAACATCCTATATATAAACAACGACTGGGTCTTGGAGTTATAGATCTCTCTCAGTCTTGCTCTTGAAAGCATACGTGATAAGACAGCTACTTTTAGCAATGAGTGTAATATTCAAACGGCAAAGTCCTGCGAGAGTGAAGCAGACACGAGACACGCAGTATCAGTCACGAATCCTCTCTTACAAGATATTGTATTGAAATACTTTTCTGAGTTACTGTACAGAAAGGAAAAAGGTGCCTACACAGACTATAGTCTCCAGCAACTATAGCAGCGGGCTGTCATCAAAATGGCTGTTACAATACAATACAATAAAGTTATAAAGGTCTATAGTAAAAAGAGGTGGGGAAGAAGTCATTCTTTCTTACCACTGCTATGCAGACTACCAAATCAAGTAGTGACTTTCTGCATTCTCCAGGAATATTTTTCTATCTTTGTATAGCTACTGTTGGGTTTCAAAATGCACAAAGAGAAGGCACTTTGGTCTTCAGACAGCCTGTTTCACAGATGACAGAATTCAAAAGTTCACTCTCAAGTCTCCACTGATCATTAAAACAGAGGTGGGATAAGGGAGGAAGAACAACAGTATAATGGGCAGCCTGCCATGCCCAAGTCATCTCGTGTAATATGGTATGTATATATATCCTTCATCACATTTGGCTTGTAAACTCATTGCCAATTTTCTCTCTGTTTTTCATCAGCTCCTCCCACTGGGATCTAGGCAGTGCAGTAAGAGTTAACAGATGCAGCTGATTTTAAAATGTTTATATCCTTCCCATGACAGGAATGTTGTTTAAAAAAACCCCAACAAAACCACAATACATTTTTATGAAGGTGGATAAGGTGGAAACAACATTCTTGTCATGTCAACCTTGAGGGAGATGCTTAAAAAGAAAAGGACACGCAGACGTGCTATTAGAATTGCAGGGAGAGGGAGCATGGCTGCTTCTTTCACTCTCCTTTGAATTGTCACTACTCCATGACAGCCTTGACGTTTACCAGATGGAGTCAGATTTGTCTCATGCACACACATAAGCAGAGGCAGGCTTCAGCTAAGCCAATATTTTTCCTTTCAAAATATTGGCATTAACACCTTAGTTTTAAGTAAATAGAAGCATGAACTAAAAAGAGGAATTTGAATCTTCTCTGCAGCCACGCAACAGTGCTAAAGCTTTCTGATAAGCAAGGGGATATAAAGTGATTTGTAATATTTTAAAAAATCATTTAGAAGTCTGTAATAGACATCAAAAGCTGTTGCAACAAAGTAAAAGAAAGGATGGTTTTAGCAGGTGAATGACTAGCTTTGTAATCATCTTCAAACTATGACTGTAATTAGCCACTACTTCTGTTCAAACCTTAAATCTAAATTCAGTGTTGCAAAGAAAAAAGGGAAAAAGAGAAATCCTGAAGACTTATGAGTCTTACACATTTTGTTGGAATGCCTTTCCCTAATATCTATCCAAAATTAATAGGTACTCAAATATACTAAGTGCTTAACAATCATTTTGCAGAAAAAATAAATTTTGTTTGATGGTTTGTGTGAGTTTCATTTGCATGCAAATAAAATGGTGCCATGATATTTCTTCCAACAATATTTTTAAGTTAAACTATTGAAATTTCATGCTGCATTTATTTTACTTTCCACAGTTACCATACAAGTCAAGAAAAGCACTGAACTTTGTATTCAGATCAGTACTTACACATATGTACACATATGTGCACATATTGGTACTTGTCCCAGTGAAGGTGCTAGTTAGATGCTCAAACAATGAAATTAGATTATTCATTTGTTTAAAGATACAGAATTAAATATCTTACTAAAGTTTACATGAAAAATATCAGAATAAAACTGACTACTTTGGTAGTTAATGGTCTGATTTTAAGGGTGTTAAAATTTTCTATACTTTCTGTTCATAACTGGGCATCATCAACCATCTGAAAAACAAATTTATTTTTTTTAAATAAGGAAAGGAAATTGAATACAGCTTTTCTGGAAAAATTAATTCTATGCTTCTATTAATGTCAACAGTTACAAAAAAAATATTGGTTTAGTCTTCAATTATATTGATTTTCACATGGTAGGAATCAAATCAAATGCCATTTGTTTTTCTATATTTGTATCAGTATCCCAGAAAAAGAGAATAACAGATTGTCTATGAAATCAGAATGTCTTGGTGACCTTTCTCATCTCTTAAAATTCCCTGACTTTAGAGTAGAATGGCTTCCCTATAAATTTTCTCAGAATAACTATTGTTCATGGAATAAAAAGGAAAGTAATACAAGTAATTACAAGTAATCCTACATATTAATGTTGCAGAACCATGAATAAAGCTGTTGCTAAAGCTCCCCTTTTCAATCAAATCAGATTCTGGCTCTCATTGCTATTAGCAAAACTTAGTAGAAATAAAAAGGTTCCTTTACACAATAGTACTACAGCAACCTCTTTGATGACATTACCTATTTCCATTTTATTTAAAATTTATTCCTCTGGAATGAAGAGAAAACCAAGAAAAAACCAAGACAGGTATTTATTTGTGTTGCTGAAAACAGTAAGAAAAAATAGAAAAAAACCCGTTATTTTGAACGGTAGGTCTACCAAGTCAATCATTCACTAAGGGGGCTTAATTTGTTATTGCTGGGATTTGTTTGAGAAAGCTGCAAGGGACCTAAAATATATTTTAATAGAAACATTTAAAAGGGCAATGATTGCCTCTGCAAAGTAATGACATTTCAAAGATGCATCAGGAAAGTAAGCATCCATAAAAATCACAGCAAACATACAAATCTCATCTTGCAGAAATATTGCCAGAGTTTTCTCTAGAGGCAAGAATACATAGAGACCTGGAAAAGCTCTAAATGGTGCAAGGGACTTAGTATTCTTTTCTTTTTTGCTTCATTTTTAGTGATTTCTCCCCATATCAAAAAAGAATCTATTTTGAACCTAAAATTGCTGTCTATTAAGCAAACAATGAGAACAAAAGCGTACTGCAATTCTGAAAACAAAACACTATAAATGTACATGTGCAATGCAAAGAAAGGAAAAAGACATCCTTTATATCTACAATTTACTTTCATACATGTATACAATGTACAGGGAACTAGGGAGTAAAAAAGAAACATTATTTCTGTAAAAGAGTATTTCAAGTATAGCTAATCGTGTCCTGGGCTGCATCAAAAGAAGTGTGACCAGCAGGTTCAGGTAGGGGATTCTGCCCCTCTGCTCTGCTCTCATGAGACCCCACCTGGAGTACTGCGTCCAGCTCTGGGGGCCCCACTACAAGAAAGACACGGACCTGTTGGAGTGAGTCCAGAGGAGGGTCACACAGATGATCAGGGGGCTGGAGCACCTCTCCTATGAGGACAGGCTGACAAAGTTGGGGTTGTTCAGCCTGGAGAAGAGAAGGCTCCAGGGAGACCTTATTGCAGCCTTCCAGTACCTAAAAGGGGGCGTGCAGCAAAGCTGGAGAGGGACTGTTTACAAGGGCATGGAGTGATAGGACAAGGGGTAATGGCATTAGAGAAAAAAAATCTTCACTGTGAGGGTGGTGAGGCACTGGAACAGGTTGCCCAGAGAAGCTGTGGAGGCCCCCTCCCTGGAATTGTTCAAGGTCAGGTTGGATGAGGCTTTGGGCAACCTGGTCTAGTGGAGGGTGTCCCTGCCATGGCAGGGGGATTGGAACTAGGTGATCTTTAAGGTCCCTTCCAACCCAAACCATTCTGTGATTCTAAGATTACTTCTGTCTAACTCATCTCTGCTTCCCTTCCTCTAAGCTTGTCTGATCTCCATGTCTCTCACCAGTGGCTGGCTCACCGCTCCCTACTTCCTACTCATAACCAATCCAAACTCTACCAATCTCTTCTGCTGATTTCCAAACCTCCCCTTCATAATTTCCCAATACAGTTTGTTTTAGTCAGGTTGTCCAATCTTCCAGTCTCATTCTCTTCGTGTTCCCAACCCAAGTCTGCTCTCTCATCTTATCCCCCATCCAGCTTTCTACCTAAAGAAAACTCCTCCTTTAGCAGAGGAGGGCCATTGCTGAGAACTCAGGAATGATGTGTTGTCTGGTCTTAGATAGATAGTACCTTATCCTTCCTGGCCCCACAAAACACTGAAATTACAGGAAAATCCTGCTTTACCTGCCTAGAATGAAAAATACAGTCATTCTGTTCATGTGCAGCCTGGACACGTGCAAGCCTTTCAGAGAACAACAGGTACCAGTGAAGAAGAGTAGGCCATAGAAGTCTTTACTGAACATGCCTGATAGATGACAATCTTCAAAGGCTTATTAATCTCCCAGACCTGGACAGGTTTTCACAAGGACAAAAATATCATATGTTTGACACACAGGTCACACGGCTGCCATATTTTAAATTACTTCAAATGACGCATCACCAAAATTATTTCGACAGTACAGAAGAACATGAGTTTTCCACTTTTCTTCTAAATACATGAGCTGTCTTGACTGAAACTTTCAAAACCAGCTTCAGACAGAAGACCAGCAGGCAAAATTTAATTCAAATTAAGCACAACTTGGCTAAATTCTACCTCAACAGTACTTCAGTGTTCGCTGAGTGTCTGCATGTCTGCTGTCTTGAAAACATGTACTGCTGCCTCCCTCACTGCTCTAATGAAGAATATTCTGCCTTTGGTATCTGTCACTTTTTCCTCTTTTTCCCTGTTCTGCTTGTTAAAAGTTCAAAAGAGAAGATATGCTGTCATCAGCAGGAAACATGTAGAACCAGCTATTATACTCTAAGTAGAAACGTAAAGATGTTATGCTAGTTTCACACATTCATTTATCGATGTCTGTCGAGTAGCAATAGCTGCAAGGGAAGCACACCAACATCACCTGTTCAAAAGCAGAAATCTTGCTACTTATAAAAAAATTACCATTCACATCAACAAAACTTGGAAATTAAGGCCTTGACTTTTGGTTTATCTAAAATCTGTATGCATCTTTCAGATTACTGGTAACAAAAAGGATGGGTGAGATACTCTATTTAAAAAAAAACACAGATGAAAGACGAGTATTTCTTGATTCCCAGAGGATTTTGCATTTGACCATATTGGTGTACTGAAAGACTAATAATTCAATATCTATAAACAGCATTTAAAACCAGACCCATTCTCCCAAACATTTATGTGGACATCCACTTTGGGATGAATATCTAGACAGACAAGTCAAAACCAGGGAACAGAAAGGCTATGTTTTAGTACCAGGTAATAAATCAAGCTATTCAAAAATTAAATTGAACTGACTAAACATGCTGAGACAGCCACAAGGAGGAGATAGGGCATGAAATTACTGAGCTAAGAAATACATGGATTTTATCCTGCCAGTTATCAGCTCTGTAGAGCTTTCATAATGAAGAATCATATTGGTGAATGAAGGGAATTGAAAGAGGCAATGGCCTACAGTTGTTCTAAAATTTCACAGAATCACTGAATGATTGAGGTAGGAAGGGACCTCTGAAGATCATCTAGCCCAACTCCCCGCCCAAAGCAGGGTGACCTAGAGCAGGTTGCTCAGGGCCATGTACAGTCAGGTTTTGAATATCTCCATGGATGGTGACTCCAAAACTTCTCTGGGAAACCTGTTCCAGTGCGTGACCATCCTCATAGTATAAAACGTTACTTTATATTTGAATGGAATTAAAATGTGTAAATGATGCAAGCTGTAGTGGTTATTGATCACATTTTGATTTGGTTATCAATCACATCAATGTGTGCTTCATAAAAGCTACCACAAAACAAGACACTTAAGACAGCAAAATTGCAGATAATTATTGGAAAATGTAAAAAACTACAGTAGTCATATCTTAAGATAGGATAAGCACACACAGCCAATGCTATTACAGTGAATGATCTTTTGGACTTGGGTAATACCCATGAGAATAAAGAATTTCTGAATAAATTTTATTGCATTTAATGGACCAGGATTTGCTTTTTAGCAGCAAAAATCCAGTAGTTCCACACTGGCAATAGTTCCCTCTGCTATGAGTAAATTTGCTGCATCAGTCCAGTGAACTTTCCAGGCTTCATTCTAGTCTTCATAGAAGGTAAGTTAGTATACCTCATAACAGCAACAAACTCTATGAGCCCATGAATTTTAAAAAAGAATATTTAGTGATTCTAGTGTAGGAAGTGAAATTTAACTGAATACTGTATACAAATAAAATAAGAGTCTGGCATTTTGTTAACACCCAAGGAATATATTGTGGCTGAAATTCATCCTTCCATATCCAAAGTTGAAGTAATTGGCCTATAATTAACTAAAAGGCCACAGCTTCAGTTCAGTCTCTTGCTGGCTGTGTACTGAAATAGTGACTGTTGCCCCTTAGCAGGCAATTTGGATCAACATATTCCTGTTAACAACTTGGCACATCTGTAATCAACCCCAGCGTGCTGCTAAATCAGTGCCAGCATGGACTCACAGGTTGCCATATTCCATATGGATGCAGATGTTCCTTTCAGAGTAAACTGTGCTCTGTTCAGAAATTTCTGTGTGCAGGGAAAGCTGATGAAAACATTTTCTCTAAAAAAGCTTTCAAGGCTAAAAATATGGTTTAATTTAAGGTAGAATTCTAAGGAGAATATGATTGTTGCTGAAAACATTTGATTTTACTATAAGAAATGCAGTTTTATATCAGCTTTTCAGTTAAAATGCAATATAACTGTATCAAAGGTATATTCAAAATAACTACTTTTACTCAAAATGTGTTTAGCTGTGTTTTGAAGAAATAAACCAAAATCCAAATTAATTTGAATGGAAAAGGTCTTTTCATGTAATTTCTCTTAGACAGAGAAACTCACCCCCCCACTTAAATACCAAGGGTGTACAAGTTATAAAGAACACTGGGTAACTGAGGTGAGAAAAGAATTTAAATGACTGTTCTGGTTTCAGCTGAGCGAGAGTTAATTTTCTTCACAGTAGCTAGTATGGGGCTATGTTTTGGATTTGTGCTGAAAACAGTGTTGATAATATAGAGATGTTTTTGTTACATAGACCTGTTGTTGTTGAGCAGTGTTTACACGAGGCCAAGGCCTTTTCTGCTTCTCACACCGCCCTGCCAGTGGGATGGCTGGGGGTGCACAAGGAGTTGGGAGAGGGCACAGACAGGACAGCTGACCCAAACTGACCAAAGGGATATTCCATACCATATGACGTCATGCTCAGTTTATTAGGAGCTTGGGGAAGAGGAAGAGGGGGGGCAGTGGCATTCGGAGCGATGGCGTTTGTCTTCCCAAGTAACCGTTAGGTGTGATGGAGCCCTGCTTTCCTGGGGATGGCTGAACACCTGCCTGCCCATGGGAAGTGGGGAATGAATTCCTTGTTTTGCTTTGCTTGTGTGCGCGGCTTTTGCTTTACCTATGAAACTGTCTTTATCTCAACCCACAAGTTTTCTCACTTTTACTCTTCCAATTCTCTCCCCCATCCTGATGCAGGGGGAGTGAGCGAGCGGCTGCGTGGTGCTCAGCTGCCAGCTGGGGCAAAACCATGACAATGACCCTTCCAGCCTGATCCATATATTAAAGGAACCTTAAAGTTGCTGCCTGGAACTGTCCTCAAAAGGACTGTTTCTTGGCCTGTGACACACCGGACTCAGGCCCAATGCCTCCAATACCCAGTTCTAAGCTATCACAGTCCTTTCAGCATCATACCTTGGGTGGGCATCCATCAGGCAACTCAGCATAAACAACCCCTCTCCTCTGACAAAAGACTGTCAGCCAGGGACCTGTGATTCCTTTTATGTCCAGTAACAAAACAGACACTCCGGCCAGGAGTCGGGGGAGGAATTTAATTGTGTAAAATGAAAAAAGCAATGTGATGGGAAAAGAAGTTGAGGTACCAGAACCACAACCAGCCTGCTCAGAGCTTGCCCCCTGCCAATGCCTGCGGGGCCTCTCCGAAAACGTATCCTAGTGAGCTGGATCCAATCTGCAAGTCAGGAGAGCAGAGCCTCTTGCTGATTCTGTGGTTAGGCTGCCATGGGACTCCAGGCATTAATGTTTGCCTACTGCTTGTCTGCTGGGCTTTGCTGGGATTTTGTGTGTGTGTGGTGTTTTGGTTTTTTTTCTTTTCAATTCTGACTCTAGAGACAAGACTGGGCTACAATTTTCTCCCCATTGGTCTATACTGTATCTGGTGTGAGGGGCACTGATCAGCTGGAGCTTCATGTGTCACTGCAATACCAAACAAAAATAGCTAAAAGTGAGGGCTGATACCAAAAAATCAGAAGGGTTTTAGCAAAACCCCTATATGACGGGTTTGAATCCAAAAGCAGGTACTGGAAATATTCAGTATAAAAATGAGGCAAAAACATCAGGGCAGCTCATTAAACATAGCATGTTAATTAGAATTCACAGAGAAACGTGGCTGAAACCTGTGCTATCTGACAAACATTTCTAATTTCAAAGGAATGGGATGATATTCTGCCAGTAATGACAATGTATGTGGCTGAATACAAGAACAGTTCTGATAGTTCTTTTATTTAAACCATATCCCTGTAAAAATAAGTGTGGAAACAGCTTGGATGTTCTTCAAAGAGCTCAATGGGCTGCATAATAATATAAATTAAGGCCATTTCAACCAAATTGAAGGAGAGCATTTTCATTTTATTCCATTTCTGTATTTTTTATGTAATTTGAGCACTGCTGCAGACATAAAGTAAATCTCATTAAGCCTAATCAAAACCTAATGTAGTACATCATTAATATGAAGTATATATAAGATATTTATCTACTCAGTATAATCAGCAAAAAGTTTGTTACAGACTGTCATATCAGATTCCTGCATCTCCTCATGTAAATTCCATTAATTAGAGGTTTCTAGTTCTTTATAACCCAGTCACATATCAATTGTGCTAACATGAGTAATTAACTAAAACACAATAGCCTTCATATAGGTGAGGTCAAGAATTAGTTGCAAAATAATTTCCTTATGGAGATTCCATCTGGTTTGTATCTAAGAGCAATGGAAAGTATATCTGCAGGAAAATATATCTTATTTCTGAGCAATTTACCCTCCGACTCTTCCCAAACTGTGGTGGCATCACTGAAACTCTCAAGAGGTACAGAATGTAAAAAGTAGTATCTTCTCCGTAGATTTTATGACCATTGAAAAAAGAGTTTTTATTTTTTTAATCCCACCATTGGTAAACTCAACACAGAAATCATGTGAGCTTCTCACCATGTTTCTCAGTCAACCACTTCCCAGCACAAGACTTGTATGCAGAGGTCATACCACAAAGACTTCATACCATCTGACAATAGGTTGTTCACTACCATGCTTTGAAATCCCCGCATAAATAAACAACTTATTACCTTTTTCAAACAATGTGAATGAAATATGTTTTGTGATGTGGTATTTATTGTTTTCAACCAGGTTTTCCCATACTTGCTAATTTGTTCTGTAGTTAACCTGTAACTTGGTCTTGCAGTCAGTTGTGGAATCGCTCAGACTCAGCAAAGCAAGAGGCATACACCTTGTGTCTTACCTGTCTCTGAATGTGCTGCCTAAGAGGAGACCGATCCTTTTTCTTTTTTTCTTTTTTCTTTTTTAACATATTGTCTCACTTTTGCAAGCACTAAATTATTCAGTGTTTGCGACTTGATCTGATCATAATAATGCAGGTCACTTCAAAATCACTTTTATAAGATTCAATATTTTGATGTGACTGTGTAAACTGGGACTAAACCTTCTCTTCCTTTTGTAATTATATAAATATCAGTATTATAACTGTTTATAGTACAGAGAATTACTTTAGTTCCTGGCAGACATCTTTTTCTTTCTAAATGGTCTGGCTTAGTTTTCTAAGCAGTGGCTTTCAACAACAAGTCCATGAAACTCACGGGAGCTCTGCATTCCTTCTAAAGAGCCTTGAAGGGGCAACAAAGAATAGTAAGATAAGTATGTTATGCAGAGGTTTATACTACCACTGAAAAGTGTCAAGCGTTTAAACATGTTAAGAGTTTAAAACCAGTATTCTAAAGCTGTACTATAAAATACTATAAATGTTGCACTTATGTCTTGTAAATACACGTTAACTTTATTCTCCCTTCCTAAATTTTGCACTATCTTCTTACCGACTATTCTGCCTTGCAGGGGTTGAAATAGGCGCTGTAGAACAAAAGTTGCTTGGCATAACTGCACATTGTCAGGATGTAAACAAGCTGAGGCCTCCAGGAACATGGAGTGAACTTTATCATAATTCACTTCTTCGTTCTCAGCAGAATTGGCACATGGCTGTTAACAAAAATACTTGAAATGAATATAACCATGTCAGCAAATATGGGATATTCAGACCATATGTTCTGAGCTTAGTTAATGATATACCCTGAGGTATATTAACAAAAGCTAATGGAAAAATGAATGTCATCTTGAAGCTCATCAATAATTTGTGTATTTTAAAAAAACTTTTCCTGGTATTAGCAAGTTTTATTTCACTTATTAAAATATTCCTACTTTTGCTGCACTATAATAATCCTATTCTTTTTCCTTTTATTAAGGAAAAAAAACATGGCTCATTATATTCAGTTATTCAATTCTTGATCAAGAGTTGTGAGGCTTCCATGACAGCAAATCATATTTGTTATTCTGCTAATGAGTTTTAACTAAGCTAAACAGAGGAGTAGGGTTTTTTTCAAGACCTATAATATGTTGATACATTCATACACACCTTGGCATAACATGTGTTGGGGGGGGGCAGGTTTGGGTATTTTGGGTTTGTTTGGGTTTTTTTTTAGCTTATGCTATTTTCCTTCATGCTTGCTGTTGTGACATGCTAACTTTAACATAAATCATTGCTATGTTGTTTGTTTTTTTTTAATTCACTATGCCTTAATTATTTACATCAAGGGAAATATTTTAGAATGGCTGCACCTCTGCTTTAGTATCTTTTTGCTCTTTTCCTACCTCATTGGAGATGACTGTGGTAAAAATGAATTCAAGTTGCTAATTATTCTTTTGTGATGCCTAATTGCTTCTATTGCCTTTGATTACTACCAAAATGATAATTGCTGTCTTGAATTTACACTCTCTTTTACTAACGCTCATACACAGTAAATATGTAGAGTTACAAGTAGATGACAAGTCACGAGACATGTGGCCATTCTGTACCCACCCCAGAGCGTACTAACCCACAGGTCAGTGATGAAAGCGTCAGTAGGTTACAGGAAAATCATACAAGCTCTGTCCTACAAGAGAAGAGTACATCTGATTCTATGCCATATTTCCATCCAAAAGGCTATGTTATTTGAGACATCTAAACTAATACCACACTCAGTGAAGCTTTTAGGGCGCGGTTCCTTTCATTTTCTGCCAGACTTTTTTTTTTGCCATTCTCACAGAGAAACATAAGCAATATGAAAAACATATCTGATGAAAACATAAATGGCAATGAACTCAAAACCACCTGCAGCATTGGGCATTAAAAAGAAGTGTATTTTTATAAAACCAGCATTTTTAAAAAAACAGCACGGGGTAAAATGCAAACATACAAAGTAATTGTATCATAATTGTCACACTTTAACATTTATTGTTATCCTTCACTGGCACTAATCCCATAGTGCTTTTTAAGAAAGTCATATGATATTGTAAAATGGCTTATTATATTAAAATACGGTATTTTTAAGGCAAAATAGAGTTTTTAAAGTTGTACAAAATGGTATAATAACAGCTATTCACAGGATTTCTTCCTTTTTTTTTTTTTTCTAATAAGGGCAATTTCATTTTGTGTCAAATCCAGATACCCTTAGGAATACAGACCTCAGCTTGCTAGATGTTGGCCAGCCTGGATGCATTCTGCACAGTATTTACTTAACATTAAGGATACCAATAGTTTTTCTGCCTTAAAAGTATGCATATGCTTAAGGCATAAAATGCTGTGTTGCATTAGTTAATAGTTTGTGGACAAGGAAAGAAAAAAACTCATATATGTATTTTTTTTAATTTCAATTAAACTACAAGGCAGTCTCTGACTTCTGTGGACAAACAACTGGAAAATGGTCAAAGTGAATTTTTGTGGCAGGACATCTCTGTTCACTTGACATGAGAGTGAAGGGCAACATTATTTCCCAAGGGGACCGGGAGGGAATAATAAAAAAAGGAATCAGAGCAACGTTTTAGTGCAGTTGTAGGCACAAGAAGTGGCATTTAAGGCCTACCCCATGGTTTAGGGACCTAAAATCTACCTAGTCCTAGAGCAACCTCCTGTTTCCAGGGACTGCTCACTGGAGTGGACACTCTCCATCCTGTGACCGTACTTCCCTGAATATGCCTGCTCCTTCTGAATAGGATCTGTCCTGAAAGGACAAGTGCCTCCCTCCAGCCTTTGCTTCCTTCTTCTCAAGGTTCACCCAGACAAGCACATGAATTGCACTCCAGTTGCTCAGAAATAACTCTCCAAAACAGATAATGTCAAGACTGTGGCTAAAGAATTCATCCCTGAAGTAGAAAGGTTTAGGCTTTAGATGTACTCAGTTTGTATGGCAATAAAATTAGATCTCCTGTAATGCAGAGGACCATCCTAAATTACTAGGCCACCAGCAGACAGATGTCCTAGCTGACAGCACTCTCTGTTCTTCCAGCCCACCTGTGCTTCTGTGCAGTCAAAAACTGTGTGATCAGCTGAACGCAGATCAAATAAAACCTGGCCCCGTGATTAGGACGCTCAGCTGTGAGAAGACAGACCCAGCTCCCTGGAAACTGCATGCATTTTACATGAGACTTCCATCAGATGATAACACCAAAAAAGCCCAGAGAGCAAAGGCCAGCGCTCTGAGTATTTCCTGCAACTCTCCTCCAAGTGCCTTGTCTGCACGGCTTCATTCAGGCTCTTTGTTGTCTACTCTCTATTTTCTCCTGCTGGGATTTGGATGAGTGCTAAGATGGAACTGAACTGCTAGTGCTGGCTGTCCTCAGCTTGGTGCTTAAATTGTTAAGAAGTGGTAATACTCAGACATTAACATACTTAGGTGGGGAGAACACTGACTACTTCTAGGATCTTCAGAAACAGTCTCAATGGGAACGCCAGTGAAATCTGGATCCCAGAGCTTATGCTCCAAACCAGAATAACCCCAGGAAGCTGAGGTTGCTGCTGTACAAGTTTCTTTTCGGTAGCCAATGCTTAGTTCAAAATGCCCAGCATTCCAATAATTTTAATTTGCTTTATAATAATTATAGTGAAAAAAATAATTACTCCCAAAAACAAAGGAGTCTCCAGAAATGGTAATTATGCTTATTTCAAATTTCATTGTGCAATACAAACTACTTCAGCATTATAAGAGTACTTTACTTCGGTTATTTCATAAGCCATTTGATTTGGAAATCAACTAACCAGCATAATAGTATAACATTCATGCCAAGACAGAAAATCCAAATAAGAAGGAAAGCCAAGATATTTCAAATGAGATGGCAATAGCTGCCAGAAGAATCCACATCAATACAAAACAAAAATCCTCTAAGCTTAGGTTCATCCATTCATTCTGAATTAGGCCAGAAAAGGAAATAAAGCAGAGTGGAAGAACGGGACAGTGTGTAGACAGAAACAAAGCACAGTGGCATGCAGCAGTAATGGCTCTGAAAAACAAGTAATGAAGGTTTTGGGGCAAAAAAGCCAACTAATGACTTTTTATTGGACCTATTTACTCTGAGATTTTAAGGGAAAATATCTGTTTCATTTATAGCTTAGCCTAATGCCTCAAATATGTATCAGCAGCAACAGGGTGGTCGAAACAGTAGGCCTGCTCGTAGCTTAACTGATGACCTTACATTGTGATTCCCCCCTTCCTGCCACATTTCATTATGACTCAATTGTGTTCAGTCATCTTAAGGCTTACGTTGTTATGAACACTCACCATGTAGAAATGTATACCGTACTACCATCACAATGCATTGATAAGAGGATAGTATGGAAAAAAATCAGGATTAGACTGAAAAATCAGGTGGTAGTATTTTTCACTTCCACAGGACTAAATCTTTCTTTTTTCCATTTTATGTTAAGGATTTTTCCAGTGGAGTTTTACATGGCTCTGTGATGGAGATCTCTCAGCTTCCTGGTATTCACCTCTCTTGCTTTGCTTAGTTTTATCCTAGTATTATCAGCTTTCTTCTAGGGCAACATGAAATAACTCCATTCTCAGTGTTTACATCCTCCTTCAGCGTCAGAGTTTACTACAACTCAGTTCTTGAGTTATAACAATGAACTTATAAACACTCAAACAACAGAAATGGAACTTCCAGAAACAAACAGGATTATAGTCATATGTAGGATTACAGAAACAGAAAGGAACTTCGGAGTTCTTTGGAAAAACTGACAACATTTTAATATTCCAAGCAGAAGCTCATTTATAGAAGCAGCAGCAAAAAAAGACTGCATGTGTTGATATAAATAGAGTCCAACTGAAAGAAATGCAAATATAAGAATTTTTTTTGAAGTGTATCTAACAATGATTTAAGAAAACCAACATTTTATTTCCTTTTTTGTTAGGACAATGGTATATTAGACCTAGGTAATATATTGGTAATATTATGATCAGTCTTCTGACACAATAAATGACATCACATCATCCCCTTCATAGATTCCTACCATGTTCCTTTGTGAAATAAGTAATTTTTTTCCCCAAGCACTTGAATTGAAAGCTGTTCCATAACTTCACTTCTGTGATGGTTCTAATTTCCATCCCTGATGTTCTTCAGAGTCATTTTATGTAGACTTTTTCTTGTGACAGTCATTCACCTTTTCTTCTTCTTCCCTAATGCTCATTCCTCCCCATCATACACAATGCATTCATAAAGAGAAATTATATCCCCTCTCAACTTCTAATTCACTTGGCTAGCCAAGCTCTCATGTAATACATAAGATAAACCAACCATTCTCCTGACCATCCTAGCAACCTTCTATTTGTATTCCAGTATGTTTACATTAATCTTTCTGTACTATGAAGGCCAGAACTGAGAACAATATTCTGGATGACACTAACATCACAGACAGGGAAGTTTTCATGCCACTATCTCCGTTGAATATACTTTGCTCAACAACTCCAGGATCACATTTGTCTTTTCATCCCACTTAGAACTCATATTCACATTATGATCAACAGGTATCATTTTCTCATCTGTCATTTTCACATGAAACATCCGGTATATTATAAATACAGAGTCACTAAGGAGGCTGACTTGTATCTTTTCCCCAATTTATTTTACTTCGTGGATCTCAAAGATACTCTTTCATGATGTTTTGGTTCTCCTTTGATGATGCATCTCAACTTTCTGATCTGAAAATGCCACTGGCAAAAACTTTGTTGTGCCACAGTCATTAATGAGTGTTAAATAAGATCCACCCTCAAACCTATCCTAGAGCAAGTCTACAAGCAACTTGTCTGGGATTTCCTCATTCATGTTGCTTACACATCTTTCTAATCATGTACCAATTCCTACCTTCTCTGCCTTAAAAAATACTTCCCTGTTTGAATATTATTGACTTTTTGTGATCTATTATTTTTCTTCCAGCAAGAGGGACAACTGCCTTGTCAAGACAAGAAGGTATAACCTACATTTGGTGAATCCATGTCACTTTATCTCATCATTTACCTCCCCAATCTTTCTTCTGAAGTATATCATAAAGCATTTTATAAAGTTTTGTAGCTCCTTGGATTAATTTTTTCTTTGAATATTTACAAAACACTTGCTACTCTCTGTTCATCCAGTGCCATTCCTAGTTTGATAGTAAAACTCCTGGCCTGCAGTTTCATATCTGCCAGAATTTCTTTTTTCCCCATCCTGTACCTTATGACCAAAAAAATCCAGTCCGTTTACTGAGAATACAGTCCTTCTTGCCTCTTGGATATGGTAATTTCTATTTGATGCACTCATTCTAGTTATTTAGTCACCTAGCCTTTGGGCCCATGTTCGACACCAATGTCTTTACTGAAAACTGACTCAAAGCATTCATTTTGTTGTGAGGTCACCCTGACTTTACCTTTAATCTTGATATTACAGCCATGGTGTAATGATCTCGCTTTTTTCTCCTCTTTCTTTTCATGTAACTAAAGGACCTACCACAATTTCACAAATTTTTGAAAAATGCTTAACCCAGCTTCACTTTAGGAAGCTCACTTTTTCACAGTACTTTCTGACTGTTAAAATGGACTTTCATTGCTGCCTACTCATCTCTAAGTTCTCTGCATATCTTGATATCCCTTTTGAACTATCAAATTACCTGGTTAAGACACAAAGCTTTTTTCTTCTTTTTTTTTTTGTTTTTTTTTGGGGGGAGGGTGTTGAAAGTTCTAAATCCTTTTGTACTTTTGATTTAAAAAAAACCAAGTTCTCCAACTCTCAAGTCTAGCTGACCTTGCTATCAAGCTTCTTTAATTCCTCAGAATTTGCTATTTTAAAAATGAGAGCTGCTTTAAATCTACACTTCATTTAAATGGAAACAATGTATGACCACATTAGCCAAGGATCTTTTCTGCTAGCAGAAAATCTTCACAACTTACAAAATCAAATCTAAAAAATCTCTTCTTGTTGGTTCAGCGGTGCTGTGGTGAAAAAAAGTTGCTCTCATTTCTGAGAAAATTGGACTTTACCTTTGTTAGCAACAGTTGTTCTCAAATTTGTAACTAGGGTCTGGTCTCCCATAATGATCCACATTTCAGAAGTACTTTTCTCTATAACAACTTTATTGATACCACATTCTACATTAAAATCTGTATCTTGTCATTATCCCAATTGAAACTCTTTCATGTGATACTGATCCAAATAAAATTGTTTTATCTACACTCTTTGCTGTCTATAACATAATTAGTATATACTGAACCCTTCAGTATCTGTGCCAGCTCTATTAGTTACTCAACCATATTTCTGTTAACCCAACAATAGCCAGTTTCAAAGCATAGCGTAATTCCCATTTTTTCATGTTTAGGGACAAACCTTCGAGTTCTGATTTGTGGAGCACAGCCAGTTCCAGGCCACAGTAACTATAGTCCTTTCATTATCTATATAATTTACCTGCAAAGCCCCATAAATGTTTGTTTTCTTTACCTTTGCTGCTGCTTACTGTCAAACCTATGGCTCTTTCATGTGATTGTTGCCTTTCTACTTATTAAAAATAGGTAAGGAGACTAAATGAGCTCTTTCCCTCACTTTGTTTTAAAGCTCTTTTTATTATTATTATTGCCGAAGCCAGTATTCTAGTCAATCCACAATGAAGGGACCTATTTCTATTAATGCAATCTAAGCTTGTATAACTGGTAATTGTAAATGTACCATGCTCAGTACATAAACAAATTTCAATTGACATTACCTTGACATTTTTATCTGAGCAACATCAGATACGATATATTCCTCTGATGCTGCATCTAAGTCAGATGAAGCAAAAAAAAAAAAAAAAAAAAGGCAAGTTTTAGCCACTAATGCTTGTGCTCTACTAGCAGTACAGTTCTGTGTCTTATCAATAATATCTCTCCCAGTGTCCATTTCCACAGATAAAATCACAACAGTCCCTTCCATCATTAAATAAAAAAAGTTGTAGTATAGCAAATCTTTACAAAAAAGTTAATTGTAAATGGTCTATTATAGGATATTGGGGCATGAATCAAAGCCCTTTTAGACATTGTATTTGCTGTTTGCAACATGGAGGAAGAGTTAAAGTGGAAACAAGTATGGACTCCTTTAACTTTGACAGGATAAGAGTGAAAACATTCCCATTAAAGCAAATACCAGTTAAATATAACATGAAAGTGAATCTAATTCCATATGCTTGCTTTAATGTGGTACTTCAAAAGTGTTAATGGCGAGTTGACTGTATATAAAAATACATTTACTGGCTACTCCTCTGAGAACAGGTTTTGGGGGGTGTTTTTGTTTTTTCTGAAGTTGCTTTTTTATTCCAGAGGATTTCAAAATACAACTCTGAGTGATTGTTTTACCCCCCTGAGATGGGAAGACTATTTATGTGGTTTGGGAATTGACATGTTGCTCGTTTCTCCCCCAACTTCTGTGTTTTAAACTGTTTGCATTTCATGGTTCTGCATCTCTTGGCTAACAATGTTTTGGGATGAATTCTGTTTTGCATTTGAGCAAAGAATGCAACCGAACCTCCTGGAAGACGCATACTCAAACCAACTCTCGCATTTGAGAAGCTGCCACATAAATGAATCGCACGTTAGAAAGTGGGGATGTGCTGCAGACTTTTCTATTCAGTTGAGTAAGGATCTTTTACCTTCTGTTTAGCTTAAAGTATAAGAACTCTACCCAAAGAATGAGCAGGGAACATTTTCCCTAGGGAGCACACGCTTGAAGTTGTACTGCAGAAACTTCCAGGAATATTTGGTCTAGGATGTGCTTTGTAACCTGCCCTGAATGCTGTTTTGCCTTACAATATTTACTACAACTCCGTGTTCATGGAACAGTGCTTAATTTTCTTGCGGACTCAGGTTAGAATCTCTCCAAGTGCAGTAACTCTGGCTGCATGGCCTGAAATGAACTGGTGAGTATCAAGTACGGCTTTTTCATAGAGTTTACTTGTTCTGCTCCAATTACACACCAATCGCTTTAAAGCTAATATTCTTTATAACACATTTTTTTTCATCTTTCTCCTTCCATCTCAAGCTTCATTCAAAGTGTACATCTAGAAGCTTTAAAAGGTTAAACTAACAGAGACGCATAGCTTGGCTTAAAGGCACTTGCTCTTTCATTAGCTTTCTACTTTGCATTTAAAAAAAATTTTAAACTGAGTCCACTTAGGCAAATCTCAAGGGCAGAGGTTTTTTTCCCCCTCTTTTGCAGTTAATAGCGCATAAAAATCCTTCAACTGATCAGCCAGCACACTGCCACCAGGAAACTGAGGGAAAAAAAAGTCAACATTTTGCCTTTCTGAACTGGAAGCTGAAATTCCCCAGGGAAGACATATTTTGGAAAAGATTTAAAAGAAGTAATTGCTGGCTGCCATGAAGACTTTGACAGCCTGCACAGAGCATTGGAGAGAGAATATCTGAAGGGACAGTTTCTAGATTTGACAACATTTTCACGCATTTCTGCTTGAAATTTCTGCTGCGTCACATCAAGCTGCAAGCTTTGCTGTAACCTCCAGACTGCCTCCCCAGTACCCATCAGACCTGAAGAAGCTTATCTTCCAATTATCTTTAAGCTTGTATATAATTCATGTATAAAATCTAAAAT
This sequence comes from Balearica regulorum gibbericeps, assembly GCF_011004875.1. Taxonomy (NCBI): domain Eukaryota; kingdom Metazoa; phylum Chordata; class Aves; order Gruiformes; family Gruidae; genus Balearica; species Balearica regulorum. The sequence goes on along the minus strand of NC_046184.1, from coordinate 43,185,892 downwards.
CCTATTTAGAACCCAAATCTTATTAAAGACAACAGCTGATAATGGCAAACAGACAAAAGACAAAATTAAGCCTGTTAATAACAACAAATGAAAATAAGCAAAAAACTGAAGTAGCAAGAGAGCTCATTTACATCAAGTGACATATTGATGGAGTCCAGTGGACTAGGAAAGCTGGAATTTTATTCTTCTAAACTGCAAGCCGTAATTAGGTAGCAGCTTAATTTCAAAACCAGGTCCAAGTATTCTTGCACATAAGAAATCATTCCTGTTTGCCATTTTAAGCCAACAAGGCAGCATGTGGTCATTTTGTATGTAAGAGGCTGAGGGGTAGAACAAGAGTAGCCAGACTCCTCCAGCGCCAACAGAGGACTGTGAAGTGAAGGGCAGTGTACAAGCCTGAGCGTATTTCTGTTTGGGAAAAGGTTATTTCAAATTAATACATGTAGGAGACAGACCGAATTGTGACAGGGACTAAAGGGCACTGAAATTATAGGGCCTTGACAAGGCACTCTAACTCATTTTTAGACTCAGTAAATCAAACCCCACTTCCCTTTTACCACCAGCTACACATAAAACCTAAGAATTCTTTCCAGAATATTTAACTTCTTACAATTACCTAAGTTTGAAAAGATTTCACCCCACATCTCCGATTCTTCTGTAACATGGGCATGTTCCTCCCACCTGAACAGCTCCGTGTATATTTCTCAACCTTTCTTTTGGGCTTTGTTCGTTTGTTTGTTTTTGTGGGGGTTTTTTGATAGCTTACTGCTTTTATTTCCAAAGTTGCTTTTCACTGCCTGGGCAAAATGCATAACTATTGCAGAACAATAATCAATTTGTTAGAATTATGCAGGACACAGAAACACTGCTTAAGAATTAACCAGACCTCAGACTAAAACCATTGTACGCCACTAAAGTGTCTGGCTGAGAATTGTGGACTGCTTCCTCTGATACGTTAAGCTGTGCGTGGATATCAGCTGTATTCATTTCTGTAACAAATACACAGAGGACAAAACCACTTTCCAATATTTTAAAACATTATTTAAACAACTGGCAATTCTGACAACATCCAGAAGGTGGCATGTGTCACATGCAATACAGTGAAATTACACAAATCCAGAAAGGCCCTCTGAAAAATATTTAAGGCCCTGTGATAATATTTAAGAAAAGTTAACATGTCCTCATATACAATTCCTAATTATGTAAAGTACTGAAGTAAGAATGTCAAAGTGATTATCATGCAAAGCTGAGACACAAACCTAAAAGTTGTTTCAAACAATGGAAACCATTTGTCTTGTATTTTCTTAATACAGAACTGCCTTCAGTTCAAGTCACAATTCATCATGTGCTTTCTCGGTATCAAAGAAGCATTTAATGAAGTAAAAAAAAGTCATTATAATGATTTTATAAAACCTGATACTCATTTTCAGGACTTTGTAACATTTATTAAAAAAGCATAATGAAACAGATTATTTTTTAAAAAAAAGGCAAGCTGAAATTTCATTCAAGTTATAAATTCACTCATTTTCAAAGGTATATAAGTATAAAGATTATCTTTAATATTTTATACAGCTGACTGTAAAAATAGGCACAGAATCTTATGGAATGTGCCAAAATGGGATGTCTGTCACAAAATTTTCCATTTAAAATGGAAACATAACCATTCTTTAATAGCTAGAGATGTAGACTCTGCTAACGTGGGCGGAAGTAACTGATGAAATTAAGAGGGGAAGGTCACAGACTGTAACTGAATTGTCCAACCATGACTCATGACATTAATTGAGTTTTTAATGGGCTTGTGTGATCAGGCTTCATAATTCTCAAATCCCACTTGACTCTCCGTACCACCTGTCCATATTAGCAACTGGAACAACAGGATGAAGCCCCTCTTTCTATGTTTTAGAACATTTCAAAAGCACTTTTGAATCCTGAACTTCTGGATGTGTATCTAAGTATCAGACTCTGTAATAAATTAACTGATTTGCCAATGTTTCTTAGCCTATATTAACGTAAGAAAAATTATTCTTGAGGAAAAATTATCTAACTAGTCAGTACAAAGAAAGCAGGTTTTTTACCTTTGTTCAGCTAATGTAGTTTATGGCTTCTATTTACACTAATCCAATTATTCCAGCTTAAAGTACCCTACTGAGTCTGTTGTTCAGCAGAGCAAAACTGCTCTTTAATCTATGAATTTGCATAGATCAGATTACGAGTTAGGTTTCTAATACTGTCTTCATTGAGACTCTTCAAAGATCTACTTTTATGTATCAGAATGCAAAATTCATAACTCTTAACAGGGCTTGAAATCAGAAATTATGTGCTACTCTGTACAAGCTCACCTCAATCTATTTATGAAATGGAAAAACTGTTGCAGGTACAGGTGATGAAAGAGTAAAATACATTAGACTTGCTTAAGCCTAAGGGTTTTTGAAGAGGAGGCCTAAAAATAATTTTCTGAATCTTTTTTCCCCCTTCTTTCTGCTTCTAAATATTCTTTCAGACCTACATAAAACCATTTTTTTAAGAAACAACTTTTCCAGTTTCAAGAACAGAGCTTTTGATGTTTCTTAGCCACTACAGGTTAATGAAAGTCTAGTTTGAATAAAGTATGTGTTTTCCTTGGTGAAAAATACAATTATATGATCTCTTTGCTCAGCAAACAGAAGCCAATGATAAGTCTCATTTATTTTTTATAAGTCTCTTTATTTTCAACACGACTGTAAATAATTAGCCCAGTAACAAAGCAGTGTAGCGTCTTCTGGGGAACTGACATTTCATAAACATATAGTCTTGCAAGCAAAAAACATTTTTTGAATAAACAGGAATTGTCAAGGAATATGACCAAAATTATTTAAGAAATTATGAAAACTAAGAAGCTGTTCTCTGATCAGTTCAAAGAGATCAAGAGAGAACAATGGCTTAGTATTCCTCAACGGCATCTTGTAGCTTCTCTGCTGAATAGAGATGACAAACCCATAATTTCGTGCCTAGGTCAGTTCTTTCCCCATGTTTTCTCCTCTCTGAAATTCCAAACTATATAGGCAATTTGTACCAACTGGCATCATGGTACGTGTTGTGGAAATACCGGGCTATTGAGAACTGAAGCACAATTGCCAACTTATTTCATACACAATAAACAGTTGACAAGATAGTAATTAATTTTCAGATGCTAACAGCTTGGTGTTCCTCCCAACAAGAAGGGAAGAGGTGACAATCACAAATTACTGTTCTCCAAGCCCTACACTTCCTTTCTGTTTCTGAACTCTCTGAGCTGCGAAACGAATGACATGTAACATTTTTTAAGTAAATGTCTACAATGAGAGTTATTCCTTTGAAAATGCAGCACACAGTTCATTACCTCTCAGTAACATCTATCTCGGACACAGTATGTGAGAATATACCTTCCCAAGGTCAGACTCTTTGTAACATTTTCTGCCAAACTGCAGTTCAGGCTGATAGCTACATACGCTCCTCTCTAAAAGAAAGAAATTATTTGAAATATCGTGTGCTGCTCCTCTTGCTACAGTAATCCTCAAGTTATCCGACTGAAAAGGGGAAACACAAGCCTAGTCAAAACACACGCTAGATGATAAAAATGCAAGATAAAAATGTTAAAAACCATTCTGGTTGCCAGCATTATGTGACTCAGGCACCCATCACCAAAGCTGAGAATCGAGGGGCTCGGTACCACTGACCCCACGAGGAGGAGCTACTCCTGCATCACTGCTCCTCAGGGCAACGTGGGCTCTCCACACACCACCAGGAGCTCGAAGATGAAGGGATTAGGACTCAAGGCTTCAGTGGGCAGAAAGACTCTAATTCTGCTCAATTTAAAAAAACACAAGTACATGCAGAAATGCTCTGGTGACTTGTGGTCTGTACGGTTAGACGTCCCTCATGCTTCTCAGGCACCCTATGCACTGACAAATAGCCCAAGCATGGGTGCTGTGTTTGGCCACACAGTGGGGCATGACCCCAACTTGCTTCTGAGCGTTGCAGGAGCCACACTGGTCATAATAAAGTATTTGGGTAAGACGCTGGGGCAACGAGAAACAAGGATTACACGTATCCCTTCTGTTCAATTCCTATTACTTCAACATTTCAAACATCACAATACGAAGGCTGTAGCACTATCATCCTCTTCTCATAGCATACTAAATGGCAGTCTGCACAGAAAATTTAGGACCAGTTTAAGGTACTGGTTACTCCTGATATCCTGAATGATAACAATGTGCAAATGATGAGCGCACATGCAATGGAGTGTGAAAGAGAAAAATTAGCAGGTGCATTCAATTCTACATTGTTTGTAATCATCCCAATTAAATGAATCAGAATTTATATGCTGGTAATGTAACATATGTAAATTATTACTGGGAAATAGATTCAGGAAAAATACTACGCTTAGCACTTTGAAAACAAGAAACGCTGAATTATTTCAAAATATTTCCAAAATATCAACAAGAACTATAGAAATATCACAGACTAATTACCTGCAAAAGTGTCATTTGCAAAATCAGCTCTTTTATTGTAGATGAAACATCTTCAACAAAAACAAACATAAAACCCCTGCATCTGTTCTGAAAATTAATGTGGTTTTAAAATTCCCCAAATTCTCCTTTATCTTTTGTGTTTTTCATGCCTACTTCAGCATGTTTGAAACACTGAAAAGGTCTGTGTATAAGCACTCACTTGGCACTACTTCTGATTAGTGTTATATACAGTAATCAAAACTAATTGTAATTGTTCCTTAAACAACATTATTAAGTTATTTTTGTAGGCTGTGGTGCCCCACATGTTTTGAGTGACCTAGAAGAATACAGAAAGACGCATTTTTCTTGGCCTTAAAGGTATTCATTCTGCTAACAGTCGGGATACAATGACAGAGCTGGAAAGAGTTTATTGGCAGAGAGTAAGTCTGACTAAAAATGCCCTTTTTGGACATGGCCAAATTACCCACAGCTTCAAGCCAGGTTTGGCAAAGAATTCCGGCTGGATGAAAATCCTGGGATAGCTTTTTGGCCTTTTTAGAACAATTTTCTAAACAAATTCTTTCAACCTTTTGTTTTGAAAGGGGATTTTCATTTCAGGATTGACCTATTTTTTAAAAAAAGCTGTAGGAAATGCTATTGAACTGAGATCAGTTTTGTTCAACTAAAGTAAATGATACACTTTTTGCTCATTACAACCTCTAAACAAAAAAACTCGTAATTTGTACTCTTCTATACAGAAACACTCTTGCAATGGCTAATGAAATAGGAACAGAAAACAAAAGATCTGGTCACACATTATTTTGTACCTATATACTTTCATGTATCTTCCCCCAAAGGTACCAAATTTTGCTCTGGTATGCTTATTAAATCTCATCGTTATGGTAAAATATCACCTTAACTGCAGTGCAGTTCTCCCTTCCAATCCAATCCTTACTGAAGTCTTTGATTTATTATTATGTCAACAATATGGGTGTATATTGTGTTATTAAAAAAAGTGATGACTCCTTATGGTCAGAGATAAATCTTGTTGCTGCTTACATTAACCTTTATTATGCTTACATAAATCAATGGTCTCCATCATAACTCTTCCAAAGAAAAAGTTAAATATAATCCTGTTTATAAAGCCAGATGATAAATTTTACTCGAAAAGCATGCTATTTTTATTAATACTGGAATTATGACAGAAACTAAAAAAATTAGGAAATTCCTGAATAAAGATGAAATATAGCACCTGTTCTCCAGCTAAGCACAATGGATCTGTTTTAGAAAAGGACAGACTTGCTTGAATGTCAACTGACACATTGTTCATTTTACTCAACTTGCTATTTACATCTCAAAATTAAGGCCAAATTTGATTCTTGTAATTTACTTTGAGCTCCCATTCACAAGGAAAGTTAGCGTCTGACATGCAGAAGTGTCTTCTAACAGCTTCCAAACATTTTCAAAGAAGATTTTTTTTTAAGGTTATTCATAACAGGACATGCCAAAGGCTAAACTAATAAAAAGTCCTGTAGTTGCAAAGCCAAGCTCTAAAAATTTTAGGAAATGCCAGAATTATAGCTTTTGTTCCACCTTAATTTACCTTGCTTATGTGCATTAGAGCATGACCTTCCAAACCATAAGCCACAGACACAGTGCTTATTACCAGGATGTAGTCCCACCAACAAACCCAAAAAACACAGGCATTTTCACAAGGACAAAACCAGCAATTTATACAAACAAAATTTCAGTGAGAGTATGTGGAACAGGGCTACCACAAAACCATCTCTACCCCTGGAACAAGTTTCCACAGAGAGGAGGGAATCACACTTTACAATGTATGTGCGTGTTTTCCCTGCTGTTTCTTCAGAAGTTTAGGAAAACTGCTTGCCAGATATTATTTCCTCTTCGTATTTGTGCAGGTTGTGATATACCAGAGATGTGTATGTGTTGGAATCATTTATGCACCTGTTTCTGCACAGACGTTGCATTGCATTCTGGGATGCTATGAATTGAAAGAACAATAAAAATGCAAAGTAGGATTGTTCTGAATGATGGATATTTAAGCAATTGCAAAAATAGCGATATATATTCATCTATATTGTTGCTATGTAGTACTGTAGAGAGAGGTTCAATGTTCTCTGTAGCAATCTTCTGATCCAGCTCACTGCTGACCACAGGTAATTCTGAGTGCCCAGCAGCTCCCCTGCGGAGGTTTGCACACACCTCCTTCCTCAACTGAGGAGTTGGCAATTACTGTCCCTCCATCTTACACGTCAAAGAGAAAAGTTACCAGTTTATTTACGTAAATTATATTGCAATTATTCTCAGTAAAAAAATGTGCAAAAGCTAAGTAAGTAGTTACACTGGCACTCCTATGTTTAAATTTATAATTATCTGCTCTCTGTTATTGTAGCTTTATGGCCTAATGTATTCAGTTACAGTAATAATATTAAAATAACTATCACACTTGAAACAGTTCACTGAAAACATCAAAATACTAGGTGATATTAAAGCCTACAGATTCTTCTTTAGTGGCATATACCTTTCTTAAATAAACACAACTTTTAAAAATTTCCTTTATTAGGAGTATTATAAATTCAATATAAAAGAGAAGATTGTAAGTACAAGTAATAGATGATAACTGCAACTGTACAGTTTAATGAAGCTTTTGAATGTGAAGATTTTTTTTTTTTTAATGGAACTGAATTTAAACAAATATTACCATCTTTCAAGGAACAATGGCATTCTTCATTCATAATTTAAACATTCAAGGGAACCACAATTAAGAAAAAGCACTCCACTTGCATTAACCTCCCTTAATAATTATTACTTCCATGAGCTATTTTGATTCCTCCAATTGCTAATAACACTATTTGTCTTCCTAGAAATTCAGAAGTAGCATATATGATAAGTGAGTACAAGGTAGGGAAGGCTTTATGTGGAAGCCAGAGGTGCATTTACATCACTTTTATGGTTGGTCCATGGAGCAGAGCACTCTCCGTGAGCTGGGATCCCCACTGGATTGTGCCACGGTGGTTGTGGTGGCACACTGTTCATATCAGATGCGGAGAGTTAACAAAAACAAACAAACAAACAAAATCAAGTACTCTTTTCTTCAAACACAATAAATCTAAGATGCAACATACAATTCTTCATATGACACCTACACAACAGATTTTTGGAATCAACAATACTCAAGAAATACAATTTCGTGAAAAATGTGCTTAGCACTTACCACTAATGTTTACTAATGTGATCTCTTTCAATGATTCATAAGAAATTACTAAGGTAGCTATTAAGATCTACTGAATCATTCATGGAACATGCTAAGCACAATTCCCTGGTAATGCAAGCTGATTTGAACAGATTAAATTTTAAATTCAAAGTGCATGTGAGCTGTAAAAGAAATTACTCAATGTCAGTGAAGCTTAACTTTCTATAGAAAACACCAGAAGCTCATCCTTTATTTATTTTTACAATTTGGGGGAGGAGGGGTGGGAGGGACAAAAACAAACCAAGAGGGCAAGAGAAAATTAAGACACTAGTAGGCTGGCAAACATGTTTTCATAATTAAATATTGCTTACGGAATGAAATCCAGCTGTGTATGCAAAAAATACATTGCATTTCATTTAAATATGAAGACATCTTCAGGTAGAAACTGAGTTCCTCAAACTTGTGTAAGGGGAAACATATATGTTACATTAGAGACCATTATACAGTACATGTATATTTAATTTACTGCCAACTGTATAGATTTATTTTTTTTAAATCTTAGCATATGGCAGAGTATTGCATATTACAGGCATATTTAACATACAGGAAAATTATCATTATTTAACGTAGATGTCCCCGAAAGACATAAAAGAAATTCAGCATAGTTTCTGATGTTCATATCTGATTGGTCAAGATATCTCAAATGAGAATAAGACGAAAGGAAGTTATATACTACTAAATGTCTAAGTCTTAGCAGTCTATTCCCTTTTTTAAAATCTGAGGTTACTCTTGAGATGTTGAATTATTTTGTGACCTTACAATGTTGTACTTCAAAGACATAAAACATTGAATCCATCTAGGCAATACCTCCAATATGCAGAATTTCTGCCAAACGATAACAAGATTTTATTTCATAATTTCAGATAATACTCTAAGCAGTAAATGTAAAGGCTTATACACTGACAAGTTAATTACTCCATAGTCTAAGAATTCATTTGCAAGAATATATTAAGTTGTGACTATCATCAAAGTCTTCCTGTGGGGCATGTTATCTCATTAGTAATATGTCTGACACTTGACTCAGAATTTTATAGTCATCAGGTCAAACTACAGCATTCACATCTATAAATTAAGCGATAATTCCCCTAACTCAATCAATACTACTCATTAGTGACTGGTACACAGTAAATGATGTGTTTCTAGCACTGCCACACATTTTAGAGTGGAAATGTGTTGCGCTATATTTCACTGTTCAAGGGAAAAAAAAAATCACATTTCTCAAAAGAACAACAGGAACGAAATACGAAGAACAATAATAGGCCAGAGTAAAGGAACACCAGCAAAGAATAACTTACATAAGAGAGAATGCAAAAGCTATTTTTGTTTGCTTGTAACCTGTTCTTAACCTATCTTGAAGATAAAACTTTGCACATTCCATTAAAAAAAAATAAAATAAAAATCAGTTAACACAAAGGGTTAAACCTCACATTTAGCCTTGGAACTTTCAACCTTCTTTTCTGATACCCTGCAGAAGGGGTAGGTAGTTATTCAATAAGATCATGCAGTGAGAGCCTAGGTACACAAAATGAGAATTGAAAAAGCTATGACAAGCGTGTGACAGTGATTTGCTAGCTAAATTAGAAGCTACAAGAAAAGCCTGTTGATTTATGTTTAGTCTCAGACTCATACTATATGGATTGTATGAAGGAAGCAGCTTGGGACATTACATTAGTTTTATCTACTTTTTGGTGCTGTAGTTACCTCTAAGTCCTTCTTCCCTTTAGAAGGCCCATACAGGATCTATAGCCTGGAACACCATTCCTGCTCTTGGCTCTGCTTCTCTTGAGCCTTGCCACCTATTTCTTTTGATGATGGATCTTCCAAAGTAACCTACAACTCTCTCATTTTCAGATGAGATTCCTGTCTTCCATTTGGACTCCCCTTCAATCCCAATTTGACTCCATTTGTGCATCACTGTACCAAAAGATGTTATCACCATATAACCTAGGTTAATATTTTTCACGGTGAATCAGTATTTTAGTTTTATCCATTCATCATCGTAACTGGGAAAGCACATTTCTTCATATGCACATATGCATCTTTTTGATTCATGATATGACTATATATTTTCATGAGAAATAATTTTAAAAACCCATAGAACTTAATTTGGTCTTAGACAAGGAAATCAATGGGTGCTCTAAGTGATATTTATTAGGCCAATGTCTGTTCATTAAAATTGTATCAGCTAACTTTTCTGTTATTTATTTGCAGTTTTCAAAACTTTGTGTGGTTCTTCACTTAATCCAAGTACTGCTCTGTAGATTAGACTGAAAATTGCAGGTAATAAAACCTCACTTCACCTGACTTTATTGCAAAAATGCTTTCTGCCATAGCCCTCGAGTAATACCCCTCAGTCCCCACTAAACTGTTAGGAGAATGGGGTTCATCAGTCTCACCACGTTTAATAAGAAAAAAATTATTGCCACAGAAAAATAAGTATTTCTGGCCTACAAAGTTTTTTCTCGCCTCTGCTTTGTCATCCCTGGAGTAGACAGCCACCTACTTGTGTTCTTAAGTGTATACCTGCACAGGACCTTTGGAGTATGTGGAAAGGTCATACAAGCAACTACACTTCTAGCACCTGCAAGGTCTGAAGAGCCACCTGTTATTTTTTTCTCCTCCCTTGTTTCATTCATATTGGTTGACACTGACTGTAGATAAGATGTCAAAAATATTTTCTGCACTACAAACACATTATTTGTTAAGAAATGGAAAGTGGGCAGCCTGGCTGAGCACTCACTGTAGAACACAAAAATGGCAGAACAAAGCAGAGCACCTCTCTGCCCAGAGGTTTGCATTTGAATGTTACATCACCGTAATGTTGTAAATAAGTTTAATTCAATAAAAATGTCTCAACATCTTAAAAGTGTAAATTGTCACTCAAAGAGAAGAGAAATAAAGCTAGGAAGACATATACAGCTGATGCCCCGAAAATTAAGTTATGCATTTATGGATTAATCAATGCACTCTTCATAAAAGGAAAAACATTAAAGCAATGCTGCCTCAGTGAGATCTTTTATGTTAGAATAATGGCCTTGGAGAGGGAGAGCATTTTATCCCAATTATCCATGTTTTGGAGGGACAGTTTCTCCACAGCCACATCTATAATCTAAAGCCACAGTTAAAGAGAACTATCCGCTATTTAATTTCTACATTACAGCTGAAGATATATAATCCCAAAAAATGGCTTACTACCCTGATTTTTCAAGTTTCCCACATTGTTTGCTGCTGCTACAGCATTCAGCACTGTTGGCTTGTAGTCTGAGACCAGGCCTCATCAACAGTATTGATAAAAAGATCACACAGATTATCTCCTTCCTTTCACATTAATAACTAGGCAATAGTGAGAGACTGCCCAAACTTTTGTAGCGGAAGAAGCTGAGTTAAGCCCTTTAAATGCTAAAAGAGAAGTTAATAGGACAGTTGAAATTCTTACCACAATCTACTTATTGGCCAGCTAGAATTCACTTTACCAGTCTTACAGCTCAAAGTGAACATGGTGACCATTGACTATCAGGCCAGAAGGAGCCTCTCCTGAGGAGAAGGACCCATCATGATGGTAAATCATGGCAGATGTTGGGACAGGATATAAGAAGAAGAAATGGAGGAGAAAAGACTACCAAATTAAGTTTTCTAATATGAATTAATGAATGGAAGAGGGAGCTAAAAATAAGCTAGTTCCCAGAAGTTCTGTCACCTTTTAAACACTCAAATACGGTACCCGCAGTTATGTTCTGAGTTACTGGAATTTTCTTTTGTAAATATACAGGATCAGAATGAGCAAACAGGGAAAATAAAGGGCAGGAAAATATAAATACAGAGTTATCAATATACAGCAGAGGTGGAAAAAGGAAGCCACTGTGAAAGTAAAATACAGTGGGTACATGATAAAAAAAGCAAATTCTTCAGAGAGGGTAAGCATTTTAAAATAACCATAAGCTGAACAGATCTAACATGCCTAAGTATTATTTCTATGTCTGTCAAGCTCATCCTATTGCTGAATTTCTTTAATGACCAAGGCATACGAGGCAACCACGTCCCACTATATATTGTGGTGAAATACGCACAATTCCGAATCAGCTAAGGTCAGACGTAAGCTAAGAAGCACCAATATAAAAATTAGGACATCTCACATGTCACTACCTATGCCAACTTGAACAAATGAAACCCATTTGTATTGGAGTCCCTGTGTTTAGGGACTATACCTCTGGTAAATGAATCTGAGCCACAAAGAGAAAGACTGACCCAAGGATGGTATACTTTAAGATCCATGAGGGCTGAAAGTGGCTGAGAGCACAACACCTCAGTACATCTTTCTTTAAAGAAGCTGCTGTCAGTCCTAAAAGGAGGGTGAGAAGACATCTCCCCAGAAGAACAAGGCAGCAGAAACACACTGCAGGGGGAAAGTCAGGAACTTCCCTGTGCCAGTTTTCCCACCCAAGAGAGATTATTGTCCATTGAGACAGTCAGAGGAAACGTTATGCAAATCTCCAAGTTTTTAAAATATATCACATATAAAGCTATATGATTTTATCCTAAACTCCACATAGTGACATTTCCAGACAACACAACAGACAGTACACAAAACTTCCACTTGGCATTCCTGTTATTTAGCGCTCTAAGTCTCTGAAGAACAGCCCTCTCATTAGCCTGCACTGCCAACTAAATCTTCAAATGCTGTAGCTATGATCTCAATGATCAGATGTTGGACTTGTAAATTCCCTCGCTGTTGTTGTGACCTTAGCTTACCAGTAACCTCTTCTTTTTTAAGTAAAGCCAGCTAATGTAACGATACTGAGAGCTTACTTACAGCAAAGCCTATAATACTTCTCACATTACTTGTATTTCATTTTTAAATTTGAAGGCCATTAAAACAATATTAATCTTCTGTGGCTCAGGAACACATTCTAGCTAGGTCAAATGATCTCTTTTATCATACAAAGCAGACACTGTAGATATATCAAGTCCTCCCTGTCTATTTAAGATGCAGCTCACAGTGACAGCTAAGCACTGATCTGCAGATCTAAAGACTTAGAAACCAGGCTTATTTGTTAGTTTCTCCCTCTCTCACAAAGTGAATTGGATATTAAGGTTGTAATCAGGTGTTTCATCAGTGCGAGTGGATTGTTTGGCTTGGCGGAGGTTGCTTCTTTGTCTTTGGAAAATTATAAGAGGCCAAGGGGAAGCATGTTTTTATGTGTGATTTATGATTTTTGATTTATCTTTCTTCAATAATGCTATTTGAAATCACTGGATGCTGGTTTTGTATAACTATATATTGCCAAAATAGTTTCCAGAGCTTGCAACAAATCCTTTTTCGCAAGTACTATATAATTTGAGTAAATAATTAAATGAATTTCCAGAGCTACTGGTGGCATGATTGACTATCATGATGGCCAGAAAATCCAAAATTCAAAGTATCTCACAGCATTTCCATAGGAAAAAGTGTCAACAATATCATGACTCAAGCTTTTTATGTAAATGGTCTTTGACATTATTTTAACTGCAATTTGGTGAGCACTTGTTGAATGGATTATCTTGGTCAGATTAAAAAATTACAGCAAACCATGTTAAACAGAAGGATTTTTAAAGGATATTTATTTTGTTTTTTGAACTATTCAAACATTTACCTCACTCATTACTGTTAGCATTCGAAAATATTCTTTGCTATTTCATGTGCATCTTTCATCTTATTATAGTTTTGGCTTCCTCTTTCATGCTTTAACTCACTTAACTAGTAAAAACTGGATTGTTCCATGCTCCCTTTATAGCTCTTCATTGGCTTTTGTTTTTCAGTAATGCCTGTTTTCATGGGCATCTACACAGTGCTCAAGAGGGAATTTGATATGTGTACGCAGGAGTTAGGCTACTCCTAACATGCTTCTGAGAATGCCTGTAAAACCACTAGGAAGCTTATTACTGTGTCCTTTCCTCATTGAAATTTTTTCCTTTTTAAATAATTTTTTGTTCTATCATCACGTTCAATGTTTAGATTTTTCACTTCCCCATGCTGTTTGATTACCAGTTTCTTACAGAGCATGCTTCACACTTAAGTTAAAAAGAAGAAATGAAGATCCGTATTCCTAATATGACCATTGGAGGAGGCTAGCTGGATGTAATACAATCCAGAGAGGAAACCTGTAAATCTTACCTACTGCACACAAAGATGTGCTGTCTTCATTTTCAATGGCAGCTGCTATCAATAGTGTAAGACACTACCTTTCCAAACTTAAGACTTTTTATTTTTGCCAAATCTTGCATCAGCAAAGACACCTAGGGTAATTATCCATTTCCATCATCCATCTTTCATTTGCTACATTCCCTGTGACCATCTTAAAAAGAAAAACAAAACCCAGGTCCCTGATCCTGACTAGGGTTCATGATCAATACTGTAATATAAATATTAAAAACAGTTATCCCTTGGGAAGTGGATATGCGTATGCATGAAAACGGAATGAGCTTTCACACAGGCAGAACTGTGCAAGTTTTTCCACAGATCTGAGATATTACAATGCAACCCATCTACACTGAAAACAAAAAACTTCTTAGAAATTAAAATAAACATAGAGACTTCCATTTTCATTAAGTAAGATTTAAAAAAAGCTACTTATGTGCTGATTCAGGCCACAGGTATATCTTGAAACACCGATGGAGAACCCCTCTATTGTACATTTCATTTGCGGGTTGGAAAAGCCCTAGATTGAGAGCACAGCATGACCTTCCATCTATTCTCTGTAGGCTTTCTGTCAAAACCAAACATCATTCTGTTATTTACTGAGTTTGTGGTTACACTATGATTTTCAAGATCCTATGTGCTTGGGCTAATCCACCAAAAAAACCCAGCATAAACACACAATACTTCTATCTGAGGGCTCAGGCACCTAATCAGAATCAAGCCCTATTATGCTGGATGTGTTTAACAACTGCGCAGAGTAATTTAATTCTTTTTTTTTTTTTTCCTCCCCCCTGATTGAGAGTTGCAAGGTTTGAGGAACTCCAGCTTCCACTTTCCAGCTGATTGCTTAAAACTCTACTAAATTGAGTGTCTAGTCGTTTGACACTTCTGAAGTATGCAGTGGGCAATCATAGCGCACACTGACTGGCTAATCGACCATGAACTTCACTCTCAGAATTTGTAAGAAGTGTGAAACAGCAATTGGCATGAGAGTACAACTATAAATTAAGTAACATTAAGTTGATTATACAAAGTAATGTAGACAAGGACACTGCCTGCTACAAATCACACTGCCCTCTAGCACACAATTTCTATAGACTAGCAAAGCAGTGGTCTAGTACACAGGGTTTTGGGGTTTTTTTAAAGGAATAGAAATTGATCCTCTTTTCTTCATTAGCAATTCTCAGCTTTCTCCCGTGAGAATAACTCTGCACTGGCATATTATTTCATTATTTAGACAAATTCTATATAATTAGTTTTTAATATGTCTTCATGAAATCTAAATCTTTAATCATCATTGATGAATTCCTTCCAACTTCCTGGTGCCAGCTTGTCCCGGCTTCAAACCTACTCCTTGCGGCACTGCAAAATGAAAGGACAGTTTGCTCCTGAGGTCTGTATGTAGTCATACAGTGTCATCCAGCAGAAAAGATGTTATACTGGGTATAATTTCTGAAGAACCGGCAATCAAAACATGGACTGTAACTTACATTTGAATTCTGATGCACTAACTCTCTAATTAGAGAGTATGAGGCTTTTCCAGGCTTCATTCAAATTAATACTGATAAAGGACATTTACAGGCCAGAAAGGCTAACATTGTTGCCTAGCAAGAATACACCCGATGCAGTCAAATGTTCCACTTACAGCAATGGTAAATAAAAAGAAGAAAATAAGTTAACAGCAATGACTCACAGTATATAATGCTGTATCACACACAGACTTCTGTCAACTGAATATTAATTCCCTTTTACAGACTTAACTTACACACAATCAGCACAGATCCTTAAAGGAATCAGCTGGAGACCTGCGTCTATCAAAAAATGACCATATGCTTCCATCCCAACTGTTAATCCACCAGCAGATCTGTCCTGCATCCTTTATACCTCATCTGCTTTGCAGCCTTTAATGAAATACCTTGTCAGAAATCTATATGGCTATTGTCTCCCACACTCTGCAAGGAGCTGACTAAAGCAGTATCTCAGGTGGATCCCAGGGGAAAACGTGGCAGTTGAGCTGGAGCAGCATTAGACTGTAAGTCAGTGCAGGTTGGCTGTTGTTAATTTGAATTTTGTGTTAATTGATAAAGCAGTAGGCTCTGTCCCACAGATATCAAGCACAGAAATGGACAGGCACTGGGTGAGCATCTGGGAAGTTGTGATGCTGGGGAGAAGAGCCCAGGTACAGTGTTGGGACCTGACATTTTCTGAGATAACAGAAATACGGTAATTTGTAGAGCAGGACTGGTGGGTCACCGTAGCCTTCCTTCCACAGCTGTAACCCTTACCTCCCTCCTTGTCTTTGGCAACATCAAGGGGAAGGAGACATGCAGCAATGTGGGAAAGATCATTTCTCAATGCCAGCCACTCTGGAGGGAAATGAGTGAGCGGAGAGAGGCAACTCCAAGTGCCCCCTCTTGTCCTGATGGAACAGCCAGGCTGTGGAATGAAAAAGGCTGTTCTTAGAGAGATGCAAGAGCTTGCTTTCTTTGCTCCACTAACCACATCATCATAAAGGAAGCATCGCAATTTTGATGTGAGTGCTTCTGAGCTGAAAAAAAGATCCCTTTGATGCTGGTATAGATGCAGGCATCCATGGATATCTACCTCACCAGGATAATGTGTCTTTCCTTCCTGTAATCCCAATTGAGCAAACCACTCTTCCTGATAATGGCAAGCAAGCGTGGAAGTTAAGCACATGTATAAGTTTTGCTGAATTTAATGTTAAGCACACAATTAAATGCCTTGCTGAAACTAGATGTAAGCATTCCTGGTTGACCTGAGGCCACAGCAAGGGGTGCAGAAGCTCCTGACACATAATAGCAAATACGGAGCAGATTTCCTTGCTGCAGACAGCATTGGGGAGCACTCTTTTCCCTTTCTCTGCAAAGCAAAGCCATGCTCAAAGCCACTTTACTGCAGCTTTTCAACGAGAGAGGATTAGTTCTTGTATTTGTAATATAGCTAATCATTTTTTGAAGCAGCGGGCGCAAGATTAAATTTGAGGTAATGTGCAGGAGCTAGATTAGACTGAGATGTTTGGGCAGGAAGGTAATTCTCCCATTTGGCAAACAAAATCAATAGCCATAACCATAGATCAGTCTCCTCCAAAATAAGAAAAATAAATAAGAATTCTGCAATGATTTCCCATAAATACAGTAAATGAAGCCAATTAAAATGATAGGTGCAACTTGCTATTCCACATATCAACATAACTTGTCTCAAGCTGTATAGGATGGATGTCTTGTAGTACCTGCCTAATCACAAAAATGTGACTAAACATCTCCATCATCGTAAAAAAACTGTTTAAATGTCACCGCTCCCCCATTCTTTTTACACATGAGAGTAACCGTAATGTCTATTCTTTAAGAGAATGAATAAAACATACGGCTTATTTAAGTGACATAGGGACAGACTGTCTCAGGCACTCAAGTGAAAAGATGACCAGCTTAAGAAAAATGAACATCACGTTAATGGTTTATTAACTCCCCCATGAGTGCTTTGCAAGCCATCGGTCAAAACTCCACATTACTGATTCAGAATTTTTCTCGTAGTTGTCCCAAAATATAGAACAACAAATGCTTACCTTTTTCGTATTCCATTGTTAGTGCTTACTATTTTTTAAAAACATATTTAAGATATCTCATTTCTGATACATATTCTTATTGTATCATACTAGCTACAATAGCGAAGCTCACTTTCTTTACAAGCATGCAATTAGGCATAATCAACCCATCAAATAGATTTCATAAGATTTACGTAGGAGGTTTCTTATACTATTTATATTGTATTATTTATTTCTGTAGAACATGAATATAGATTATGGGTATGATTTAACTAAATACAGAAGCTATACATATACCCTTTTAAATAAGATGAGGCAATGTCCAAAGATCATTTATATACAGTGTATGAAAACCATACTTATTTCATGAAAGGAATTAATTTGTGTTCTTTTTTCCTAAAGCAGTTGAAGAGAATGCTTTACTATGCAGAGGAAAGGTGGTTTTCACCTCTTTTTTAGAGGCAATTAGTATCTTTAATTAGATATCTGACCTTTTAAATTTTGTTTCTTTTCCCCAAGTGCATCAGGTGTCCTCCCCAACCCATAATTACTTTCCCCTGCAGACAGCTCATCTTTTGTCCTTGACCATTCACAGCTACAAATCACAACCAGAACAGTGCAAGCAGCAAGTTGGTAAGGTAATACGCATGCACAATTTAGAGGAATGATGCTGGTGAAGTTGATTTGATGCTTCAACATGGAGTTGAGGTGGTGCATCCCTTTCTATCCTAGTCATATCTGTGGGGGGTTTTTGGCAGGGTAAGAGGGAAGTGCTTATCCTTACTTTTCCCCATATCTTCTTAATAATTAAAGATGTAGTAGATGAACCCTTGGCTATTGGAGTAGTTTCATTTAGAGTCTATAAAAAAACCTCAACATAATCCTAGACTCTTGATGTGCTAGCTTTTTTTTTTTTTCTTTATACTCTGTGAGATGAACATGGAAATATATCAGCCAAAGTATATGTTGGATAATTCATCTCAAAAAGATTTTTTTCCTATGGTGAAACTTTTAGAAAGCATCAGGCTCTGCTCACAATTACAAACCTCTGCCTATACACATACCATGTACTGTGAATAACATCAATTCATGCAAACTGAAGGCCAACAAGCTACCTAGGTGTTACAAGTAGGAAAATACAGTTTTTAACAAGTAAAACATGAGATTATAGAAGGTCCAGGAAAAAAAAGACTCAGATTACAGAGAGTCTGGAAATAAAGCAGCTATTAGAACTTCTTTGTAGGCATCCACTGAGGATTTCTTAAAGGCACTGTAAAGTATCCAGAAGAAACTATTAAAATAAGAGCAAGAAAACCTCATTGTAACGAGTCATAGTTCAATGGTGCGTGAGAAGGGCTGAATCTCTGCACTTGAGAAGAAACATCAGGGTTTGTGTCTCCATGCCCTAAGATAACAACAAGCAGCTCTCCAGTATTAGAATCAAACAATTTTCTTGGCAGAACTTCCTACTTGTGCTTTTACAGTGCTGGAGCCCAAGATGGCAGTGTTACCTTCAGGGATTGCTCTCTGCATCCCAGAAAGTAGGCTGAAGAAGTACCAGACTACTTGGCAAACTCTCACCAGCTGCTTGAGATGTCAGTTCCCTGAAAAAGCACATTTTGTCCCTCCTACAGAGCAAGAAGAATATTTTCTCAGAAAGAACTTTGGTCTCACCAATGATTTTTCAGAAGACATGCTCATTAGAAAACTTCTCAAACTAATTCTTATTAGGACACCCAAAAGTTTCCCCCTTTTGGGGTCTGAGTGACCCTAGTGCGGAACATGTTCTCTATTCTCTAGCAAGACTCTTACACTGTTGGATAACATTTTGAACCAAGAACGGGGGGAAAAGAAAGGTAAAGCCCATTTTCTTAAAAATACGCTTGGTCCTGTGTTTTAATACAGTCATCACTTATTTCCTTAAATTTATGTGGTTTTGCTAACAAGCTTTGTAATGGGTAAAGCAGTATAAAAACTGCCTTATGATCCACCATAAGCAAAGCAGCAGGCTTACTTTTTATAAACAACGTTCTCAAGCAAATCTGCCTGAACTTAAGTATTATTTTTCCATCAAAAATTTAGTGAAAAAGTCAGAAACCTTAGGCACTATCTTCTTGCTCTTGTTGAGTCAACAGCATTGTTTGAAATTATTTTAATAACCTCCATTTTTATTTTTTTTTTTAAATGGTGTTCACATTGATTCTAAACACAGAAAGCGAGGAAAAGTGCAGGCTATAAACCATCGCAGCATATATCATCAGCTCCACTACACAAGCCAAAGCATACCAAGCAAAATTCGAAAGAAGACTCAGCATCACAGGAAAGCTTGAAAACTGAACTTGGGAGTTGCTCTGTTTGACTGCCCTGAAATCATCGTGGGAAGCAGCCTGTTCTGGAAAGATAAAGCAAACCATGTTACTTCTACTCAGTATTTATTCAGATTGAGTAGGAAAAGCAGAAAATATCAACATGGAGAGCCCAGCACTAATTACAGCATCATTTTATCAAATTTCAGCCACCTAAAAATTTAGCATCCATACTCAAGCTTTTTGTATAATTAATGGAAAGAGGGAGGTGGAGTGACTCACCCCCTGAGGGTTCCCATCTTTCTGTTTTTGCCATGCAGAGACACTAGACAGCAAATACAGACTAGAAACCTAACTTTAACGCAACTGAGCTTAGGTTAGCTATGTCTCCAGCTAAGTACAAAAATAATATAATAGACCTGAAGGAACTCAAGATTTAAGAGGACTGTTCACCATGCAATAATAAGCCCACTGATGTACCTGATGCACCTATACAAATCAATTTTATAAAACAACCAGGTTTAATTAAGAACTGCTATTGATAATATTTCTTTCACTGACATCCAATAGCAATATTGTCACATTAACAAGATTTTAAATTATAATCTATGTTTTGATTGGAAACATAAAGGGTATTTTCCTCAAAAGTGTTTGTTTAAAAATAAATTATCACATCAGAGGTAAGCATTAGCAGGTAAAAAGCAGTTCTGAAATGTTACTTTTTAGCATGTAACTGTTTTAAGCTACTCATAAGTTTCCATCATAGGAGAAAACCCAGCAAATTTACCACACCTGCAGTCTTATATGTGACAAGGGAGGAATCTCTGGGGGGACCTTATTACCAAAGCTGGTCCTCCATTAGCTCAGGGAAATGGACTATTGCTACTATGAAAACAGTCTCAGAAGAAGAAACTCTTCTGAGAAGATTTTTGCTGCTTGTAGTGAAATTACATATGGATCTTATATTTACATACAATTTTGTTATAAAATTGCCTTTGGTTTATGCATTACTTGTGAAACTAACAATATTTTATTTTCTTTTTTCCCTCTGAAATCCTCAAATTTTTGCACTTCTCTAATCTACTAAGAAGGACTTATTATTTAATTGAATTAGCTCTGTAAATACAAGTTCCTGTCACTTCAGTAAAGAACACACTAAATCAAAGAATAGAAACAAAAGAATTTATCATCTCACTTGCAAAAAAACCTTCTTTATAATATCTACACCGAGAAAAGCTTAGAATAGCTAATAGTAGGAGAGGAATTTGTATTTTTTCCTTTTTTCATTTTGCCAGCATATATTCTTGCTGTGTCAACAGCGTTGTACAATTAAAAAAAACAGCTCTGCTCGTACTAAAGGAAAGTTAAAAAGTGTATAAACCAATGATTTTTCCAGTGTGTTTTTGTTTTGGGGTGGGTTGGATTTTTTTTGTTGTAGTGGTGGGGTTTTTTAAGAAATCAGGTGCTTTTAGTGAATGCTACCTGTTCTTTCTGAAGTCAAAATTATAAATAAATGTCACAATTTTCAGTAGCAGTCACAGGTGTGATGTGATTCTAAGACCATACCTCTACACAGGTGTCCAAAAACAAACTGTAGGAGGGAGTTCACAACATTTGAATTTGATCCTTAATGCTGAAAAACTTTTACACCCACCCACCCTGTATTTATTTATCAATGTAGGAGCATTTGCATTGCCAGGACTAGGTAATGACAGTGGATTTGCCATCAGCTACATATGAGCTGAAGGCTGGCATGCTATATTTCTTTAAAATGTTTTTACCAGTGACAGACAGAAAGAAGAACTAATATTCCAAAGCCCTAGACACTCACAAAATTGATGAAGAAAAGGATAATTGCTAGGAGCATGTTATCAGCAAAAATGCATTACAGCTTGAAAAGGCACAAACATCGCCTGCATTCAGCAGGCCACACACTAATGAGATTGCCTCTCGCAGTTGCAGTTGATAGGGGAGCAGAACAGCTCTCTAATTAGGTTTACTGACTAGGGGCCTGTATTGTCTTCTCAGCACTAGCAAGTTGGGAATGCAACGACCTTCTGCAGTGAAAGAAAATGAGATGTCTTCCTTACTCCCCACAAAACCAAAATAATTATGAGTCAGGAGCATCTCAGTCACTTCATCTGGTCATTCGTGCAGAAAGGGTAGTTACCTCAGTTTGACTTTTAACAGGTCTTGAAGTTGTTGAAGGTAAGCCTTAGGTAAGTCAGATGTAAATCACCGACAACAGTAATCTACTTGATAATATTTTATTAAATTTTCCTCTTGCCTCTGGTTCAAGTCTTCCTTGCTAGGGAGTCATAATGTGTTTATATATAAGCAAAACTGATTCCTATTGCAACATATGCACAGATAAAATATTTCCAGAGAGAACACAGTATCCCATCCTATTTCAGCTTCTTCTCTCCAAGAGCATAATAAAATTAAAAGGACTATTTCTATACAATTTTATCTACAAATCATGCTGATAGCATACATGGTCAAACCATATCATTCCTATGTCCTGTGACCACACTGATGCATGCTAATGCTTGAACTCAGGTGGAAATTCTGATATTCAGATGGCTCTGTGCAGGCAGCAGCACCCATCACCAAGGACCTGATTGTGGAATGATCCTTCAGCCTCTGATTCAAAGGGCACATTACAACAGTTATGCCAATATAATGACTGGTTAAAATCACCCAAACTGGCTTCCTAAATTCTTTATTCTTACATAATCTTGCTAACAAGAGTTTGCGGTTGAAATTGATACAAACCATGGGGATGGCAGCATGTAGTATTAACATTGTTTGCATTGTGTTACAAAATATGTACTTTAATAGCATGTACTTTTGCCAAAATTCAGCTGTTTGGCTTGAAAACTTCCTCACTAGTTTCTGCACTAAGTGCTAGGTTTGTTTTCCCCAATTAGAATAATTAGAGGTCTCATTTAGGAAAAAATCTCAGTTAGGGAAAGGTCTCCATAGTATTCATAATTTTGAACATGGATATAAAAGCTGGCACATTTTTTTTGTTTTCTGTGTGAAAAGTTGCCCCAATTTGCTATTCAAAGGCAATGAGGTGAATAAGGTTTTGCACACATTTTGATACTGCTGGTACCACTCTCCAAGATCCCATTTGTGCTGATCAGCCTCATGCTTTGAGAGGTCCTAGTACTATACAGTAATATTCTCCTGAGCTCTCAGCCCTTCTGGACCATATCAGTCCTATGAAGACCTACCTCCTCCTAACACCAGCACAGGAGAAAATGGTACATCACCTACTAAAAAAGTGCACGCTTTGTATTACGACTCTAGAGGTTAAAATTGACTCTCCATTGAAATCCGCACTTACATACATGGTGAAGAATATGAGGGGAAAAGGGTTGTACTTAATAATCTGCTACATATGAACTAATTAACATGACTGGTGACTGCAGTTTGTGGGAGCTCCAAGAAAAGCAACTACCAAATCAAGATGGAAACTGCTGAATGCATAGTCAAGTATGAAGTGCACAGCACATGTGTGCTTTGAGATAAACTGATTTTCACATTCCCTGGCATCATCCTATGACTAAATTGGGAGCTGGTAGAGAATAAAGCAAAGAGTTGCAGGAAGAGGAAATACAGTGTCATGGTCACAGGAGTTCAGAGCTGTCTGGAGAATTTTATTTCTCTTTGTGCCACAAAGTTCCTGTATGTTAGTAGTCATGTAAAATAAACCAAACCCTTTGCATATATTCACCAAGTGCATGCTCCTTGTTTTCTGGATGCACACCCTGAGGTCTGGTCTGCAGAAGCACTGAGCTGGGACAGCTGCAGTGGAAGACAATGAGGTCTATGCTCTGAATGTAACAAGTCCTATAGAGCACTAAATAATAACAACAATCAGGGCCATAACATCTCCAGTTGGACTTCTAAAATTAGCAAACACTGACCTTAGAACCCCTCAGGAACTAATCCATAAAACATTAAAAAGAAAGAAACAAAAAAATCCCATCCCCTCACTAGACTATTATGAAGGTAAGTTGCAAGGGCAAATATTCAGATGTTGTAAGGATAAATATCAGAGAATAAGTCACAAGAAAAGTAGTAATTTCATTCTGTGCCTTGAGTGATACGGGACACTGGGGAAAAGAGTGTGCAACCAGGTTCTCAGAGAGCACAGCCTGTTGCAGTGAAGCCTAAGCAATGAATTTCAGAGGAATCGGCAACTTTAACTGTTATCTTTGCTATCATCTGACTATTTGATAATGCTATTTTGACAGCGGTCTTTTAATATGACAAAATATGTGTAAACATATGATTTTATGTAAAATTTGTATGGCAACTAGAATGCTACTGGTTTATATATAACACAAAGTCTCAAAAGAGCAAATTTTGGTCTCTCACCTGCAGGGTACCAAAGACCACTCATCTAACACCACGTAAGACTACAACCTACAGTACTGGAGTAACCATACAGTACAGCATTTAAAACATTTAAAAACATGGCAGGAGAAGACAAAAGCACTGCTGCTCATTTTTACAAAATAATTACATCCCTGTGAACTGCTCCAGGACACCAGTTCTCTCTACAGATTTTACAAGGAGCCTCCTAGGTAACACTACTCTCTTCCTATGCTGGAGTTGTTTGAGATGCCTCTGTAGATTTAACTCTAAATACTTACTAGTGGAATAACATAATGTACATTGAGATTAAAACAGACTGAGATAAACTGATTATTCAAAGTCAATCAGTTTTAGGAATGGTTTTGCTGGGACAGAAAATAAGCAAGGGTAGTTACAGTTTCTTTGCAAAGCTCGTGATGCAGTAAAAGCATAAAGAATTATATTCTATTTTTATTTTAAAGGAACAATAATAATATTCTTTAAAAAAATAGCAAGAATCTAATAGCATAATATCTAATGAAAAAATAAGCATCCAAACCTGACATTTATAAATAAATGTAAAATATATTTTCATAACAAAATTGGTCATGTATGACTTCATCGAAACCAAGAGATTAATTTCACTCACAGGGATTATCTGAAATGAGTTTTTCAATTAACGGTCACTAGCTGAATAAACCCCTAAGGAGATCTTAGTCTAAGTTACACTATACTACACACATAAACTTGGCAAAAGCTGAAAAGTGGTGAGACAAAGGTTCTCCTTGGTTTATCAAAGGAAACCCAATATCTGTGAAAACCTTTTATTTACTAATTCTAATTTAAAATTATTGTACAATCTTTTCAATAAAGATAATTATCTGTAGGACATATGGCTACTTCCTAGTACATTGACTTTTTAAAAAATACAGGCTCCTCTCTAGTTTCAGTTTGAACCTGAAAATAAGGGACTTCTGTTGCCAGGCAAACCCTATAACAGCATCATAATAGCATCAAAGGCTCCCAGAAGAGGCACTGGAAGAGATGAACAAAAACAAACAGCTGTGGGCCTGCTCTGTACAGCCCTATAGTGAGCACTGAATACAGAAATGACCCCTAAGTACATTCCCTTTCCTGCACATCTTGCCTGGGTGTAAGTTCAACTCTGCTTCCTTGCAGAGCAATAGTAATGCTGAGCTATGTGCCTGGTCTCTGCAAGCACTGAGATCCAGCCAAGTGTTTTAGCATAACCTCCCAAGCAATACTATTACTTCTAATTATTGTTAGTGTCAACTGGGCTCAGAAAATCGTTAGTTTTAAAATAAAATATTGCCTTTAACTAGGCGCTCTAAACCCAGATGCTAGTGGAAAAGATGGCCAGGGAAGATCTGTGAGAGGTGGTTGATGGAGGAGGTGTTCATAAGGTTTCACAGCTTCACTGCTAATCACTTGGCACTTTCCTCCTCTGCGGCCTCATGTTCATCAAGTCTTAGGCTTCAGATTTAACATTCCTCAGAGCAGGTACTGGTTGGGGTGTCATTATTGCTAGGTCATGTAAAAACCTGCAGAATTAGTCCTTAAATATCATTTTGAGTATGTAATTTATTGGATTAAATGAAAAGTGCTTTTTGAACCTTTCACACAGACCAAACATCCAGTTCCTTGCTGTTTTATCCTGCCTCCCCATCTCAGTCTCTGAATTGTCCTGTCTTCCTTCCACTCACCTGCTCTCCTCATTTCCCTGCATACCGGAAAGTTGATCACGTACGTCAGATAGCTTTGAAATGCTTAAAATTAATTGTATGGTATTTTCAGTCATTTTTATGGATAATAGGAAGTACCTTGCTGAAGAGCAGGAGAAAAATAATGTGCTATTGAAAAAATGACGGAGAATTTAAATTACCATTACAAGTGGTCATGGGTTTTATTGTGCTTGTTTGTGGAAGAATCTTGTTTAGCTCCTACTGAAAAAAAAAAAGTCTATATTATGAAGAAGAATGGGTAAGAAAACAATCCTCATTAAAATTCTCTAAGTGTAAGGGGATGTTAGATTTCAGTAAAATAATTTAATGGGAATATGAGTGATGTGTCATTCTCTCATTAAGAGCATTTGGAACAAAATATGTCCATATTTACTTTTTTTTTTTAAGATACAGAAATAAATATTGATTTTAAATCAAATAGAAACATAAATTCTCATCTTTTGTCAAAGAGCAGGCCTGTGCAGCAGCCAAAACATTCTTTGTCTGTAAAAGATGAACGAGGTGTAAACCCCAGCTCAACCTATGAATTTGTAACTGGCAGCTCTCTTATTAGGTGGTATTCATAGTACTTTTAAAGTACAAGCAGTTGTAAACACAGATGTGTTTTTCCACATGAAAAAAGAACATTCATTTTTTCTTTTAACTGGCGTGCCTCTAAAATTTACTTGAAAACAATTAGTGACAAATTATTACAGTCTCGATAAGCAGAATACTTAGGTAGACAGATAGTATTTAATATATCTTTAAGTTTTAAAATGTTTTAGGTTGTATTAAGTATTTAAGACTGAAGCATACTTAAGTTATTAATAGTTCTGGGCCCCAAACATCAAGCTTCAAATTCTTAATTTTGCAAGTCATGTCCTGTCAAGTTTTCCATATGCCATAAATAATTTTCTAAATGTTTGTTAGTCAGCTGCAATACCTTTCATGAGCTTTCATATTGCATATACAGCAGCATTTAGTAGAAATTGCGCTTTTTAAAACAATTTTTTAAGCATTTCATTTGCCAGTCTTTAAACCGTTAAACTTTTTTTTCATTATGTCAATTCCAGTAATAAAAATAAATAAAAGCCACATCAAGCATATATCCTTAGCAGACATTCTTGTTAACCAACTCTACAAAATTTCCAGTTACTGAAATGCAGGAAATTCTCTGGCATTTCTTACAGTGTGCCCTACTTCCTTCCCCTCTCACCTTTTCAACTCCAGTATACTTTCAACAACTCCGTGTGTTGCTGCATTATAAACTGTCTGCAGTCAAGATGTTAGCTATGAGGTCAACATTGGAGGAGGCCACCCAGTTAGCAGTAGAAGGCTACGTTTTTCTTTATATAAATAGTGGGTTTCTCTTTAATATCTTTGTTAAGCTTTGAAATATTTTGAATGTCTATCTGTGTTCTGGGATTAAACTTCAACATTTCACATTCCAAAGAAGCCACTACAGTTACATAAATTCATTGCTTTTTCTTTGTTAAAGAGATGAGTATAGAACCCCTGTATCAGCAATCCTGTACAGTACACATGTAAACGTATATGCCTAAACATGACATAAATGTTTGTGTTCCAGTAATATCATGGCTTTTGTACAACAGGTTTCCAAAGATATAAATATCTCTTCCTAATGACCACGTGGAAATCCAAACTCCTAAGACTATGTGACTTTCTTATTCTTTAAGCAAGTGACATATTTTCACTGCATATACTGACCGCAAGAGGTGGTTTCAAAGCACTTGCCACA
Organism: Balearica regulorum gibbericeps; assembly: GCF_011004875.1. Classification (NCBI taxonomy): domain Eukaryota; kingdom Metazoa; phylum Chordata; class Aves; order Gruiformes; family Gruidae; genus Balearica; species Balearica regulorum. The sequence continues at coordinate 43,158,234 of NC_046184.1, read as the reverse complement.
ATTCTTAGTTCACGAGTTAAAGAAAATGAGACCTGTCCTGCATAACTGGAAAAAAAAACTTTCCAAGACACCACTGAGCTGAACTTGCTGTAATTGCTTTTCTTCTCAAGTAATCCTCCCACCCCTTCTATCACCAGGGAACAAATCCTTCAGAAATCCTTTCTGTCAATGCTGCCCAGTGTAATACCTCTCCAATGCTGATTGGGAGGCATAGGGCAACATGATAGATGGAAATTGTATATTTCTAAATCATACATTTGAGATAATAGTTTATTTGTGATTTGTGAAAATTGTTTACTTGTGATAAACCCCAAGGTATGTATTTCTTGAAGAAGTAGGTGTAAACACAGAAAAATATCACAGCTGAAGTGAGAAGCTGGTTTTGTGGTGGGTTTTTTTTTCATTTCAATTCTATGACATAATCACTTGGAACTCTATTCTAAAAGGTACTTACTTTTTTTTTTAAAAAAAATTTATATTCTATTAAAACTTGTCTTTGTTCCCCATCCTTTAAGCATTCACTGTAGAAGGCCTAGGAACATCTACATCAGAGCTCTGGATGATTCAGGGCGTTGACATAAAGGGCAAAGCAAAATACAGATCCTATTTCCATTTAATGGTTGAACCAGAAATATGAAATTAAAAATGGATCTGTCAAACTGATTTCAGCTAGGGTTTCTTCAGAATGGGTATGTATCTATGCTTATTTTGCTGCAAAATAGAAAACCCAAAACTAGGGAAGGTCTACTTCTGGGATGACTGGGAACTAATTAATTCTCTTAATTGCGTTAGCAGAACTGTACTTCCAAAACCAACTGTAAAAGCTTTGTTAATTGTAAACTAGTATGAACTGTTCTGGCATTTCTGAAATTAAATGCTTTATTTTGACTTCTTCAGAATGAGCTAATTAAAAAGATATCCTCTTTATCGACTTTAAACTTTTGACCAAAATCCAGCTTCAGCATCTATGAAATGTCAGTTTTCTCTTAATTTTCTATTCACTGAAACGAAATGTCGCCCAGTTCCATCTACAAGCACTGTAAGGGTGTCAGTTATCAGACCACCCCAGAACATAGTATTTCACTCTTGGAAAGTAATTTGTAAACCCAAAGCATCTTCCTGTTTCACGCAACTTTCCTGGTTCTCAGAATCCAGACCAACATCCTGTGTTTCTGGGGATTTGAGAGGCTCCATCCTGTACCATACATGGAAGCGGGAAGTCTCTCATTCAATTGCACTGTAAAGCTGTACCGTGGATAGAGAAACTACTTGAGTAATATCTTTTTGCTATTTACACACTCTTCCCTCCTTTACCAGTTCAGACACTCATTTTCATATGTCTGATTTTATGTTCTCTGACAACTTGATAACTCGCTTGCCTCAGTCAATCAGCAAAGAGAACAAACTTGGTGGGTTTCCTAATAGATTATTACTAGTATAGTTTTCAAAGTACTTTTGCTTTCTTCTCTTTCTCTGTCAAATGATTCCTTAAAGAGAAATGTTGTTTTTCAATTTACAGGTTCCCACTTGAATGAACAAAAGACCCATAGACCGTTATCTTTCAAGACAGAGAAATAATTACCGGATCAGCTGGAGATACGAGTTAGGTGGGTTTTTTTTTTAAATACATGAAGTGCACATACGCAATTTTCAGTAGAAGAGGTTAACACTAGAAAGATGGATTTTCATCTCTTCCAGACTTTCTGCATGGAGCTGGACATCAGTCAACAGTTGTCCCCAGCCTACTTTACCCCCGTTTATTTTTACGTAAGCAGATTAAGTTTTGTAGTTGCAATTAACCCTCTCACATTTGTTAAGAAAGATTTACAGGTTGGACATCTGTTCTGATAAAAATCCACTACTGCTGGGATCTTAGTAATTTACAAGCATGTTTCATATCAGACTTTTAATGATTGTATCAGTTATGTGTTTAATCTCCATGTAAACACTTGAGATTGATTTCAAAGGGTCAGTTTGGGTTTTGGCTTTGTTCTATTTTTCTTTACTGGGGACACTGCATATTTATAAAACCACATACCATCATCAGCTCCCAAAGTGTCTTTAATCCTTCATTCCCGATACAGATACTGCTAACTTCAAAATAAAATTTGTGTTTAAGGATTTATAAGCCAAATTGGCCTTTCTGGCTGGAAGACTAGTAATGTTGGGGGAGGGTCATCCTCACTAGAAGGTGTTACCAGTAGCCAGTGGTGGTTGGAAGAGCTGAGTAGGTACACACAGGAGCAGCACAACAACAATGGAAATTTGCCATGAAAAACAGCAAGAGGAAGGGAACAAGTTGTATTTGAACAAATGTATTAGTGACATGAAGCAGAGATACTGTGTCTTTCACTTCCATACAGAACAACCCTGAAAGGCAAACTTCTCGACTACAATAAAGCAGAAATGTCCTCTGGAACTGAATGATTCAGTGTAATGTCATAATATACAGAAAAGTAAAGCGTGAAAATGAAGTCTGGAGTCTGACTCCACCTCTGTGCTATTCAAAAAAGATTAAGCATATATTCTTGTAGTATGAATTTAATTCTGAAAGGTAGCCAAAGTAAAATGAAGTATATTTCTTTTATTCCCAGTAAACTTAAACACTTATTCTTGTCCCTTTATACTTGCCAATGAATAGTCTTAACATGCTTTTCAGAGAAAGACTTACAGCACATCTTCAACTCCAAAAAACTTGCTAAAAATAGTATATAATCATGTAATAAAGGATCATGCAGATGTACAGATGCAAAATAAAATTGCATGAGCTACCTTAATTCCATCTCTAAATGATTGGTGTCATATTTGTGATACCATTTCCTTAATGCAATTTTTCTGCATTCGATACTATCCATTTCATAACAGCCCTCAGAACTGAACCTAGCTAATGAATAGTATGGCCACAGGAGGTTGGGCACTGGGCAGACTGACTGTGAGCAGAGACACATTTTCTATCTGAGATAGAAGACTACTCCTACAACTACCAATACGTTTATTAAGACTCTTCACAAGTGTGAAAAATGCAAGTAGGCACAGGAATCGAGTCTAAATAGCTATGACACACAGGAGAAAGAACAGGAAGGGTTTTTTTCTGCACGCCCCCCCCCCCCCCCCGGCAGAAAACCATGCACAGAAACAAATTTAAACATTTACCCCAAAATCATACAGAATGTCTATGGGACAGCCAAGACTTGAACCCAGATCTCTTTCCAGTTCCTTACTCATAGGCTTGTTTTCTTGACATGTAAACAAGGAGAAACACTAACTAAAGTATGCAACTAAACCCATTACAGCACTGGATCCAGGAGCATATTCAGCATTAGCAACCTAACCTGAAATGGGTTTCACCTTTGAATTGTCTCAAATCTCAATCAAATCATTATGAAAGAGCCAGTATCTTCCCCTGTATTCATTAAAAAACCCCGTATTTTTTTTTAACGTTATAATGCAGCACAAAACATTTCAAAAATTAAAACAGCTATTCAATCACTATTTTAAATTTCACTAAATATCAAATTGGTTCATCTTTAATTGGATACCTACATCACAGCATACCACTTTAACACTGAAAACCAAATCAGACAGCCCTGACTTAGCCTGCAACTCAGCTGTCTGTGCTGTACATGATGAATCACTCCCTATTTTGAGCCGCTTTCCACACGTTGAAACTTGCATTCATAAATTCACATTAGGCAGTTAATGGGACAGAATCGGGGTTGCTATGGCAACAGTGTGATGTGCCCTATCACTTAAGTGAGAAAATGAACACTAGTAATTATCACCAAGCAAATGGTATTTTCGCTTTTTGTATACGGTATCTTTTCAATGTTCAGTTTAGCTAATGAATGGATTCGTGACTTTGTAGAAAGGTGGAATAAAAACCAACTAAAATTACTATTACCTGATCTCATACTAAGAGTCAGAATACGTCACTGAGCAAAGCCCATAGGGCTTAGATATTTGCAAACAACATTGTCAAGATTATAATGACATTAGAAAACTACAGTCCTGAGTCCAACAGTAGGGTGCATCAGCTGCAATTTACAGAGCGGAAAAACCATGTGTCTCAATTTTGCTTTCAATCTGAAATTAAGATTACCTTCACATCATGAATCCCAAATAGTCATAAAGAACATACAACCTCTACCTTTCTCATTAGGGTTTCAACAGACAAAATGCAGCAAAATACACTGTCAGTGTTATTGCAAAAACTTGCTTTCCCTTAGAAGGTCAGACTGCCATAATATCTGTTGTACTTAAAGGGACAGACACAAGCAGAATTCAGCTGGACTAATAGTAAAAAATTAAATATTGAGAAAGTCATGATCTTATGATCTCTGTTATTTTTCATCTTATTTATTCCATGCATAATTTAGAATCTACAATATTTGCTTTAAGTTAATGTATTAAGAAAAAAAAATAAATCTGTTCACATTTACAGTCTCTACCTTCCACCATTGATTTGACTCCCCTTTGACCTCCAGGAGCCTGGAGACCTGCTCTTTTACCCACTTTCAACATGTCAGCAGATAATTTGAAACAATCCCTATTTTCAGAGATGCTGAGTACAGTAGCTCCAATTTTTATCTAAAATAGCCTGAAAGAACAGACTTCTGTCCACTGAAACTGCCAGTGACTGATGTATGGTATGCCTTATAGCTTAAATAAGCATAGTAGTGTAACCTGCCTTCTGTCGCAGCAGAAAATTAAGGTGTGATTATTCAAGAATTTTTGAAAAGCCTATCATCAAAGTACACAAAACCTGAACATATAGCACATCTTTAAAATTATGAATCCACATGATTATATCCTAAATTTCCTTATCAGGAGCTTAGGGATGATAATAGAGGCGCAAATCCAAAGACAGAAATTTAAAGTTGAGGATTAGTGCAGTCCTGACCTAACTTTACAGCCACTGCTACACCAACAAGCAGATCTGCCTCTCACGGGTGTGATAGACCATAAATTCCCCCATAAAGGGAACTGTCTATCTTTACAGACTCCCACTCTTAAAACAGCCTCAAGAGACCAAATTGAGAATTCCTGTCCCAGAGTAATATCAGCATTCTAGAAAATATACGTAAAGCTTAGGAGAGTCTGAAGAAATGAGGAAAATGCTTGAGTTTGAAAAGCAATGTGAAAAGTAATGAGAGCATGGAGCTACCACAAAATAAGACTCAATGGATGCAACCATCACCTGCTATGTCCAGCACTGTAAAACAGTAACAGTTATAAAGTTGATGAACAGCAGCCTGACTTTAGTGCACTATTATACTTCTTATATATCATCATAAAATAATAAGCTTCTAGATAGTATAAGGTGTGGATGTTGCTAAGTGTGGTGTTTGGGAGAAGGAAAAATTAGTTTTATTGGCTGTATCTGGAGAGGCTGGAGAGAAAAAAAAAAACAACAAACCAGAAACATGATCAGGTAGTCAGAGAATAACACATTTCCCAACTTTCCCCAAAATCCAGTTCACTAAATATTCCTATCAACTTGAGTTCTGTATATATACATCTGTATGTCCAAAGATGATTTTCCATCTCACCAGGACTTGCTGGGTTCATTAAGTAGAGCTTAGCTGGGGCTGCTCTTTTTTCCTCACACAAATTTTTTATCTGCAGGCTTTTAGGAAATAGTTTTCTTCAGATTTTAAAGCAAAATAATGTAATTTAGAGTTCTAAAGCTGGCTGGGGAGTTAAGGAGATTTAAGGACTACATTTCAGATAAGTAAGCTCTATTACGTGACCTTGTGATCACTGACATTTTCTAGCCTAGACTGCAAGTCCCACGATGTCAGTGGAGACACAGTTTTTGGCTCTAAACACTCTTCATTGCAGACTCCTTCCTCAGGCAAATTATAATAGTTGGTTGCTGTTCTTCTGTGTATTTAATGATTAAACCACAGCCACTCAGAAAGGCAGATGATATGAGTTGAATTCTAATGAAGAACGTAAGCAATATTTTGTAAACAAGCAAGAAATAAATTAAAATAAAGGTGTAGAGTCCTCTGTCTCTACCTCAATGTAATAATCTCTCAGTGTAGAGCTATATTTTACACTCCATTCTCTTCATAAAATTGAAGATAGCTTTATTTCATTACTTCTATGAAAAACTGCAAAATTATTATATTCTGATCTTTCAGAGAGGCAGCATTCAGATTCACTGCTCTGAAACCAATGGTCTTAAATCAGCTACCAGTTCGTACAGTCTTCATATTTTTCTCACCCCAACACATGACCAGTGGTAGAGCATACTGGGTTGGTTTTTTTCTCTAATTGCACAAATGTATGTTTTTCTCACATAAATGATTTTACTAAATCACAGAACACGTCCAAATATTTACCATAATTTCACCAAAAACACAGTTACTGACACATGATTTATAAAATCCCTCTTCATAGTGACCTCTCAGAACTTATTCCCAAAGCAAACATCCCAGCTGGGAGAGACCTTCTATTATACTTCTGAGAAATTGTAATACAGCTGCTATCTATCAAATCTAGACAGGCTACATAAAATAAATTATCTAAACACTTACTTTAAGAGAAAAATCACTGATAGCAATCTTCTTGCTAAACACAGAGAAGTATATGTATTTACAGCAGGAAAGGTTTTTATACTGCATTTTCTGCTGCTCATAAATTGTCAGCAAACAATTTAGGAATTTACTTTATTCATAAATCTTAATTAACAATTTTATTTTTTAAAAAACTCCATTTAAATAGCACAATTGGCTGGAAAATGATAGTATAGCTGTGAATAAAAATATTAATCAACTGCCACTTGACAGTATTCTAACCAAATTTACTGTCAGGGTCTCAGCCAAAGTTTTGTGAATAATTTTGTTTCTTTGAACAGGAATTGCACTGTGAAAGAAAAAAGACTGTCACACAGTGGTCAGACCTTCATTACAGGAGGAGGGGAGAGAAAGACGGTCCCCGAAAACAGATTTGTGCCTGTGTAATCTCAAAATTTCCTTTTTGATATAGCCACTGACACCCATAAAAACTCAGTGTGGACTTTCAGCTTTGTACTAGCAGGGTTTACATCAAGCAAGGTATTGTCTGTCCTCCCATAACTAGCGTAAATCAGATGGACTCCACATTGTCTTCTCATGCTCATTTGAAACAAAATCAATGCATACCCATGCCTAATCTGAAGTGCCATCTTTAGATGATGTCAGAATATACTGATAACTATGGATTCATAAAGGTAATTTTCTTTAATTTCTTCATATCTGGATCAAATATTTTAATCTACTTATCTGTTCTGATGTTCTAAAAACACATATTTTTTTTTTTTTCCCCCCTGCATTTTACCTCAACAGGGCTTGAATCAGGGCTGACTTAAGCTATCTGGCTAAAAACAAGGCATTTGTCATTGAGATCAGAGAACATTCAGTCCTCACTTTCTCAGTGGTTCCCAGCACTAGGACACACTGACAAGTGTCCAGATCTCCCAGAATTTACTCTAGGCTAAAGGAAGTGTACACCTCCAAAGGTGCTGCAAGTGTCCATTCAAAAGCCAAAAGCAGAGAGGGCAGCAGAGGAAGAACCACCATTCAGTCACAAGTGGGGTTGTGTAGTGGGAAAGACATTTGTATTAACAAGTCTTTGTTGGATTCAAATGGGCTTAAAACTTAGCAGAAACATACCCTACTTTCTACAGAACTGTCTCTACCTTGGCAGAAACTGGCTAATATCCGTGCAAGGAACTAACAACTATTTTTGTCTAATGTAAACTTTGTTGAGTTTACCCCTCTGATTCTTTTTTTTTTTCCCCTGAAATTTAAACCATTAAACAATATTGAGCAACGTGGATGGTTTTTAAATTTATAGCTAGTAATTTGTCAGGAGCAAAGTTTACACCAATGCATGCACTTCTGAAAATCTCATGTTCATATGATATAATATATTCAATCTTGAGGAAAACAAATAGAATTGCTAAGTGAGCAACACCAAATGCGTTTGTTCTCATGCTTTACTTAAACATCAGGGACAGTTTTGTGCCAAAATACACATACTATCTTGGCACACTGGATGCGTGTAGCGTTCACAGTTGAGGCCTTTACACACGCATGTTTACACTTTTATTTAAATAACAACACCCCAATGAGATTAAGTAAGGGTACTTCTCAGAGCTACAGGTAGACAAATGTGCATAAAGCAAGTATATGCCCAGCAATATTCCAGTAAATGCATATCCTTAGAGTTGAATTTCTTTAATTACTAAGAAAAAGTTAAATACTATCAGTGGAGAGACTGAAGAGTAAAAGATGCAAAAAGCAATGTCTACTTCTGTGTTAGAGTCAAAGAACCTACAGAAAAGAAGGAAAGAACTTACTATCCTCTCTCCATGAGAGCATTATCATCACATGCAACGCAAGACGTAACAAGAGTTTAAATTACTGATGCTGACACATGCACACAACTAAAAATAAAATAATCCACTAAATACCATATTTCATGGAGCACAAACAATATGATGAACATAAGCAAGAGAGAAATGATACCTTTTCTAATGTAGGAGCGAATACCTGCACTAATGCTCTGATTCCCAGAGGTTTTCTAAAAGTTTTGAGATTGTCCTACTATGCCTACATTTCACTTTCATAATCAAGGATAAGTAGGGGGGGAAAAAAGTGCCTCTCTCAGATCAAGAGGTCAGCTGCAAACCTATTTAAGCTCTTACAGTTTCTCAGTGGTATGTTACTTAGCAGAAGACGACTGCAGTAACAAGCAGAAGAGATAGTTGAATTTTCAACATTTCCTTGCTTATATTCAGTGAGAGAGGGGGTTATTTGTTTGAGGGATGGGGTCCTGCTCTGTAGGAATCCATAAATCCCATATGTGCTATACATTTGGTTCTTGTCAAGGAGATTGTTGTATGAAAACATGGGGTCATTTCAAAATGAGACTAACTGCATTTAAGCAGGAAAGTAAACAGCAGCTACAGATAGCACAGTAGCTTGCTCTTCAGAAACAGTAAGATGCTGTTTGCCTTAAGATGCTGCCTTTGAAACAACAGTGAGCCCTCTGATACTGTCAAAACCTCTAAATACAGGAGAATGGAAATGGCTAGCAAAGTGAGACAAAAATGTTCCTACAAAAATAAAAATAATAGTCTTGAAGAAAAAGTGGCTTTTAGGAGGGACAGTTGATTCACCATGGATACTAGTGCTCAGATCAAAGTAGCATTTGGTGAGTTTTTGTTATGTAAAAAAAGTTCCCTATTATTCCTACCCCCAACCCCACCCCAAATTTTAGGATTAAACAACACTTTGTTGTGAAAAAGTTGTCCCTGAATGGACACAGAGCACAGGACATTGCTCCCAAAAAAAGAACTGTGTGGTTTAGGGTAGGACTGCTCAGCCCTGTTTCAAGGGAGGATGTTTAGGAGCAAAAGGTTGAGTAGGGGACAATAAAGAGGAGGACAGAGAGAAAGAGGACTCAGCACAAAGACTGGGATCCATGGAGCCTTGACTCCAAACTTGTAGTACCATAGCAACACCTTCCTTCCAAAAGAACAGCTGTAACATGAGAGCCAGAAAGAAAGCTTACCTTAGATTTCCAGCCTTCAACTAGGATAGAGAGGGTCTGTCCTGGAGCTCTGACTCAGCCCCTGAGCAGCTGCCTTGCTGCTGGAGCAGACTTGGGGGTGGGGGGTGCAGCATCACCATCACTGCCTGTAATGGGAGCCTTGCACTGGAAAACTACTCTGTTCCTTACACAGGATTTCCTGAATGGGAAGGCTGGAAAAGCTGCATTTCTATACTGTCCATGTCTGATTCAGCACAGAGGATCTCCAGGCTAGTCTAGGAAGCCTTACCAAGGTGTCTTTGCAATTCATGCAAATAATCCCATACAGGTGCCCCTCTACATTACTGCTGCTTCTAGCATTTGAAAGGGTCAGATGTGCTGTAGGATTCCTGGGAAAAAGCTGGGGGAAAAACAAGACATAATTTAGGCAGCACTGGGCTGCAAGACAGTTTAGGTGAATTCTGGAGTGCCTCAGAACTGACATTGACAATTTTGCAGGTCACGCTCTTGACTGCAAATCCAGAACAAGCCATTACCCAAGAATATTATTACAGAGTGCTACCAATGTGTTCTGTTTTCACAGTGAGTGATAAAACAAGGCCTTGGTTACCTGAGGTCACTAAAGAAAAACAGTATTTCTTAAGAGGAAGGACATTTATTGTATTGTCTTAGATACTTTCTTAGTACTTTCTTTTTTATCCACAATTGCATTATGGATGAGGGAATGCAACAAAGAGGGTGGGTGCAAAGCTCTTGTTTTTCTTACACAGGTAAAACCTTAGTATTGGGGGTGGGAAGAGGATTGGGTCGTTTGCTTCTCTCCCACATTAGTCCCTCTTTAGGTGCTCTTCTCCCACCCCAATCACCTACTAGAAACTGCCAATCTCATGGAGCAGGTTTCATTGGCTTTGGGCACAGCCCCATGTATCTGTAGCTCTGTACTGCAGGTTTCCTGTCCCTGGTGCCTCATCTAAGAAGGCTGAATGTGTGGCAGAGATACTGATATCAACTGAGGGGTTTATCAACAGAAGCATGTATACTTGAGATTATCTCAGATGTGCGAGCTTTCAGCTATCAGCACTATCCCTCCTCTGTTACAGATAACCATCCTTCTACCTGGGGCAGCAGAGCACAGCCCAAGGGTTTGCACTTGGACTGCCCAGTCCCCACGCCAGTCGTCAGTGGTGCAGACTCTGCGGAGAGCTGACATGCTAACTGCAAACAGCCGCAGCCGATCCCGGGCCATCGTTGCTATGTGTTCTGCTCATGCTCCCCGTTTACTGGTGATGCCATAATTACACCTTTGGCTGTTTGCACAGGATAGCCATCCATCTGCATACTGTGTGGCTTCGTCCCGCCCCTTCCCATAATCACCAAGTTTCCTTAACTTGTATGAGATTCAGAGCCCCTCAACACTAGACAGGGGTGTCAACTGATAACTTGGGTACATGAGAATAAACAAGCTCTACAAACATTTTCTCAATATAGCAGAACACATCTCAATGACATTGCTTACTACAAGGGAATATCTTCTATCAGAGGTAAATCACACAGAAAAATCTGAAACACCTGAAGCCATAGTAGAGTTGTATTTGACAATATTCAGACTATGCAAATATAAGTGAAAGACTTTAAAACTCTCTGGTGTCCTACATGAAGTCCATGTTTTCTTACCCTGTAGGAATGAGGATTCTGGAGAACAATAGCGTCATTTGAGAGAATTGGATCTAGCTGAAAAGGCAAAGGGGAGCACTCATGCAAAAACATCTCATAGTTACTAGAACATAAATTTGTTAAGAAATGTGATCCTTATGCAGGAGCAATTAAAGCTTTCCATACAACTTTAAAGTACTCCTACGATTAAAACCAGTTACATCACTAGTTACAAAACATCACCCAGCAATTCAGGCACTATACGCTTCTCTGTATGGCTGCAGGACATGACCAGTTGTCTCAGAAGTCTATGAAAATTGATACATTAAAAAAAAGTTATAAACACACATCCCCATATCGTTAAACATGTTCATAGCCTTTATCCTCAGACTACTTAATACTAATTACTATTATTATCATCAACAAATTCGTTCACAGGAGTGTTTGTGGAAGGCTATCATGAAAAAAATCAGTACATCTGAAACACATCTGCTAAAAATTTCATCAAAAAGCAGCTGACAGTTTGGGAATCACACAGTCTTAGTATAACCCTAATAATATTTTTTTAAAAAGAATATTTAATAAAAACCTTTTACTATTTTTAAGCACACATAATTAATTCATCTAAAATATAGAAACATCATGAACTACTAGAAGAAATTCCAGCATAGCATTCAAGAAAAAACACAATTAAACCCCTTCAAACTAAAGGTAATAGCTTTGCAACAACTAAAATGAAATCCTTTTAAGTTATTTACATTAAAAAAAAATAATCAGTAGAAGCCTTGGGAAATACAGCACAAAAAGTAGTACAGGAGATAAAATGATCCTTTCATGTTCTGATTAAGGGTTTGTGGATAATGATGTATTTGTAAGGCAAATACCACAGCAATCCGGTTAAAAACAAAAAATATTCATAATTTAAAAAAAATGTGAAAACAGTAAAAACAAATCTTTTGTTTGCTTTTTTTAAAATAAACCAGAGATTTTTGAGGTTTACCTACAGACAGAATGGCAATATTTATATGTGAACACCTGAAAATTCTTTCCTCAAGTTACAAACTCTCGACATAAATTACAGAGGACCCATTGGTCTCCTTGAGCCTTGGGGTCAGCAATCAGTCTGTCAATGGCAAATGGGAATGACTTGATATATGTAAAATTTCTTTCAGCTGATTTTTTTCACTGTTTTGAAAATACCATGATGTTTCTTTAATCCAGTTCATAGTAATCCATTTCAGAGAATTCTCTCCTGCTGCAGAATACAAAACTAATTTGCTTAACTAAAACTAATTACTTGGGTGTCAATTCTTAATGAAGACTTTGTTACAGGGGTTGGTCATATCAATGGGGTTTACTACTCAAAAATATAAATGCAGATACAATGCACCAGTCACCAGGCTATGGGCCAGAAAACTGTTATGATGGGACTTGAAGAGCTGCGCATTTCCCAATTGCAAGACAAAATTAGAGATCACGTGAGATACCCAAAATGCCAGTAGTGAGGGAAAGAAAGGGTGTCTACCACAAACAGTGCATATAGGTCAGTATCAGGGGACCTATATGAGATTTGGATGAATTTATGTAAGTGGCTAAGAACCAGTTAGTAGCATCTCATTCAGGAGACCTGACCTTTTCATTTTGATATCAACAGTACTCCTAGATAGAGATCTCTTACCTAGCAAAAAGAAAAATATGCATTTGAATTGATCTTGGGAAGTGACCTTCATCTGTGGCAGGATCTACTTTGTCAAATTGATGGGATAACATTGGACCTAACCTGGGAAAAATTCCCAGTTAGACAATCTCATCTGACTGGAGATGCTGCTATCAGAGAGCAGTTGCAATAGATAAACAGTGTCACCACAGCTATCTCCAGAATAAGGCAGGGAGAACAATAATAATACAGGTTGAAAGGTTGTTCTCTGTGAGACTGGAAAGCTAGAATTAGGGTAGATACTACAGAAATATTTAGCAGATAGCAGTGTACTTCTTCCTTGATCATTTTAATACTGTACTGTAAAAACATGACCGTTTTGGCTTTCACACTGAGAGCTTTCCTGGGGGAAGTCAGACATTGCTTCAACTCAAGAAAAAAAAAAAATATCTCAATGGTTAATTTCTTTTTTGGGTCTGTGAAGTGGTAGTCACTTTATTTTGAATGTGTTTGGCAATAGCAGCTCTCCCCAGTAACGTGAAAAGGCCTCAAAGCGTGATTTGTATTCTACCTCCTGTATGCCGCTAGAGATCAGCAGAAAATGAACATAGGCAGAAAATGTACGTGGCAATAGGAAGAAACTGAAAGCAGCATTGTGAGAGATGATCTGTCAATTTGTATTCTCAGTGCTGATAGCTGGAGAAGGCCACAAGGTACTCTACTGTCATTGCCATATAGAAAGAAACTATAAAAATGACTTATGATAAAATGAGGAAAATTCCAGATGCAGATTCCATTGCAATCCAACACGTAGGTACTTGTGTTCATCAAATAGCCGATGAACAAAGCATGATGATAAGGAATTTAGTTCTATCCCCACAAGAAGTGCTTGGGTTGGGTTTTTTTTTTTTTTTTTTTTTTTGTTTTCAGTTGGGAAAGTCTGATCATACCCCTTCCACATTACTAATGCTTAGGTCTCCTAACTGTTGTCACTTGGACAAAGATGCAACTCTTAAAAATGAATGACCCCTATTGCAGAAATCATTGCACACCTTGCTCTCTCTTTAGCTGGTACTCAGGCCCTGCTATGAAAGTTTGTTATCACCTTTATCACCCCAGCTCCACTATGAGCAGCAAGCTTCTGACGGACAAATTATTTTCATTCACTAATAAATGGAGCTCTCAGGTTTGCATTTACCAGTCCAGAAGAACAGATGATGGACCTTGCCAACAGATGCAATGCTTTAAGCTGCACAGGGGGTAGGAAGAAGACCAGGGAGGACTGCATGGGAAATCTGATTCAGTAACACATGACTGCATATGAGATCAGCATTCCCAATAAGCTTCAAAAAGAGCTGGATCTTAGTTTCTGTGGCACCACTTGTCTTTTCTTATGGTCATCTTCATTTAACATTCTTTTGCAATGAGATGAGACTGAACATGCATCTTTAGTGCCTGCGACTGACTTCCCTAGCACTCTGGGTCTGTTTTCTTCACAGATGCAGGACTCTGCAGTAACTACATGCTGTTCCTTGTCCCCTCACTTGCAGAGCCCCAGTCAAGACATATATACACATACCTAAATACACACACACACACTAATTTCCTGCTTCTTTAGGGCTGACATTAATACATTATCATGGTCCTGGAAAAGGCCCTGGAGGAGCTCTTGTCAGATCGAATGACAGTGATCAAAGTTATTTAAAAAAAATAAAAGTCCAAACCAAAGGGGGAAAAAAAACCCCTCAATGCAGAGTGAGGGATATGCCTGTGGAATAGTTAGTGGAGCGAGGGAGAAGCTTCTGTTAGGAGTTTCTTCAGATGCTGCAAACAGAGCTCTTCTATGTTTGTTTCTCATTTTGCCCTTCTGGCTACAGGACGAAAAACTACCCTGCAGGGAGAATGGGCTCTTCACTCTATTCTGGGGATGTATAGGTCTATTCATGCCCCTGCCTTTCCATAGGGGATTTTTGTGGGGTTTTCTGTTGTTGCTGTTGTTGTTTTTTAAATGGTGAGAACAGAACACAGCTGTTCCATTTGTTCCATGAAGTGTCCCCTCCGGATAATCACAGAATAATTCAGGCTGGAAGAGACCTCAAGAGAGCTCTAGTCCAATCTCCTTCTCCAAGCAGGGTCTGGTCAGATCAGATTGCTCAGGGCTGTCCCCAGATAGGTCTGGAAAATCTCCAGGGACTGTCTGCACAGCTTTTGCAGTCACCATCTCTTCCAGTACTTGTACGGTCCTCATGGTGAAAAAGCTTTTCCTTGCATCAGCACTACTTCTCTTTTCTCAATTCACTCCTGTTGAACATGGTGGGGAAATGAGAGACAAAGAGCCTGGTTCCATCTTCTTGATGACCTCTTGAGGGTCAGGTGCTGAGGGACTGCTGTTAAGTCCTCCCAAAACCATCCCTTCTCCAAACTGAACAAGCCCTGGCTCCATGGCCAAGCAGATACTGCGGGCCCATGCTTGCCTTGCTACCCGCAACAGTGGTTTCTCCCCACAAAGGCAGTCCTCATCCTGTGTCTTTGCTGGGGGTTGTTCCTTCCCAGGAGCAAGGGTTTGCATTTGTCCTTGCTGAATCATAAAGCTCTTGTTGGACCATCACTCCAGCCTGTCTAGGTCCCTGTCCCTGACTATATTGACAGGTCAGCCTGCCCAAATCTTATGAGCAAGCACTTCGTTCATTCCTCCAAGTCATGGATGAAGACACTGAACACAGCCAGAATAGAGCCCTGTAGTATTCCACTTGCTACTGGCCTCCAGGCAAAGTATGACCCTGCTCTCTGGACCCAATGAGCCAAATCAGTTTTTTGTCCATCATACCACAAGCCAGACCACAAACAGCCTCACACAGGAATGTTGTGTGAGACAGCATCAGATGTCTTGCCAAAAATCTACTCTCACTCTATGATTTTCCCTAGGACCCAAAAATGTCCAGCTATAGCATTCCTACAAATAGCCATTTTCTCCCAAACTAAGGGATACTGGCAAAAATCATAAGTCTCTCTCTGAACCAGTGATGAAATATAGTACTAGGACAACTGAAGACAGCTGTTGACTCTGCATCCTGGATTTCTTCCAGCTGTCACTTGCAAAATGACATTTTCTCTTGTGCTATTTCAGCTGGCGTTGTGGTCCAGTTTCCATGCTGGAATTCCTCCTGGCAAGTTCTAGGACTGTGAATAACCTTGGCTTTCCACAAAACTGTTCCCTGCATTATTGAGAGAACTAAAAACCAATTTCCCTGAGTATCTAATCTCAGTGAGGAAGGATCCCTGAAGGAAGTAAATAAATAATTGTTCCATTCTCATCCATCAGAGCGATTTGAGCTAAGAAGAAATCATATTTGTAGTGCTAGTGTCAGTACCTCATAAGGATTTGGCTGAATCAAAATGTATTTGCACTGATTTTTGCATTGGTCTGATGTTGTTCGAATTTCCAAGTGGTCTGAACTTCCCAGAGTAGTCAGCTTCAGCTGTATCTCT
Organism: Balearica regulorum gibbericeps; assembly: GCF_011004875.1. Taxonomy (NCBI): domain Eukaryota; kingdom Metazoa; phylum Chordata; class Aves; order Gruiformes; family Gruidae; genus Balearica; species Balearica regulorum. Next base: position 43,141,892 of record NC_046184.1, on the reverse strand, counting down.
GGCAATCTAAATTTACTGCTGGATGGCAGAAAGCCCCTTGTTTCCTTACAAAGACAATCTTTTTCTGCTTATGTAGTGTATGGACTTGGCAGTGCTAGGTTAATGGTTGGACTTGATGATTTTAAAAGTCTTTTCCAACCAAAACAATTCTATGATTCTATGTAAACAGCTGGACACCACACCACACCTGATCCCACCACCTCCCATACAAAATGACTTCTGCTTCTCTCCACTGAGGCAACACCAGAAAGGCTCCCCAACATAAACTTTACAAAAGCTTAATTTAGACATTACTGACCATATGCACAGATTTGTTATGTAAACAGAAAGGATTATTTTTAAATGGAAGTGGAAAATATGTTTTAAATTTCTAAAGATTAATACCATTGTCAGCTCATTCCCTTCTGGCCTTGTGAGTGAACTTTTCAGAAAGGAGATCTGCGTGTGAGGAAGATGGTGGCTGCAATAACGTAGAATAGTAGCTGATAAATTTAGAGATTGCCCAATAGAAGTATTCTTTTACTCAAACCATGCCATCTTTCCAATCTAAAACTAAGCAATTATTTAAGTAGCACTTCCCAAATTCAGAGATGTTAAGCTTCCTAGATTTATTTCTAGAGTCTAAAAATAGAATCTCTGCAGTCTTTGCCCAAGATCATATAGATTACACAATATACAGAATAATAACTTCTATGGATTTCAAGCTTCTATTAAGAAAGATTTTATGTCTGTAAGTGCAAAGACCAAATGCCATTGTTGTAATTCGCTGGTAGACAGCTAGGGAATTAATCGTTTTCCATTGTATTGTTTATTTCGGACAGAATTAAAAAATGCTGCAAAAATCACTGTTACAAAAAGCAGGGCCACTCTCATATAAGGTATCACGTAAGCTCTAAATGCAACTTAACAGAGGCACATTAGTAATTCCACTGAAGTCAGACTGAAATCAAAGTCACAGTCTGGCATCAAGAGTAAAAATGAAAAACTAAAGTTTTGAGATGCTTTCTGATTTCCGTTGTTCTGATCCATGAAGACCTTTAACATTAATATAGTTTTCACGCCTGATGGATGATTGATGATTTCTGTCTTTTGCAGAAAGTCGAACTATGGCACAGCTGTTTGTGTCAGAGTTCCTAATATTTTACACATAGATGCAGATTCTGAAACCCACCTGCATCTTCGTCTTTTCTTCACTGTGTATTTTGAACAAAGTTCTGGATTATAGAGGGAAGTGTACACATTGTAAACTGAGATTCCATTTTTCTCTTTCCTAACCTTATAACAGCAGTGAACTGCAGTACTCCTCTATTCTTTGAAGTGGATTTGGAATATAGATGCTGATTTTGCACCTTACTTAAAGACATAGCAAAGGCAACTAGTGTCTGAATCTCACCCCCACCTCCTTCCTCCAGACCTTTTCAGAAACATTTATCTGTCTGAGATAAAACAGTTACTGAGAGAAGATTAATTTAGACAGCTCCTTCACTTTTCCCCACAGAGTTAGCTTGAAGTCACAGACATGTATATGCATGCATGGACATGTTCCCTAACAAACAGAGGTAGGACTGTTTCTAGCAAATGATGTTCAGTAAGCAAAGAAGCTACCACAACTTGACAGAGTACCAGATAACTATATCGAAGTTCAGAAAAGTCATGAATACTGTTAAATATCAAAGTTGATTAATACACATAAAAGAAGATCCATTTCAGCAAGAAATATTTAAGTAGAGCAATTAGTTTTAGTCAGACAGCAGTCGGAAACCCATGACATTATCTCCTCAACAGTCAATTATTCCTCAACCTCCTCCCACGCCCCTTCCCGAGGACAGCACCTGCACTGCAAAACATGGCATTGCGCCTCTGCCCTGAGCGCAGGCAGCAGAATTGGGCTTGTGGTTTGCTCCTTTCCGCAAATTTTGAAACTTCCCATGAGGCATAAGGCCCTTTCTAAAACAGAACTGAAATTCACCTTAAAATATCCCCTAAACCTATTTTATTTTAATCTGATATTTACTCCGTCTATTCTCAAAGGTATCTACAGAAGAGCTTGAATTTTGTATTACAAAGCGAGTACATCTTGCCTGAACAGCAAACAATAACACAATTTATTGTGACTATGATTGAAACATCTGAAAAGCACAAATCAAATTAGATCACATCGAGAATATAACGCAAAACATCCTAGCCTAACTCTTTAAGATCATTTACCTTTCAGTCTTCCATTACTTGCAGTATCTAAAGAACAAGTAGACAAAGAGTGATTTTAAACAGATGGGAGTAAATTAATAACACTAACTTGCATGACCTGCCTGGTAATGCAAATTAAGAACAATCAGATTTCCTTACCTGTGTTCATAATAGTCTGTTTGTACTGTAAAGATAGCCTTAATAGGAAAACCAGAATTCCTTTAGTACCTTATAACAGATACTAGAACTATAGTAGTCAAAAATAGGAATATGGATCAAAGACAGAAGTTAAAACAATCATTTTGGTTATACATTATAGCTAAAGGAGAAAGAATGTGGGCCTGGACTCCAGTCTGCAGAAGGTAACAAACATGGCACAGGTAAAGGACACCTTTGAACAAGATACAAGTAACTTGTGCGCTGAGTGCAAGCAGTAGTCGGCATATTTTAGTTAAGCCAAAACAGATGTGAAATATAGTCAAGTTTCAATTAGTCATGGAAAAACTATCCAGGTTTCAGACTAACCACAATACATGCAGAAAAGACCCTAAACTTTTTCATTTTCATTTTTAACCTCACTCCATATCTTCATTTCATGTTTAAACATAAATTACATACAGAATGCTCTTGCAGCTATTTTACATATGTTTTAAATCTGTGGGTTTGCTTTATCTTCCTTATCCCACCTCATTTATTACCCAGAATAGCAGACTCAATTGTAAATAAATCCATGCCAAGTGTACTTATCTGTTATTTTCTTTTCAGTGGTTTTAGTTGCTGTTATAATGAATCTCAGCAGACCTGATTTCTCTCTCTTTTACTAGGAGATTCAAAAAGCTGTAAATGAATTATCAGCTACATTACCTACAGAACACAAATCTATATGAGACATGATTAAGCAAGAAAGATAACTTATTCTTTATTAACAGAATTTCTGAATGGCCTTTAGATGCTAAACTCAGGCTAGAACATCATAATCCAATCTGGCTATGACAAAGAGAGAGATAAACATTGAAAAGGCTGATCTGGAAGAAAAGGTCACCCTTACAGATAAGGTACAATTAAGGACATATTTAAAGCACCTATTTTAGAAAAAATATGCGGAATATTCATGAAGACTTAAAAATTGCTCAGCTTATTGAAAGAGGTTGGTAAAAATCTTTCAAGAGAACAAACCTAACTTCTCTGTCATTTACAAATACTCTGTTTGCCTGTCAAAAATACTTCTACATGATTTAGACTAAAGCTCAAACAATTTCCCCTTTGGCCTTATTTCACTTAGATAATAGAAGACCCATATTCAGTGAAGTCTGCTTTTGGCAAAAGGAGCTTTGGACTCAGACTCTCAGTTGTATCCCAAATCCTTTCAAGAATTGCTTTACAGATGTAATTATAAGGTAGACACGTGCTTGACCTAATGCTGTCATTAGAAGATGTGAAAATTTAAACCTTGAATTGGCCTAAGAGTGCTTGTAGGACAGAAAAGCCATCGACTTTTAACTCCTTCAAAGAGAAAAGGACAGAAAGATTTAATCACCACTCTGCTACCCCTTGTTAAAGCCCAAAACCACAATAAAAATCTGAATTAAAAAAGTACCTGTGATTACACAGGTAATTGACAGATTTCATGGAGGAAAGAAATTAGACATATTGGATTTATTGAAGTATTCATAAACTGCAGCAATAATGACCTGCAAGTTGGCAGCACTCCCATCTTGCTCCTGAAGAACAGCACATGTACGTATCTGCATGCACAGACGAGACTTTATTGTTAATGTCCACAACACTAAAACATAATATTTATTCTGAATGTATATAGTCTCAGATTTTTTGGTACAGGATCCAAGTAGCTTTCTGTGAATATCTATGTCTCAGAGAGAGATCTGAATCCTTTAATAACCTACTTGGAATTCATAGGACACCCTTGACAAACCTGGCTGCACGCAACAGCAAAAGGTCAGACTAAAACTCAATGCCAGAATGAATCAGTAAAAAAAAAAAAAAAAAACAAACAAAAAACAACCACCTCAAAACAAATCCCAAAACACTTAAGCAAACAAACTCCCTGCATCTTTCTATGAAAACCTATTTTATAGTCTTCTGCAAAGAGCAGGAGTGTTTGTCTAAATGCCAACTCATAGCTAGTGTTTTGATACCATCAGTGAGCTAAATTACCAAGCAATCAAGAATAAAAACTTGTGCTCTGCCCAATTTGGAATACAATTATGAAAACAGGCAATCTCATCTAAATCACCATCTGAAAATGTTAAAAATTTGCACCCACATTTGCTTAGGAGCATAAAACCGTCCAGATCCTTGATATTACAAGTTAAAGTGCAATCCATCACACTCAACAGGACTCACAATTCTGTTTGGCAAGTGCTGGATATTAAGGTGGAAACATGCATTGCATAACTTATATACTACAACTCTGACAAACCCTGATGTATTGGACTTACTGCAATAGGAAATCAGTCAATCCATTTGCAATGGCTATTTGTCCAAGGTTTCCAGATGTTTGGCAGACCGGCAAAGACATATCCAGGAATGGTATTTCCGTATGGGGAGAAAAAGACATGTCTGGAAGACCCAGACATATAACATCTCTATTATTGAACAGTTTATAACAGTTTAGCATTTTATCCTAAAGAATGAAACTGAAAACTCCCCCAAAATATTTGCATCTCATTAAAGAGAAAGAAAAAGCATTATATCTCATCAAACATTACTAGTTATGTGTTTTAGAAACCCGCAACAGCACGGCAGTACAAATGAAATCATGACATCTGCCACATAAAAAGCAGAAAAATGGCAGATCCAAAAGGATACAGCTTATAAAATAAAATATAAGGATCTACCCATGTAAAATGTGTATATCCACCAATTTATGCTTTTCCAATGCCCACAGATTTTCTTTGTGAGCAGTAACACAGGGATTACACATGATTAGCTGCTGCAGTCATTGCGAGAAGAGAGGCAGCAGCCCTCCAGCGCAGGCTGTCTGTGAGTAGAATAGGAAAGTGTTTCCTTTCCCTCTGAAGTAGACAGAGCTCAATTCTCTCAAAGCTATATTCAGTTCAAACACTTCAAAAAGCACATGCCATAACTCAGGTTTTAGATGAATCTTAACATACCAGCTTCAGTAGAAACTGGAGGTTTTAGGTCTTCAGGCAGGCAGCACTTTCAAAAAATCATTAGGAATTAAATGCATAAATCCATGTAACTGCAACATTAATTTGTGAGTATCATCACAAAACTGAGAAAATCTCAAGCTAAAGGCTACCTCGGCTGGCTAAGCAGCTCACCATGCACTTGTTTTTAATGCTTATAGTCACGTTAGACAATCTATTTGGTGTCTGTGTACAAGGGACACAAAAACAGGTGAAATAAGTTTACTATGAAACCTTTTCCTTTTCATCATCTGGATGCTCTGATATAATTTGGCCCCTCAGCACTGCCAGATGGCATTTAGCAGCCTAGTCATACCTGCAGGATATAATCACACAGGCACAGGGCCATGCTAATCCAGACCTATGTATCTTGCCAGATCAAAGCATAAACAAAAAAATGTAGCTATGCCTTCAGAAAGCTGGCTGCAAAAAACACAAGGAAGCTGTGCCACTGACCACAACACAACTGCCTGCATGGCTGTAGACATCAACAAGCTGCCAGCATCGATAGGTGACGCTGTCCTTAACAGCTGAAGCTCTTGGAATTTGAATGTGAAAAGTTCTTGGTTTTGCTCAGGTGCACAGCACTGACAGTAAACTGTATTGCCTCACTACAGCAACAACAATAATATAGGGTCTAGCCCAATGTCATTTGCTCAGGCCCAACTGATGAACTTCTTGCAGCATAAATATTGAAATACAGTAGTACAGATGCAGGAAGACAGGGAAAAGGAATGAAGAATATGAGAACTTCTACCTAAATAAGAGGAACAAATACGAGACAAGATCAACTGAAAGAACAGTGCATTCAAAGGTAATCTTTCAGAAACATTAGCAAGGTCAAAAGTAACTGAAATCTCAGAATCCTGATGTGGAAATCCCAGTTGTTTAAGCTGATCATGCTGAAAGTAATGTATATGAAATCATACACCTTTCCAGATGAGGGATACATTTTACACCACTTCATAGGCTAGCAAGCATATTTGGCACTTGATAATGAAAAATTAAGTGGTTTTAGTATTTAAACAGCAAACCTAGGATTTAGCTATATTGTCTAAAGCAACCTCTGACTCAATCCATTCCAGGACAAGACTCTGCCAAACCCTCATTTAGAATAAATTTATATGAAGGTTCATTCACTGCTGAAAATTGCAACAAAAATGTAAACCAATCTTAAATAGAAGAACTAACAGCAGAGATCACTGGTGAAGTCAGCGAATGCCCGTGTGGTTGTTTTAGCTGCCTGCCAGGTTCAACCACACCACCAGCCTAAGACTCAGTACCTAAGAGTACCATATCAGCTCTTCTAGAAAGCATGGCACTTCTATATTGGTTTGATTAGATCTTCCTCAGACACTGAGTACTCAGTTAAAGAGAGTTCTGATTTTTACCTCTTGCTTCTTGATTGCAACCTTTTTTTCAGAGAGAAGTCACCATGATCCAGAATACATGTTACATTGACACAACGCATTTCCTACAGTGCTTACAATTTTGAAAACCAATGCCAGAAAAAAATAACCCAATTTACTTGAGGATTTATATCTGGAGTTTAAAGACATAAGGATTATCTACAAAGTAGTCTCCCTTGGTTTAGGGCTCTTCAGCCCCTAATTCTCTTCCCAACACGTACTGCCAAAACTGAGCATCTCTCTTATCTCTACAGAATTTTCACTTTGCAAACCCAACAGCTTTATAATCTACCCCTTTACAGGATCCAGTGTCTCAAATTTGGTTTTTTGCCTTTCAGAACAGGTTGCAAGATGGATTTCTTTTTAGTGGAGACATTGTCTAGAGAGGGCACAACTGATACCTCACATTTGTGTTGTAGAGTGGACACATTTTACATTAATTCAGTTTTCTGTCACTTTTTGGATTCTTTACTGAGGCAAGTCCCTGAATTTGTGTTCAAATGGCGTGTCTGGCCACAAGTACCTACAGAATATGGGTTCAAAACCAAAACATGTCAGTTGAACAGTTAAAATAAGTGCAAAACTGTTAGCATTTTCTCAGAAACATCTTAACCAACGCTATCTTTCTTGTTCACTGTCAAATGTGATACAACCTGCAAGGTTTCCTCCTCCTGGACTGTTATAGCTACTCATACAAGAGCATGGCCATAACTATTTCAGAGATAGACCTCTGCTGGGTGGAAGTTGTCGTGCAGTTACTTCTTGTACAGAGTATGATAAATTACAGTTGTTTTGGTACATGGGATCCCCCATTCTCATTCCATTGCAGAGGCAGACAGAGGAGCACCACAGGCAATGTTGCGATTCATTTCAGTATGGCCTTTCTCCACATGACTTGATAACAGTCTGGCAACCTCTTAACATCCAAGGATGCTCCCGCTATTTACAGTGACTCACGGATGTTAAACAGTAATGATCCTGAACATCTCTAGTCCTATTTGGATGTCTATTAAAATAAAGTATACTGTCTGAATGGCATAATTCACGAGTCTTATCATATTTATGAATTTTATGAGTACGTTGTGAATAGGCCTAATGTGATACACCCAAATGAATTTCCCACTGTATCAGCTACTTGCTTGAAAGTCATTAAAAAAAACCCCAAGATGAGAATAGCAGTAATGCATAAACAAATTGAGTCATTCTCCTTCAATACCTTCCAAATGTCTCTTTTCCTGTCAATTCTTGTTCTTTATATGTATTTATTTATTTATGAGGGCTGATAGAATTGTTTCCAAAGAGTACTTTTAAATTAAATCAAAAAACTTGTACTGTATTAAGCAAATACTTGTGTTTGTATTAAGCAAACCCACCACCACAAGTGAAAGCACAGTTATGCTGAAAGACTTTGACTGACTTCTATATCTTGCTGCAGTATCAATGAAATAAATATTACACAGATTCACATATACACATATACAAATCTAAGTCTATATATACACATAAATATCTATGTACACATAACAGAATAAGATAAGAAAGGGTTAGCACAAACCTACCAACGTTGAATTGGTAACCTTATTACACTTTTAATGAATTATTTGGCCAGTACTATAGTAATTACTGCATTTACGAAGTATTTTTAAAGCTATAAATGAATTTTCCAGAAAGATTAAATTAATATTTATATGGTTGAAATTTAATCTCTATTTCCATATTTATCTCATTTTTAAGCTAATAGCAAAGTTTAAAAAATATCAGATCAAAAAGGCTATCAGCAAAAACCAAAAACAGAAAAAGACAATCTTTTTCATTGAGACTCGAGCCATACATAACTAGATAAGGAGTATGGCAAGGAGATTGTTAACATATCTTTGTTAGAAAGAGACATTGCAGATTAATGTTCATTGAAAATATAGATGAGTTTCAAATAAAGTATAAAGCATGGAAAATTGAAAATTTATAATGAAATTCATTTAATAAAGGACAATTTGGACTGCAGCTATCAAGCCCCAGGGAAAAAATAAACTGAGAACATAAAACTGTTCTAAATCAAAAGACTGAATTCTGTGAAGAAAGATGGAAATAACATCTCTAGCTTAAAAATATCAAGTAAACTTTTACTTTGAATGCACGGAGCCCACTCTCACTGTTATTTCATAACTTCAATTGCATCAGCAGTTGAGTGTGCATACATATCAATAGCCTGCTTCTTTTGCTCAAAGGTCAAAAAAACAGTATTCTAAATGTTAGGGGCCTGCACTACAAGGGTGTTTAAAGCTCCTATTTCCTTTTTATTTTCTCCTTTCTTGGGATGGGAGTCAGTGGAACTATAAAAAGTAAATATATTTTAATTCAGTAGCCATTTAAATAAATAATAATAAGCAATCCTTATGCGTACATATGATAGACCTTCCTGACTGGGAAGAAGGGGAAGACAACATGAAAAACATAGAACTACACAAAAGGTCCTTCAAAAATACTCTCCCTTTGAACTTTTATATGGTACATGGACAGGCTCTGTAATCAACAACGTTGATGTGTTCAGTTATGGTAGCAGAGCAAAGTGCATGACTGTACACACTGGGAAGGGCTAGAAATACAACATACTGCATGTTTCTGTTGCTGCATCTGATGCCAGTGCTTACTGACACTTTTGAAAGCAAGATGTAAAACATTTTGGACTTCTCCCATGATATCCACATCAAATGTACTTAGGGGAGAGGGGGAGAGTTTTACAGTCCACCTTGAAGCTGAAAATCAAGCATTTTTTGTTTTCAGCTTGTGTAACACCAACTGCAGAAAATAACTTCTGCAGATCAAATTTTACTCTCAGTGGCATATGCGTGACTTAAAGGTCTTTACATTTTGACTTCAGCTGTTCTCAGACAACAGGCTCTTATCTTCCAGTGCAACTGCACAGATTTAGCTAAAGGCAGTTTTCTCAAAGCAGAACCAACAATTCTACAGACTACATTGATTTAGGAGATACTGTACAATAATGCTTAAGCCAAACATTAAAGATGGTTTCATTTGTATCTGTACAACCATAAATAATCACAAAAACTGCATAGTAGCAAAGATGCAGACACTTGCAAATCAGGGTAAGAATGGTACCTCTGTCTTCTGTTATCAGGGCAGATTGTCTTACAAGCAGTTGACCATCCAAACTGTACTGTGATCTAATCTACAGAAACTTTTTCATTCTCATCAGTTCTGACCTCTTCCAAAGTCAGCTTCACATGATTTCTTAGTCAACATTATGACGTTATCTGCCAGCCTTCGGAACATGGAGAAGAAAACATGGTAAGAATGATGTAAGAAACATTTACTGGTAGAATTTGCTATGCGAGTCCCAAGCCACAAAGGAAGCATTTGCGACTATATGCTCCACAAACAAATGACAAAAAAAAAAAAAAAATAAACCTCCATTAGAAACACCTACAATATAATAATATAACTGATGTCAAGATGAATCTCTCTTGCTATATAGAGACTCTTACACTGAGAACATGTAACAACATTGCTACATTTTCCTATTAATTATAAAATCTCTGCTTCTCTAGAATTTCTTGACATATTTCTATACGTGCTTTTAATTCAGAGATTATCTCCCTTCAAATACAAGAGCTGTCTATTCATGCAGAGGGAAGTTCATCAAACCTATTGATATTTTAGCAGATGTCACTTTAATTGTGGCAAAATGTCATGAGAATACAGGACAGCCATCAAACCATAGGCAGTACTCTACAGGATAAATGGAAAGGTCCTTTTCAGTAGATTCAAATATGCTGACTCTTCATGATATCTGACAGTTATCCTTCCCTCCTCCCCTCACTGCTAGCTCAAGCATCTCATGGTTACTGGTTTCAAAGTCAGTAATGCCTAAAGTGCCCTGCATTTTCATTTCTCAAATTCCAACTACAACTACCTCTTTGCATCATGACTGAGACAAACCATTCATTGAAAAAATGCAAAGATACTGAGGAATCATAGACATTAATTATAATTCCCAATCTGCTCACATAGATTTTGGCCTCGTACACTGATTTCAGTGCAGAAATCATTTCTCCATATAATTTTGCATGGTGATAGTTACAATGTGGTCTTGGCTTTAGATTGGGGCTGCTAGATATTACTGTAATACAAATATTGCTGGAGTAATGCAAAAATCCCGAAAGGTAGTGAAGTCTTTCTGACTATTACCGTTTTCTCCTTCAAAAAGTCTATTCCTGTCTAATTATCATCACCATCTATCTTCACTTAAATCAGGAAAAAAGGAAGAGAAAAAATTTTTTTATGGTATCTTAGCATTCATTAACAGCACTACAGTTTAACACGAAGGGCATCATGTGTCATTTAAACAAATATCCTCTAAGTACATTTATTTCTTTGGAAACAACAGCAGCAGCAGCAACAACAAAAATCTATTCTGTGATTGAAAGGATTAATGTTGAACCCTCACATGAAATGCTATCAAATATTTCTGCAACATAAGACAAAAAGAAAAAGTAGAGGCTGAGGAGTTTTTCAAGGAGGGAAGGACGGAAAACATTAACTGACACTTCCATTAAGCTATTTGTTTTATTTTATTTAAAAAAAAAAAAGAAGTAGAGGCAAGCTTTTGGAATAGCCATAACAGTGAAAATTAATCTGGTAAGTGCAAGCCTTGAACACGGCATCTTATCTTCCCCAGAGAAAGCTGACACTTCTACTACATTACTTTGACCATGTCTCTAAACAGAAAGTACAGCTATGCATGCACTAACAAACACCACCAAATTATGTCATTCTGTAGCACTCTAAATTACTGACATAATTTTAATTGTCAAATTGTTCTACACTAAAAATATGCTAGAACGTATCCAGTTTGTGGTTACATTTATAGCCTTCAAATATTATATCTTAACCAGGACATCTGCAAGCATACGTATCTATGTATAGTGGGGGTATGGGTAATTTCAAGTAAGAAAGTGTCTGGTAACGTAAAGCTCTTAATGTAGACTAGCTGCTCAAAATATGCTGCTTACCTTTGTTTAGATCACAATTTTTTCAATTCAACCTACAATTTGTATGTATACAAGGAGTACCTACCACCATGGGACTTCCTGGCCCTGACTCTAACTCCAAAGAGCTTCCTGAATATAAATTACTATGCAACAACAGTAATGCTAGTAATTACTTATTCTTCCCTGAGGCAGCTGCTGTCAAGGCCAAGCCAAAGACAGGTATTTGCATGTGGCACGCAAACATCCAGCGGGTGCCTACCTGCAAAATGACAGCACTAAAGTAGATGGATCTCCACCCTGTGTCATAATAATGAATGAGCCAGATCCATCTGTATTCTCTTAACAGCATTAAAAAACCCTACATAAATCATATTTTGTAAACTTTAAGATAATTAACCTAGAAGTGAAACATTAGGTTGAAGGCTTAGTTTAACCAAGCACTGCATAGACATGCCATTAAAAGGAAGTCACTGTCCCAGAGTGCTTGGATCTTCAGTTTGTGATAAAATACCATGGGAAGGGGGGCTAAGAGGAAAAAGGAGAAAAAAACACAGAAAGAAAGCAGAATGCAGTAACAAAAAGAGACTAATGCTCCTGAGATGAGAAAAAGCCAAGATGAATATTTGACAAGCTTAGGTCACAACTGTGATCCTAATTACAGCAATTTCCAAGGAGTTTGTGCTATGATGGGAGCATACAGGCAATGCTGGCTTTCCCCATTTTGTCAGTGTCCACAGTCACACAAGGTACTGTGCCGCAACAAACTCAGAGGTGCTACTTTTATCCCTATTGTTCTAATTTTTCATTCATCCATTCCTTGATTCTATTCATAGGAAATATCTTTCGCTCCCTATTATACATCTCTTCCCATTCTCTGTGAAGGCCAAACCTTCTATTTGTCAAATCATCAGTCAAAATGTTGAACAATGGGGATACTGGATACCAAATAATGTAAAACAATATCAGCATTACTGGTTAAAATTAGTACTACAAGACCATTCACAGGCATCTATTATTCAATAAATTAGTAAACTGCAAGGAAAGGCAAGTATCCATTGCCTCTTAATACAACATATTTACTTTTCACAATCCAGTCTTTTAAAGAGTTTACTCAAACCAGATAGTCAGATGCTTCTTTATTTGTGCCAAGAATATTAAAAAAAAAAATCTCATTTGAAAATTCCAGGTTGTAGATAAAGACATGAAATGCATGTTAAATGACAGTTTTTCTAGATTTTCATTTAAGGAAGACAATCTGTTCTTTTTCCCTGATAATCTACTCCTTGATTTTCTTTTCAATGGTCCTCAAAGCCACACTTTCTGAAGAATTTAATTTAATCCTCACTAGAAGTCAGCCTCATGAAACTGTAGAACAAATATTCTCATCTTCTGCATTTATTTCCATATGAATGGAAACCCAGACACTTGCATCTCAAAAAAAAAAAAAAAGAAAGAAAGAAAAAGAACTGAACTCTGTGAAAATAGAAAAATTAAACTAACATTTGTGTGTATCTGAAATTACCAGAAATATTAATATGCCAGTGTATTTTAACGCAGAGAATAATCTGCAGTACCAAAGCTCTGAGGTTTACTGCAGCTAGGTTTGCAAAACTAGCATGAAATGCATGTGCATAGAAAAACAAGACAGCAGCTGATACTGTTCGAGGTGGCATGAACTGTTTCAAAGTAATTTCAATACTACTCATAAGCTAAGTTACTACACTGCTAAAAGCTGATACTTTTATTAAAAGCTAATGAATGTGATATAATATACGCTTAATAACTTAAGCATTACAAAGCTGGAACAACATAAAAATACTGTACAAATAAAGTTTGATCTGGTATTGAGAAAATTAGGAATGATTATAGCTGCCTCTAAGGCCACAAATCTCATTATGCTACTCTGAACTTTGTATAAGAACTTTTCCAACAATTTTTCCACAAAAATTCTGAAAATAAATAAAAAACCTAATCTAGATAAATTTCTCATCCATCTTCCTCATCCTCCATCTAATAGTTGAGCTACCTTTGACTATGAAAAAAAGAGATGGGGTTTTAACAGGAGGAATGACCAGGAAAGTTGCTCCTCTTCTATCTTGCTGTCATCTACACTCTCCTTAAGACGACATTAGTCTTTACTCACCAGGAGGTGGGACCAGAGAGATGGCTTGCAGGGTAACCCCTGATTGGGGCACCCCTGAGCATAAAGAGCATGGGTACCTCACAAGCAGTCTCTTCCTGCAGCTCAGCATTTGCAAGAACATTTCTAACACCCGGGCCTACATCAATTCCTTCAGTTTAACTTCTATTGTGTCAAGGCAGGTTGGGTGTACTGTGTGAAAGCAGTGCAGTCTACCTTTAAAGCATAAGTTGGGAAGCTCTGGAAACATAACAGCCAGTGGATCTGGAGGAATCTGTCCAATATCCAGAAGCAAAGCGACTGTATGAGAAATAACGCTTAAGTAAAATCCAAATATCCCGTGACTTAGGTACCAGCTCAGCTTGTGTTTTCTGGCCCTTCTGTTAAATCTACAGCCAAGTTACATTCAGTAAAGAATTTCAAGGGACATTTTTGATGTTTTCTCCAAAAGACTAAGGGAGTGTTTGATCCAAATGGTATTAGAGGGGAATTCATCCCGTTCAATCCTCATCTGAAGAGTCAGTCTCATTTAGAGGCCTCACTCAAACAAAATGGTTTTAAAGACTGAAACTCTTCCAAATCACAATCTGCACTGTTGCCTTAAAACCAAAGCCATGAAGGAACCTCCTTTGTAGTATTTGGATGATTGGGGGGTTTTTATTAATTATTAGGACTTTTTTTTTTTCCTTAACTAACGCTATCTGAGAGGTGACACAGAAGACTGTGGACATCAATGGGCCTGCAGTGGCTTTGGCAAACTGACATGGCTTTGTCTGGCAAACTGATTTTAAGTTGTTCTCAGCAAGGTCAACAGCTACATATATTTTTAATTTTAACTTCTCGAATGTGATCTCAGGGCCCAAGTTTTGTCACAATCTGCATGCACACATAAAAAATATACATATATTGGCAGCTGATGGTGATTGTAATTCTCACCTGCTCCAAGCAGCCACATTTGAGTCTGGTTTGGCGGGGGTTTTTTATTTGGTTTGGTTTTTTGGAAAGTGACCAATATTAATTGCCTTTTTCTTTAAAATTTTAGTAAAGACTTTTTGCAAAAACATGTTACGTCAAAAATTGAAAGGGTCTACAGAAAGCCTGCCAAAAAATCACTGGAAAGATGCCCACTGTTATCTAAGAGGTCTGGGTAATTACACCTTTAGAGTATAACTGTGAAGTATTTTAGTGTAAATCTAAACACAACCTTAACCATGAGATTGCCACCAATACTACACCTCTTAAAAAAAAATTATGCATAGCTACTGATTTGATTTTGAGAACTGGTTCACAGCATAATTCACTAGAAAAAACATGATGTTACAATCAATCATGGCACGTGCCTGGAACACTTACCAGGATGCATTTGTAGATACAGCACCAAGACAGTCACAGAGTATCTTGCAACTATAACAAATGCTTCCCTGCCTCTTCAATCACAATGAATGGTATTAGAGGCTAAAAATTTTAAACATCATTAAAAACCAATGAAGAAATACATATTCAAATCTAAAAAGCTTTTTTGCCGTGGAGAACTCATAACCTTTTTTTTTTTCTTCTGTATTTGAACCCTCCCCAATTCAAGTGGTGCACTTCTAGGGAGTATTGTGTCTATAGCATTCCTAAGCATATGCTGCAGTAAAGAAAGAAGGCAAAACTGGAGTTCAGCATACTGAAAATACATAGTCTTATCCAATATCTCATGACAGGGAGAGGCAAGTACTTTTTGAAAATATTAATTTGCAGTAATGGATTAATTTTTCCTCCTTAATGAGGTTTCAGTTGTTTTAAGAAAAACCCTACTAAGAAAGAGAACAAAAAAACTATATGAAATAAACAATTATATAGCATACATGTTCTGACTCCCACACAGGAGAGTCTCTGGTTTCCCTGGGCAGCTGTCAGAGCAATCAGCCTCAGTCACAGAAACCTCCTTTACAGGGGAGGAAAATAAAAATTAAGACCAGCATCCCCCCCACAACATATGCTCCACTGTTTCCCTTTTATCTCCTCTGAAATTCTATTGTTACCCAGGCAAGCAGCACAGCCTGAGCTGCTAATTTAACAGTTTTAAATCCACAACTGAACTTACCTTGGTAAAAAATTAATTCCTGGAGAACACAACTTCCAGTCTGTTATGCCAGCTGTTCTGCTAACAAATGACAACTCTGCCTTTCTTTCTAGCTGTGCTGTGAACTGACATATCAAGATAACACAACAAGATTTTTGACAGATCAAATTTGCATTGGCTACAATTATTAGACACATGTTGTGGAGAAATTACTTTGCTTTAATCATTTGATCAACATATACAGATAAGTAAAGGGCAAGAAAAAGGCTAACTACTGTTAAAGGCATTTTGCATCTCTTTTTATGATTAATAGTTTCTTTATAGCAATACTAACCAAAAGTTAAGAAAAACACTAGGGGAGAGGAGGAGAGCAAAGCAGAAGATATTCACTATTTCTGCATATGATGGGCTAAAATCAACTCTGAGAACTGAATAATCACGCTTTGGCACTTTTGAGTTACAGATCCACTTAGGAATTTTGCTCTTGGGATCATCTTTGTTTATAATGTTTACATACCATTTTAGCTCATTACTGTTGAGCATGGGATAGCATGGAATATTGAAGTCTTTTTCTGCAAGAGATGTAAATTAAATCTTGATGTAATGTTAACTCCTAACAGACAGCTTTGACTCATGAGTGTTGTTTTTATGCTTAATTTTACTTTTTTTTTTTTTTGTATGTATGGCAATTCTGCAGATCAACTTGCATTACTGGTACTTTTTTTTTTTTTTTTTTTTAAGGGAGCTCCTTTGGATTTTGAGCCAGAAAGCTCATTTTACACCAGGACTGATGTTACTCCAGAGCACATTGTAACCAGCTCCATCTGCTTTCAGAAAAGAACAAAATCCCAGTTATCCAAACTGGCATAGGAAAACAT
The DNA here is from genome assembly GCF_011004875.1 of Balearica regulorum gibbericeps. Classification (NCBI taxonomy): domain Eukaryota; kingdom Metazoa; phylum Chordata; class Aves; order Gruiformes; family Gruidae; genus Balearica; species Balearica regulorum. Next base: position 43,125,031 of record NC_046184.1, on the reverse strand, counting down.
TTGGGAAATTCTGTCATTTTCTTCTATTATCTCTTTCCTCTATCTCCCTGACTGATCCATTTTCTCCTCTTGCAATGATTTCTTTAAATGACCATTTGAAAATATATAGAAAGACTAAGTGGTTTGTAAGAAGTAGTCATATGGCAGCTGACAATGACAAGAAAGTGCCATCTACTTTAGCTACCACCTAAACGGAATGAATTAAGAACATATTCCCCTGTCTAATGCACAGCCAAACGTGCTGTAGTCCTGAGAGCATGTTTAGATTACTATGATGGAGAAAAATTGGGGAATTAGAAGAAAAATATAGATACAAAATAGTAACAGCTAAGGCATTATAAGTTTTTGGTGAGCATGACAAAGAAAAAGCCTGTGTATTTCTTTCTTTGTGTACACAAACTTCTCCCTCCTCTCTCACACACAGTACAACTTAGTTCCTAAGTGCTGGCTGGTTTTATATGGGAGATCACATTCTACCAAGAAAAGGCATATTCCACTCTTAAGGACTAAAACCAAGAGTGCAATCAACAGAAGTGACAAGCAAAACTGTAAAGTCTTTAAGCCAGATAGTCTTTTTTTAGTGTGTACCTGCAGCAGCAGCACAACTGTATCCTGATTCATGACTCGGACTCCTGGCCTCTGCCACAATGCAAATAAATAGCCATGAGTGCAGCGCATTTATTTTAAATACTAGGCAAATATATTTGACCTTCAATCTGAGAATCTTAATGCTCTGAGAGAAATCAATGATCAATGATTCAGAAGATGTTTTAATTTTACAGATGGATAAAACTGAGTTTAAGCAACTTCCCTGAGGGTACAAAGAAAATCGACAAAGCTAGAAGAGAAACAGACCTTTAACCTTTCTGCCTCAACCTTTATTTACATCATCCTTCCTAAAAGTGATACAGCAGCAACTGTAATATAGCACTAGACATATTTGTATTATTAATAAGCTACTGCATAACACTTAGAGATACAGAGGGTGTTTTACAAAGCAGTAATTTTTCCACTCGGACTACAGATTAGGTTCAGGAAAACAATGATCACCTTCCAGAATTTTGGCTTTATTAGTGATCTGCTACCTCAATAGCATTAAAAATGACAGGTGTCTAAGGTACTTTGTGCTTAAAAAGTCAGCATACTTAAAAAAAATAAATTAATAAATAAATCACCATCAAGAAGTCAGTACATACCTCAATCACTACACATCAAGTAAGTAGGAAGTATCTTCAAGATACTAGAGCGTATTTTGTAGCAACCGTAGGAAAAAGCTGGTTTTAAATGACGCCCACCATTGAGGGCCACACATATTACTACTTTATGGATACTTGCTAGCATTCTAGAGGTTGTGATGTTGAATCACTGTATGTTTGTGTATTGTAGTCTCCTTTGATTCTCGTTTACGATGCCAACAATAAATCCAAAGTCATCTGACCTCTGGAATCAAGCCAAAAAGAACACCTGCAGGAAATTATCCCTTCCAAATGACAAATTAGGGACACAGTGTTTACATGAGGCAATTGAAAAAAAAAAAAAATTTTTTTTGGCAGCTTCCCCCGGTCCCTTTTTATTGGTACAATGCCTCCGCCGTACTTACAACTAACTACACCCTCTGTCAAGGATTTAGCATGCAACTTAGTGCTGGCATCAATTTAGGGACTCAGATAAAAAGGGACATGTTTGCTCCCCCTGCTCCGTATCAGTCAGATGACATGGGCATTGATAGTATTTTAAGGTTGCATCTTCTATTGAGAACTAAAAGCAACTGCCACATTTCTGACTGAGCTGGAGAACACCGACAGGCTCTACAAGAGGAAACAAGTGAACACGCAGATTTCTCACTAACAAAATTTAAGAAAAATAGATTTTTAAAAAATTAAAATTCCCACTTTGAACAAAATAAAACTTTGATATCATATAATTATTACTACTATTGTTTCAAAAGACTTAAGGGTTATAGTTACAGACAGGTGACTCCTGTTCTAAGCACTGCATGCATGCACAGGGTGACAAAGACCCTGAGCTAAGGATACTGTTTCCCAGAAAAATCAAGATACAACTGGAATATGGAGAAAGCAAAATATTTGAATTTGCAATTACACTAGTGATTGTCCTATGTATCATTGTCCTTATTGCATGTTTATTGCAAGCACCCACTCAAAACACTTGTACACACAAATATATGTATAGATATGCATAGTTACACAATTATCTGCAAGTTTGCATATGCACATAAACTGAAAAAAAAGGATAAGTCGAGTTAATTTGAGCAAGGGAGAAGAAAAATGAAAACAAACATATAGAGGGCAACAAACATGCAGCAAGGATAGAGGGAACATGACAGGTAAGGAGAGTACACCTGACAGAGAAAGGAGAAAACAACAGCAACAACAACAACAAAAAGAAAGGAGGAGCAGACAAAAAAAAAATATTATCAAGAGCCCAACTAATAAAGACAGTCTGCTGACTTGCATTTCAACTACAGGTTTATTTTTCCTTCAAGAATAATAAATGTTAAACTGGGACAGCAGCTGCTTTGCTGCATACCTTCAGATAAAGCCCCGGATGCCATGGGCTGCCCCTTTCCCTGGCAAAACCCACATTCAGTCACGCAGGTAAAAGTTCCATTAAGGGAAATTTCTGTGCCTGATACTGACAATTCGAGAAGACATCAAGGATTTTTAATATGAAAAAAAAAAGTATGGATTTTGCATATAGGAGTGCCTACTGACATACAATGTTATTACATCTTAACATGCTACAAAAAGAGAACAAATAAATTATAACATTCTAAGGTTCATTTTGCTAACATTAGAGTATCCTGAAGCCTTAAAAAAAAAAAAAAAACCAAAACAACAAAACAAAACAACAACAAGAACAAACAACACAAAAACCATAGCTGTGAAATAGAGGAAATATATTGGTATTAAACTCAGTAGCTCTATCAGTGTTCTCTTCTAGCAAAGAAGCTTTGCTCATTTGCCTGCAGAAAACATACAATGTAACTATGTTAGTTTGTATATATATATACTTATACTCAAATCAAAATGGATATGCATGTGCTTGCCAGTAACCAACTGTGAAAGAAAGGAAGTTTGCACTAAAAAGAAAATGATACCCATTTCCAGAGTTCTTCCTTGCCTTTACATTCTTTTGTACTTGAGCACTGCAGAAAACCTAATATCAGTACTTAGGCATTAAAAAATAGAAATGAAGCATCTCCCAGCAGCGTTCTTTTATTGGAACGCAGCATGAATGCACCACGACACTTCAGTTTCAGGTGTAACAAAGCATAGCCTTCCATTCTGGTACAACACCCGGACTGCAGAGACTCTCATTTAAGGGCTGCCTGTATTATGAAACTAATGTGACAAACTAATGTGACCTCAGCAATATACCTTGAACCTAATTCTACAGGTTTCGGGTTTTTTTTTTCTCCACACGCATTTCCTTTAGTAAGCATGCAAAAATCCTTGAAAACTCATTTGTAGAAGCTAGACTTTAAACTTTTCTGTGCATCATTTTTTTATTTGTACCAAGTTTTGTCAATTCTTTCTCATTTTCTCTATTCAGAGTGCATATTTACATACTGAATCCCAGAAAACAAGATCTGATTGAATTTGGGACTATTAATTGCTGTTGGTAATCACTCAGTGATTCTACCAGATGTTTCTATTCGGAAGCTAAAAGCCACAGTACCAGCCAGGGTTGTCTTCTCATATGTTGCTTAAGGCTAGACCTATCTAGGAGGAGTTTAAAAGGTTATTAACTCTGTTTTAGAAGCAGGCATGCAATACAGTCTCACAAGAGACTTCTTGCTTTAGCATATACAAAATGCAATCTTAAAAAGGTCTTTATAGCCCTCCCACAAAGGCATACTGCAGTACAGTCCCTCACTGGTTTACTACTACTGACACAGCAGCAGCTGCTTCTCCTTCCAATTTCAACAATCAGTGTTCCAGGGGAATTAGAGAAGCAAATAGGTAAGACTTCCATCCACAACACACAGATTTGACAATGCTTTACTTGCACTGCAAGAATGCACAAGGAACCAGGAAGATGCAGAGTCCTTCACCTGAGTTTAGGATCCAGTTAAAAATCTCAAGGTAACAATACAGAATGATTTAGAGAAACTAGCCCAACACAAATGTAAAACCAACAAAAAGTCATCCCAGCCGCTTTGTAAGCACTGTGGTGCCTTTCACTTAAAAGTAGAATTATCAAAGCAGAAAAACATATCTTTAGTTACACCCATATCAAAACTGCTCTAATCGTGTTTTAGTCTTTCAGACAATCAACTTTACTCCAATTTCAGACTAAGCAGGAGGTTCAGATTATTTTTACTTCCCCTTCCCAACATTTTGAGAGGAATCCTGCCTATACATTTTTTAGTCTTTGTTTACACAGCCTGTTCACAGTAAAAAAAAATCCCATGGAAAATTCAAGGGAAAGGAGACAAGAAAATAGGTATTACCCTGAATGCAGATTTTGATACAGGATCATCCACAGGATATAAAGAAATACTCAAGAAAAGTCAGGATAGTTGACCCCTAATGCACTCATTATGGGACCATCCTTATTTCAAAGATCAGATCTCAGACTGCAAAAACCTCAAAAGACCTTTTCGAAGATATTGATCTTCATGAAGTTGGGTGAGAAAAACCCCAAAACAACGTCACAGTGCAAGATCACCTAGAAGCCTCCATTCAGATTCTCCACTGTACAGTGCTCACTGCGACTGCTTCTCAAGCTTGTGAACCTTCTTAGGAGGGAAAAGCCAGGCCATGGCTGCATACCATTTCAGGAGCCCAACACTTTCCTAATCTGCATTTCATCTTCAAAGTACAGCAGATTTTCCCAGTTGATGATTTCAAGACAGAAGCAGATAAACAAATATTATTCTGTAACACTTCTAAAAAATAACAACAGTAAGAGGGAAAAATACTAAATAACAATTACAGCGATTTCCTTATTTTGCACTGCTGCTGCAGAGAAACAACAAAGAAAAAAGCCACATAACTATTTACTACTTTAGCTATTTATTATCACTTAAATTGTTCTTTGTCCTGAGGCTAACAAGAGCTTTCTTTGAAAAAATCTAGGAGCAACAGCAATCAAAAAACAGGATTTATGGTAAAAGCCTCCAGCCTTTTTTTCTTTTATACTTGACAAATGAAAACCTTACAGATAGTTTGTAACCATCAAGGTGTCCTAGAGCAAATTGTATAATCATCAGATATTACTTCCACAAATGTCAATGTTTTCTGTTTCTTAGCCATTGTATCTTATTCCAAATGAGAAAAGAGCATTTGAGACAAGATGCTTAAATCTGACTTTGCATATGTACTAATAGCAATTGAATTGGTAGAAATGGGAAATTGCGCCTTTATAGTAGTAAGGGAAGACCAAGGTCAGTAAGGAACATTTTTTGCAGGGGAGGGGGAGGAAAGAGTAACCAACTCAAATGAAATGCCACCTTCTTCCTCTCACTCTACTCTGTAGTGTATAGCCCAAAGCATGTTGTATGTATACATACAAAATAGCATTCATTTCAGCTATCTGATTACACAAAAATTTGCCAGCACAAACAACTGCAAAGCAGCTGAGCTCCTGCCAACCAGGCAGCAAAGACATCCTGTACAATTTTTACCTGGTGTTCTTAAACAAGTTTTACTCAGTTATCGGGCATGCATTAACAGCAACAGTTTAATGATAACATTGAGTAGGAAGAAAACCAACCAGCTAAGAAACCAAGGCATACTACTGAAATATAAAATACAGCCAGTCAATATCTTTTTAAGAAAAGAATAATTAATCAGCATTTAATTTATCAGCTGTTTTGGTGCAGCACCGGGTCAAAATACTGCTCTGTAATTGAGACTTTGTTGCAGATAGTGGCTTAGGGAAGGCAACAAAAAAGAAAAAACATAAAACAGAAATGTGTACTATCTTATATACATCATGGTTCTCTAATAGGAGGAAAAAAGCCCTATAAACATGCAGCAGAGGACATGAGTTTACTTTATAAATTATTAAATATGGGTTTCATATTTCATAAAATGATATTTAACACCATTTATTGAGCCTGTAAAGACTGGGTTTTTTTAATTGAACAACTGCACTAGCAGAGTGCACAGAACAATTTCAGTAAGAGAGAGGAGTCAGGTGGTGGGGCCCCAGGGAGGTTCGACAGGGAAATAATTCAAGTCTTTCTAGCATAAATTTTGAAACAGAAAACTTATGGAGTATGGAGGGAGAAAGGTTAAGGGAAAAACAGAGGTAATATACGACAGGCTGATATAGCAAAGAATTTGTAGTTTTATTCCCACAGCTCGTTTCTTCTTATCAGCTGGGTGGGGTCTTCCTATCTCTGACAAATTCAAAGGTATCGAAGAAAAAACAGCAAACCAAAAAGAGAACAAACCTCTCCTCTCAACCCTGAAGACCTCCCACTATCCCCTCACCTCACTGTGTTTGGTTAAAACACTGAATATACATCCTGACAAAAAAAAAACCTTGCCAGCTGTTGTGAGATAAGGGATAATAGTGAACATTGAGCTAAAGGAGGCTCTGACTCTTCACCAGATCTTCAGACCTCCAGTTGTTTGCAAAGCATCCCCTGACAGACACACAGATGGGCAGATGGACAAAACACACAGAACATACACATATATATGTATGTGTATGTAGGAGGAACTGGGGTGGGGAGAGGGAGAGAAAGTTCAGTTGGAGCTGCCTCAGAGGGAGAAGTAAAAACAGCATTGGAGAAATTAACTTTTTTTGTTGAGATAAACAACATCATCCAGATCCTAGGTCCCCAAATGAAAATGAGCTATTAAATAACAATAGCAACAACTCTGGCCTATCCAATATTTAATGCCATTATTTTTAAAAACAGTCATCAGGTGACTACAGAATTAGTCATAAAAATCAGAACTGAGATGTGAAAATGTGGAGCAGAGACACAGCAGTATGAGCATGTTCGTGAGAACAAATTGTGCTCCTGGCCCAACTGCCACATGGTGACATCTGATTTTCCCAAAATGTTGTTCATGCACTGAATATTGACTAAAATGAAGCAGGCAAGGATGGAGAAAAAGTGTAATATGCATGCTGATTACCCCCATTTCATCTGTCCCTTCTAAACCTTCTTAAAGGATTGCATGTCAAGACTTCATAATGATTTTGACAGTAAACTACTGTTTTAGCCTATCAGGCAAAAACCGACTGATTATTGGACATTTAGTTAATCTCCAAATGGCTACTGGGGAGACAAGCAAAACATCCAACAGTAGACAAGGCTTGTTTGGTATTCCTGCTTATTATTTAATCATTGACCAGAAATAAAGTCTTGGTGTCTACTAAAAATCCCTCTGAGTTCAGTGGCTCATCTGCTTACAAAAAGAAAGACTGAAGGAAATAATGCAGTTTGTTCTGAAAGCAACTGAGATTCTTGCACTTTCTCATATTTAACTTTCAAGCATGTATTTGGGGTGGTGGTGGTGAAGTGCTAAAAACTTCCCTTTGTTTTCATTTTGTTTGGATCAGCTTCTAAACAGAAGGACCAAGGCATATGGTCAAGAGACTTTAAAAGAAAATGTGATGAAAAACTGTCCCTGTGACCATAGCAAGTGTTCTGGGTGTGCAGAATTCCAAGTCATGTGTCAGCGGAGGTGTAAAGGTTCCTCTTTTGGAAACTAGCAATTCTGCAAAAATATCGTTACTACCGTATTCTGCATGATGCATTTCAAATCTAGGTGCACATCTTTTGGTGTGAGTCAGGATGGGGACTCAGTGGGCTTGTCCGAAACACCCTAAAAATTGTGGAACAGAAAGAAGTAAATTAGTTAGCAAAGCAGATATGCCAAACCTTCAAGGGACGGAGCACTATTGTTACTGGGAAGCATTTTGTACATTACCATAGCTCTGAAACAATTTTATAGGTTTACACAAGGTCAAGTACATAAATGATACTTGAGGGTATTACAACCTACGTTATTTTCCTGTGTGTTGCCTCACATGCATCTGTACGCCCCCATTGAAGCACACTCTCGGGCTCCCGCCCCCCAGTCTCCAGACTTTAACAAGGCCACAGCTGCAGCATCATTCAAAGGCTTGGCTATGCCTGCCTGCAGCAAGCAGGTGTTCTTCCAAGATACCAAGTAACCTGGATAGTCTGTCACAGAGATGGCAACAATGGGACTTTCTTGTAGGGGAAAATGTTAAAATTAAATTATTGGAGTAGTCAGGAAATTTTGAGTATTTATTTTAGGGATTTGACATGCCACCATGCATGTAGCAGCAGATTACAAAGTTTGATTTTGAAAACAGAAGAACCCTGCTGAATGATGAATACAGATAGATAAAGCAGTCTTTTTTGGTTTTTAAAATGGTTATTTGCAACAAGATGCCTATAGAAACCTGTTATTCAAACTACTAGTTCATAGCTCACTCCACCATTTACCATGTGCTAAAATCATGAACCCGCACATCATACTGCAAGCAGTGATACATGCATTTGCTACTTACTGGCATTTAGGTCCTAAAGCCTTGAATACTATCATACTTTTAAAATAAGAAATTACAGTACACTGTGGGAATGGCAAATAGATGCAGAAGCACAGCATTTAACCTGAAATCTCTACATAGATGGAGCTGTATATCTGGCACATCCAGCTGGGAGGGAGGGAGGGAGGGAGGGAGGGAGGAAGGGAGGAAGGGAGGAAGTGTTTTGGACAGAAATACCATGGACACATAGTCCTCAAGCAGGTAAAGCTGATGGACATCCCAAAGCTGCCCATTCCACTTCATTATCAATTTCCTGAGGCTTCACATCCAGATAGAAGAATCTGTAGAGGTAAGTCCTATGCCTGTTTTCTGTAGGAGGTCAATTATTAAAATGATCTTTCTAAAAGTCTTCTGCCTCTCTGCACTGCCTTATTAGCCTGCCTCCCTCCTTTCCACAACACTTCAGCCACAGAAACTGTACTACTGCTTCCGCACAGCTATCAAAAGCCCTCATGTTGTGCCTGAGCCTCATTTTATACTCAAGGGTCAAACACCTGAGTATCAGCCCAGAGACACCTGCCTGTCCCACAAACAGACTATTACCAGAAATCACTAAAATTGTCATTGCATTTGCAGTTACAGAAAGGCTAAGGAGCTTGGTAGTTCTGCAGCCATAAAAGGAGCATGTACCTATCTAAAATGCAAGTGATAGCATTTGATGGGTTTTGGGAAACGAGTGTCCTACAGTTCATACGCTAACAACAGGAAAATGATATAAACATTCCAGGCCCAAATCCAGATCACAGGAAAGTAACTACATAGCATGTATATAGTATAGCTATGAAATTATTAGAAAAGCTAAATGCCAAAGCACAGTCTGCATTTTTAAAACTACCTGAGAAGTTTTATATCCTTAATTAACATGGACCTTTTTTCTCCATTTCATTTTTTTTCCTAAATTCCCCATGCAGAAAACAGTCCAGGGACTGCAATGTTTTTGTCATGTATTCATGGAACATGAACTATCCAAGAGATTCAGCTTGACTTCTGCCTGGTCTGATCCAGGTAGAGCACACTAAGGCATCCACGGCAGCCAGTAAATCAGCCAATATGTCCCTAAAGTGGTCCAGTTTTATTTCACTCATTTCTATCTAACATATTTCAAAATTTGCTCTACAACCAACGCAATATAAAGAAAGAGCCAAAGTACTACTGCCTCTTGTGTTTCTCCATCTCTTTTAAAGCCTTACTTTATTAAAATATTAGCCTTCTATAATGAACCTGACACTAGTATGTCAATGATATTAAATTACTAGTAAGGATCGCTGAATATAATGAAAACTAACTAGATTTCTGTTTATTATCGTCACATTTACTTCTTCAGCATCAATCACGCTACAGGAACAGTTTTTTAGCAGCTGCAGAGCCTTCGGTGGTCGTTGCATAGTTCTACAGCTGGATAAAATATCCACAGAGTGGCTCAAAGAAAATATTTGACCTTGAGGTACAACATCCTCTTTGAAACAAACTTTCTCCTCCTAAGCAATCTGAAGAGTCAGTCTCTAGAAGTGAATCTGCAGGTATTAGACATGAAGGGAAAAAAATTCCTTTTGAAATAAGAGGGGGGTTGGGGGAAGAGGGGACTCAAGCATACTCGATTCCAGATCAGATAATAATGGTTCAGAAAACAGTTCAGTAGATGGTGAGATTAATACTAACATTTCTCAGCTTTTCTTTTGTGCCACAGAAGGGTGGGAATTATGAGTTGGAGAAAGTCCCATGCTTTCAACCAGTTGTCTCCTATCACGTACCTCTGTGTCTTTTCCATTACAAAAATAAAAAACCCAACAAACCAACTGCTTAAAGGCTGAATATATTTTCGCAGTAATTTCATCACATGCGTTATCATGGTGTATTTCCTGCAGTTCTCTGTTCTTTAAAGGGCTAGTAGCTGTGAATGAATGACTTCAATTAACACATACAAATCTCAGAGGCACTAAACCAAGTATTTTATTTTCTAGGTCTTAAAATTGTTTCATTTTTATTCCCCGTAAATTGCCCCAGTTTGTGTTTTCCCAAACAAGATCAAAATTATTCAAAACACTACCCAGCAGCTTTCATACCAAAATTCAAAAAAAGACCCAACCCAGCTGCACTTATTATAATAAGCCTGTGTAATAATAAAGTACATAACCTGCACTCTAATACATGATTTGGACATTAACATCCCCACTGAAGCTAAGCAATAATTCAAAGAGGCCAGTAAATTTCATTTTAAGGCCTAGTATGAAGCGCACCACAGTCACAGAATGCTACACCAGAATACACTCTTTCTGCTGGCTGCCGTTCGGTGCAGACTTTATGTTACAGCCCAGGCACAAAATGTTTTAGAGAGTTTTGAACTTTTTTTGAAACTGGATATTAAAAAAAAAAAAATCACAAAACTTTTTCAGGAAAAAATATTTATGAATGTGTTATCAAAAGACAAATAAAGCATGGGAAAATAGAAGAAGGATCCAAAGATATTAAAAAGCATCAAGTTGAGGTTTATGAAATAAGCATTAGAAAAATTTCCAGACCATAGTATGAGTAAGTAAAGGAGATACTGGGAAGATGAGCCTTTTGGGACAGTCTGTTGCAGAAGTGGGATTTCCAAAAGGATTTCCCATATTGTAGAAGTGTGAATTTACATTCTTAAACTGCCTTGGGTACTGAAGGGTAAAATTTGAACAACACAACAACTTATCAGAAAACCGAATTATACAGAACTACTGGGAGGATACAATAGGAAGGGTCTAACCACACATCCACTGTAAAGGACAAAGATCTCAGTCTCAGACAGATGTCAGATACTTATGTTGGATCACCAGGTCTCCGCCATGAACTCAGCATTGATAGTGAGTAAAGGTTTTGCCAAACAATTTGCTAGACAAATTCAGGGAGCTTGTGACACAAAATTACCAGGCAATCAAGCAGTATTAGAAAGAAAATTACTAGATGATGAAGAAATTCAGTCCCATAAGAGCAGTTCACTGTACTGCAATTCTGTGTGAGCGCAGCAGACTACTTTATCCTCAAAAGCACATTCATTTCCAGTTTGCCAAAAATCATCAAAGAATTTGCAAGTGGTTCAAATATACTTAAGTATAATTAAAAATAATCTTACCTTCTTTTGATCTTCTAGTTTATGACTTACTGGATTCCTTCCATGTTTGTTCATCTCTGAAGATAAATCCATCACATTCACTCCTTGCCCTTCAAAACACTATTGGTTCAGCAATACAGCAAACTAATCCAAAAAACAGGGGCTACAAACACACAGGCATGGTGTTTTTTCCATCACACACCATCTCTAAACATCAATGACTTGGAGAAATGACTAAGAAACCCATCAACTGTGCTGAGGAAAACTTTGCAGTTCACTCTTGAGACTTTCCAAATCACCATAGCGTTTTAAAAAGCTGATGCTTAAAAAGAGAAATATTCATCCACTACTTTTAACTCCAACTGCTATCTGTATCTTTCTTCACAGGTTTCCATTTTACAGAAGGTTACATCCTGATTGTGAACCTGTTGAGAAAAAGAAAAATAATGCCATCAAGATTGATTTGCAATTTGCTGTCGCTCTTTATAACTGATTACGTGTCTTCCTTAGGTGTGTGTGTGGGGGTTGTTTGTTTATTTGTCTTGGTGGTGATTGGTTTTTGATTTTTTTTTTTTTTTTAAGGTAACTAATACTGGGTTTTGAGTTAATACTTGGAAGGATGAACCTATGCACAATCCCATTCGTCCCCTCTACATCACAGGGGGCATGCAGAGTATTCACTGAGAACAGATAGTGAATTCCAGGTACAGCCATCAAGGAAAAGTTAAAAGGAAAGAGAAGAGCAAAGACTATTTGACTAAAGGCAGCATAGATAAAAAATTTTCATCATCATCATCATGTACTTCCTACTCGATGCCTTCAAAAAGTAATAGCCAGTATAACACTGACAGGGTCAGACAGGGAAGACCTTTAGGCAGAATACTAAGTCCTAGCCAATATGACAACTTAGAAAAAAAGAACATCTCCCCCACAGTTCTCTCGAAGGCTGCAAATCACAGGAGGGGAACAAAACAAAACAAACTACAAACATTTGTTTGCCAGAAAGTTACAGCTCTACTAACAGCAAGAGAAAGAGCCAGTGCCTCTTCTGTCATTTTTCACAATAAAACTGTAGAATATTCATGCCTTCGGTGCAACTCAAAGCCAAGTGTGTTTAAAGTGAATCAACCGAGTAGCTGAAGCCCACATAAAAAATAATTTCAATGTATTTCAATTAATTTTAATGCATAATGTTCACAACATGCCTTCACTAATGCATATGGAATAAGAAATATGTCTAGATAGTGTATTGAATGGTACACACAAGGTCTTGCAGTCTGTCTCTAATGAAATGACATTGAGAAGATTATTTTCTTGTAACAAAATAAATAAATCCAAAACTCAGTGGAGTCATTACCAATATTACTATCAGCTTAAACTGCCTTTTAATCAGACCTAAGGTGTGAGTGTTACTCTACTGTAACTGATTTATACTTAGGCCAAAAATTGTAAGCCTAATGGCTGAAGCGTGCTTCCAAAGACAGAAATCCGTATTTATGCATCTATGTTGGTTTTTGACTTTTTTTTCCCTAGGTGCCTAAACCTGAGGTTCAGAAACAAAGACTGTGAAATGACAGTCAAGTCTGACAGCTGTTTCTAGGAAGATCTGAACCTTCTGTATTTGCAGTGGAAACAACTTATGGTTTTTAATGGAAGATGCCACTAGGCTCATGCCATGCCAAACAACCCATCTTGCTTATAGCTTTTGGCTTGGTTGTTGATGGTATCTTGGATTTCTCTGACTATTCTCATGTTTGCATTTTTCTCTCAGGACTTAAAGACAAAACATACTGTGATTCATAGAGGGTTCTTCTTTTCTGATAATATTGAATTAATAAAAAACCACTCCCGTCACTAATATAGCAAGCTTTCTTTTTTGTGATCCAACTATAAACAGGAGAACAACTTAAGCAGTTACCACAGGTTGGGGCATTCCACAGTGGTGAGATAAATTCAACAGTGAGACAAAATCAGGGGCTCAATATTGATACAAAGAAACACTGACAGCATGCTACCTATGAGATACAATTTCTCCTTCAGACCTAAGAGTGTTCCAACAAGGAATAAAATTGTAGTTATTTGCAACACTACAATGTGATGCACCTATTTCTTAACCACATTTATCTTTACATACATTTGAAGATTATATCAACAAAGGACTAATCATGCAATAAGGATGAGCCTGTTCCAAAAATAGCTAGAAGCAAACAGAAGAAGCATCTGCCTTCTGAAATCATAGGAATATAAACAATCATACACAAAGCTCCTACATGAAAGAACACATACCCAGATAGAAGCTTGTTTCTGAAATACAGATTTAGCCCGATGCATCTCACCTAAGCACAAAACCAATTTTGTTTGCTATTCTAACTTTTGAGAATCACCTCTGCCTGCAAATGATGCAGGTAAGCATTGTATTACAAATACACTCACCAAAAGTAGACTCAAATGCTGGGAGAGCATCTTTCTATTTGTTATTTAGAGCATCCTGGGGAAGTCAGTGAAATAAACAGTAAGACTGTAATGCATGTTAACTGACCAGCAAATAGAAGGTAGTCATTAAAATGGCACTGTTAAAAACTTCTGTAACTTAGGATTTTATTGGCATAATAAGCAGATCAGCTTCAGTAGCGTGCGGTAACCTCCCCAAGCACACACAGCTTTTCTCACACCGTTTCACAGAGACTGAGGTGCAGCAGGACAGAGCAAAGAGGCAAATTGCTCTCAGGCACCGACTGCTACCACCCCTACCCAGAGCCTCACAGGCACATCCTGTGATTCCCCTGCTTTGGCAGTTCTGGGGATCCACAGAACCCACAAGTCCATAACGCCAGGATGCAGGAAGATGAAACATGAGGTACCGCTCCAGACATCCACATCTGGATTTACACTTGTAGCAATTCTAAAGCTCAGATAAGTCAAACCCAAGCTGTTAAAAGCCAGCAGTTTCCCTGGTTCGTTTCATGGTCAGACATGTAAATTATATTACTCCCCCTGCCTGGCAATTATGCTATACTAGGCAATTAAGCTATTCTGTGGAACTGTATGGTGTTTTCAAGCCAAAGTTGGGCAGAATGCAAATAATTTTGTTTGGACTGCCCTCATTACTTTTAACATGCAAAGCACAGGGTGGCAATTCTTGCTCATTCCATTCAGCCCATTGTTCCATGGTCTTCAGCCTTTTCAACATAAACAGCTGTAATTAAATGCTCTTGGCTTGCAATTTTATATTTTTATTTTTTTTTTTTTTTTACTGTGGCACATGATTTATTATTCACCATTTTACACTGATATTTAACGTACACACAATCACAGAATAAAATATCCAGAGAGTCCTGGAAATCCTAATGATCACACACTAAATAGCATAGATTTTACTAGGTCATCAATAAATACAAAAGGTGAGATGAATTAGAGCTTTTTTACAATTTTAATCCCTTAACACACACATAACAGTCATTCAATAATAATCTCTAATCATTTACTGATTGTCATAATAAAATAGTCTGGCAGATTAAGCATTTAGCAGTGCAAACACAGGCCTAAAGCAAGTGAGCAAGCTATCCAAGTTAGGAGCATCCTTTGATTTTCTTATTAAACAACAAAAGAAGGAAAATATTTTGCAGAAGTATTGCTGACTGAGGATTGCTGAATTGCTCCTCTAAAGACATGCTACAGAAGGCATTGAGAGTAATTAAGCTTCTGGTTTAGGTACCTCTATTACTTGCCCAAATTCAGGTGGATTTAATTCAGATGAAACATGCCCGAAAGTACTTCTTGTTTTACTTCACTATGAGCTACAGGTTATTGACAGACTAGTGGGGAACAGTCCCAGATTATATTCTGAGAATTAATCAGAGCCATGCCTTCTATACTACTCTTATTATCAACAGAGGTATTTCTTGAAAAGTTTACACTGACAGGATTTGCAGGAAGCAATCAGAATTCTCAAGATCTCTGAAGGCCTCTTCCATATTTATTTTTTTATTATTGTTTTCCCTCAAGTGGCACATTCACTAAATGTTTGGTGGAAGTTAACACAAATATCTTTAGAGAGTGTGGATGTCGCAAAATCAACCTGGTTGGGGAGCAGGGGCACAGAGGCGGAGTTGTAAGCAATTACTGCATCTTGGTCAGTTTTCATGGTTCTACAAAGAAAAAGTTGCTCTACAACCTTAGGAAAAGTCCAGATAATGAGGGTTTTTTCTGGGTTTCCTCCCACTGTCAGTGGCCTTCTGATGTATTGAAACTCCATGACTTCATAAGGTGCATTCCGATGGCTACCTGGGAGGTGCCACACCAAGACACTGTTGTAGTTATCATCAGCAAGGACGAGGAGTACATTAGAGTCCCATAGATTACTCTTTTTCCAGAATTTTATTGTGTTGCCCACATGGACATTCTCAACTTTTGCCACACCATTAAACTTTTGCCACACCAGTGAGCTTGAGGCAGGTGCAGGTATGAAACTGTGGCTGTAATTTGTGCTTCTCAATTTTTCTTGTTTACGTATAGGATAAGCCTACTGAGCTGCATCCTGGGTATTACCAACTGCACTGACAGGGATTTACGGTTAAGAGCATTTGAGAGTTATGTTTTTATTAAAGTATTTCTGGAAATTTTGATACGGAAATTAGTTTCTGAAATTATTTTCAGAAATTATTTTTTTAGAGGGAAAGTATACCAATTCTCAGTCTTAGTACCTCATTAGCAAAACGAAGCTTCTACTTTGTGTGCAGTTATAATGGTGATGAAGAATTTGGGGGCTGAGAGGGAGCAGAAATTGAACACAGCATCTGTTCACCTCTTTCAAACACGATAGAATCATAGTGTCTGTGCCAGGACCAAAAGCGTCAGCTGTAAATCTCAGTATACAGCTAAAGCAAATGCAAGATTCAAACCAGCCTTAGTTCCTGCCCATCAGCGTTGCCAGGGATGGCAGCACGGCCGAGAGAAGAGGTGAGAAAGCGTCAAGGCCCCATGACTCACTTGAGATGAGTAGTGGGGCACATTCCTGTGCAAGGTGTCCTCTGTCCCACTGTCCTTCAGACTATTGCAATAAAAATGAGGGTCACCACTAACATTTTACAAAGTTTTGCGAAGTTATTCAGCTCCACATTGAAGACAGGCAGTTCAGGGATACCAGAGATGTAACTTCCATCCTTAATATGCTCCTACGAAACCTCTAGGTGGTGTGACACCCCAGTATTGTTCTAGTAACTTACCCATAGCAATAGCTTCACAATGGCCTCAAAAAAGCTTACCTCTAATCATGAAAGCTTCTTAGCTTTCTCTGTAGTCTTTTCCTACAGGTAAAAAGCATTTAAGATACCTGTATGGGTCTAACTGCAAACAGAATAATCAGGCACACAAAGAGTTATCAGTAAAAGATGATGTTGATCACTCTTGGAAGATTTGAGAGCAATGCCAAAGAATACTACTTTTAGACAGCATTCAGAATGAAGTATCTGTTTCTCCAATATCTGTTGTCTCCAAACACATATGATAGAAGTGACATAGAAAGGCTTGCCTGCACCTGAGAAAAGCAGCCCAGGAAGGTAGCTGGTAAGCAGTGCCAAATACACTCCTAATGTACCGCAATACAAAAAGCTGCAGTGTATACAGCTCTAACCAATGCAATGGTGTTTACTCAGATTAGAAGCGATCACATAAAGACAAGTCCAGAGATGATACTTCCTTTGTTAAGTGCATGTGTTGCTGAAATATTTTGTATTGTTTCTGTAAGTGGTGCCATCCTATCCTGTGCATTTCTTCACAGGGCAAAACTGCTCTTCAGTACAGAATGCTATGATGGAGTCATCCCATTATCAGTAAGGATGGAATTACAATTGTTTGCATTGTTCCTAGCTCTAGCCAATGCAAATTAAAACATTTATTTTCAGATGTGCACGCACTAAAGAAAAGAAAATAAAGGGGAATCTAATACTTATATTCTTACAACACTATTCTGCAAAGCAGGATGCTGATTGTCTCTACATCATCAGACTGAATGTACAAGTTAACACTGGTTCACCTAGTGATTTAGCAAAGTTAAAAATTATTTTTATATATATACATAAGGAGACTGTTATAGATCTGATATTCTCAGAAACCATTGCTATAACTGGTACAGCAACTCAAATCCTTTTGGCTTTCTCAAATCCTTTTTGATTTTTCAAATCCTTTTTATCTCTCATAGCAACCTCCATCAAACAGGCTGAATGCTATGCACAGAATTTAGAGCTGCTATTACATGTCAATTTTATTTCAAACTTGGAACCAGTACCAGACAGGAATGCTTTCTCTCTTCCATCATCCAATTCTTTGGCCATTCAGCATCAGAGATAAAGAAAGCATAAGAAAGGGAATACAAAGTATATTTTTAGAGATAGTCCAGATCAGCCTTTTACTATGGTCTCACCTAAAGATCTGATGCGGGGATGACAGTTTTGTTGCATGCACAGTACTCTGTGCCAGGATACATAACTGAGCATCAGAGCTAAGTGAAATTTGGTTATCTCACCCAACACTGCCCTGCAATATTTTTGAGCGATACATAAAATGTCTACATTTCAATGTGCCATACAGCACTTCTGCAGAGGTGCTGCACTGGACAAATTCCAGCTTCAATAGTTATTTCAATTCCATCTCTAATGTCAGTAGAATATTCCTCCATTGTTGTCTAAAGTTCTTTCGAATATTCCTCTGTACTGTTGAAATAGATATGATGTCTCATCATGAAAACAGTATGGTGTAATTTTTACATGTATAATCTTTGGGAACCAATACGAGGCATGAATATTCCCTATTTGTGTATATGTTAAATAGTTTACCATATTTGTATTATTATTTATAACACTGCATGTACAACAGAAGAGCAACCTTGAAAAAGAAGAAAGATACATACTCTGCAGAATCTACCAACAATACAGATGGGGTATAAGTAAAAAAGCACTGAGCTGGAAATGAAGGGGGAATAGAAAGCATGTTCTCATATTCTAGGTATACTATGCAAAGAGTGGCAAGAAAACACAATTTAATCAAAAAATGTGAGTACACCTATATGGATCTTAAATAGTTTTCTTACATAAGGGGACTGTTTCAGTTAATGGGACAGTGAAATTTATGAGGCTCATGACAAGGAGAAAGGCTAATTGAATATAGCAGAGAGCTTGCATGCCTTTGAAATTTTGTTTCCTAGGGATCTATTAAGCCTTCCTTTCTGTTGCTTTTCAGTTTTGATTTGCAGGCTGAAAAAAACCACATCTGATCTGTGCCTGAGCAGTGGCCATTCTTCTGGAACTTCTGGTCATCTACAGCTATTGCTCTAACCAGACTGCCAAGACACTGGAAATCTCAGACAAATTATTAAACACTTCTTTCTGTCCACTTTACAAAATTTCCAGGAAGAAAAAGAAAATACCTACATATATGGTAGCTCTATGGAGACTAACATATCTGGTATTTTTCAATACCCCACATACATTAAAACTTTGCTACTACTCCACAAACAGCAACACCATCCAAGGGGAAGTGTATTCTCTCTGGTTCATAGAATACAAGTAAGAGAAACTGGAGCACAGACTAAAGTTTCACATATATTGCTGTTTTGAGCAATTTATATATTCAGACACAGAAACAGCATATTGAAGGTTCACCAGTTACTCTTATGTGAAAGAGTTAAATCCATTTCCCCTACCTTACTGGAAATGAGGACTTACACTCCCCACCTTTGATAAATCTAAATCCTTAAATCTTAAAAATACTATTAAATCACACAGCCTCTCTTGGTCTACCTTGGCTTGCTAAATAACTCTACTGGACTAAAGAGCCAGCTGCTTTTTCAAAACGTTTTTAACTCTATGTCTGTTACAAGTGATAGAGCAAAATAATCATACCTATCTTCACAGAACAAGTCTCTGACAATTTCACGGGTGCTTCAAAAGTTGCCAATTAATTCTTTTGATATTTGTTTAGCCTTTTCAGGTGAACCCCATGCTTATCCCAAGAAATTACATATGGGTGCTGATTAAACATTGCAAGCAATGCTCCACTACGCCTGGTGCATCAGTATTCTATCCATGTCCAGACTAGTCTCTTGCAATTAATTCGATTGATTCAAACAAATATGTGGCTGAAACAACAAACAGCTCCTAGAGACAGCAGAGCAGAGAGATAGCTGAGCAAATGAGACAGCTGTTTGAGAGAGGAAAAAAAAAAAAGGGGGGGATGCAAAGGGATTACAAATTTTTTATAGAAACAGAGTCAAGTGACAAAAAATGTATTCAAATATTTGAAGACAAAAAGCAGCAGTAGCTGGTGCATCTTAACTATGAAATTATAAGGTGGCCTTTAATGGTGGAAATTTATTAGATTTCACAATCACAGGACTTGTTCAAATTTGAGCTGGGAAAGACCTTCTAGGTGAGTTAGCTTCCTGATCTGCCAGTGCAGAATAAATTATTACAGTGTATTTTCTAGTCCTTTATTCTGGCATTACTTTAAATTCCCAAGTGATACAGCTCAGAGTGTTTCTCACAGGAGAATATTAAACAACTCAATAGATCTGAATCCTCTAGGAAGTTTCTTAAAGGCTAGATATATCAAGTTAAATTCTAAGCTGAATTTTACATTCTTCAAGCAGTCTGTGTGAATCTTTGGCAACAGAGGCAATTGCTCACTCCATATATTTTACATATTGATTGTATCTTCACACTTTTGAACACATTCAAAAGTTTCTTCTGTTAAGATATCTAAGCAAACTCTTATTTAGATTCAGGTTTGGCTTATCTAGTTCTCAATCCATTCAAGTAAAACTCGCATAGACCTTAAGAACAGAACTGCATTTCAAGATGTCAAAGCACTTTGTCAATTGTTCCTGAGAACCTCAAAGCTGAAAGTCCATCCAAAGGTTACCTTAAAAGAGCTTTAAATAAAAATAACATGGGATTGGAAACACAGGAATATCTAGGCAGTCCTAAGCTTTACTGAAAATGTAGAACTACAAAGGATTTGAGGTAATGCATAGGAAATAATCCTGAAAATTTTATATAGCTGTCTGGCACATGATTACCATCAACTACATAGTAGCTCTTTGTTGCTATGGAAAGTATATGGCTTTGTGTCTACTTAGAACAGAGCACATGTCCATTCTTGATTGTCCTAAAATAGGTCTCCAGACAGTAAGGTACTCAAAGTCACACTCCACTCGTAAACAGATTTGCATCTCCAGGAAGAACAAAGTACCCTGTATCTGTGAGACTGTCTTGGGTGGGATTCATCTGAACACAGATGAGCAAGTCTGAGCTAACGGCTCAGTGGGCTCTGTAGTTTGAGGAAATAGGCATTTTTAGAATGCAATACTTCTCATCCAAAAATCACTCAGATGAATCATGACCTAAAAACCCCTACCTCTTTCCACTGACTGCAGAAACACAACATGGTGACTATGTAAGGCACAGACCTTTGATGACTGATGTATGAAATCAGGTGAGAGGAATCTGTTCCTTCAGACCTCACTTCCTAAGGGACCGAATACATGAGGTTGATCCATTCAAATAAAGCCCAATGTTAGGAAGCCGTAAAAAAAAAAAAAAAAAAAAAAAAGCCTAAACACACTAATATATCTGATCAAGTTCTACTGAAATAATTCCATACAAGTAATCTATCAGCCATTAGCATCTCTTCATTTATAGTGGAGAGTGGTGTCTCTTACTGCAGAAACATCTGATCTTTTCTGGTTTGTCACAGCTGAAAATGTTGGTTGCTCCAATATGCGAGCTGCTCTAGGGGAGCTATGGATCTGCTGCTTTCACAAAAAAGTTCCCTACAACAATCCCTTCACTGAAAGCTATTCCTCTTTTTCTTTAAAAGTTGAATTTTGACTTGGCAAACAGTTTTTCAAGAGTCTGACAAAAACTTATCCGATTCCTTTTCGGTATGAAAGGCACAAATACACCTCTTAAGTACTCCAAATCCTATCCTGTTTTTTATTTATGTTAAAGAAAATGTATAGCTAAGCTACTCATATCAATGGTAAACCTTGTGAAGGCAAAAAATAGGCCTTTCACTATTTTCTTTTAAACCTTGGAAACAGTTTTCAGAGTTGTTTTGCTTCTTAATACACAGAACACTTTTGACTCAGTCTTTTCTTGGTAGTCTTAGCTTGTCCTACTTCTGTAACATAATGCTGTGAAGATCTTCTCTTTTTTGCATCATCCAAGTCACCTGCCCTGAAAAATACCAATACCAACTGCGACAATCCTCTGACTTCTAGCTGTGTGGATACCACTCCTTATATCTCAGTAATATGGATCACTGACCGAGCTACAAGTTCTCTCCTCACCCATATCCTGTGTTTATATTCAGAGGTTCTGGGATTCTTTGTCACAAAGTGAGATTAAAGAAATTTAAATCAAAGGCTCTGTTTACAACATGTTTTATAATACTGTTTGTGGTATCTTCTACTGTTTACTGCATAAATTACATTAACGTTATCTGTAGCACTTTTTGTTTTGTTCCTCATTTCTAAGCACTTGTTAACATCATGCAAACATACAGTACCACAGATTTTCCTCAGATCCTGAAAGCAAAGCTGTAACAATGAATTGTCGCTTGTTGCTATCCACCTTCGGCCAAGCTAATTCTTATTTAGAAAAATTTACTTTCCCTACTTTTTCTCCCTGAAAAGGATATGGCCAAACTTGAAACATGAATTTTTTAGACTGCTCTTAGAAGCTAGAACGACTGTAAAAAGGACACTTGCCTCACTAGTGCAACTAGTTTCATTTACATCAAGGATTATTTTAAGGTGAAATTCACCCTGTGAAAAGGAGTAGCAGATGATCTCCATATCACTGATGATAACTTTATCTTGCCCATAAAGCCCAGACAACACAAGTCTGATTAATACCTGGGCATCACTTTGGATTTCAAGAAACACACTTACACAGTCTATAGTCTGGCTATTTCAGAGTACTCATTGGCTTTGCTAATGTTCAGCATTGTAGGAAAAATGTTTTAATCCTCCCTTTAAAGTATCATAAACAGCCTGTCCTTGCATTGCCATTATAGAGGTTTCAAATGAACAGATTACTACAGTTTAGCCCTAAGCCTATAAAAATATTTAGAAATATTTGTTGCTCTGTACATGTTAGTGCTTATATTACCCTTAACAGCCTTTCCTCAAGTCAGTAACTCAGAGAACAATACCGCTAAATCTCCCTTTCCTCTTCGTACCACAATGGCTACCCATATAACGCTGTTCTACAACTCACCCGGTTTGAAAGCTTACCAGAGGGTATGTATGTTCCTCTTTTTAAACAAACACGTTTCAGCCCTTCGAAAAGCGCCAAAAAATTAACTAAGTATGTTTGAAACATGCAGTAATTAAAGAAAAAAGAAAAGCTAATTAACAATGCAAACAATTCTTATTTTCTCTGTTGAGACAGCTGTCATGTAATTTGCCCTCCCAATTATTAAAACGTGACTCATGTCACAAACACGCTGCTGAATTAGACCACAAACGTGCACTGCTTGCACTGCTGTATTTACATCTAAATATTGTCAGGCTCCCACAGACACGATTGGTAATCACCACACAGAACATGTAACATTCAAAAGATAAACAAATGTGAAGGTCAGAGATCATCCACATTGACAAAATAAGCGCAATTACTTCATGTGATCAAACACGCAGACTGAGTCTATTAAGGACTGTGAACAGTGTTTAGCTGGATGCTATCTGCTTCTCATTTATATAATAATCTAAATTTACCATTAGCATTACTATTAATCAAAAAGCACGTGTGAAATAACTCCAAAAGGGAGATTTAGCAGCTGGGTTGAGTATGTATTTTAAGAAAATCTGGTTTCTGAAATCACACATGCAAATTTAATTGATTTGTTGACCAGATGCTCAGACTGGCAAAAAGAAGATTGAAACAGTTCTGTACAATGTACTATATACTCTGTCACAGAAACAATATCTACCTGAAAAACTTTCTGTAATTAATTGCATTATATAATTGTCTACAAATATTAAAAAGTTTCACCATAAACAGATGTCCCAGTCCTGTTCATTTTTGACAGCCAAGAGTAAAAGGGTAATTCTGAATGTATTACTGTATCTAAAAAATAGCCAATATACACAGAATATTATTGTTATGCACAAAAATACTTCACTTTTTTTTTACAAACTCACGAATTCAATGACTGCTATTACATAGCATGCACACAGATCTAAGACAGATAGAATATCTCAATGTTTATATTAACTTCAATTGCTTTTCCATAACTGAAACCAACTTTTTCTTTTAATATAGATGAAGCAGCCTAAACACCCACAATCAAAATAAAGATTGTTACAGTTATTACTGTATAATACTAACAATCACCTTGAAACAGTGGTACAATATTGATGTGTTTTTAAAAATAGAGCACTGCATCCAAAATCCAGCAAATTTATACAAAGCAGCATGATACGAATGGTGTCTCATTTTATAAAGGCTTATACATACCGGATAATGCAGTAAGAATGCATAATTTTTCATCTTGTCACTGTGAGATTCTGCATGAAAATACTGCATTATTACTACTTACATATTTCTACATTCTTGCTGTTCGTAGATCAAAAAAAAATAATAAAAATCACAGAAGTGGAGGTTAGGATAGAAGAAAAGGCTCAGAAAACAATGTCTCTACCCAAGGAGTGGATCACATTGCACTGATAGAAATTTAATGGTTCTTCAGGAAGCATAATGAACAACCTTATCTCAGGAGACCTCTGTTCTCTACACACATCAAGAGTGGTGACAGCTCATCCTCCCCAGAAACCAATACCAGGAAGAAAGTGCGCTGCCTGAGAGCGTTATACCTATGGCATGTTAGATGCCTGCTGTCATCAGAGACAAGTATTATCACGCAGCCTACCAAGCTAGCTCAGATACTGCAATTCACACAAAGAGACCTTTCTCATATTTCTCAGCAATACAAATTGATAACATCTCTGTTTAATTTGAGTGTGTTTGCCTTTACTTGCCTGGCAGCCCACTGCCTAGTTCCCCATACCACTGTATCACAAAGCCAAGCCTGGTCTTTTCTGGGCAGGTGGTGGGGAGTTGCACAGGCAGCAAAGGCAGCCCCCCTGGAGCGGAGGGGAATACACAGCTTTATCCTGCCAGATTAGGAGTGGCATTGATTGGCTGCAAGACTATTTTGCACAGACATCCTCCGACAGAAACTGGATCTCTAATATTGAACCCTTGAGTACAGAAATAAAAGGGAAAGCTATGAAATATTTGGGGTTATAGAAGCATTTGAATAAGCCTTCTCCAAAACAAGAGCAGAAAGAAAAAACAGTCTAACTCAGCAACCATGCATTTGCGCACACAACATTCCTAGATAATAGGAAGCAGAACAAAGTCTTTTGCACAAGAATCGTCATGAAAATTCATGACCTGGTCAGGCAACGTAACTGAAGCAAGCAAAAGGCTATGTGCTCTGTAAGAGCTTGAGAAAGGGATGGGTAAGCAAGTTTTGCAAGCAACATACACACTCCACTATACTGTAAACAAATATTCACCAAAAAAAAAGTGCTAGATATTTCTATGAATAGCTTCTCAATAAGTTCAAATTGTAGTCTAGTATTCACGGTCTAAAGGAACTGATTCTTATTGCTATAAGATAGGCATTAATTCACTCCAGGTTTAGCTATACTGCGTAAGATGCTATTAGCACTCCATTGCAGTGCTGGACACCCAAGCTAAACGTCCATACCTTCACTGGAACAGTTACCTTTTGCTTTTACTTTGTCTCAATTAATACCCAGAGCAAACATTGTTAAGAGCAATATCAGGCGCTCTCCTGAAGAGCCATAAAAGCAACTGTTATCCACAAGTAAAAAGTCACGTTTAAAGCAACTAAAAAAATAAAAATCTGGTTAAACCACTAGGGTCTCTGTATTATGAATGCACTTGTTTACCCTGAACATGTTTATTCATTTGTAAGAGCAAAGAAAAGAGTGTCATGACTCCTTTCCCCCATCCCTTTTTCTTCTTAGCCCTTAATGAAGTAAGGTGAAACAAATAAACAGAGCCCATTTTCATGGCTGCCTCAAAAAAACAGCAGTACTAACAAAAATAGCTTATCAGTGCAGTTTACCAGAGATGTTAGTAGCATAACAAAGTCAAAATGCAGAAACCCATATTATAATTTATGATCTGAAATTGTTTTCATTAAGTACCTACGGTGACCTTTCTCTGCATATTATTTTCAAGAACAAAACATAATCAAAACAATGCCAATGTTTTATAAGCAAACCACTCTCTGTTCCAGCTTCTATAATCAGGCTAAGAAACATCTTAGCACCCATGTGCGCTTACGAAAACACAATTTTCTATGTCCATATGACATGGTGAAAGACTTAATGGCAATGACCATGAGATTCACATTTCATCACCTTGATTTGTGATTCACATTTCATCACCTTGATTTGTGAGCTCTTTCTTTACATAAAAATTGTTGTTGAGCTGGGTAAACCATTTAACACCATGTTCTTCATTAGTACAGAATGAAAAATTAAATGGAGAAAGATAGTCTCCATCCTGTCCACAGCAGGCAAAAAAGAAAGCTACCATCACAAAAGAAGATATTAATAACTGGCAGTTTTAGCAGAGCCAAGAGGTGAGCTGGAAGTTGGAGGCAAGCCATCTAGGACAGGGCAGAAGCACCGGCGGGACAATTTCCAGTACTGCTGCCCACGGTGCATATGTTCTGTGGATAATGGATCAGGCAGCGCTGTCAATCTGGCACCTCCGAGGAACCCTAAGTTCTCTTGCACAGGTATTTAAAAATAGCTCACTGTTTTCATGATAAATAACTTTCCCTATATATTCCATTTATATCATGCCTTTCACCAGGCAAGTTTCAAGTGGTTAATATTAATTAGCTCTCAAAAGGCTCCTATGAAGCATTTTAAGAACAGACACAATCATTTCACCCACTCTTCTATCCTCTGTGGCACAATATGACAGGCTCCTAAAGAGCAAAATATAATAATGGAGAACCTAAAGCTGCTGAGGGTAAGTTTTCTTAAGCTCAGATTTTCAAAGCCCCATTCAAGGCCCCAGCTGGGCTCCCATGGGCTGCTTTGAAGATTCTAGCTTTCCTAATGAACCCAAGGCTCTTTTTTTTCAAAGAGAAAAGAAAAACCTCAGTTTTATTAAACCCTATTAAGCACATACCTTTGCCTCATCCTTGTGTTTTGGTTGTTTGGGGTTTTGGTTTTTTTGAAGGTTGTGTATAGTACTCATGTTTTCTTTGTTCCCCGTGAATATTTGGCACTCTCCTGCTTTCTAGAGGGGTAATCTGTTACTACACCTCTTAGCAGACTTAGCAGGATTTTTTTTGTTTTCCTTCGTGTAAAATTCAAAATATGAAATTAAGATCTCACACAAAACCAGGACAGATTAATAATAATGAAAGAAAAAATTGTAAGACTGTATTTCAAATGGCTGAAAAATTCACAGCCAAAACAATACCCGTCAGTTAGACTGTAAGTAACATTGCACAGCTGGTTTGCATTTAAAAGGCTTAATGTATCAACAATTATAATTAATTTATAGTTATTTGCTATTAAGACATTTTTTCCTGTACATCTGCAACACTGTGATATAGTAAGTCTACTTTTAAAATGATAAACACTGCCGGTATTAGCATATCCACCAGCAAGTGTATTGGAGGAGCAACAGAAAGGATTTCAGATTCTTCAGAACAGCAAAATACTACTTCAAAACATCTAGTATGGGTATGGAGACTGCATAGATGAATTATCAGTAATGAAGGGAGTAGCTTGTGCTAATAACCAAGTTAAATTGGTAAAATAACCAATTAAAATGTCATCTTTAATTAAAATGCCAATTAGAGCAAAGGGTTATTAAGATACACGTCAGTTTCTAAAAATGATGCATTCTAATTCTTTTACGTAATGTCCTTTCTTCCAGCATCCCCCAACAGTAAAAGTTTTTACCTGAAATAAAACCAGGCTCTCATTACCTTACTTTAAAACACTTGGCATTGAAACTATTCCAAAAGGCAAAAATGAATAGGCCTACAACACAAAAAGAAATTAAGCAGATTTTAAGACAGAGATATCGAAGACATGGAAAAAATGAAAGAGCGAATAGGCTACCCTGAGGGTAGCTTGGTATGGCAGCTGATATGAAATGCAGATCCTCCTTCCCTGCCCCCCCGCCCCCGCCTTTGGAAGGAAGTCTTCCTCAGATTTCAAAGCTTGTGTAATGAGGAGCCAATAAAAGATTATAATGTGCTAATGCCTATTACCACTGATTCGCAGGACTTCCTCTCCCTTCAATTAACCTACATCACATAGATCACCATGGTTTACCAGATGATGCATGAGGATGGGGATTACACCGCAATTGACATAAGATAACAACACACGCGGTAGAAACAGAGCAATAATACTTCCAACAACCCCTGTAATTGGAGCTGAGATATTGTAATGACAGATCTATTAGCACTAGGTCAGTGGAAAAATATCTGGGTTTCAAGCTTACAAGGGGCAGTTTTCTGGCCAGACCAAAAGCTCGTACTTCTATGATTTTTATTTTTTTTTCCTCCTGTTGATCTCAATGAGCTTTGGATCAAGACACTATTGTTATTTTGGTATCTTAGTACTGCTATATTCAATCACATCAAGCAACAATAAATCCATTCATATAAACTAGTCCACCAATGTGACATTATGCTGCCTTCCTCCTCTTTCCTCAAACCCAAATTTTAGCAAAACCAAACATAACCCAGAGAAACTTCATTCACAAGTCTGAAAACAGGTTTCCAAATCTACAAAGTAGTAGCTAAATAAACAAATATGCAAATATACACTATTACTCTGTTTCAACAAGTCCACTTCTTTGGTTTCATCTCCACCTAGCCTCCCTCTGCTCCGCCACCAAGCTCCCTTATGCTGCTTCATTTAATAATCTCATTGGACAAATGCAATTTATTTCCTGAATACGTGAGCCAACTAATCTGCTCATGGCCCAATCAGTCTTACTTCCTATGGTTTTACCTTCCAAGGTGAATGTTCTACTGGTAAGATTAAGACTACTAAAAATGAGGGAAAATTACTAAAATGAAGGATTAGCAAACCATCTCTATAGTATTCTCATGAACCATGAAAAACAAACAAATGAACTAACACACTCAGTGCCTATTCATCACCTTTGTTTACAGCTGCTTTCTCTCCTATAAATTCATTTAATCACTATGCTATATTTCTAATACGTAGTATTAGCAAATTCATAAATCTCACACTCCTTAGGTGGAGCGTTTTATTTAACTAAACAAATTTTGGAATGCCTGTATCTTGTTACACTTCGACTGAAGGAGAACACAACTGTATTCCAGACTGTTTTGAACTACCAAGAGAGACTTTACCACTCTCTGCATCAAAATCTGCAGATCCATCACTGACAATGCTGTAACCCATTTATTCTGCCTTCTTCCATATTGTCTGCTAGCATTCAATCCACCCTTTGATGATGAAAGGTGCACACTGAAAAGGTAGACCTATGAGGTTTACATTCCACTTAGTTTTGCCTGCTGAAACTCTGCCACGGGGACAAAATCTGTGTGACACACTACTGCAATCCAGCCAGGCCATCAAATGCCAGACAGGTTTTATAGCATAATATTTGCAGGAAAATAAATAAGTAAAGGGAGATTAGAAGCTGTCTGAAAGTTATTACTAAAGCCTCAGAAAATTGTTTTCCAAAAGGCTCATAAATTGGCTACTAATGGACAGGTCACTCTGATACCTCTTTAATTGTTGGGTCACTGAACTGTTTTATCTTTACTGTTGACTTTCTTTAGCAGATGTTTTCTGAGCATCATAACGTCTGGCTTAATCTGTCTTTACATTCACTCAGTAACACCATTGTACTTAACAATCTGTGTTTCATGGAGTTACACTGGACATTCAGAAATTGGCTGAATATATCCCAACCGTCTTGGCCAGTTCACAATACTGACAATGTCCCTTTCAAAACTATGGCCACTTCAAAACAGATGTTCAAAATTCTGGCATCCCTAAATTAGAGACTAAATCTTCCATTCTAGTCCAGCACAAGCAGAAGAAAAGGGGTAAAAGCCACATTTACACTCAGTGAATTGGCCACAACATATCCTTACTGAAAATTAAAGCAGCCCAGAATATACAAGTCATTTTTTAATTACTGTAATAGAAAGAGTGAAAACAAACAAACAAACAAGTTAATGTCTGACTACAAAAATAAAGTAGCATTATGGTAAATATACTTGCATTGGACTATTTTTGGAGTATGCTGTAGTGAAAATAGACAGGACAAGAGTTGTTTGAGATCAGAAAGGTTTCAGTATCTAATGTTGAAGGAAGTGCATCAAAGCAGGCTGCAATGGCTAAATAAAACCTCAGTACATCAGAAACTTCCCAAGAGAAGAAAGCAAACAAGCTATACCAGCAGAAATAAAAGATCAAGAACAGAGCCATCTAGTAATACAGCATACAAAAAAAAAACCAAAGAGGAAAAATTAATTACAGTAAAACATGTCAAACCAAAACCTCCAGCTGTTTACTACTGGGCATCCCTTCTTTTACTGCCTTTAGAAATATCTTTTTAACATAGCTGCACTTGGTTTCCACTAAATCAACTGACACATCATGTGCTGAGGTATTATAAAGTTCTTACTAGCAGAAGACCACTAACTCTGAGTTAGAATGGAAGCAAGAATTGCTAGAATTAGGTTTAAAATACTTAATTAGTAAATCTATGACCAGCAGAGGCTTGCATTGTTGCTTTAAGTATAGATTCTATAGTTTATCCTGAAGACGACTGTCAATTAATAATGTCCTGCCTCTCTGGATTACTAAATTTTCGTCTCTAAAGAAAGCAAAGGAAGCAGAACTGGCAAAAGAGTTAACATTTAAACAAGGCCAAAAGAAACACAAATCACTAAAGGGAAAATAAGAAAATACAGCTTCTGACAACGAAGACACTAGTGCACCAAAACACATTAAATTAAGAGAAATAGAGATAATGGAGGACTAGTGTATTCTATTACACATTTACATGTAAGTGTATTTACACATACTAAATATAAATTTTATGCATGTGCCTATTTAATATGCTTTTCTTTCGTTCTCTCAGATGTTGCTTCTTCAGAAAAGGTGAGAAAATACATTATTACGATGATTTGACAGTCAGGTTTATTGCCACATGGAAAACTAATCAACTCTGACTTTAGGACTTGCAGGCTGTCCCTAGGAAACAAATTTTTCCTGTTCTTTGCTCTGCTCCATATTTACGCATCATTTCACCACCGGAGCCCTATTCACCTGCACAGAAAAGATTACTCTTCCACTTGCTCTTTGTGACTCAGTAATTCTCTAGTGCCATCCATCTCTCCTGCAAGCCATTTTATTTTCATCATGCAGGTATGATTGCTGAATATCCATAAACATGTCTTTTTAATAGCCTAAACATATGTAAAGACTCATCACACTATTTGCCTGTGTCAATGCACACACCTGAGCATAGGACATATTCAAGAAATGTTCAGAAGAAAAATTTTGAAACCTTCAGCCATCATAGAATCATAGAATCATAGAATGGTTTGGGTTGGAAGGTACCCCAAAGATCACATAGCTCCACCCCCCCTGCCATGGGCAGGGACACCCTCCACTAGACCACGTTGCCCAAAGCCTCATCCAACCTGGCCTTAAACACTTCCAGGGATGGGGCCTCCACAACCCCTCTGGGGAACCTGTTCCAGTGCCTCACCACCCTCACAGTAAATAATTTCTTTCTAACATCTAATCTGAATCGACCCTCCTTCAGCTTAAACCCATTACCCCTTGTCCTGTCACTACACTCCCTGATAAACAGTCCCTCACCATCTTTACTGTAGGCCCCCTTCAGGTACTGGAAGGCCACAATTAGATCTCCCTGGAGCCTTCTTTTCTCCAGGCTGAACAATCCCAACTCTCTCAGCCTGTCTTCATAGGAGAGGTGCTCCATCCCTCTGATCAGCTTTGTGGCCCTCCTCTGGACTCTCTCCAACAGCTCCATGTCTCTCCTGTACTGGGGCCCCCAGAGCTGGATGCAGTACTCCAGGTGGGGTCTCACAAGAGCAGAGTAGAGGGGCAGGATCACCTCCCTCGACCTGCTGGTCACACCTCTTTTGATGCAGCCCAGGACACGGTTGGCTTTCTGGGCTGCAAGCGCACACTGCCGGCTCATGTTGAGCTTCTCATCAATCAACACCCCCAAGTCCTTCTCCTCGGGGCTGCTTTCAATCCATTCCTTGCCCAGCCTGTAGTTGTGCTTAGGATTGCGCCGACCCATGTGCAAGACCTTGCACTTGGCCTTGTTGAGCTTCATGCGGTTCACATGGGCCCACCTCTCCAGCCTGTCCAGGTCCCTCTGGATGGCATCCCTTCCCTCCAGCGTGTCGACCACACCACACAGCTTGGTGTCGTCAGCAAACTTGCTGAGGGTGCACTCGATCTCATTGTCCATGTCACTGACAAAGACATTACACAGTGCCGGTCCCAGTACCAACCCCTGAGGAACATCACTCGTCACTGTTCTCCACTTGGACATTGAGCAGTTGACCACAACTCTTTAAGTGTGACCATCCAGCCAATCATTTTTTAGTTTGAGTTACTGCTTGAACTGTTTTATACTTGTCTCTCACTAGGTCATACCATGCACTGTTAGCACAGGACTGATCAATTTAAAGCACACAAATTTCTTTTCACACCACCACACTGCTACTGCCACTACTAGATCATGTGCCTTTGATTTGCACACCCAAGCACCCAGTGCTACTGTCACAGTACATCTGGAGTTAATCAGCAGTGTCCTGCCTGGCATTGGTCTCCCCACGCTTCAGGAAACAGAAAAACACCGCACATCAGGTAGACCTTCTCATAATCCTTATTCATGTACTAAAACCAGACCACTAGAACCCATCTCAGCAGAAAGAAGATTCCAAAAACAAGTACCCATATAAAAAGATGAGCGTTTCTTCCAATACCCCATATATTTTCCTGTCACAGTAATTATTTTTTTTCCTTGATACAGCCAACAGCCTTCTTGAGGAAAATATGTAAAAGGATCTTCTTTTCAGTTGATGATAAGCCTTATCAGAAAGTCCTTCAAAGCTCAGCCTAACCTACACAAGAGCATAAACATCCACCCTATACCTCAAAGTCTCTATGTGAGGCGAGTTGTTCACACCATCCTGTCTTTCCGTATCTTCCCCACAGCTTCTGTTCTTCAAAAGCCCATGCTGCCAATCTGGACTATGGCATATTTACACTTTTCCTCCTTGGAGACTTCTAATGTTATGAATTACTCTTCTCAAAGTGTTTAATATTAGACATTACAACTAATGGCGTTTTCCCAAACAACCTGTTGAAGATAAACATCCTGGATACTTCAACATCTAGATGAATTTGACAAAATTGTCCCAGAAAACTTAATTTGATTAAGAAAGTCAAGGTCATGGGAGGAAGTAAAACCTGCCATTTTAGCTGTAACTGAAGTATTTATGTAGCTGAAAAATTAAGCAGCACGCTGCACAACACAGAGCCTAAAGAACTGGTATTGTTTAGTCTTGACTAAATCACGCATGATTCATATTGTCTCTGAGTACAGTTATATGCAAAGTTGAATAAAGTCATTTTAACATGTTTATTCCTGTAAGGCTAAAAAAAATCCACCAAACAAACAGAAAAACAGAAAATCAAGCCCTGCAACATGACCGCAGGCAGCAAAGGTAGCAGCACAAAAGTCTACCTGCCACAACTCTGCACATCAAGACTGTCTCCACTCTTCTATGCCCGTAAGGGCATCCAAGGACCACTCTCTGCTGCCTGCACCAGTCCCATGACTACACTCATGGATCATAGGTCCTCTTCTCATGATGTACAAAATCTCTGCTGCTTGGACACCAGCTGCAGTGCATATGCAGTGAATCTGCTTTTTTGATAGAGTAGCCAGCCCCAGGCTGGAATGAGGAGGGTTTGCCCATTTGGGATCTTGGTTCTAGAAAACTCAAAATTCAGCGACCAAAAAGTAGCTCATCCCTAACAAAAGACTCGCATTTTGTTTGCAGGTTATAAGTTCAGTACTACACTCCCCTTAGTCACAACTAGGGCCATTAGCAGCATTTCTCTCCCATCCTTTTTGCAATATCATTCTCTTGGGAAATTAATTAAAAGCCTACCCTTTTCCATACTGAGACTTGCTGAATTTCAATCTGGATAGTTCCCTCCCTCTCTCCTCCTCTCCCCCCATCTCCACTGGGGGAGGATTATAAAATTAAAGAAAATTATTTTCAAGAAAAGTCAGATGTGATGCAGCACCACAGATGTTAATACTTTTGAGAATATCATCACAGAGCAGTTTATATGACTGTAACTAGTGAAGAACAAAGTATAAGGGACACACACCTACTACTATCAGAAGCTCCTCAAATAAAAACAGCAAAGAAAATTAAGATGGTGACAGCTCTGTATTGCCACAAATGTCCAGAAAATTACTGCTAGCAATGAAGCCATGTGTTTTCAGGACAGAGTTGTGTCTTCTCACAATGTATATTCATGTAATAGGCAGACAGTAATTTTTCAGAGGCAGCCTGTGACAGCTTACTTGGGAATCAAGAAACATGTACTACATGACAAAGTTAATAATGGCATCATCCTACAGGCTGACAAAGAGGTTATTCATTTACTGTCCATTACATACTGGCTGGATGATGCTTGATAGCTCCAAAGGAGAAGAATATCTGTTTATATTCTTACAAGTAAGACATTAATAGTTTAAAAATTCATATTAATTGTGCAGTGAACTATCTGAGCATAATCCTGAGTTGCTCTTTTAATTTCAGATAAGAATAAGCTGTATTTATATACTCAGACTGGTTTTCATACCAGGGTAAACCAGCACATTTTCACATGATCTCTACTAGAGAAGAATCCAAGAACAAAAATGAAAACAAAATTCACAACAGAAATCAATTTGTTTGCAAGAATGTCTTTACAGACCTTCAGATTTATTAGTAACACATTCCTTGAGCTATTACTGTATTCTTCTATCAACCATATACTTCAGCTACAAACTATGACTTGAAAAAACACACTTTTCAACATTTTACTTCTATGTAATTAAGCATATAAACTAAGGACTTATTTCTTATGCTTTTATAAATAACCATATGCAGCAATTACTGTCAGAAGTGATTGTTCTGTTATTTAAGAAAAAAAAAAATCACTGTATGTTCGCGCATGTATTTGTAGGAAATAGAAATGGTGGTTGGTGTTTTGGGAGGACTCCTCTTAAAGTCCACATGGGATATGGGGCATGAAAAGTAACAGGTCCAGCAATCAGCTGAAAATAAGGGTGTAAACAAACTTTCACATTCTTCTGCATTGCCATCTTCATTTCACCTATCTATAACGCCCCACTGCATGACAGTTGCTTTAAAACATTCAAAACTTGCACATATTGGTAACACTTCGAGGGTTAACCCCCTAAACCCCCCAAATTTAATGAAAAATAGCATAGCTCTGGGGAAAACACTGCCCTTTTTTTAATCTATTAATTTTGTTTAAGCACAAAAACATTATCTTTTTTGAAATATTACAGAATTGCTTTTGTTTAAGAGTTTTGAAACATTAGAAAGAGACATTTCCAGGACCAAGTAGTTCCAACAAGAGACAGACCTACAACCAAATGCATACATTCTGAAGTTAGAATAGAACCCATACAGGTTTAACATGTAAATCAGCGCTTGCAAATATACAGGCATATATAAATATGTAACAGTCAAGTGGAAAGAGAGTATATTTCTCACGAGTGCTGAGCAGAGAGACAAAGTAGTAACTCACTCTCAGAACTGAAATTTTTTACGTTAACTGACAGTTAAGTGCAATGTCATATGACAGACAAGTTAATGAATTTTGTATGAAGTTCCAGAAAACAGTTTGTGCATTTTTTGACAAATTACTTATGGAAATCTACCTTGTCTGTGTTTTAAAAAATACAAATAAATAACCCTCCCACATACTGTGGGTGTCTAATTATGAAGAAAAGCTTCCATGGCTGTACATTGTTT
Organism: Balearica regulorum gibbericeps; assembly: GCF_011004875.1. Lineage (NCBI taxonomy): Eukaryota > Metazoa > Chordata > Aves > Gruiformes > Gruidae > Balearica > Balearica regulorum. Next base: position 43,089,192 of record NC_046184.1, on the reverse strand, counting down.
CCAAAGTAATCACAAGTAAAGAAATTAAAATTCAAGAACCACGAAACATCAGTTTTGCAAACACTCCAAAATATGTGCAACTGACCACTAAAACAGAACAAAAAAACCACAAACCCAAACCACCACACAAAAAATCCCAACCAAAACAGATTCATTCAAATTTGTCAGATTGATTGCTGGTAAATGTAGTGACATTTTCACTGAGGGAAAAAGAAGAAGAGATATAACTACCTGGCAGGCTGGAGACTTTTATAAAAATCTGCTAATACATGGAAGTCAGTCATACAAGAAAGTTATGATTAATGCCTAATAGCAGTGAAAAAAATTGAGAACTATAAATGGTCCATACTAGAAGGCTGCAAATCTTTTATATGAATACCCACAACTTTATGTTAAACAAAGAACTCTTACAGGCTTAAGTAATGCGTATTTGAGTACCTAATCGCACGGCTGAGGATGAAAATTAGGAAGAAACTGTAGCATCCAAAATAACACTATTAGAAGCAAAAATAAACACTGCAATTGCAGTGGCCTCATCCACATAATAAAGCTAGGATGTAAATGCAAGCTTAAGTGATATAGAAAACATTCACTCAAGGAGAACAATATTAAACAACAGAAATATAAAAAACATACATGGTAACACAGAAGATTTTTTTTCTTCCACTTTTAATATTTATAGATTTCTTTAAGAATTCATTCTACATTATAAAACTTAAATGAAACTCAGTTTTAATCTGACATTGCTATGAAATACTGGAAGACTACAAACATCAGCACAGACTAGCGGGCTGCTAAGCAGGAAACCAACTGCATTTCTGTGCCATGAAACAAACTTGCGTGAGCCCAGACACTGCTCTCAGCAGTGGAGCTCTAAGGCTCTCGCAAAGCCAAGGCACTGCTCCTTTCTTTGGGAAAGGAGAATTCCCACAAACAGAATAGTGGTAAATCTACAAGTGTCTTGGACAAATAAATTCAAATCTTATAATGCAAGAAGATTCATTTATAGAAGGGAAGATTACCAGAAAGTGCTGTAGGAAGCATTAACACCTCTTCATAACAGAGTATCTGTCTGGGGGAAAGGATGTGAGTCTGAGGTAGTTTTCAGTATCACATACTCAGAAATACATAAATGAGCAGGGAAAGCATGGTGTTTGGAGAGGGTGGTAATGAAGTGGCACTGCCAGAATGGTATCACTCAACAGCTACAATTTCTCCTCACCAAGAAGGCGTTACTGAAACCTCTGCAGCTGGCAGGAGGATACTGACCAAGTGCCAAGGCCAAACGAGTAAGCAAAGTGGACAGAAGAGATTTTTCTCTGCCTGCAAACAAGTTTTCTGGAGAACTGTTCAATAGACCACACTGCTGAGTTACCTCTGCTCTTCAGACTTGTCAGACAGAACAGCGATTTACTGTTGTCAAATGAATGTGAGAAAGGAGCTCTAACAGCCTCACTGCTGAACGCTCAAGGAAAAGATGCACCTTCCGAGATCTTCTGTAAAGCCTAGAGCAGCAGTGAAAACCCTCCTACCCCACCTGACCGATTTACCATTCACGCACCAGATTTGTCAGCTTTTAACCTGTACATGCAGAACAAAATTCTGCACTGGGTTCTCTGAGTACAGTATTGCAACATGCTACGGAGACTGAAGCTCATGAGGAAGACCGTGCTTGTGAGGGGCTTCTGCTGCCACCAGCTCAATCTATCCCATCCGAATGCCATTCCTAAAATGTCCTGAAAAAGAGAAACCTGCAGATTGCACAGACGGTCGTGAACAAGGATGTAGACCAACAGCCCCTGTGCTAGAGCAAGGGTCTTTTCTGGTCTAAAGTTTGCAAGAGTTTGAAGAGACCAACCAGGAGTCAGGCTAAAGCAAGAAATACAACTCATCTCCAGACAGATTACAAATCCTGCTTGGTTTCTATAACTTCATACTGCTACAGGGGTAGATCTGGTATTAATAATTTTTCTGAGGCTTTGTGTTATTATCCTCTTAGATTTTTACTTTTTTTTTAATTTATATATTTACATTTTAAAAAGAAAGCTGCCAAGGAGACAGAAAAAAGAAAGATTCTTTCCACACAGAAACTTTTACTGTGCAAGAAATGGCAAAATACTTCTTAGGATCCCATAAGGCCAAAGTCAGCAAAGTGGGCTAAAGAGAAGGCATACATGTGTATCTCAGCATGTAATTCTGCTTATTAAAGAATACTCTTCATACTAGGAAACGAGTCAAAAGTCCCTGAATCTTATACTAGTATTTATCTCTACACATACATTAATACAGCTTTCCCTGAAGCTATCTTACTGCTCTCATTTGTGAGCATGCTAAAACAAAAACATTCAGTCAACATGAAAATTAGTTACTGTTAACATGGGTCAACAGTTCTTGACTGGGGTTTGAATCGTTACTCTGCACCTTTACTTCACGAGCAGATGATTTGAAACACGACAATGCTAAGAACTGGCAAACTACTCAAATGAACAACATTTTGAAAAAAAAAAAAAAGCCTTTAAAGTAAGTTGAATTTTAGAAAATAGTGACAATCCATTAAGACTGAATTCTTACAGTAAGAAATGTGGATCTAAGCAATTTGGTGAGTATTCAAGCAAAGATCTGATAATTGTTTTGGTATGCTTTTGTTTCAAGTTCTAGAAAGTTGTTTCTTTGTTGACTCGAAGCTTTCTTGGCCACCTAGATTTTTCATTATACTTGATCATATAAGTCATTTTTATGATAATATTTTATTTGGAATCAATTGTATATTTGCTAGAAGCAGCAAGGATTTGCATAGAACCAAAACCAGCTGCGCCATTCACAATTCATATAAAAGTATTAAGAAAACAGCATATGATCTTGCTTTTATTATGAAAATAAAAGTAAACCAAGCCCCATTTGGCAAATGACACTGTGAACATTAAGAAGTTGAAACACTTCACGTGTTTTTTCATGTAGATATAAAATAGACTCTTTGCTTTTTTCTTCTGATTAAAAGCTATACAATATTACATTTCACTGCAAAATATTTATTTGCTTTCACAGTTATTGTTATATTACCTACAGCTTCTGTACCACATGCAAAAGAAGTGTTAACATGTCAAAAGAGGATCTAGAAATTCATGAAAGTCTGTAGAAGTGAAAAATCAGACACATTGGAAGACCAAGAACATAATTTGATCAAATATTTTAACCAAGATAATAATTTTCTATTATAAAATAATTTCATTACGTGACTTTGAAAGCATTTAACTACATTAAGAAAATACCAATAATCTGATAGAAAAGAAAAGCTCTCAGGAAAAGAAATGAGTAAATTCTACACAGCATAAAAATGGGAAATTCGTAACAGTAATCTATAGCAAAACCCCACACTATCATGATTTGTGAAGTCAGCTTCATTGTGTTAGTGTTGCATCTAAACATTCGCTATACTAAACAAAAAAAATAAAATTTAAAAAAATTACAAAGCATGCTTCTCAATAAATGTGAGAGGAAAATAACCAACTTCTAAGTACATGGCAGCCACACAACTAACTGTAGAGATAAACTCACAGTCCAAAATATATCTATATACTTTTTGACTCTGAGTTGAAATGCTCAATATTTACAGACTTTTAGGTTTATTTACAGGCTTCCTGGTTTTGAGGAACTTCCTCTCTGCACCTTAGGCTAATGCTATTATGGCTGAATTTCTTCTTCCTCCTTCCTTTAGGGATGGAAGCTGCTTGCAGGAGACCAGACTTTCACCTCAACTGTGATGTGCAACTTCAGTTTCTGCAAAACCCCTAGCAGAGCAATAAAAGAATCTGTGGAGATAATATTGCTGACAAAAGTGCTCCGTAGCAATCATTCCTTCTAAAAACGCATGCCACTATTGTAGTGAATATGGCATTCATAAGCAACTCAATATTTTGTTCAGCTACAAGACTCTTCCTCCAAATAAACTGAGGAGAACAGATAGCAGTTTCCTGATGTGCCCCAACACAAGCAGAGTTCAAAGCCTGTTTCTCCTGTATTATATCAGCAGATTTCTTTTTCCGAAAGGGCACAGTAGCCCACTGTCAAACCTTACCATAGAGATGAATCGCCACTGAAATTTGAAAAGCTCATTTAAAAAAAAATAAAAAATGCTCACACTAAAAGACAGGCACAAAGCACATAGGGTAACCTCAGAGTTCAGACTGGTATGCCACTTGACACCAACCGAGCTACTTAACCCCAAAAAGCATAGGTATACGTAAAAGCAGAATTTCTTTCTGTACTTCTGTAGTCAGAGATTGTATGGGATCACAAAGCTGCCAGTACTGACTCAATCAGAGTAGAAACTCCCAGGATAAACATATAGCAGATGGCTGGAACTGCAACATACATCCTGCATTCATTCACCCCTTTATTATTCATCCAGAAGTCCCTCTTGACTAAACTGTAATTTTCAGGAAATTGCAATGATAATTGTAGATAAATGGACAAAAATTGAACCTAATGCAAATGAACTTCATCCATAAAATATGATTCACGTTGGAGCCCTGTATTTAAAAAAAAAAAAACCCAAACCCAAAAACAAACCAGAAAATACAACTGATCTGTTTCTACACACAGATATGTGCAGACACACAAATATTCAAACAGTACAATTGCACAAACATAAAAGTTCATGATAGTGGCTCTGCACACAACAGGGTACATCACTTGCATCCTACTCTTCTCAAAAATCACCCTTTTGGCTGATAGAACTATAATTAGGAGCTGGAGGTTTGTTACTGTGTCACTTGAATGAATTGATCTGCAACGAGGCTTGCAAAAAAGGAACGTGACTTGTAGAGTGAAAAAGGCCTTAAGCAACCAATCTTCAGTCGACTTTGTAGCCAGCAAAACACTGTTTCACAAGACTGAAGCATCGTGACATCTGCAAACAGAAACCTGTTCAAAACGAAGCATGTGTTTAAGTGAACTGGAAGTATTGTTATAGGTAAGAAAACAGTTTCAATCTAGTTCGAAAGTTTCTTTCTATGGAGCAGGGAAGACAAACAGCTTTTGTACAGGGATATTAAGTCACTCAACTTTAATCACATGTGAATTACAACAATGGAAATTTAAAAGCAAAATTATTGTTCAAAAGGGAAGAAAATATTTTAAGAAATGGAAATACAGTCTCGTAGCTGGAAAACAAAGAAGTTGCAAAACCAAATAGCAGTATTTTATAATGATATTTGTTGAAATGCAGACAGATATAAAAGGGTTCCTTCTCTTGTAAATCATTTTTCTTGGGCAAGCATATTACAGTGGCTTATTTTGACAGTAAAGCTATGTATATATAGGGCAAATCATAGTCTAATAAAAACAGCAATAGACAGAGGCTAATAAATCATCAAGTCCATCACTCTGCCTGCATGCAGAGTGCCTATTCTCTCTGGCACATTTTGAAGTGCCCTATTTATTCAAGGAAAAGATTATGCAAGAGCCTGACGTGTATCATATACTGTGATAGACAGACACATACACACACATTTCTAAGCCTCGTTGCAAAGCCTCAATTTGTGGCAGAACCCAATGCTTATCTAACCTCTGTCATTTTAGCAGGCACAGAAATTGATCATTATTATTATTGCAGATACCTTCAGGTTTGCTCATTCACCCTTCCCACAAAAAGTCCCATCCTTTTGTGCTATGGAACTGCTTTTTTAAACAGTTGCTTGAATTAACACAGCAAGACTGAGGAAAATACAGCTCCTCTTTCAAATCAGATTCTAAACTGGAACAGGATCATGAAGCAGCATAGTAAGTTAAGTGCAATTTGTTTTCTGACTACAGAGCTATCTTCCAAATGAAATAATCAATCAAAAAGAAAATAGGAAAAAAGCTCTCCGAAACACTGCTGATTCTCTTTGAATGTGTTTTATAGATTAGCCATATATAGAATATCACATGGAGCACTAAACCAACCGTACTTTTTCAAGAACGCACAGAATTACCTTCTGCTTCTCGCAAGCAGTACTCTTATTCTAGTTTTGGTTATCTGTATGGAAGAGAAGTAGACATAGGCCTAGAACCAGTGTAATTAGAAGCAGGCAGATGCCAGCAAGAGCTTTATCACTACAACACCAGCAAAACCAAACCTAGAACCCTCTTTCAAATTATCATTATCTACAGAGGCTGGATAGTTAATAATGGAAAAGCTACAAGAGAGACATAATCCTAAGTACAGAAGACCTACCTGGATAGGACCAAGTAAAAATATGTACCTCCAGTTGTGAATTCATGCCATCAGATACTCCAACAACATTTTCACAACTGTTTGAAACATAAACCTACATAGCATACTTCTCTATAGCCATTTACAAGCTTCCAGGGAATCCCTTCACAGTAAGTTGTATAGTAATTGAGAACCACAATCCCATTTTAGAATTCAGGACCCGAATCACGCACCGCATTACTCCCTAAGGACAAAACTGGCTGAGAAAACCAGACCCAGGTCTCTAACAGATCAAGCTACTGCCCAAATTTGTGAATGACTTGTGATGTGAAGGATGTGTCACAACAATGAGTATTAGTTCCCTAATTATTTGGGCCCTTCCAAAACTTCTTCCTATAGCTCAGAGGTTTGAGAGTGATGAATACTCTGGAAGCTTAAGAAGATATTCATTTTATTGGCCACAGCCAGAACCAAAAAATAATTCATTGTCCAACAGTTTTACAGGTGCTTGGGCACGAGCAAGTTAAAACTGTATTTATGCAGTTTGATTTAAAGGAGCTGTAAGTCTGTGATTCTCAATGGCATTGGCAAGAAATGGCTCCTACTGGAATCACCAGAATGTCTCTGCTTCTTTCTAGGGTATCACTTTCTCCTGTGGTCTGGAAAGCATCTAGTACAATGCTTCTTTGGTTGAGAGTTATTACTCTATATTTATTCTGTGGTATTGCCACTCTAGCCAAGACCATGATTACATTTAGCAGTATCCAGTAAGTCATGGACAAGTCCACTCAATGCACGGGCATCTTATCCATGATCCTATTCATCACCACATGCTACGTAAGACATTCATTTACAAGTAGACCCAGATTTGCAGAGACCTACAAATATCTAATCACACTTAACACTTTGTCCAAGCTTCTGTGCAGATCCTGCCCTGTTACTGCTGAAGTTCTCCAAGGCATTTCAGTTTTTCCCTGTCCAAATTTGCAAGGCCTTCTACATACTGATAATTTCTACCCCATTCAGGATCCAAAAAACTAAACACATCACTTCAAGGTAGCCTGAGTTCTGAAGAAAGTACTCAGAAGACAGGTAAATCCCGACACTTCTCCAACTCCGAAGCAGCTTATATTCATCCAACACCTATGTCCAAAGGTGGCTGGGGGAAATAAGGAAAACATATGTCTGTGTCCCACTGAGCCCAACTTTCAGTTTGGATCTAACAGCCAAAGGTACAGTTCCCCGTTCTGCCTGACTTGCAGCATATGCACTGGAAATGCTACAGATTTTATGACTGTGCATAGAAATGAGGGTTCTGCTTGTTGCATCTCCCACAGAGCAGGAAGCGACCTAAAAATAGAACAACCAAGTAAATCATACAGATTGATTTTGGCAAGTACAGACTTAACCCCACCAAGGGTTTTTAGGAGAGCTACAAGAGAGGAAAAAACAGCTATCACATTAACCAAAGCAGATGGAGAGACCCAAGAAGAAAGGTCAGGCAAGGGGAAAAAGTTAAACTGACAATAAAATTCAAATTCAAAAAAAGAGCTTGTACATAAGTAAAAAGTATCTTAAAACAATTCTCTGGAATTCTTACTTTTCTTTCTTTTCTTTTTTTCCCTTAAATAGCGCAAGATTGGAGTACTTAAGTATAGTCCTGTGCCTCGGATAACAGGCATTCATCTACACTGCAACCTGACAAGCCAGTATAACTCTCAAAACATGAATGCAGGATATTTAGAAGATGTCCTGATGTCCTTTCACCAGTCGCTACTCACATGACTGACATTAGTGCTAGACTACTATGTGGCGCTCTCACAATCATAATTTCCTGTAATCAGACTGGATTCAACAAATAAATGAAATATTACTACTGTTAACAGAGAGAGAAAAAAGAACATGGGAGAATACACAATTTAATCACTTCTGATAAGATTCCTTTTTATGGAAGGCAGGAACTAAAGCCATACACTTTTTAAGCTCTCAGTACCAAAAATCCATGAATCTTAGAAGTGTCAGTATCTGATTACTGCCAGCTGACATTTCCTTACCAAGCAGTGCTCCAAGACTGCAAGATGGAAGACACGCTGATCTTCACAGTTGCTGTGGGTGCTGCTTCTGTGCCAAAATCCATTCCTGACACTGCCTACATGAAAGCTGCTTCATCCTAAACTTTTTACATCAATGGCCTATTTCATAAAAGTCTTATGACCTCATAGCTCCTTTTTTTAAAATATGGCCCTAGCCCCCAAAATAAACTTGACGTGAACAGATAAGTTACTCTGAAATACTGCATTTATCCAAACCCAAGACAATTCCAAATTTAAAACACAAGTCCATAAGCTCTCACGGATTGTTTCAAAAAGTACTTCCTAAAGCTAGAGGCTAACAATACAGCTCTTCTATTTTGTAATATGGGAGGCATCTAAAATGAAGGAACAAAGTGTGTGATTTTCAAAGATATTTTTCTGTAGTCATGTAATTTTAACAAAGCAAGCCATTAAATGTGTTCTTTTAACCACAACGTGTTACTGGGAAGAGCTACTTTTCCTCTTTCCATACCTCTGAACAGCAGTTAATTTCCTTTCCTTAAAGCATTGCTGTCCATATGCAACAGAATAAATATCAAATTTTACTGGATTGCCTCTGTTTCAGATGCAGAGAATTAATTCTGAATTAAGTGAGAAGAAAATGTTTCCCTAATTATAACACCATCTGAACCAGATGCAACAGCTCAGACATGGCACTGTGAAAATCTGAAATAATAAAAAATATGTTTGGGCAGAATAACCCAATAACAACCCCAAATTTCCCTGCAGTTGCTTCCAGGAAGGAGCAGGTATGTGACAAACAGCACCAACTTATTTACATGTCAACATCAAAAAAAATGACCCTCAGGTTTTACTCAGAAATAAATAAAAAAATAATACCTGATTTGGATAAATAAGGTAAATAAGGCCCACAAGATAGCTGATTAACAGCCCACAAGGTGGATCCATAATAAGGTCACAACTAACCTTTTTTTTTTTTTACTTCAAAGTGCAGCATCAAGTTACAAGATGAGACAAAAAGAGTTGCAAGATGAAGAACAAAGTAATGCCTGCCTCCATCCCGTGCAGCAAGGCTGTCTGCATGGCACGTGCTCCTGAGGAAACTATGGAGACAATGGGTAGGACAGCCATGGCTCCTGAAAGCTCTCTGTAATTTGCTGAGGGGAGGAACTATACGTTGTGGTATAGATACACATGATAGACACTGTCATTAATTAGGGCATTATAAATGTGTAAGCTGTCACATTTATATCAACATCTGGCAAGATGGAGGCCGAAAGTGGTCCAGGACAGTGAGGCCGAGCCAGGAGCGACCCCGGGCAGCCTGGGCCCACTGTTCCTGAGTGATGGCCACACTGATGCCCAGGGATCATCAGGGATGAGGAAGGAAGGCAGCAGGGCCAGAGCCTGCCAGGGCAGCCATTGCCTGAGGCGGCCCTGCACAGATGCCAGGTCCAGGCCTGCCCCAAGGTCCACCTAAGCAGCCTGCTCCACCTTCCGCCACACGTCCGCCATGTCAGCTTGCCAAGCCCTAGCCTTTGGCTACTGCTTTAGGAGACACAGCTTTTGAGGAACAACTGGGTGCGGAAGGCATGTGGAGTAGGGAGATGCCCGACTGTCGCACCCAGTGTGGAGAGGACGAGCAATGGGATAATGCATATGACCAGCAAAATTGCTTCTTCCCCTCCACACTACCACCAGGCACCTAAAGGACTTCTGTGGCAAAATAAAAATGGTCATTACTGAAGTATGCCCGACAACAGAAGAAAATGAGAGGCGATGTTTTCCTCTGAAAGCTTTTCTGCAAGGTACAGAGGCAATGGCGGTGGGGGGATCATCTCTTCAGCTCTGTTTCTATTTCCTTCAGCAGCCCACAGAGAGCCTCCTGGCCACCACATCCGCTCCCATTTATTCTCTCTTTTCTGCCTGCCGTTTATTTACCTCCTGCTTGTTTGTTTGTCTGACATAATGATAAAACTCAGATTTAGATTTCCAGCTTTGACTGCAATTTTCTCCCGTTGTGCAGCATCATAAAGTGCTCTCCTGCTGGAACTGGATTTTCCTCCTCTCCCCAGCTGCGAGGAGGCAGGCACTCACTCTACTTCCCCGTAGTCCTGAGGAACAGCAACAGGAATTAATTCCATTCACTCTGTTGAGTCCTAATTTTGATCCTATTAATGAGATCACAGTTAAGTCACACCTTACTGTGGCAACCTGGCAATTGCAACAGTAATGAAAATCCTTGCTTTTTTTAATGGTGCAGAACAACACTAAATTAATGCCTGAATTGTCAAAAATTCAGAAAGAATTTTTTTAAAAAAAAAGGAACCTATACTTGTGATATTCAACACCTGAATCATTTAAATTGGGGGAAAAAGGGGGCATGTGAAATAAGGGAAAAAAAGAGTCATTCCTAATAAAAACATCTCCCCAGATGGAAGTATTTCAGATAATTTACATTCATATGCTGACTAATTACATCCAAACTAGAACAAATCTTACCTTTAGGTGTTTTTTTGTTCCTTTGTTCTGTTCTTTTGGTTTTTGTTGGGTTTGTTTTTTTAAAAAAAAAAATAAACACTCCCTGCTTTTCATTTTGTTTACTTACTTTTCTAATAGGCATTCAACGCAATATAGGCTACAAAGCTAACTGAGGCATACCCAGTGCCAGTTGAGCTTTATCCTTTCCTTACTGTGATGAACTAAAGAACAATATAACCTTTATAGTAATAGATATTCAGGGATATTTGGTCAGCCTGGCAAATGCCACAAAAAAGGTAGCTAAAACCAGCCATACTGGAACTTTGACCATATTGGAACCTGTACCCATGCAAAAGCAAAAATGCAGACAAAGGTTTTAGTCACACGGGTTTAGCTTACAGCATGTGGACCAAACGTTTGCTACATAAACATTTGTAATTCCACGTAAATCAAGTTAATCACATGCTGACAGAAATATCTGTTAATTTCTCATTTGTGTTTGTTACTTTTTTTTCCTTAAGTGTTTAAAATTGCTGTCTTAAGAAGCCTGACATTTAGTTACAGGAAATATAAGCAATGTAATTGGAAAAATGAATTATACATTAAAAAAATACCACACCCTCAACTCCAAAAAGGCTGAAAACAGGTGAGCATTTCTAATACGAATTACACAAAAAAGATTTTGATTTCTGCCAATATATTTCATCTCGGTAGCTGCAACTTATTAAAACAAATATGTGCTAACAGGTTGTCTTTTTGTAGACACAAATTTCACCTGCAGACATTTTTGTGCCTCAGTGCTTAAAACAGACGCACTGGATGAGCAAACACATGCCTTGTGATCCAGCCCAACTTGCCTGCTCTTACTTCTGCAAAGGCACTGAAAAGCCAGGGCAGATCATCTGCCAACCACATCCAGACCCTCAATAGACTCTTCTATTGGCTCAGAAAAGTCAATTCTGTTACCCAATACGGAAAAGCAAGGTAAGTTATAATTTTTCTTCAACACATTATGCAGTTAGTAATGGGGACTCTCAAGCAATGAGGTAAATAAAGGAGGAACCATCAGAACTATCCAGTAAATACTCACTGAAATTCCCCAATGGCAAATATTGCTACAGAATTGTCAGCTGTCAGAGCATTGTGTGAATGTAGGCCCAAAGGAGAGCCGTGTGTTCTTGACAATTCAAATATTTATAAAAAAACTTTTCAGAACAAACTTGCCTGGAACAGAGTGACCTTTATCTTATGCTTACAACATATAAAAAACTGTAGGTATTTCTAGAGCACAGTGATATGGTTGGAAATTCAACTTCAATAATCTTTTGAATGGATAAATAATCTTTTACTGTCCCTTAACTCTTTTGTCATAGGTTAAAATAAATCATTAAGATAATCCATTTTGCCCTTTTTAAAGGCAATGCTATATTCTCAACTAAAGCACATAGCGATTGTACTAACGTATTATCATGTAGGGGGAAAAAAGAGGGCCTCAGATTCAGCCTTCAGTATTTTTTACTCCCTTCAGCAGTAGAAAGAGCGACTAGATTTATATATTAAGAGGGCTTTGATGAACCTGTGGTCCTAGGTTGAAATGGTAGTGGTGGTTGAGTTTTGTTTGTTGGGGGAGGGAGGTGTTTTGTTTTAAATAAAACCAAAAGACCAGGGAGAATAAGCCAAACAAATTTTACATCCCTGGAAGTGTGGACTGCATGTACATTTAATAATTGAATTTGAAGAGAGTTCCCATTTATTTAAAGATAAGACATAGTTTGATATACCACTCTACAGAGGTATAATAACCAGTGGCTGCTGAATCCTTTTTTTTCTTTTTTTTTTTCCTTTTCATTTCGCTTCAAACTTTGAAATAATAGACTACTACTCATTTAATTAAAATATTTAGGATATTTCTGTAATAAGTAATCCTTTATGTAGGATGGCAATGGTGGGCATCTGCGCTGTGACAGATCTATGTGTATTATCTCTCTTGAAATTTTAAACAAAGAGAATATTTAAAAATACAGTAAGTCTGTATTAATGTTTGAATTAAAAACAAGCAAGAAAAATTACATGGGTGAATTGTTTGTTACCACAGCCACCTGGGCCAACAGTTCAGACCATTACTACTTCCACTGCACAAAATGCAGAAGTACACTATAATGTAATTCTCTGTTAAGATCTCTCGCACAGATTTTGAATATTTTGCAATCAAGTGTGCAGCAGGAATATCTTGTATTTGAGAGACACTGATCATGGAACATATTTTTTTCATTAAAGAAAATTTTCTGCTTCATTGATCTTTTGTAGTTTACATGAAAGCCAAGAAATGGAATCTTGTGTCCCTGAAACATCTGCATGGCTTTAAAATCTGAAGTTGGTATGCAGTCCAGTGAGTCATTAAGTCACAAATTAATTTGAACCTTATTCACTATATATAAACTGCATCCAGATCATATTTGTTCTGCCCATTCACATTTCTTTCCAATTATCTTTAATTCTGAAAACAGACATCTTATCAAGGGTTGAGTAACTTGCCTTTACCCCACATCAGACATTGCAATTCTTCCTGACAGAGGTAAAGAAAATAGGTAATGATTTCATTTGTCACTCATCACAGTCACTGATTATTGAATGCCTCAGGAATTGTTCCCAGGTTTTCACAATGCTCTATAACTATCTGGTAGTGAAAGTAAAAATTATGCTACAGCCAAAACCCATAACAATGCCAAGAGGAAAAACAAGCCTGAATGTAATGTTCAACAACTTAAGTCCATGGCAACTTCTAAAGACACTGTGCAAGACATCATGTGCGGTGAAGAGAGGAAATATCTAGTCACATGTCTTAGGATCATAGAATCGTTTAGGTTGGGAAAGACCCTTAAGATCGAATCCAACCATAAACCTAGCACTGCCAAGTCCTCCACTAAACTATGTCCCTAAGCACCATATCTACATGTCTTTTAACTACCTCTAGGGATGGTGACTCACTCAGCCAGTTCCCTGGGCAGCCTGTTCCAGTGCTTGACAACCCTTTCAGTGAAGAATTTTTTTCTAATATCCAACCTAAACCTCCCCTGACACAACCTGAGGCCATTCCCTCTTGTCCTATCTTGCTGAGCTCTGTACTGCACTCTTGTTCTAGAGCTGAGATGGGTAAAGGCAGCCTCACCCTGAAAAGTCTCATCTCCAGCCCAGGGGAGTGGAGGAGCTTCCTTAAGAGGAAAATATATCACTAACAGAAAACTAACCTGTTTGTGGGTCATTCCTCTAACATCAACATTCTGCTCACTACAGAGTTTTGGAAAAGAAAAAGATCAGTCCAAAGTGCATGTGAGTATGGAAATTTTAGAGTTCTGCTGACCAAAACAGCATTAGCTGTTCCTAATCAGCTCCTTGGCACATACTTTAAGTTTCACATCTTGTTTTGATAAAGACAAAACTTGTCCGCCTCCTCATTTCAAGTAACCCTTAACATATCCATCACCTTTCTGACAATAGCATGAAAAGTACTCCTGTGATAATAACATACTTATTTCTGAATAAGCGTGCCCAATAAGACTATTAAAGACCTATTATGTCCCACTCAGGAAGCAGAAATCAATCCAAAGTGAGTAAGTGACCCTTCAGGAAAAAAAAAAAAGACAAGAAAAAGAACTATTTTTAAAAATTCAGATTTACATTACAAAGTAAGGAGATTGGTTACAAATGTGACATGTCAAGAATCCTGAAGAGTTATTCCAAATGCTTTTTCAGTCTAGCAATCAGACTTAAAATGTCAAAGCTGAACGTGATTTTCCACACCAAGCAGCTTTTCCTCATCTGGCTCATTATTTGACACATTAGTATATGATATGGGTAGGCACTGAAAGGTGACTTACAGGCATTTATTAAATAACCATGGTTTTACAAAATTCCTAGATAAGGCAACGATCTCGTAAGAAGTAGTGTCTTGGGAAATAAAAACCACACTTGGCATCCTTTTCTTTGGGCATCTTTAACAATTGGTTGTTTTTGATCAGATGGCAGTGGGGAAAGCCTAAATTGCAGTAGAAGGTTACAAGAAAAACACTAGGAGCCTTACATGTCAAACTATTCAATTTCTTCTACCTTCATGTGAAAGAGTGTCGCGATGTGGAGTGACAGAGTATCCCAAGATGTGCTGCTAGGCTACATTGGCCTTTTACTGTATCATTGCCAAAAATTAAAAATGTAAGCAATTACAGTTAGGTCCCTCTAATGAATATAAACTAATTGTTAAGAGATGAAGGCTACCTTCTTCTACTGAGTAATATGTATAATTTGAAACTAATAGCCTATCCCTAGGCCCCTGTATCACATTGGACAGGTAGATATTAACCAAGATTCATGTAATTCAAGACTGGGAAAGGCCAGATCAGGTCCCCTAGTCTGCCTTACTGTATAATGCCCCATATAATGTGGGCCACCACAGTTGATCTGGGACCAAAAGCAAGAACTTGTGACAGACTAGCGCAGATCTTTGAAAAAAGCATCCAATCTTGATCCGACCCAGATACACAGACACAGAGGTTCATTTCACTTCTGTGCTTTAACTTTATTGACAAGGGAAAAATTTAAATAAAATGCAGAAGTCATAAGAATTCAGTCCTCAGGCAGTGAAAAGAAATCTAAGAAACTCTTCGGGAAATTGTTCTCCTGAAACAAATGCATTTTTCATGAAGCTAAATGAGAAGAGTATTTGCTATTAGGAACTTAGAGCTATCTTGCCCTTATCCTCAGCATACATGAAGAAGCAGATGCATTCAGCCAACAGCGTCATCAGCTTCGGACACTAGAGTAAAAATGCTATAGCACATTTCTAAAGGGACTCAGCGGTTTCTCTCCATTGGAATTGCTCAGCTCTGCAGCATAAGCAAACATTTTCATTTCAGATCACTATTTCTGACTTACTCTTTTTCATATCTTAGGTATTGTAGGAAGAAAAAATCGTTGTGAATAATGCCTACACCCTCACTCAAGTTCTTAATTGCAATCATACATTAATTTTCCAATATTGCTTCAAATAAAGTGCAAATACATTTTGCATTAATCTAAGTCTGAAAACTAGCTCATGAATAATTCATTCAATGATAAATCCTCCAATTGGAGAATGACTTAAATACATTTTACTAGTGTTGGACTAACTCCGTTCATTATTGCTTCACTGAATTCCACGTAAGAAAAAATGCCAAAATTGCTCCAAACTCTGCTATTATTAGCAACTAACAATTACTATTGCACCAGAATTTCCTACGCAAGGGAAAAATAAAAAATTCACAGTGGCTACATAAGAATTCCCTATCACTATCCAAATATATATATAAAAAAATAAATAAATATATATCTCTGGGAATGGGATGTCTCCTGACAGATTTAAGGATGCAAACTCAGTGGTAAAGAGATGCATCCCAAATCCATTTTCATCCAAACAAACCCCAAGCTTTTGTACGCACATCTTCAATTGTGGTTTTGAAAGTTTACCCCTTGGAGCATACCTGGCAGCAGCTGAAAATGGTAAGTGCTCCAAATCCATTTCATGTAATCACAACCGTGACCTCCCTGCCTCTGTCCTCCAGGAAAGATTCTGAGGCACACGCCACGTGAGGAAAACTGAAACCAAATTGATTATTCATTTGTGTTATCATCATCCCCTCTTGGATTAAATGAGAGGTTTCTATTACATGGCAGAACCTTCTGCTTCACTAAATCCTGTTTTTTTACTTTGCTTTTTCACATTCATTTTTATCCTTCTTTCCCCTCTTGTGCAAGTCTTATTGTCTTCCTTTTCAACTGCAATTATGACTTTTCAATACTAATCCTTTCCCAAGCAGCCTAGATTTTCACCCCTTTGTACTGAACCAGATTCCTCAACATTTGATCCAGTAACTGGCTTATTTTACCCTCTAATCCCTCATTTGCCACTTCTGCATACAACCTGGATCTTTCCCTACCTATACAAGCCATTTTCCACACTCTCATTACCTCTTCCTTTGTATTTCTCACCTCATCCTCTCTAGTACCTAGGATTACCAATTCCTTTTCTGTCCAATTAACCTTGTGTTTTTCTTGTTTTACCTCTAATCTTATTTTCTCAAAATGTATTTCAAGCCTTTTTTTCTTTCTCCTATCTAATTCATGTTTAATGCTCAGACTTTAGCTGAGTACTTTGAGCCATTGCTTTGTATGGTATAACAAAGAAAATCAATGATAATCACAAAGCGTACCAAAATACACAAACCAGAAGCATAAAAGGTTTTTTTCCAATGGGTTGTATGCATGCATATAGTGTAGTTAAGCTATACTAGTTCCCTACTGAGCTCTGATGAACCTCTGCCTGTAGCGGCACACAAAATAGAAAAAGGCTTCCTTCCTGCTGGCTGTGTCAGCGTAGAGAGAAGGGGGGGAGGTTTTAATCCCTCACACTGAGTTAAAATTACCAGCTATCTGTAAGGATAGAACTGTCTTTATTTCGCAACCAACCACACTTTGGATTAGACAGCCAGCGTCACCAGACACAGACAGTTTGAGTCCTACCACAGCCAAGTTTATTAAACTCCAAAGACAACTTGATGCGTTCTTTTAGACTTCACTGATATTTCTCCCTAAATACAGCTTCTGTTTGAATGAAAAACAGAAAAAAAGATGCAAAGAGAGAACACAGAGAACAGTTAAATCAGACAAAGAAGCATTTCTTAATTTAATATTAATAAAGAATAAAGATTTTATACATAGACAGCCTTTATAGGGACAGAAGAGCTTTGTCCACTTCCCTGGCACCAATGGCTTGAATTAGACAGCAAAGACTTTCCACCTTTAGGCAGAGAGCCACGGGCAGGTGACGTCAGGGCATTCACGTGCCAGATCCCACGTCTGGGCAACGAGTTCATGGGGTATCATTTCTGCCTACCTGAGCCGGAGGCCACAGGGGGCTGCGGCAAGCTGCACCCTCCCGACATGACCTTCGCCAAGACAGAGCCCGCGTGTGACAGACGGCTTTTCCTCTTCAGCTCCTTCACAGACAGTCCCTTTGTGAGTGTCAGAGCTGACACATCCTCAGTTCCCTCAAAAATTCTGTCACCAGCATGTTCATACCCCAAATAGTTGCAGTTTACACAAGATATAAATAGGCATGGCTGTAGGATGACTACGGTTCATTTTCAGGTTTGTGACATCTGGCTCAACCATAGGTTTATACCACCGACCAGATAATTCTTCAAAGATGAGTGTTTAAAAGGGAACAATCCAATATACACCATACTTGGATTACATTCTTTCAGAACATCTGCAGTGATACAAACATCCCGAAAGCAGAACAGATTGCAAGGATTTAAACCTGCATTAGTGTTACTTTTATGCTTTTACAGTTTCCTGCAAAAAGCTATGCATAACCAAAACCATTGGAGTAAGAGAGGTTAATGGAATTGATTTGCCAGGCTATATGCATTTCCACAATGTGTAAATGATAGGGTTTTTTTCCTCAGGAATGTAAGGATTACTATCAAACGTCTAGAGGGCAAGTACCAAGGAATAGAAGCGTGTGAACCCTTATCAGAGTATCTTTAATGTGCAGTATTGTTAGAAATAATGTAATTAAGGATAGTAATATGGATTTCTCAAATAAATTATGCTAATTATATTATCATTTTAAAATTATAATTAAATATTCAATTATAAGAAACACAAAGGAAATTCAACAATTACATGGCATGTCTTTGTCATGGTGAATATGTTTTAAATTAACATAGCAACTCATTAAAACCAGCTGATTTTATGGAACTACATATGACAGTTTTACCATGTACTTCCACTGACATTAAAGTAAAAATCAATGTACAGTACTATGAATGGAGATGCTTCCATCCCACTTACTTAAGGCTGATGTGGTTTGTTGAACTGATGTAACTGTGTTGAAATGTATGAAAATGTGGAAATCATCTTCCTTTTCTGCCACTTTTTACCTGGCTTTTTTTCCACTGCTCATTTACAGTGCAGGTCCACAAATACACTGACCACACCAGTGAACAAATGGCAAATTTCTGTGCGGGAGTGGCCCAGGGCAAGCAGGCACTTCTTAAAATGGCTTCATCATCAAATCCCGAGTCTCCTGTGGAACCTAACCTGCCTACCTCAGTGTTCAGGGAAATCCCTAAAATCCCTGAAACATGTTTATCCAAATATTGCTTGATTGCTAAGAACTACTTGGGACCTAAGCACATATCATATGGTAAGCAGTTTCAGAATAAACAGGCATTACACATACAGTTTGATATAGATTGGAAAAAGACCCTTGCTTTCCCACTTTTAAATAAAAGGAGTCCAAGCAGGCTGCAAGTGGTTGAAAGTTTATCCTATTAATTTCCTTCCCCTCAAACCTAATAAATTATAAGTAAGCATGTTTCTACATGGTTTTGAAAATATATTAAGCAGAATGGAAGGACAATGAAGCTTATTTTAATTAAAAACACACAACACCCTACATTAGGGCACTGTCACTTTTTATATGGTGGGAGAAGTTTGGTAAAAAGCAGTAGAAAGTGTAAACATAAACATTTAGGTTTTGGCTAGTTTCTCATCAGTTTAACTTTTTGAAAGTCAAAGTACTGAATTTAAGAAATCCCTAAAGCCTCAGTTCAAACAGAATTTGAGGCATAAGTCAAATCTGAAAATAAAAATTGAAATTGGTAATGAAATCTTTGTTTACTTTGGGTAAGGTCATCTACAAACACTGCAGATCTCACTCACTCAAATATCTTCCTGCCAATTCTGAATGTTTCTACTCAATGTTTTTAAGCAGAAGTTACATTCCACTTAAACATAGGTGAATTCTATGTACAAGGTAAAGCAGAACATGAAAAACATCTAGTTTAATGAAACAGTGTCTAAACCCCATCAATTTAGATGCTTCCTGATAGGTAAGACATCAGTCATTTTAAATAGATTCCTGTATTGCCACTATATGATCTTAGACAAAGATCAAGTCCTCCTCATACCCATTATTATCATTATCAAGAAAAGTGCTACAGTAAGTAATATTATAATCAGGTTAGCATTATATTGTATGCAAAGATAAGATCACAGTTTTATTGGGGAAGGAATAAAGCCACACATTTGTACCCACTATGAGAACAACATAAGTTTTTCAGGACTCTCAACTTAGAGCACCTGCAGTTACATCTGGTTATGCTGTCCAACACCATTAGCCTCTTCCAGTAGTCCTTTGAAAACAGAAGGTTTCAACTTAAGAGACTACAAAGAGTAATGACTAACTTCTGCACAGTTCAAGCTGCTGCACCTCTCACAGTACCTTCTTTAATTGACTGCCAAATATACTATTTCACCTCATCCTAAGTGACCTTGAAACAAACTGCCACAAAGTTCTCCCCACAGGAGCCAAATTTGAATATTGTGCAAAGACACGGCAAGCGATACTGCAGGCAATACTAGCCTCTACCTTTCAGCCGCTGAGGAACCATGCTCTCAGCTGACATATCCCATAGCTGAGCTACCCCCATATTCTCACATTTTGCATCGTGCTTTGTGTGCCTGAGGAGGTATCGTATAGCTTTGTTCATAGACATCACATTCCCCCCCCCGCCCCCCCCCCCAAGTCTTACGAACTATAGCAGAACGTGTCAGACATTTTGAGATTAGCAGGAAATTAAACATACTGGAGAACAAAGTGATACAACCTGTCTTAATACTATGAAGTGGGTGCTTTTGTGTTTTAAGCTAGGGTAAAAGCCAATATCTAATCAACAGCTCCAGGGATAACTAGCCAAGCCTTAAAGAACATCCAAACCTGCAGTGAAATTGCTTGGAGAAAGCTAGGGAAGACCCTGACAAAGCCCTTGTAACAGCCAGACCATCGAACAGAAAACGGGAAATCTATTTGGTGGAGCTGCCTGGGAAGTTTAAGACAAGAAAGCTTCCCTTTCCAGATTGAAAGGAAATGTGTATTATTTATTTCTCCCACTCTGTCTTTGCTGACCTTCCTTATATCTCATGTGAGTGACACACTTGAAGAGGAAGTTAGAATAATTGTCCTTTTCTAAAGTTCACCACTGTGTTTTATCTATACATTTGGAAAATAAGTCAGATAACCTTCCCTGTAAAGATTTGGCTTCTGTTATTTAACAAACCTGTTGTCAGGCCCTATCAGGTCATTTTGTTCTGTCACTTCATATTTGTCATTTGTTCCTAATGCACCCTGGTCTCCAGATGACAGGAACAGTTGCTAGTCAATGCATGAAAGTAAGTTAATCACGATCAGTCATTTCCCAGGACTGACCTTCTCACATCTGCTCTCCACCCCCAATATTTTTATAAGTCAAATATGATGCTGTGTTAGAGGTAACTCAATGAGCCAACACCTGATAATGTGTTCTGGATTGTAACTTTTCCTCAAAGCAAAAAGAAATATCTAGGCCTTAAAAATAAAAATAAATAAGGGAAAGGCTCACTAAACAACCCTGAATAGGAAACAAGAACTTCCAAGCAGTCATCTTCAGAGTCACCCAGCAATCTTCACTAAATCATTTGGTTAACTTTGGTGTTGTCCACACCCCATTAATTTACAACAGATGAGGGGGGAGAATATCTCTGTTCAGCAGTGATTGAAAAGCTGGGTGCAGAGAAGGTCAGGAAGGGGTGTTATCTTCACCCTGTGGAGGTACTCCCCCCTCTCCCAGTTCTTTTCGGGTATGATATCTGCAAATACCTCGGTGTCTTGCAAATGAATGAGATCACACACGTGGCCTGTGAAACCATCTAATTTTACCTCTGGCAACAGAAGTCATCTGCTATGGTTCAGGTTCACACCGAGCGCCAACTAGGGTGCTGTCCAGGGGATGATAAGGCTCAGTGCTCTCGGCCAGCGCAGACTGGGAATCTGATGAACTAGAAGGTCTCACACAAATATGCCTATTGTCTGCCTAACAAATTTTAGTTCTAGCAACAATGCCAGATATTTCATATTCTAAGGCTGAGAGCTTTCCACAGCCACCTGCCTGGCACTAGCCTACTAATGACAGCAGGAGAGAGCACCCTTTGTACCCTCCCTTTCATCCTCACTGCTCTCTCCAGGAATGTACTATTCACAACAAGAGAATGTAAGACCAAGAACAACTACACTCTTCTGAGTTACGTACTCCCTCCCTGCCTCTTTGGATAATGATAACTGGGAACAGCTCAACAGCTTGCTGACAAACTAGATCAAGATTGTCCAGGCTGTGTCTACCCCAATACTTATAAGCACTCAACCTGCTCCACCTCAGCCCTCATCTCAGAGGTGTTAAATCTCTGCATTTTAAAACAACATAGACACGTACTTGAAATAAATGTCCAGTCAGCAGTCCACAACGCTTTCAGGTGTGCCTTGTTTAACTAGAAAGCTAATACAGGGTTTTGTATCCAACGTGCAAAGTACCATATCCTAGACAATGCATTCTTTTATTTCCTCCTAGCTTTATTATGTGCAAGCACAAAATGCATTTTCAGACAGTAAACATTATCTGCAGTCCTTCTCTGAGCTACATTTCTGTTATCCCATGGAATGAATGGTTATGCACTTTTTCAACAAAGTTAGAACTGACAGTTCCCAATCTAGTCTTAAACCACTGGAATAAGGTATTTAGAGAGAAATTCAGTTTATATGAACATTTTCTCCCGCATGATAACTTGAATTGGGACATTTCATCTGAACGGAGCACACAATCACGCCTCAAACAAGGCAGGTATATGTTGTATCATCATACTTGTAATAAAAAATAAATAAATAAATCAACAAACAAGACACCAGCAAGCCCAGATTTTTTGTAGGCAGAAGAGGGGAGGAGGGTGACAAGTTACTGCTCTCTGAAGAAAACTGGAGCACAGAAATGCTTAATCAGTCTCAGTTAAGTTTGAAAAGGAAAACGCAATAGCTTTGCTTCCCATGGAGTGCATTTTTCAACCACTTTCTAATTCCTAGGAAAGTCAGTTGGACTCTTGCCACAGATGTCACGGGGAGCTGGATCAAAATTTTTCTACCGTAATGATAGCCTTCCCATTTGTCCCAGTTCACTAGGACATTTAGGCATGTCCATGCTACAAGGGAGGATGAAGGAATATTTGGCTGACAGATGTTCATTTTCCCCCACATGAACGGATTTCTGAAGACTAAGACAACCACGCTTCAGCCATTATTGGTACATCTGCTATATCTTCTGTTAAAAACAAAATCCTCCCACTTTACTCCTAAAAAGGTGCTAAACAGCTATGAAGTACCTTAATCAAGTTTCTATGATTTTGCATTACTGTTGACAAGCAAAGAAAATAAATTAGTGCAATATCCAGTGACACAGAAGATGAAGTATTACATTGCTTTGCTTATATTACCACAGCTATTCCTATGCCACTTTCAAGAATATTGGGGAATTACAGCTTCACCTCCTTCCTTATCTCTTACCCTCTCTCACATCCACACTCTGCTCTGAAGATGGTCAGTTTGCTGGGAAAAAATCTGGCTGGATAGCCCGGCCCAAAGAGTTGGGTTGAATGGAGTTAGGGGCATGGTTTAGTGGTTGGACTTGGCAGTGCTAGGTTAATGGTTGGACTTGATGATCTTAAAGGTCTTTTCCAATCTAAACAATTCTATGATTCCTGGGTTATAAAATGGCAGCCGAGGTAACTTGCACATATTTCAACGGAGTTTAGTGAAACACAAATCCATATAACACAAGTGAATAGCATGGATACAGGACAAAGCCATGGATTTTTATTCTGTCCCATTTTCATACTCCAGAAACATATATGGGACAGAAGGTCATCTTGCTCCATGTGCATAAAACAGCTCTGATAGGGCTGTCACCGTCAGCATCAACTAGAGCTGCCTTCAGCCACCCCGTGTTGTGTGAGAGCTAACCAAACCCCTCTTTGCCCTGTGTTTAGGAAGGTATCCCACCCTAAACCACTTGCATTTAGTACATTTCGCATACACCAGAAAACTTGACCCAAATACTTCCATTTCCATTCAATCTCTGTAAAATCAAAAAGGAAAAACTATGAATGTTTAAGCCCTGCCTGGTCTTTATACAAACTGAATAAGTTCTTAGTGAGACTGATCTTTTTTCTTCCACGTGACTATTACCATACCATACTTTTAAGCAATAGAATTACATACAGATGGCATGTTCTTCATCACAGATGAATTTGATCTCTATTGTGATATTTTAATAACAAGGTAAAAACAGCATGCACATAATAGCAGCTGAGCAGAGTTTAAAAATAAGTCTTCTCTTCAAAAGTAATAATAGCAGCACATTCTCTCTGCTGCTGCTTTAGGTAATGGCTTTATTTGGGTACCAACTGTCAGATTCATGGCAACATTTTGAAGAGTGAGAATGTTGAAATACTTTCTATAACAGTGATCACAACAGCCATGAAGATGACAGCAAATGACTTTTCAAGAGAAGCACAAGACAGAAAAAGGCATTTCATAAATGTTCTTCACATATTAGCTGCATAACTCGCCCCTCCTGGGTAAAGATTTCCATCCACACAAGAGGTAAAATACAGTTGAGGTGATGTTTTATATATAATTTTTTTTTTTTAATGGTATCACTGGAATATTAAAGTGGGCTCACACTCTGAACTATAGTTATGGTTCTTTTCACACATTTATTATGGAGTTTCAAAGATGGTAATAGTCAAAGTATTATGTTGTATGTGTTCATCTTGCATTTCACAACAGTAAGAAACTTCAGTACTTTTTAAAAATTGCTCAAAGTTATTACTAAGAAAAAGCGCTAAATTAGTTTGAGAAATACACTATTACAAGAATGCCATTGCCATTAAAAAAAGATTATATTTTAACATGAATTCAGCATAACTTTTAAAAGTCTAGAAGAGCGTTCAGCCACATCCTTTCAGAAAACACATTGGAACTGGTTCATAAAATGATTTCTGTAGATACTATGGGATTTATTTAGAGAATGCAGTAAGAGATGTCCCTCTCAGATATTTACACACCCCCTCTCCTCCTTCTTTCCTTTGCCCAGATCACAGGGATCACTAAAAGGGTTCTCCTTAAGGCTTCCTGTGATAGTGGGAAGCTCTACGTATTTCTTTCAAATTTAAGATGTTCACTCTTTCAACCTAATTCCCCACTAATCTCATTATGGTTTCATATATACATGAGGTAGCAATGGTCTTTGCCCAGTATACACTAAAGCACAGCTAACCTCACACATAAGGACACTACAACACACATTACATATTAAATACCGTTATTACCAACTTGTTTGATGCCTTCCATTTCTAAACAGTTTCATTGCTATTTATTTTCTGATTCATAGATTTCACTTGCACAGTGAGGCCCACACTCAAGTAGCATAGAAGAAAGAAATGCAATTTGAACTCAGCCAGTGTTATGACAAATAAGCAATACTTAAAACACAATGTAATGCCCCGACGATGCGCAGTAACAGCCAATCTCTGCTTATATACATAGTGTATGTCATCACCTCAGTGAGGAAAGAAATGCATAAAAGAATCACATCCACGAAACCTTGAAAAATACCCATTTTCATATACTCAAATTTTGAAAGTATAAGCAGAAGGAAAAAAATACAGGTTTTTGGTAAAGAGCAATCTCCTTTGTAACAACTCCTACATCACACAAAATCATAATGAACTACACAGATAATTTGCTAGGAAAGCCAGCTAGAACTGGCTCTTCAGACGCAATCACAAAGCAGTTATGTAAAATCCCTAAAAGTATGAAAGTTATGCTTCAGCAATATGAAAATGTAGAGGCTCTGATAGTGACAGAAGAACCCATAAGCACACTATTGTTTTCCCAGAGAGACTAATATGCTCCTATGCTTACGTTTGGCAACAGCAGCCTTTCCCTTCCAACAAACACTGCAGAAAAAGAGAGATGTCAAATGACCATGACCAGCAAGAAAAACTAAGGGTTGGCAAGGTTGCATTAAAGTTTCTGAAAAAATAAGGAAAAACAGCAGCCTCACATTTTAAAGATTCCCTCCTATGCTCTCACCAGGCTCTTTGGACTCCAGCCCTGGCCCCACCTGCAGTTACTTTAGAACACCTGTTCGAGTTCAGCCATCACCTCTAGTTCTGGGGCACAGCCGATCTTGCGTAAGATTCTCATAAGAAGTTTTCCCTGAGATATGTGTAAACGGATTCACATTTGAATAATTCAGAGGAAAATTAAAATAATGCTTCCCAAAGATGAAGATCTCTATCCCAACTTGTTGGTGATCCAAGGCATATCCCAAATAATTTCATCTTATAACTCTATAGTGAGGTTTCACTTACAAATTGTATTCCCTAGGGTTTCTTTATTTTTAAAAATGAATTGGAAGGATTTTTTAATTTATTTTTTTCTCTGCAGAAGAAGGGTTTTGGTTTGGGGGGGGTAGGATAATCCTTACTAATTTTTTTTCTTCCTTTTAAATGTCACCATAAAGAAAGAAGTCAGATTTTTATAAAGGTAAAAAAGGTGAAGCTTTTCATTTTCTATCATCAGATGCACCTAGTTTGAATAAGCACATTCCTTTATAGAACATCACCCAGAATGAATAATTATTCCCCTCTCATTTGACAAAACTAAAATGGTTGGCTGGCTTATATACGAGATTTTTTTAGTGTAGGAACATAAATCTCCCACGTTTCCTTTACATCCAAGTGACAAATCTTTTTGCTTTTTTATTTCACTGTGTCTGGGAGCTCTGAATTCTATTTATACACAGGAATAAAAGTGTTCATTTCCCACCCAAAGGTCTTCTCTTGACAGATCTCCATTACAGTTTTTCTGCTGAAAAAGTGGATGCCTTTTATCTTTTGTTATCCGTCCTCATGTTCCCAAGTATCAGTCTTTATATAACATCACGTATTTTCACTCAGCTGTATTCCATTAGCCATTACAAACATCTCTGTATACATGTCCACAATGCTGAGACAGCAGTCATAGCAAAACTAATTGAGATAATGGAGAGTTACACTTTTAGTTACAGTCTGTTGGTTCTGATGTGCATACTTTTGTCAGCAAAGGAAATAGGGTAAGAAATATATAGGAAGACTGAATGGAAGGCAGGGAGGAGGGGAGGAAAGCATAGTTTAGGACAAGTCATAGGATTATAGGACAAGGAGTAATGGCTTTAAACCAAAAGAGGGTAGATTAGATTAGATACTGGGGGGGGGGGGGGGGAAATCTTCACTGTGAGAGTGGTGAGGCACTGGAACAGGTTGCCCAGAGAAGCTGTGGATGCCCCATCCCTGGAAGTGTTCAAGGCCAGGTTGGATGGGGCTTTGGGCAACCTGGTCTAGTGGAGGGTGTCCCTGCCCATGGCAAGTGGGGTTGAAACTTGATGATCTTTAAGGTCCCTTCCAACCCAAACCATTCTATGATTCTACGATTATAAAAGGAATTAGATTGGAAAGGACTTCTGAAGGCCATCTAGCCCAACCCCCTGCACAAAGCAAAGTTAACTTCAAAGTCAGACCAGGCTGCTCAGGTCCTGCCAAGTTGCATTTCAAAGGCCTCCAAGAGCACCACAAGCTCCAGGCTCTGGTACCCCGTGGCAGCCTCCAGTTCCTGAGGAGCTGAACGACACTATCTGAAGAGAGCACCTGAAGAGTCTCCTGACATCACTGCATTCTACACGTTACATTTATGTGGTTAATGGCTGTGGAAATTACAGGTAGCAAGTACAACGTCCACAGGACTGTTTAACGTTCAAGTGAAGTAGAGGCATAGAAAGATCACTAAACACCCAAAGTTGTCACTTCCCAGGACCTTGTGACTAAAGTACTAAAATTTAGTAATGTTCTGTGCTATTCATATATTGTAGCCATTCCTCAAAGGGTGTTGAAAATCTAAAAGCATCAACCACTCCTCCTCATCTTTTCTAATAGGAAAATACCTTAATCCCTAAATCAAGGATGAGTAAAACTGGGCAGAGA
Source organism: Balearica regulorum gibbericeps (assembly GCF_011004875.1). NCBI lineage: Eukaryota > Metazoa > Chordata > Aves > Gruiformes > Gruidae > Balearica > Balearica regulorum. Next base: position 43,061,478 of record NC_046184.1, on the reverse strand, counting down.
ACTGACTGACCACTACTGATGCAGCCTGACACAGGCAGCAACAAAGGAGCTGTAGGAGCTTCCACACATCTGTAACATTCACTTTTCTAGTCCTTCCCATACTACTAAAAAAGATTGAAATTCACCTAAACACTCACTGTTGACCTACCTGTGCTCACAGCAAAGCCTATGGATCTTGTGGGGGCTTTACTGGAGCAGGCAATCTCACAGGGAGCATTTTCAAAGGCTCCCTTAAAACGTCTGACTACTAGCATCATTGCTAATAAAACTGGATGGAGATCTGCCATCGCTGTGACCTGCAAGTATCTAGATTGACAGAATGGACTGTCATCTCACATGATAATAGTTAGGTTGTCAATAATTTCCCCAGTGTTTATTCACACAAAGAAAATTTATTCCTGTGACCTCCGCTTCCTAAAATTAAGCAGAATAATTGGAGGAATTATTCTATAATTGAAATCCACAGCATGATTATTGGCAGCTCAACTCCAGAGATTTTTACCTTTAATCCACACCTCATAAAACCTGTAATGAACATTACAATTAAATACACCAGGCAATAATAATAGTAATAATATGGTGCTGCTTAAGAAGGCCAGTAACGTTATTCAGTGCTGTCAGTGCCATAAACAGAATGCACAAGAGCATAATCTGATAATAATGAATTCATGATTAGCATTCATGTTTTTGAACTTCCTTTCAATGAACATTTTATGTAAAAAAAAAAGTTACCAATTCTTATTTGAACACCCACAGGCAAAAAGGACAAGTGAGACATGTGGAGCATATATAATGCGACTGCCACTACTGTATTAGAAATTAATCAGACACGCTTCTGAGGCAAAAAAAAAAAAATGCTTGTGGAACATTCTTCCTGTTTTCTTCCCCTTGTGTATTGTAGACAAGAGAACAGGAGACTGCAGGTAAACACATCAGCCCTCTATAGTCTCCCACCAACACCACCACCACCTCAAGTGTAATTAACTCTTGTATTTTTTTCGAACCTCAGCTTATCTCCCTCTACACACACAGCTTTCTAATATGAACTCTCAAACACCTTTTATTTTTTCCTGTTTAGCCAAACCTCAGTTATGTAAGAAGAAAATCAGAAAATCCATTCCAGGACAAGATTAAGAAGAAGAAAATGTAGCTTTCTGATCTGAATTATAAGCGTATTTCTAGAGAAATAAATTATGCAACAGCAACATAAGATTTGAATTAACTTTTTACTAATAATGTATGGCACCTATAGGTACTTATGTCACTACCATTTGCAGTGTTTTGAGACTGACTTGAACTAGATGAAATATGTCAGTTCTATGCACTGAGGTCTCAAAAATAAGGAATCTTTATCTGATGGGTCCCTAACTGAGCATGACCTTTCAGACAACCTGGACTACATCTTTTCTTACACTCAGCACCCCAAAGAAAATGAAAAGGTGCTTTTAGTTTCCCCTGCTGGGTTTTATCAGAATATAAGCTAGGGCGTTTTAAAACAGAGGCAACTCTTCTCTGGTGGGTAAGACCAGAAAACAGTAAGAGAGACCTGCAAACCAGTCTCCCCTCTGCTCTGCCTGCCTTTTCCTAAAGGATCTTTTTGTTCATGCCTTCACCTTCTCTGATGCTTCTTGCCTCACCCCGACTCTCTCAAGACCCAAAGAAACCACATAGAAAGTCCTCCTGTGCGTTTCCTCCTTGCTCTTCCCAGGAATTACCATCCTCCTGCACTTCCCCTCTCCAGGGAACAAGCCGTCACCCTCCCTCCACAGCCTTCCTCAAACCCGGCACGCAGCAGGCAGGACAAGGCAAACAGGCAGCTGCCTTCTTCCCTGCAGCCCCACCACAGGCGAGAGAGCAAACAAAGGGAATTAAATAGCTATATAGCCCATGACACTTTAATGGAGACTTATTCCTTTACCAGTGAATGATTTAACTAAGACTAGAGGACTTCAGAGTTAATATATTGTCCTGACATTCACTGCCAGTTTTTAAAGACCTCTTTACTATCAATCTGCAGTTCCCCTCCCATGCACACAGCCTCCCAGACAGCTCACAAAGCCCAAGTTAAGCAGGTGGCCAAGCCAAGTCATTTGCATTTATTCTTTTGTCAAATTTTACAGGGCAGTTACATCTATAAAAGATTACCAAGCTTACAATACACACTAGGTTATATGTCTATTGGATATTTCCAAAGCACACACCCACAGAAAAAAAAAAAAAAAAGAAATATTTTAAAATGGCAGAACCCAAGTGACAAAAATATACCACAGAGACAAACAATCCTCTGGCAGAAGAAAAACAGGCACAGACCATTCTTACAGTCTTTAAGCCGACATTTGTGCTGGCACTCTGCAGGAGCGCGTATCGGTTGTGAGGGAGGGGTGATGGCTGAGCAGCAGCCCTCTCCCAGCAGCGAGGGACACTGCCCAGTAACTCTTCACTATTAGTCCCCTATCTAAACAGCAGCACACGTGGATTCAACCCTGGGAATATCCACACCCCAATACACAAAATAAGAAATGAAGTCCTGCACTGACTCAGTCCCGTATGTGAGGCTTTTTTTTTTTTCCTATCCTTTTCCATTCCCTAGGTAAAAACAAACAAACAAGCAATTCACGAACCAACCACCATATTTCAAGATATATTTAACCTGCCCATTCCCATATTTGCCTTTGCTGAATTCTCTTCTCTATTTTCTTATCTCCCCCCCCACCCCTTTTTCTTCAAAGAGGTTCTTGCTTTATCTCTGCATAGCAAGGCACATCTGGTTCAGCTACTTTGCAAGTTCACAGGATAGACCTTCATACAGATTCAACTACCCCTTGTAAAAAGGAAGAGTGGTATATTATAGACTTAAAGTTCTCTACAAAAAGCCACAAGAATCTCAACAGTCTGATCTTGCCCAGTATCTCCAAAGCTCCCTGCCTAAAATTTAAATTTGCAGGAAATAAGGACATGGATAGTAGCCAGCTGATGTATATTGTTACAGTTATGTGCTAAAATCTGGATTCAATTTCCAGATCTGATACCAGTTTCCTCTGTGATTTTCCACAAGCCTCCATTTCTACCTTCAGGTCTGTACACTTAAGATATCGATATTCCCCCGCATCCTGCAGAGATGCCAGATAAGCTTTCTGAAAGGCTATGCTACAACAGAGACAGGAACAAAATATATATATATATATATATATATGTTAAAAAAAAAAATCTATGAAAAAAATCCAAAACAAGGGTTACAATAAACAAAGAGTAGGTTTCTTATCGTAGTTGATATGATACTAAAGCTGTAGGAGAGGTCTGCAAGAAAAGACAAAGCAACAAAAAAGTATCTGAATCATAGTATCTGAAGTGACCAGAGAACACTTGATGGCCTCATTTTCAGACCACAAGGTTCCATTATTCACACACAAAATTGAATGTCCACTCTGGACAGAAGCAAACTCTTGAAGAAATCTAATATGCAGCCTTAAACTTCACATGTAAGGATGCAGCATTAATGGATTTAAAGATTGTCTCTGAGACCAAATTTTAACAGCAGCACATATGTAAGTTAGAAAGTTCAGTCACCTTCAAGTGCACCTGTAAATCAAAACTTAGAGAGACCCAAAAGAACATGACTCCAGATATCTACAAAGCACAATACATTCTTACTTATTAGTAAAACAAAATAATCCGTGCATATCAATAACAGCTGGGCATTCTCTTCAGTTGCTCTGTTTTCTTTGAGAAGATGAAGGCGATTACCATTTCCATCCTGTTTTTAGATAAGAGTACCATTGCCTGCAACTAGAAGTGGCAAGGCTAACAGTACCTAACCATAGAGTACTGCATTTAAGTGGTGCTAAATATTCACTGTTTTTCTGATGCCTTGAAATCTAAATTAATTCTTAAGAAAATTACTTCCACCATCTGCATAGGATAAACCTAATCTTACCCCACAATTATTTTTAAATCTTAAAAATGAAACCAAATTCAAAGACAGATTTAATAGTGAGAAACTACTAAATTGAGGTTTAAATTCATAACAGCTCAAAAGAGTATCTCTGCAAAAGTCCAATGCGTGCACTTCACTTTTTTCTTCAAGCTTAATTCTAAGTAACTTCATTATACTTAAAATTTTCTCCCCTCAACACCAGAGCTATGAATCTTGTCGATGATTTTAGCCCTGTTATCACTATCAATTCATTTGAAGTCAGATTTGCACCTGGCTTCTGATTGCTAGCACCCATTTACAAGTTTAAATCAATGAAACCTATTAGTATGTTCTCTGTGCTGCACTTTAATTTTTATAGTAATGTATTATTAATGTAATCATCTCAACAAGCCTTGCACCATATAAAGAGGAAAAGTTGGAAGGACTCAAACTACAGAAATATAATAAGCTAGGAAGCTATTGTACTGTATATTACTTTAACATTAAAAGGTAAATAATTTGGTGAATATTCACTGTAACTTATATAATTGACTCACTCTAGGAGAAACATGAGTAAAGCTGACAGAAAATTAGCAAAGCAAGCAACTGATAAAATCTGAACCCAATGCAATCTATGTAAATAGATTATGTGAATAGATCGTCAGATTTTATTGTTATGCTGAAACAAAAGTAGGCTTCCTCCAAAGCCAAGCACGTGCAGCGCATATATTAGATACTAGAGTCGTCGTTTGTTACCTGTATTTGACAATGGGCAATTACTTTTTCCAGAAAAAGATGAGGTTGGTTGCTGATGAAATGCCCTTAATGGACTCATTGTCTAAGACAAAAACAAGGAAGTAATTTTTAATTCAAAAGAACATTTTGCAAAAGGCAGAGAACCAAGTACTGAGTGTCACTCAATCCATAGTGATAGAATGCCACAAATCAGTTTTTGAAAGTTTCTTCAGTGCTAAGGATTTGGTGCAAGATTTTGTGTCTTGCTACAATTTGAGACAATCTCCTATTTCTTCTTGGCCTATTAAAATATGCCTCTGTTAAAATCAGCTAACTGAAAACCAGATTTCATTATTTTTCTTCTTCTTTGCTTATGGGTGCATCTTCCACCTATTACAGACCCTCAGTTCTTCCCAACTTCCTGGAAAGATGCTTTTCTAACAATATCCCTTAGATAGCCTGTGTTCAACTAATGATCACCTTTAAGTAATCTCATTTTAAATAAAGGTCAAAATTTGATATTCTCTAGGGTAAGCAGGGTTACAGAAAATGAAACTAAAGCATGTGATACATTAATGCTCCAGACACCAAATCATTCTTAAGCTGGGTTGTCACCATTAGAATTAATTAGCTTTAGAGTTTTATATGCCATTGCTGGTTAAACTTTGTGTTAATTGGCTTCAGTTCAACAAGCGGGACCTCTTTGGAAATACCAGTTTATGAAATACAGTTGTTTATCATACCACTGGAGCAATACAAAGGGCACACCATCTGATACCTGTAGCACAGAAAGCAAATGCTATTTCATGCTTCACAGCATCAACTAATGATAGCAGAGGCTGTGACAGATCCTCTCACATCCCTGCATCACATCCCTGGACCAGTACGTTGCAGGAGATGTCACCCTCGCTCCAGGTCAGTACCAGAGCACACAGTCCTGGCAATTTTAACACGTGCTTAGAGGTGACACTGTGCTCAGCTCAGCTGAAACCTGTGCACAAGAGCTCTGTAACAGGACCCAAATGGGATTGTTAAGGTCCCAGGGCAGCAATCCTGATGGCTCCTATCCTACAGGCCAGCACGCACTTCCTTCACTCCTAAGAAAGGCTGAACAGCTGTGGTTTGGCATGTTGGGGCCAACAGGAAAAGATCTACCGCTCCAGAGAGTCTGAGGATCCTTGCCTTCTTCAGAGGCACTAGGAAACAAGCACGACCAACACCAGGCAACAGAACACTTACAGAGAAATCAGTGTTCAAAAAAAAAAAAATATCTTAGTCAATGTCAAACAACCGTAGCTACACCCAAAATTATGGAAAGCTCACCTCACAGAAGCTCTGAATACAAAACTCCTTCTGTGAAGAAGGAATTGTGATCAATACAAGCACACACGGTTTTCTGTAAGCTTGAAGGCCAGGCTGAGGCACGTGAAAAAGCCTCCTGCGCGATCTCTAGCTCGTGCTATCCAGCACTGCCATGGACCAGGAAAGCCTACATTTTTTAGAAAATTAACCATATAAATGTTCATATTTCTTGACTGTCAGACTCACCATACATTACCCAGTGCTGCCAACCCAATGTTTTTTCCTAAATCCCAGATGTATGATGGGTTTTAGCCAATCTCATAAACACTCAGAAAAGTACAGCAATGGAAGGGAAAGATCCTACATCATCTTGTAGCCTGTAAACATAGGTTTGTCGATACGTGTTAATCACCAGACATGCCACATGCAATGGCTGAAGAAGAGTCCATCAAAATTCACAGTTTGCATTGTCTGAGGGGCGAAATCCAATAGCAGATGTTCACAGAATACAGATCAGTGCAAGTACGAGGCAATCCAACATGCCCTGCCAGCTTTGAGCAGCCTTCAACTTAGTGAGACCTTTGAGACTAGGGTTATATTTGAATCACTGGGTCAGTATCTGCTGTAAACTTCTGTTAGTATGTCTAAACCTGCTTGAAGCTGATTATGCGTCTAGTCTACTCACTGTTCTGAGGCAACTAATTACACAAGTATTGGTGCCTAAAAGTTCAGAATAAAATTCACAGATTTTGGTTCAACAGCCTAGCTTTGAGTCTCATATGATTTTCACATCTTTGCAACAGATAATGCTAAATGAACAGAGATTTAGACCATGTAAATACATAGGCTAAAATATGATGACATGAAAAGGAAAAGAGAAAAGGAAAAAAAAAAACCACCCATTACCTCTCCTTCCACACTAACTGAATTGCAAGGGTGATAAATCATTGAGAGGATGTGTACACAGGTAAGTGCAACTCAAAGTCACAATTGCACAAAATATGCACGTGGAACATCCGAAAGTCTATCTCATTCACAGCAGTTTACATGGCTAGAAAAACACTGAATCTAATCATGGATCCAGTATTGTCTCAGCAGCAAACAACAGGATTTTTTCATTCTTTTGTGTAATATCTATCCAACCTCACTCCTTCTTCTAACCCCTTTTTCCTTTGTTTTGATTTATTCAAGAACATATTACCAGAGGAGGCCAGAAAGGTTAGACATTATTTCAAAGTAGGAGGCAAAAAAAAAGACCCTAATATTATCCCTTTCAACCCTCCAATCCTCAATACATATCTGATTTACTGTTTGAATCAGAATGTGCACAGGAATATTATTAGCCATCATCTTTGATGCTCACTGCAACTTTATGTGCATGCACAAAGCACCTGCTACTAGAAGGATGGAGAGGACTGGTGCCTGAGGGTTCATAATCAGCACTGAGAGAATTGAATTACTTCCCCCCCCCCCCCTTAGATGCATGTGGAAGCATATTTGAACGTTGTAAGTGCAGAGAAGAAAAGCATCATCAAAAAGTTCACGGAGAGGGGACAGGGAATATTGCATCTAGGGAGAAGAGGTGAACAACTTGACAAGGTGAGAGAAGGCAGGAAGGAGGTGGAAGAACATTTTAAAAGGTATGAGAAAAAGAAAGAAGTGATTAAGAAGGGGTTGATGGGAAAAGGAAGATTAGAAGACACTGGAGACTCTGAAAGGAGAAGGCAATGCAGAAGCGATGAAGATAAATTGGAGGGGGAAAAAAAAAGAGAGTTAATGTGAGAACACCAAGCACTGAAAGACAGAAGAAAGGACGAGGTGAGCAAAAGTATAGGGTGAGATAAGTGGAAACTGTCAAATAATAATAATAAAAATAATAATAAAAATAAGTGGAAAATTCACAAATGGTCCATGCTGACTGAGGAGAGAGGTTAGGATGCAAAGTATGGAATTACAAGAGTAAATATTTATACATGTGGATGAGATGTCCCAGCCAAATTGGGGCACCTCAAATGTGGTTTTACACAGAGTTCTAACACCCTTCAAACTTTTAAGTACAACACAATTTGACTAATCACTAGCACCCACACTACCAATTACTTTGCAAAGCAACTATAGTTCTGCAGCATTCTTGATACTTATCTATTGATCCAGATGTCAGTCTTGCTATAGGTACTTATCTGTGCTGCCAGACAATGCTGGGCGGGTTTCAGCGATGTGTTAGCAGGGCTAGGATGCTGGCATTATCTTGGTTGTCCAGAGGTATCCTTTATCTGTCACAGACAGCTCTAAGCCTCCATGAAGCAAAATCCTTATTTCCAGAGCCGGGCTGTCTTTTAGTTTGTTTTACTTAAGCATGAACAATACCAGAGTCTCCAGTAAAATTCTACTAGCTCATTACATTACAGGGTATAATGTGAACATATATATACACACACATACACACACAAAGTTAATACACTTTACTATAAAGACTGATTGATATAACAGGGATGGGAATTTTCATAAATGTTTGGTTTCTTATCTATTGCATATTTTTTTTTACAAAACAAACACAAATCATCCACTTCTGATTCATGATAAATCTTCTAACTGGTCCTAAAGGGCAAATATTTAAAACTTCAGAGAAGGAAAACTCCTCCTTTTCTACACCACTGCTTCCTGACTATTCTCTGATCCCATCAGCCATTTACCAATCAGTGAATCAGTCAGAAGGTATTTCCCAGGTGAATTGTTGTTGTCTGTGTATTCTGGGCACAACACACATTTTCTATTTTTATTATTTCTTTAGATTTATAGGAGATGTCAGCCATTCCGGAGGGGCCTTTTCTATGCTGTAGAATCCTTTGCAACAGCCAGTTTCACAATCTTATCAGTATCACTGCAATAAACAGAGAATTGCTCAGTGCTCACTAAACAATGAATTCTGTAATGGTTTACAGACCAAATAAAACACCAGAGGAACATAAACAGTCCCATACCCTTTCTGGTGATTTTAGAGAGGCTTTCACAAAAACACCTCAATAACTGCCTGCTCTCCTTCACCATTACAAAAAGCGCTGTCATCTTCGCTAACGCTCTCACAAACAGGCTAGATACTGTCCCTTTTAACCAAATCCCAAACCATTTTTAGCTTTCAAATTGTAAAAACCAACAAGGATCTTACTCAAACACAGAGGCTGCTAGCACAGCTCCCCAAGCCGCTGCTTTTGGCAGCCTTTGCTCGAGACTACTGGGAAATTGCTGCCCTTACCTGACACATCAAGATCAGCGTGACTGCGAGGTGGCAGACATGCACGCAGGACCAGAGTACGGTCAACCTGCTGAACAGACAACAGTGTTTACCTTACCAGTTTAGGCAGATGAAAGATGCACAGTCCTTGTGGTGGTGGTAATCTAGAACTGCCAACCCAAATACCAAAATGAAAATAAGGATGGTAATAGCAGTTTTGTTGTAGGATTCCCTAAAGTACATCAAGGTTGTCTAAATTTCATACCCATTCAGAAGACTGGTCTATCCCTCTTTAGAAACAGATAATACGACACTGCACCTCCACATTTGCATAGCTCCATCAGTTTTATGGCTGTGCTGTGCGCACAGAGTCCTGATTTGTGGATAGCTGAAGTCTTTCCTCACTGTGCTGACATTTACGGCTTTGAATTCATATTTTATTATTGCTTTAAGCCATCTAAGTACCTCCCTACACATGTTGAGAAAGTGCTGTACAGGGCTTTTTTAGTTTCAAAATCTCTTGCCTGTTCACGTATAGCAGCTTTGATGTTCAGCTATTTGGTCTTTTGTGTGTTTTACCTCATTAACATAGAATGCAGACCCCCTAGTGAATAATTAGCTGGGGCAGGATCCTTGACTCCCATAGATGCATTCTTAATTTGACAGTTAAATTAACATCAGATTATGGTGGCTTCAGTCAAAAGTCACACAAAAAACCCCAGTGGCAACCTACACAAGAATACATCCACTGAAGAAAAAAAAAAAGTCTGTCTGCCAGATATGCTACAATAGTGCTAAGTTATTTATGGAATTAATTCTATTGTGCTGTTCAAGGAGAAACAGATTGAGGCTGTGCCCAAAAATAAATCAAGAGGAGGGAAACCTGTCATAAGGCAGCAAACAACTGTTATTCAAATATTTTTGTAGATGTGGACAGCAATGGGTGATCCACTTTGCATGAAGAGCAGCTCTGAAGAAGATATCCCAAGCTGACTCTAGAAGCATTAAGACTATTATGTCACTTGAATGAAGAATCCTTTAGCAAATTCACTTATACACTGACAACGAACCATTTCCTACCTTACCAGCACAGCTACAAGGCTTGTCACCTTTCTCAGACTACCACAATCTACTTACACGGTCAAATAAGCAAACGGTGTTTATCAGATACCTGTTTCCAGTAATAACTCAAAGGAGTCACGGGTGTCTTAGATCTTATTTCTCATCCACAACTTCAACGTTGCTTTTTCTGGTTTCTGTTGAGGAGCCACAGTCAGATAAAAAGGCAAGGTTGAAGCTGCACAGCTGCGTGTCTAACTGCTGCTTCTTTGTAGAATTATATTTCTACAGGTGAAGTCAACAAATTAGAGTATATAAATTCTGGATTATTAGCATGAAAGAATAATTTCAACAGTTAATGAAACTTATTATCTTCATGATGGATGCACTGCACACTAGATTAAGACAATTCGACTTCTTAGCCTACCAAAAAATTGAGTTGCAAAGGTGTGACGAATGCTGGCTCAACCTGCAATTTTAAGTTGCCTATTTTCTGTCATGACTGTTCCCAGACTTCGAATAGAGAGGATAGAAAATCCAACTTTAATGCCTGGACCCAAACCGCAGGGACTACACGACACTGATCACTGGTCTAATCTAAGCTCTAACAATTCTGACAGTTCAACTTGTACAGCTGCTTTACACTAGATAAGGTATCACCTTATCTGTAACACTGTAACTTTATCAGGTACTGTATCTGGCATAAAAACCATGAAGGTAGAATAAACCTCAATTGTATTTTCTGACTAATACAACAGGAATGTGACTGCTTGACTACGATTGCCACTGAAAGGTTTGAGACACAAGCAGACAGGCATAATACCTTGTCTAGTAAGCTTCCTGATTTTCTTCCTATCACCATAGCATCCCTTTGCCCACAGCTATTTATTAGATCTTCTTTGCAGGCCTTAGTATACAGACAGTGATTGACTCTACCGGGTTGATCATTGACTGGGGAAGGTTTGAAAATGCAAGAGGTCTGAAAAAGCAGAGGCTCTCTGGTTATGGAACACCAAGAACTTCCCTCTTGGCCACAGGAATTGCGTATTTGTACAAAAACTTACAATAAGCTCCGCCAAGTGTCACTGGCTTGTATTCACTCAGCTCAAGCGCCTGCTCTGGTGACCCAAGCACCCAAAGGCGCCATGGGCCATAAGGTCATTCTCTCTCCTTCTCAGCTACACAGCACTGTTAGCCACGGGCTTCATAGCTCCTCACAGATTTTTAAACATGCTCATGAATATTATTGATACTATCTAGAAGCGTGGGTAAGGCTGACAACAGGAGGGGGAGCTCTCACTGCACCATGTAGGAGGAGAAACTGGTCAGGAGTGGTGCTTTCGTCTGCCAGGAGAGCTCGGGCAACTCCCGGTCTGCCTCCCAGTGCCACGCTTTGGCAAGGCTGGTGCTGGTGGGAAGGCTGTGGTGCCTTACACTTCCAGCTACCTCCTTATCTTTAAAGCATTTCCCATTTGCTATAACCACAATTTTTAATTTATGGGCTCTAATCTAATCTTTTAACTGATTTCCACTCCCAGGAGCAAGAAAATAATCATATTTTGCCATGTGAAAGTCTGCTCCTCTCCTCCTATCCTGTGCTTTTGTCTGACTGCTGAGCTAGATGACCTGCGTGCATTTTCCTCTGTGTTAGGGTTATACATTCTCATTTTCCATTATCTGTCTTTAGTGACTCTTGTTTTATGATCATTATAAAAAAGTGAATACTAAACCAAAAGCAAAACCCTCCATCATCTCCAGTACTCTACAAAGGATTTGCATTCAAAATCCCCCACAACTTTGGTTCCCACAGTAACTCAGCTACACTGTGTGTATATATTAACACATGAGAGCTTAGCCGTACTGAGAAGCATACAGCACTACTAGAGAACGAGTGGGAAAGAATCATAGTTGCTTTGGTAACCATCACTTTGAATTTCCTGACTTTTTCTTTTTTTTTTCCTTGCATTTAAATTCTCAGCCATGATTCTACATTAACTCAGGTGTCTGCATCAATATTCATAAGATTTAAATAAAATATATTTTCCCCCAGCATTACAGGCTGACAATTGAAGTGTTCTTGCTTTAAGCATATTCCCACATATATTTAAAATTATTCTTATCCAAGGCTTTTACTGAACGTAAAGATGGCTTCTGCTCGGGTGGTTTGACTAGGCAGGTGTACACATAACCAAAAACCAGCCACATCTCCAGAGTTGCTTTAAAACTCCCTTCCCATTTCCCTCATACACCAGATACAGGCACAGCACAGGGAGCACCTGGGGATCCCTCCTGGGATCTCTCCATGTCAGTCTGAATACCAGTATTTATCACATGTGCAACCACCAGCTTTACTACTGATCCTACCAATCTGCATTAGAAGGTTTGCCGATACATGCACTGCTACTAAAAGCAGTAGCTACCACCTTAAAGGAATGCAGGCTCTTTTTGTTTTATAGATGATTCATGTGTTCAATTTTAGTTACTACCTATTTGACTAGCTTACGAAAACAAAAAACTGTGTTTTATGAACTTAATCAAGGGTCCTTTTCTACGAGTATTTCCTTTCTCTGTGGACCACCCGTATTCCACTGCTGAAAAAAGTTGTTTCAATGTTCAGAGGACTAAAAAGCAGCTACCACAAACCCAAGGCAAAGCTTTTATAGACAACACAGAAATACTATTTATAGCAGATCTTGACTAAGGAGTGTAACAGCAAACTGTTTACAGAAATTTCTGCCTCCAGCAGAGAGATTTCATAGGAATAGATAAAATTGGACAGTGATTCTAGAATACAGTATGTCATTTGTATTAAACAGGAAATCTGATCTTCTCTTAAAAGAAATCTTAAGAGCCAGGAATTAGTCCTGTTGGGGGGGAGGGAGAAGTCACGCTTTTCTTCAGTTGCTCAAGACCATTTATTCCCCTAGTCAAAAATCATTGAGATGGAGTTTGCGTACGGCCTAAGCCACGTTTAACTCTATGAGGGCTTTTTGAGGACTTAACTAGTGATGAACAAAAGCACCCACAAACTGCAAGGACCCAGCACTACTGATGTGATGGCAAGAGCAGGGGGGAAGCGCGGGGCAAGGCAGAACTGGGTGAGAGGAGTCTCCCAGTATGCTGCTAGCACTGTAACTGGAAATACAGGGAGATGCCAGACCGCTCCAGATACACCTCCGTGCTGAATCAACAGCTCCTGGGCACAAACGGGCCACGAGGAAAACAAGCTCCACGTCTTCTACCGTCATTCTAAAGGTTGCACTAACCTTTAAAAACCAGGTGCAGGTATTTTGGATTTGCAGAGGGTACAACGTGAGTTTGTGAACAAGATGGAGGAAAAAACTTATGCCCTGTGATCTTTACAATACGTAGACCTTATTCCTTTCCCCCACAAGGGTATGCATCAAATATCACATAGAGCCCGTTTGAATGGAACTTACACCGCTTTCTCTGTCAGTCCAAGCCACCCACAAAATGACAGAAACCAAAAGAAATCACCTTAAACCTTAGCTCCCTTTGCTCCTCAAGTGCAGGAGAGCTGGTTTCCTGGGATGGGTGCCGTTCATTCGCACCCTTGTGAAAAGGCTAAGTGGAAGTCCACATCCCGTACTGGGGCCCCTCCCAGGCAGATCTGCAAACAGCCTGAGAGGAGAACTTGGACCATCACAGCTCTTCTACAGGGTCTGCCTCCTGGATGAAAAGGTAACACCTGAAAATGGACCCGAATCGCCTACAAGCATTCAAGCCAAGTGTCTCAAACCTGCTTACAAATCTGTAAGGATCATATTATCTCTGAAACGGTGCAACTACTGAGCAAACTCAGAATCCAGGCGCTACCCTGTAAGAAGGAATTTATTTTTAAACCCTCCACGTTTTATGTATCTCAACTTTTAAAATAAATATATATTAAAAAGAAACCTCCTGACAAGTGGAACTAAATGCTTGTGGTTCAGGTCTTACTTTTACTGCCTTGCTATTACAATAAGACATATCAAAACAGATTAAGAAGGCTAATGCTGAATTATGCAGAATTCAGTAATACAGAATTACAGCGGGAAAACCAAGTACTTTGTCAAACTGTCTGTAGAGGACTTGGAAGTATCTGGGGCATTTGCCAGATAATAACCACTGAGCATTTCTTTCCACAGAACCATCTATCATCCTAATTTTTTTAGGATCTCGGAAATCACTTCTATAGATAGAATGTTTCCACAGGAATTTTCATTCACTGAAAAATACCATTAAGATGGTCAAAACTATTCACAAATTCAAATTAAATACGGGCAATGATTTCGGATGAACAAAGAACTGAACATTTAAAGGGATGCCAAGATGATTCATCTGGCACACTTTACTTTTTTGGGCTGGTTTCCCAGCAGCCATCCACAGAACTGGAAAAAGAGGTGCAGCTCCACCTTATAATTTAGAGGCTGCAGTAAGAGAACACACAGGTTCCAATCTAGTATTTGAAGAGCTCTACTTGAAGCATCTGGGGACTTCTTCACCTCCTCTTCTCCAGACTAAAAATCAAAATGCAAAAAGATCAGAGGCAAATTACAGAAACCATGTGGAGCCAGAAGTACAGGTAGAGCACAACAGGTAGAGGCCAAGCAGCATGATTTCCATTTCTCTGATTTCAGAAAGACTGCAGCGAGAGAGCTGTCCTGGGAGAGCTCTGGACAAGGAAGGCCATGGGAAGCGATGCCCAAGCCCCGCTGGTGCCCCTGGCCAGACCCTTCCTGCCTCCATCCTGCTGCTCCCACTGCAGGCACCACTGTTCCCATCACCTCCTGGCGCCAGCAAACCACACTTGCTTTCTTCTAACACAACTCCTTTCCTCACTTACAGATCAACTACCAGAGGCTTCCATTTGTATCGCATTTTGCATGCGGACATATTTTTTGTGACACCCTACGCTCACAGCGTTTGCTGTACCCAGTCGGGTTATGCCTTACAGACTGCGTTACGTTTCTGTAACAAAAATCACACGTGGCATTCTTAAGGAGTTTTAGCAGAACTATTCCTCATACGTCTAGATATATCAAGCCTAATGAATAGGAACAATTCCTATGGCTGCATGACACAGGGAAGCTCTATAGGTACCTCAAGAGCAGGAATGAATCTGGTCCATCATGTCTTCCTTACTAGTCCAAAGTTAAGTTCCTACTGGATTCCTTTGCTGATGGGAGCACAGCTGCTGCTTAAATTAGCAAGCTAAATAAATCAGTTGAAGTTAACCTGAATATTCTATCTCAGTACGTGCATTCACACACATAAGGTAGCTGTCTTTGTGATTTGGTGAAACTGTCATTTTAATAACTAAATTTTTGGTATTAAAATATGAACAATATTTTTGTATCGGTAAACTTTGTTCACACTAGTAAAGATGCTTTAGATAACAGCTGTTGTTTTGTGAAAACTGAGCATGCTATCACTTAACTCCAGAGAATGAAAGTATCTACTTCAATTTGTTAAACGGAGCTACCAAACCAAGTTTATCAATTACCTGTCAAATTATAGTACCCCTCAGAAACCTACCCTCCAAATCTCCCATGATTTATCCCTACCCACCTCTCTGTGAGCTGCTGGAAGAAGCTGAATGTAATTAATCTAGTACTTTTCCTGGCTCCCGCACTAACTCAAGAGATAACGCACCCACTGGCAAACCGTGGCAAGGCTCTTCCCGTGGGTAGGGCTGGTCAGACACGGGAGCCTTCCCCGTGCAGCTGTACCCGGGTCACCTCCGCCACTGAGCACCAGCATCTCTCACTTGCCAAGAGCAGAAAAGCAGGCCTAGAATGAATGCAGTCTCCAGAAATTTCACATTGGCGACTACTGTAGAGCCCCAAAAGGCAAATAGAGACCTGAAACAGATCTCTGCTAGTTAAAGAGAACACAAAAGAGCATTTAGGGCTATAAATCACACCCCTGCAATTCCGTAAAACATGTTCCAGTTATTTCAAAGTTAATGGAAATAACTGAGAGCAAGTTTGGTCCCTAATTACTCCCCAACGCTTACCCCTGCTACTGAAGAAATTTTTTCTAGCATTCGGCTGTTAGGCAATGACATAGTGAAGCTAATCTCTGCACATCAAAGTAGTAATTTCTTGCTTTGGACACTTACATCTAGACATTAGTTTTATATCTGAATCAGGCTTTGTCATGAGGAAAAAAGTATTAATTGAACAACCATCCTATTTTACATAGTTGTACAACTAAATTATCACATGCATATATTACTTGAGACAAATTAAATGGATCATGCCTGCTAACTACATACATGCTCACAAATTATCTTACTAAATTCTCCCTTCTGCAGGCCAATAAATGGAAATAACACCAAGGAACAACTTCATTTCTCCATGTTAGAGGCTCCCTATTCAGCATAAGAGTACCACAGAAGGAATCAATAAGATCTTTTTGTAAATTTGTACACAGGTGACCTTTACGAGATAGAGAATAGAAATATCAAATTTAAAGTCTGCCCTTTTTCCATAATCCAAATACCAATAAGGAACAGATGAAACATTTCCCAGAACTCCGTTTCCAAGAGGCCTTTGAATGATTCAAGCCAGGCAACAGAAGTAACATCTCCTAAACAGACCAAAGAAAACATGGGATTCCCTCCGGACCCCTTCACCCTCACTTCTCTGAATCACCCTGGAAGGAAAACCAGTTTGTATTTGGTGAACAGGGAGCGAAGGCACTTACTAACTTTCAAGCGTTGGCTGACGTGAATCTCAGGGCACCACTCCGGACCTCCCAGAGACAGGAGCATCCTCAGGTACGCTTTGTGCTCCCACAGCGATCCCATCCTCTGTGGGCATGCTCCTGCTCTTCAGCAGATCTGTCACCACCCAGCTGGATGTTCAGGAACTGCCAGAGGTCTCCGAGGGGCAGCAGGATGGAGGCACCACATGTCCATCACGCATAGCAGTGGGAACGGGTAGACTGCAGCTTCGTGGTTCATCCCCCTTCGACATCTGCACCACATACCCTCCTCCAGGAAAGCACGTTAGGCACCAAGGCAGATTCCTGATATCTCAGGGTAGATTTCAATTCCAGATTGTAACCGCCTTCCACAGTAATGCATTTGTGTTAAGGCAGCAAACACGCACGTGCTTTTAACTCCTACCCACATCCCCTCGGTACAGACTAAGGAGAACGACCGTAGTTATAACAGTGTAGTCCAAATGTCATTCATTCACTCCACCTGAACATATAAATCCCTCCATAATATACATGGTGGGAACCATGTCTGAATAGCCCTTTGGGGGCGTTGTGAGAAAACAGAATGGCTTCTTTCCCCAAGACTTTGAATAGACATAAAATAAAAGTAAATTTAGTTGGCCTTCATTTTAATGAACAAACAGGATGGTAAGCATATTAGCAAAATAGGTCAGCAGAAGCAGGAAATGGGGGGGGGGCAAAGCTTTGAAAGCCTAAATCAAAAATAAATGAAAATCACAAGTATACACTTTAATTTATAGTAGTTTCTCATTTGTGGTCCAAACAGCACTAGGCATTGGGAACTATTTATCCGATTTTAACACTAATTAAGAATATGCCAAACCTTCCCATATCTCCACACTATAGAAAACCCCAAGAAAGCAACAGCTATGAGGCAAATTTATGATGTTAATAACTAGTTAAGAATGTATTCATAAGCATGGTCAAAAGCCCACTGAAGTCCCCAAAATTGGTCCCACCTCAAGAAGTGTCTCCTTCGGTTCCATTCTTGGAGATGCTTGTGGGGGTACCTCGATTATTTCTATACTGGACTGCCTTAATTTATAAACGATTCCTTTGTAGGAGTGCAGACCTAGCAGTTGGAAAACTCAGCCTGGCGGGTTTTGAAGGACTAGCTAATTTCTTCTCTGTCCAGGTAGGATTTCCAATAGAGAAACTTCCACCAAGGAAAAAAACCCTAAAAATCTGCAGTTATACCAATGCAATTCTTCAACATTTAAAATCATTTATACTATGGAATTTGACTGATCAAACTTGGAAAAAATTGGCCCCACAGCTGGAGATTAATTATCAAGTTCAGTGATTAAGTATAAAGCAAAATAAAATCTATTTTTTGCTACATGACAGTTTACTAACCAACTGGGATAAAAACAGTGAAAGATGACTTTTTAGTCATTAAAATTAATGAATGAAACAGACTAAAAATATAGAGATCAGATCTCTTGGGTGAAGAGGTGCAATTTTTATAGTTATGTTTCAGTTCAGAACCAAAGCACATTTATCCTCTCAGTTAAAGGTACCTTTCCATTTTTTTCTAAGACTCTCCTGACAAATTAAATAAAAAAGGCTTTACAGAAACTATGTCGATTACAAAAAAAATAATGACATATAAAATACATTTTACTTGGCTCACAAGACAGTATGTACTACTGAACTTCACTTCCATAACATGTTTAATAGTAATTGAACAATAAAATAGGATATATTCACATTTTATTACTGTATACTCCCAATTGTCTTTGGTGGGGGTTTTTATTATTTATTTTTAACCCAAATATATTGTTCTGAGCATCTTAATGTCTGCAAGATGGGCTGCAAGATCTTTTAATAAAGCCCATTTTTAGATATAAAAATATTGTCCAAATGATTAATCCTCTACACACATGTCTTTCTCCAGCCAATAAACTGTTTGAATCCCACCTTGCTCAAAAGTGATCTCCACCAAACACTGCCACAAAACACTGTAACAACTTGGCACTTTCATTAATAACAGCACTACTAATGAAAATATAACTCTGTAGTGAAACATTCAGCCAGATGATGAAAAGACAGCCAACTTCTATATGCCATAAAATTAACTGAATTGTTATCTAGCTCACAAGGGCTCTGAAGAGTCATCCATCCAGGAATACAAAGTTATTTGAGCCTCTAGAATGAAAAGTTATGCAGTTATGGAGTAGTAATATACCATTATTTTTAAAGAAGTATTCAGAGAGATCTGCATGTACACATAGGTGAGGCTGCAAGCACCACTTGCAATTAACTGTACAATCTGTTAGAAGACTGCTTTTGGTCAATTATATCTTTGACAATCTGAACCATTTCAACTGAAATATTCTACCCAAGGTGCCTACTTTAGGATGCGTTCATTTTACATAGACCATTTTAGTAGAGAGTTCCAACCATTTCTCAGATTTAATAATTCCACTACTTAATCCACGCTAAAAGCAAACAGATGAGCTGGTAGTGGTTCGGCTCACGAGTTCTAGCAGTTTTAATCCATTAGAGCAGGGAGGAGAGCGCTCTGTGCATCCGAGGAAGACTCCCTCTGGTTCCACAGCATCTCTGCCAACCAGAGAGACTCCTCTGTCTGCAGAGCCCACCCACACCCATTCCTTTCCCCAGGGTCCCAGAGCATCTCCCACACCAGCTGGTCAGATGCTGGATGAAAAAAGAGGCATCCTGAACAGGATGGGAGATGAGAAAAGTCTGAGGAGCAGCCGGGATGGGAGATAACCAGAAACACACCGTCAGATGCGTTGTATCCCAGTCACTCTGGTCTGGACACTCCTCAGGTGGGACAAGACACAGACTTTTGGCAGGAAACTTACGTGCATGGGTGCGCAGCCTGCAGCCCATGAATGGGGTGGAGATCCCTTGCAGGCATATAGCCAACACCAGCACCAAGCTGGGAAGAGCTGTTTGAGAAGCACAGGCTTCAAAATAGTGAAGAGGCTGCTCTGCTGTCTGGGCCATGCCTGACACACCTCTGAAAACCTGCACTGAGTACAAAGAGCTGGACCCTTGAAAGTCTCAGGTCATGCATGCTCAAAGACTTCCTAAGACCTTGGCACCTGAACGCCCCAAGGAATGCAGGCACGTGCCCTGTCTCCAACCTGGCCTCAGCAGGACTTCTCTACAGTCACAGAACCATAGAATCATTTAGGTTGGAAAAGATGTTTAAGATCATCAAGTCCAACCGTTAACCTAGCACTGGTCCTCTCAGCAACCCCACAAAAGCTCACCACAGCCCTGTTGCCCTTAACACAGTCTGTGTCAGCAGCAGAAGAGCCCTCAATGCCCAAACCATGCTCAGCCAGTAACAAATAAATTAAACATTTCCCCATAGTTTAAGACTTACACATACAAAGCCTAAGACTACACAAATCGAAGCAAGTCTTTGGACCTTAATAGGGTTGTGACAAGTTGCATCCGTTGAGAATCCACCCTGTAACGTCTATAAATATTTATTTTTTTTATTAAAGGGTTCTTTATTGGTTTGGGGTTTTTGTGCCTTTTTTTTTCCCTGAAAAAATGTTGAAAGTCATCAGCAGACTAGATAAAAAGGTTTATGTTTTTATGCACATCTTTCTGATTTCACACAGTCCTGCCTCCCTTCTCTAATTAGAGTAAGATACTTAAAGTAGTAACATCTGAAAAGCTGCTGGATGTCTCAAAAGAGCCAGGTTTTCATAAAAGAAAGGTGTCAGTAGCTGAAGCGTTGTCACTGTAAGCAAAAAAGGAAGTGCATTCAGGTAGGTCCACATCATGACACAAAGGAATCATACTTAAACATTTAATGTAGTTTGCAATGTGAAGAACAATATCCTACTCATATGAGTATTAATCCTGTCACGTCCTGTCATCTTTTCACTCCTTACCTTTCCAAGCATTGACCGATATTCCCAAAGCATCCAACAACACATGCACACATCCCCTTATACAAGGGTTTTGGGGTTTTTTGTAATGACATGAAAGCTGTGAACCTCCAAGGCGACTGACTTCTCCAATTTCTACCTACTCATCTAAACCTTTATACAAACTGAATTCTTAATTTCTTCCTCAAAGCTATCTGGTAAAGCAACAAAACAACCATCAAGAACATGGAGCTTTAAAAAACGAAAAAAAAAGGGAGGGGAACTTACGTAATAAAGCCTAAGTTTTTGTTAGCGTTCAGAAGCAAAAGGCCTCAGATGCCAAGACTTTCCCAAGCAAGCAAACGAAGTTAGGTATCTGCTAGTTGGGCCACCACCTCTAGCTCTGAGCAAACCAACCCAAACAAAACCACACACCCATAGACAAGGGCAGGAGAGGAGGGCTGCGCTCTGCTAGAAGAGAAAGGGAAGACAGAGAATGAACAGACATAAAAAGCTGAGAGAACTTCAAAATCTACTGGTGAAAGCAAACACAAATGAATACAAGCCCAGCTGGTGCTCACACATGTTCTGATTTACTATACTACACAAAATGCTTGAAGCTATCTGCCTTGTAACATGTGAATCCCAGGCAAGCAGACAGATAGGTCAGTGATACCGGTGAAGCTTTCACCATGGTGTGTCTGCTGCCTGCAGAGGTGGCACCTCACAACATGTCCAGGAGTGCTGGGGAAGGGCCTGTTGTTGCGCCCATCTTCCATAAAAATACGAAGTCTCACAGACAAGGGTTTGGAAGAAGAAAAAAAAAAAAAAAAGCGCAAAACAAAACCCCCAGAAATTAAAAAAAAAAAAAAAAGCCAAAACTAATCACCTTGTTTGCCTGTTTGATAAGACAACAGAGGTCAGCTACTGGTCATGGAAGTCACGTGCAAATAATACACCTCACAATTCTGGCAACTCAAATGTAAAAGAACAAGATTTTAGCAAAGAATTTGTAGAACAATTTGCTAAGGGCATAGCAGCAATAATAGTTTTTCCTCAAATACAATAAATGAAGGAGAAACCTACGAGAGAGCTCGCATGGCCAACAACAGATAGCAAAAGGGCTACAAGACTTGTTTGCACAAGGAGATTTTTGAATGTTCCCACACCAAATCTTTCTTTCATGTAGGATGAGAAACTGTCTTAAACTAATGTGTCAGTAGAGTAGCTGTAGAACAGATCGATGAAAGACAGTAACAAATTGCCAAGACCAGATGGTGTTCACCCAAGATATTTGAAAGTTTTTATGTGAAATTGCCCAAGTATTGTCATAACTATCATGCAATAACCCATTTGTACAATCTATCATTTAAATCAGCTTCAGTGCTGGAAATTACAGTAAAGAATAGCATCATTAAATAAATGAATATCTGTGATATACAGGAGAAAGGCCAACATAGCTTCAGTAAGAGAATTGATAATAGATAAAAATATTAAAAACTCTTTGAGGAATCAGCTAGCACGCAAAGAAAAGGTGATCCCATGGGTTTACAAGATGCCTTTGATCAGGAAGCAGGACAGCAGTCACAAAACTAGCAAGGTTTCATTATCAAAAGCTCTGAAAATTTTCACTATCTTGAAATAGGAGGAAAGATCAACTCACAGATTAAGACATGCTTAATGATGGGTGTATGAATGAAAAGCATGGTCAGTAACCCTGAAAAAATCTCAAAAAACTAAAAGTTACGAAGAGCTACAGAAAAATCTCACAGTACTGAGCAACTGGGCAATACAATGGCAAGTGAAATTCAAATGCCAAAGTAAGGCACATTAACCAAGACTAGCTTTGGTTATCAACAGGCAGTAAGAGACTCTACATTTGTTATTACCATTTAGGAACCATGGTGTAGATCCACCATCAAATGTTCCAGTTAAGAAAAAAACCAAAACAAAAAAACAAAAAAATCCATATAACCCTAGCCACCACAGATGTTACTCAGTTTGATGGCTTTCCAAAGGACAACACAGAATATTAGAAAGAATTAACAACAAAAAGAGAAAACTTCAGCATGCAATTATATATACACATCACGTGCTCCCAACTTGAATACTACATGGAGTTCTAGTGTCTTTAACTATCATCACAAAAGCCTCAGACTAGAAATCGAGAGTGAGTCAACAAATTAATGGAAAAGACTTTTGTATTAGAAGGATTACACAGTAGAACTCTTCAGTCTGAGTGTGGGACAGAAGACAACAAAAAATGACCTAACATTCTGTAAAATTATGAATGATCCAGAAAGGTAAATAGAAAATAAGTCTCTAATTCTAATGAGATGTGAAGTGTCACATAAAATTAATTTAACAAAAAGAAGTTTGAAAAAAACAAAAATGTACTTTTTCCAAACCAAATAAGCACAGTGACACATTATGTAGCATATGTTAAAAGTCTAAAATAGGTCCAAAAACTTTTTAGGCAAGCTCATTAATTAAAATTCAGCATCCAATATTGTTCAGACGTGACCTTGGTTCAGGAAGCCTGTAAATTGAGGAAGAGCTAGACAGGTATATGATAAAAGCATACTTTGGACTGCTGTGGTCAATTATCTTTCTTATACTGCCTTGACTGAACACCGTCACCTACAGAGTGAGCGTTATAAGAATGCATCGCATTGCTGAATTCCTTCTTTAATATTGGTAGGGATGGGCTACTTATTAAATGCAGAACCCATATAAAATTGAGAGAAGCTAGCCAGTGTTTTGAAACACAAAAGATAGGCAAGATGTGAAGAAGTTATTTTACTTTCTTCAGCACCCAGCCTTATGTATCGCTGCATTTCAACAAAGATGTGAATGTTCCAAAGCAAGCTCAGTTAATGACCATGAGGATATTCAGAGGTCTAGAAAACAGGACTTATGAGGAAAGGCTGAATAAAACAAGATATACCTAAAAAGAGAAAAGTGAACAGACATAGTCCACAAACACATGCAAGCTTCAACCAAAAGAGCTCAAGCAAGATACACAGTACTGACTCAGACATCAGTATTCACACAAATGATTAGGGGAGAGGGGCAGGATTCACATCTTTAATATACATAAACTTTTCCCCTCAGTCTACATTTACCACGGCTGTCAAGTTATCTTAATGTTATTCTTTAGAAGCAGTAAATGTAGAAGTTAATTCAAAGTCCTGTAATCTTCTTTTAACTATCTTTTAATACCAGGCAATACATCAAATTAAAACTTCAGAATCAATCCATAAATAGGAATGATTATGTTCTTTATATGTGAGATTTATATTGTTTTAACAGGTAAACAAAAATGCTTTAAGGGAAAAATAAGTGACTTTTTCAATTACATATGCTGCAAACAGAAAAACTGTACAAACCTTTTCTCTAAATTATTTTAAAATTCAAGTCAAATTCTAGCCCCAGACCACAATCAATCCATGACAATGGTGTGAATAATTAAACAAACAATTAGCTTTAATAATAAATGATACATTGATATAGATCTCTCAGTTGGAACTGTTCACTTACAGTCTATGACAATTAATGATAGCTGAACTTTGACCATTTTAAAATAATGGAATTTTAATACTATTTCCTATTAAAGCTACCCAACCTTTTTGAAAAATAGACTTAAGAGGCGTCATTCTTTTATATTATGAATCACTGAGTATTTCAGAAGAAGGGTGCAATATTTCTTGTAAGGCTAGTCCCTTTCTGAGCTCTTCTCCCTTGGAAAGCTCTACAGGCCACAGAAGGACCATCATTCAGTTGCATACATGTAAGGAGGAAAGTGGGGAAAGATGGAAGGAATTACTGCAACCGTTTCCTTACTAAGTGCAATCCACCATTCTATACCAAGCTAGAATCAATGGCAATTTTTTTCTTGGTTGTTAAATTTAGAGAAAAATTACTGAAACTTCAAAAAAAAAAAATCTCCCACAACCAACCTGATTTCTTGGTAAATTGTGCTTTGACACAAATAAGAGCTTTTGGATTGAGTAAGGTCACACCATCAAATTGGGGCCAGTTCTGTTGAGTATCTTTATCAGTGATCTGGACAAGACGATCAAGTGCACCCTCAATAAGTTTGCAGACAACACCAAGTTGGGCAGGAGCGTTGATCTGCTTGAGGGTAGGAAGGCTCTACAGAGGGATCTGGACAGGCTGGATCGATGGGCCAAGGCCAACTGTATAAGGATGAGGTTCAAGAAGGCTCAGTGTTAGGTCCTGCACTTGGGAAGAGTGGCTGGAAAGCTGCCTGGTGGAAAAGGACCTGGGGGTGTTGGTCAATAGCCAGCTGAATACAAGCCAGCAGTGTGCCCACGTGGCCGAGAAGGCCAATAGCATCCTGGCTTCTATCAGAAACAGTGTGGCCAGCAGGACTAGGGAAGCGATCATCCCCCTGTACTCAGCACTGGTGAGGCTGCACCTTGAATACTGTGCTCAGTTTTGGGCCCTTCACTACAAGAAGGATATTGAGGTGCTGGAGCATGTCCAAAGAAGGGCAATGAAACTGGTGAAGGGTCTAGAGAGCACAAGTCTTATGAGGAGCTGCTGAGGGAACTGGGGTTGTTTAGCCTGGAGAAAAGGAGGCTGAAGGGAGACCACATCATACACTTCCACCACCTGAAAGGAGGCTGTAGCCAAGTGGGTGTTGGTCTCTTCTCCCAAGTAACAAGTGATAGGACAAGAAGAAATGGCCTCAGGTCATGCCAGGGGAGGACTAGATTGGATATTAGGAAAAAATTCTTCATGGAAAGGGTTGTCAGGCATTAGAACAGGCTGCCCAGGGAAGTGGTGGAGTCACCATCCCTGGAGGTATTTAAAAGATGTGTAGATGAGGCGCTTAGGGACATGGTTTAGTGGAGGACTTGGCAGTGCCAGGTTAATGGTTGGACTCGATGATCTTAAAGGTCTTTTCCAACCTAAATGGTTCTATGATTCGGTCATTCTGAAGAATTCACTGTCAATAATTCTGTTTATTGCCCCAGAACATGGCGGAAGAGAAAGAAACTAATTGTGTTCACTAAATGTGTTACCTCGCTATTAAGAGCGTAGGTTCCACGCTTCTATTCCAATAAATCTATTACTGTAGTTTCATACCTCCCAAAACACTTGAAACATGTATTAATATACCAAGAAAACATGATCTATGGAGACTAACTGTTTAATAAACTTGTTGCATATGTTCTGGGGGCCCCAGTACGAGACACCTGGACTCGCTCCAACAGCTCCATAGGAGGGCAATGAAGCTGGTCAGAGGGATGGAGCACCTCTCCTATGAGGACAGGCTGAGAGAGTTGGGGTTGTTCAGCCTGGAGAAAAGGCGGCTCTGGGGACATCTAATTGGGGCTTACCAGTATCTGAAGGGGCCTACAGGAAAAGATGGTAAGGGACTGTTTATCAGGGAGTGTAGTGACAGGACAAGGGGTAACGGGTTTAAGCTGAAGGAGGGTCAATTTAGATTAGATGTTAGAAAGAAATTCTTTACTGTGAGGGTGGTGAGTACTGGAACAGGTTGCCCAGAGAAGCTGTGGATGCCCCCTCCCTGGACGTGTTCAAGGCCAGGCTGGATGGGGCTTTGGGCAACGTGGTCTAGTGGAGGGTGTCCCTGCCCATGGCAGGGGGGTTGGAACTAGATGACCTTTGATG
Source organism: Balearica regulorum gibbericeps (assembly GCF_011004875.1). Taxonomy (NCBI): domain Eukaryota; kingdom Metazoa; phylum Chordata; class Aves; order Gruiformes; family Gruidae; genus Balearica; species Balearica regulorum. Next base: position 43,034,966 of record NC_046184.1, on the reverse strand, counting down.
TCCCTTCCAACCCAAACCATTCTATGATTCTATGATTCTTCATGAACCAGGATGTTCACATCTTGTTATCCTTTCAGACATATTGCTTATGGTAGAGTGATTAAACGCTGAGACACAGCCAGAGCAACAGATACTTATAAAAGCTGTTCTTGCCATAGCACCATAAATACAGGGAAGGCATGAATCAAACTGTAATAGTATTTAAATTGTGCATTTCCATATGATGGGAGAATTAAAGTTAAGAGCTGTTGCAGACAATGCATAACTGTCTGAAATAGGTGAGTAATCATGAAGTAACTGCTCAATGACTATCCTGTTGGACTGCTTCCACCGGACACAATGAATTAGTTTCTTAGACCTGAGCAAGACCGCAAACTTGAAGCATCATCAGTGTCTTTGCCAATAAAGGCAGAGATATGACTCTGGTTTTAAAAGATATTTCAACACTGGTCAGGGGCCAGAGTATATTTTAAAATAATATCCTTAACGGAAGAAGCTAGTTTGGGCATAATCCAACAGCACTGCAGACTGCATTTAGCTTTCCTGCACTGACAAAGATCAAAGAATCAAATTCTTGCAGAGGGGCTAGGGAGGGAGGGAAGTATCATCATATCTTTTAACACCCACAGCTGAAACATGCTTAGAGGGCTTGATAGTTTCTTTCCTCAACAAAATGCTGTGAAAAAAAATCACTTCTCTAAAAATATTCAATATCAAACTATACATCAGAATAATATTTCCCCTCACCCTTTCATATAAACATTTATACTAAGCATTGTTACTGGTTTTGCGTACATCTTCGATTTTGTCTTCACGGAAGTATTAGCACAGCAGCCACTGAGTATTTCACTTCATTTCAGCTATAGGTGTTAAAATAAAATTTATATTTGATAAGCAGGCCAAGAATTCCAGTAGTGCTACGTCTATTGCACTATTTCTCAGGGGGAAATTGCTGTTTAATATTTTCATTTCAGTAATAGACACAGGTTCCAATCTGATCAAGATTTTGTGGAGTTAACGAGGGACTGCGCTTACAGTACTTAAAGCAGAAGTTGAAACAAGATTCAATAAGCACATTGTAATGTGACAAGTAAAATGGGTGACAGAATAGGAGGGTTAATAGTGGTACCAATGAACAGTATTATTTACTAAAAAATCCATTACCAGACAGAAAAGCAAAAGTAATGCACAATTATGTAAAGAATTATCCTTCTGTGGTAGAAAAGGGTGTAGGGCTTTGAATAGATCAATGTTATTTGTACATTAGAGAATAAAGAGCCTAGAAAAATCCAATAAGGATCAAGGGTTTGCCACTGGATGCAGTACAGACTAGAGCAGTAACAAGGCGAGAAGAGGAGGAGAAGACAGCATGAGCAAGCTCTTCTTCCCCTGCTCTGCCCGCCCTGGCAGGCTGCACACACCTCGTTCATACAGCATTCACACGGGTGAGAGCACAACTCAACAGCAGCTCCTAGGATTAACAGTCAGGGTGTATGCAGGCATGGTTGGAGGTACGAGCAATGCATGGGTGCGCCAGAAAGTCTTCAGAAGTCATTTGAGCATTGTCACGCTTCTGCTCTGGTTTCTATGTGAGCAGGGGCACTGGGGAATGAAAGACGGGCAGGGTTCATTGAGGGAGCAGGGCTGCGGAGCTACGATGGTGTGGCTAGTCCAAGCTGCTGTCCTCTCAACTACAGACAAGACCATCCTCAGAGCCAGGACACCCACAGACCCAGGATTTTAGAAGCAGAGATGTTAAAAATGATAATAAAAGTAAAAAAATTTTAAATGCAGATTTTCATCCCAGTAGTTCTTAATAAGGGTGGCGAGAGGAAACTATGCCCCTTTTTAACTTTTCTTTGATGAGCTCAAGAAACTCACCAGTAGAAAGAAGGGCTAATGAGTGCAAATTTGCAGCTTCACTGAGGATCATGATTTCCTGTAACTGTATAAAAGTTGCCCTACTTAGGGCTCTGTTACTATCACTGCTTTCCCCTGATAAGCATATATTCATTTAAGTACACAAAGAGTAGGAGCAGCACACAGTTTTGCATGACACACTGGTGAGTCAAATTTATGCATGGAAAGATGAACTCAACTGTGATACGCACAAGTGTAATGAAAGGAAAATGATCTCAAAACAGCTGTGCAAGCTTGAAACCCAATTATTATCTACCTGAGCATACAATAAAGCCGCTCCAGGTTCTAAAGCCTGCAGGCCCAAATCAGCCAAGTATTTAACACTGAGCTTGTTCTCTGAAACACTGAGACAAGAGGACCAGATGTGCTGCAAGCTACAGGTCTTAAAAGTGCTTCTCTTTTATGACTATTAACATTGTTAATGTAATTTTACTACTATATAGGCACACATTTGCATAAAGCAGTTTTGAGGCAAAAAGATTTGTAAGTTGCGAAAGCACAACCCTTTAAGATGCTGACCTTAGCCGATGGCTTTCACAAGATGTTTTTGATACGGACAGACTGTATTAAATGCAGATTTTGTAGGTACTCTGTGATTATCTCTTCCACTGATCACAAAGCAAGCCCTCTACCTCTAGGAGAGGGATGTTTTATTAGTTTAGACCCACCACTTCATTCCAGTTTGATCTACTCTAGATGAGACATCCCCCAGCTATGGTATCCTGAGTCAGAGCATCCCTCCTTGTTCCTGCTGACAGAGCTTTAGGGCTATGTCAGGAAGCAGCACCGCCCAACAGGGCATTTGTCACGTGAAACAGCTGGTGTTGAGCACATGACATCTACAGTACACATACAGTGTGTGGGAAGGTGACTATTTCTAATTCAGTCCATAGACTGACTACACAGTAGTGGTTGGAGCACTTCATCTGCTTCAGTTTCATCCTGGAGGGAGCAGTCCAATATTGCTCTGTGAACCAAAACAGAAATACTGATTTCCAAAGCGTATCCATAATTCAAGCTCAAACACTAAGATAAACAAGTGCTAAATACGGAGTTCACAGTATTTAGGTGATCAGCACAGGTTCCATGATCAAAGGCCTAGTGCCTGCTCTTTACAGTTATCTTACTTTTTGATGTGTGAAGCATTAGGCAATTTAATGAGAACAGGAGAACCAACCTACTGTTCAAACTGGTAGATGTTTAGAGCATATCTACATTCCAAATCTAGGCACGGGCCATGAAACAAATATCCTTGTTCATATGAGTCTATAATCTTTTCCAAATGCACCACTGATGGCTTAAATTGCTTCCCAAATCTACAGACAAGGGCACGTGTGTGTTTGGGAGCAGAGCATGCAGATCAGAACTCCACAAAAAGCAATACCATTTCCTGAGACTGTGGTACACGTCATCTCCATCTTGAGTCACCCTGTATTTAAGTTCATTCTAATTTGCATGTGTTGATCTCTATATGGTACAATCTATATACCACCTGCTCTGTGACTACACATGCACAGAAAGACATGGGGACAGATTCCCAAGCACGAATCGTCTTTTCACACCAATCAAGACAGTAAAAAAAAAAAAAAAAAAAAAAAAAAAAAAAAAAAAAAAAAAAAAGAGGCTCTTATCCTGCCAAACTTCACCAGCCAAAACCCTCTCCCTGGAGATTTCCTGCTAGCACATATCTGCCAACGCCAAGCCTTGGTCTCAACTTTTTTCTGCCCTGCATGGGTAGCAACGTGCTTGGAGTGAACAACAAATATATTGGTTCTCCCCTCTATGACAGAAATTTCTCACTGAAAGATCCTACTCCAGTGACCTAGAGCTATTTGAAGAGTTAAATTTGCAACAAATTCTAACTGTGTAAAAATCTGGCTCTTAGAGAAAATCCGTACTTGCAGCAGTATCCCCCATTCAAAAATGGTAATTTTAACCATTGCGGATATTGGTTGATGTGCCTGGCTCTGAGGGGCAACACTTCCAACCTGAAATGCTTTCTACCATCCAGAGGGTTTCAAAGAAAGACAGGGAAATGGAGATTTGACACAGCTGTGCCAATTAAAATAAAGCAGATAAAGTTTTTGAGGGCAAAATGAAATGCTTTGTACTCTCCCAGGTCCTTGGGCTGCAGTCTACCTCCTGCGGCACACAGAGTATAAAAGGCTTTAGCTTTCTTGTTACATATAAAATTCCACCAAACATCTTGAAAAACTGTGAAAAAATGCACAATTAAATACTGTTACTTGAACACATCAACAAGATGCTATTTTTGAGAGCATGTGTGACATGATGTAATTCTTCTAGCTATGCTGAATTTTAATATTATTTTACGAGTTCTGCACAGATTGAAAGTTCTTGGAATCTGAGAAAGTAAGGACAGTATTTTCAGTGAACCAGCTCAGAGAATTTTCTTTATGACTTATGTGGGACATCTGGGGTCCAACGCTTGTATATAACTAGGTGGCTTTAGCTTTACCCTGTTATAACAACTGACTAAGAGAGGGGTATTGGAAAAGCCTAACTTTGCCCAAGTCCAGCTGTATTACAAGATACCCAAAAAATGGCTATGCAGATAGCTCTAATGTAAGCAAGGACAGTGGAAAATTATTATAATATTATCCTAAGGGCAGTGGTGCAGAAGGGGTCTGTTTGATGGAATTAACTGGCCTCAGCTGAAGGAGCACAGAGACAAGTACCTGTGATCGTGTATGTTGTTCATACACTGTGCAGTACACAGATGGACACCCCACCCCCCAAAAATGCCACAACCTTCATTCATAACACTTCTAGAACTGAGTTGTATAAAAGCTTGGATCTTATCTTTTTGGACCATGCCTGTCTTTCATCATCAGTGGTTGTAAAGAAGGAAATGCACATCCCATCGTGCATGTGTCCAAATCCATAACTTGCAAGCAATGTTACTCATAGAAGTCTCAAACATTGTTCGCCCTGACAAATTAAAACATTATAACCAAGATCAGAGTGATATGCATCAACTTAACAAGAAGATCTGACCACGAAGCTGTCCTCCACATATTCCTTCCTCAGTACTGTAAGAGTCTGGTGGCACAAAGTCACCACATCAGCAGTTACCGTATCATTTCTGAGGGATTAGGGCCTCTGCAGCACCCTGCCTCCGTAAGCCCATCGTTACGGAGGTGCAGCGTGAGCGTACCATACTAACCCTGGAATCCAAGTATCAGAGATGACTCATGTAGAACAACATAGAAACATATGGTTATAATTGCTAGGCATGAAAATAAAGACAATCTGATTTATAAGCAAAGTCTGGCTGGCAGTTTGTCATCCTTGTTTTCTGTACCACCTTTGGAAAATTCCGGGGTTTTTTTCTTTTACTGTCTGTTCACTGTTTTGTTTTTCCATCAAATCACCATGTACTGAGACATCAAAGGCAAAACAGAACAGAACTTGGGCAGAACTGAGTGAGGGAGAGGTCTTCTATTCATGAATTGACCAGACATATATCTAGCTCTAAAAATAAGCTGGACAACTAATTTATCTGTGACAATAAAGATTGAAGAGGTTGAAAGATTGCAAGTGAAATCGGGGAAGAAAAATGAAAATATGGCCCATCATTGGCCTAAGAGTCAGACAGGCCACAACATGAAATTCTAAATATGTGATAGGATATAGATACTGTATTAATTTGATACAGCATCATATTGCAGAGTCATGATTTAGTTACTCAAATATTTGTAGTGCAGCTAGACTGTGCTTCTAAATTACAGCCTTTGCCAGAAAACGTGCATGAAAGGTATGATTCCCAGAGCATCCCGTTCCTTTCAAGTTTAGGGCTCAACATCGATCAGCATGCTTGCTCTGATAGAGCTGCTCTGACCAGCAATAAGGGAAGATTGGCCATGACAGACAACATATGACAAACTTTAATTAGCACCTGTATGAACACAATTTTAAACAATGCACTGGTAAAATCTAGGATAGCCAGCTTTCTTGTAGGATTGAGAAATCAGCAAAAATTTGAAGGGGTAGATATTTCTCCTAAGCAGAACCATACCTGTATGCACACTGAATCTTGGAGAAGAAAGAGGAAGAAAAAAATAAGTTTAACAAAATTATTTAAAAATAAATTTAAAAAATTGCACAGCAGGAGAGACTCGGAAAAAGGATGGACATGGGAAATGTTTGACATGAAACAGCAAGGGTAAGAGAAGTCAGCTACAGGAAAGAAGAGAGCAATCTGCAGAAACCAAACTTTCAAAAATAAAGTTCTAGGGAGAAGATCTTAAAAGGTCCTGGCCCAGTTTCTAAAGAACCCTTCAGAGAGGTGAGGATGGAATAAACAACTAGTACTTTCTAAAAGGAGAAGTGCTGAACCCTTTGCAAGGAATGCATCTGTTTGCTTTCCTCACTGTGTGATCCTAGAGAGATGCCCTGTCAGCACACTCTTTTCTAGATCCTCTTCTTGAGCTACTTATGAGTTTGGAGAAGCAACCAGTGGTCAAAGAGCTTCGCTGATGAGGTCACAAGTTCTCAGTTCTCCAAAGAGGGTTAAAAACCGGGAAAGTAATGAATGAACAACCCAGTTTGTGATAACTGTTACTTTCCTACTTGCTGTGTTTCATCCTGAGTGTGATAATGAGGAATGTTTTATAATGGCAATATCTCAGCATTTTTCCTAACAGCACACTGGATCAGTTATCCAATATCAATCTTTAATTCTTTATCATACTTTGCCTTGTATCCTTATACAAAAACATGACTTTCCCACTAGAAGAGAAAAAAAAATCTAAATGTAAACAAAGCATTCACTGCACCAAGTAAAAAAAAAAATACAGGTCTTATACATAATTATCTCAAACAGTAGAAAACAAACAAAAACTCATCCGCAAACCCAAATTAGCATGCCAACAACTTATGCATCACATTGACATACACTTTGGTGAAGGAGAGCTCAACTTAGTGGCACATAATTGTACAGTTTAATCCATAAACCTTAATTTAAAAGCCTGAACTCTCCCATTCAGTGCAATGGGGCAGTCAGGCCCCAGCAGGATCCATAAATGCCTTCACATTGGGCAGGAGCTTCCAAAGCTAAACTATGAAAAGCTGAAAAGGCAAAATCAGCTTAAAATTCATACCATTATGTCAGTGAACTATCTCATTCTCAGAAGAAATATTTGAAGTCCATGAAACATATTGAAGTTTTCTGCAAATAAAGTTTGGTTCCCTCCAGGTTAGATGGTAACTGAGCAAACAAACTGAAATTTTTAATTTAGGTAAAAAGGTGAATCTTTCCTTTCTTTCTTGGTGAATCTAGTCCAAAAATGTATCGCATGTTTAAAGCTGAGCATATGTTTAAATAATCTTACTCAACTTCACCCCTACAGAATTAGCTTGTTCTACCAGTTCTGCTAATTATTTTGTGCTCCTTTAAAAGAAAAAAATCAAGTCTTACAAAAATCAGAAGGAAACCTTAGTGTTCTACTCAAGTCCAATCCTTCCCTCTCCCTTTGCTAGTCAAAATTATTTCAGCCTGGTTTACTGTAATATACAGGGAAAAATCCCCTTTGTTAGGGCTGTAGGTCTAATTGTACATGTATCAAATTTTTCTCTTACCTCTCTTCACAAATCTGATTTCAGTTATTTGATAGTGAACATACATCCGAACACCCTGAATTAGCAGGTTTCTAGATTCTGTTGTTACAGTTTTCAATCACAATCTTTAGGTCAAACACCTTGACTGCCAATTTAGCCACAGCCTTTCTGTAAAATGGAGCCAATGTATCAAAGTTATTTTGGTCATATTACTGCATTGGAAAAATACAAACAGGAAAAAGTGGTTTACATATTCATGCTGCTATTGGGATTTTTGGTTGTCGTTTCTTTGATTTTTATCACCTTACTCTGAGACAAAATAGGAACGTATTGATTCACAACAACCCAGGCAATATGTGATATCCAGCCTAGGAAGCAGTAAAGTGCTATTGGCTGTTGGTCAGAAGTGAGAGCATTAAGAGGCTATTTCTGGATGTACTTCTACTGTTACAGGTACTATTTTAACCAAGACCAAATAAAAACTCATCAATAAATAGTTTTCAATATAACTTGTTCTACGGAAACACTGTAAAATAATGCAAACTGCTGTTGGGATAATTTGAAATTAAATCAGATTGTATAAGAAACCTGCTCATGGTGTGTATATGCATGGGGAGAGTAGCTGCATGCCTGTGTACAAATTATTCCCAGCAATCCACTTTCAACTCAAACAAATACTGAACTAAGTATTCTCAAGCTACACATTCACATACATACATAGGTTTTCTGGCCACGACATTATGTAGTAAATAAAGAAGGCCAGCACTAAACTGGAAAAGCTTATTAAAGGCTTGTTATTAAAGTGCTGTTGTACAAAAATTAAGTTCTCATAATGTAAATTAACAGCTAATGCCATCAAAATCCCAAGCTGTTTTCAGAGGCAAGGTAATTGCTCCGACTGGGATCTCTCCAAGATTAAAACATCCAAATTTAGGGTTCTCTGAAAAGCATTCAAGCTCCTGTTAGAGTCACTAGTCAAGACAACAGACTTAAGCGTCTGCTTCAGGGAAAGCTGAATCACTCTCTAGGAGCCTGTAGCCTGTCCTGACCGGGAGCTCAATGCAGTTACCTAAACATTGGTGTTTCATGTCATTTGAAGTGCCCAAGGGATGGCAGATACCAGATGGGGCTGACGGAAGACTCATGTGCCTCTGGACTAACACCTGGAGGCCACCAGGGATGCCCAAAGTTATCTCAACTGGCACTAGCTGCCTATTCAGGAAAATGAATGATTTCCTAGGTCTTCACTGATTGTAACAGGAATTACACACCTAATTCACATGTAAGAGCTAACGATAAATATTACACACCTAATTCACATGTAAGAGCTAACGATAAATACTTAAATTCAGGCACCAGTCTCAAACTCCAATCAGCCCTGAGATATATGAATTTGAGCCCTCATCTTCTGAGCTTAGCACATAAGGAAAGACAGTTGTCTGGTGCTTAAAACCAAACAACCCTCTCTCTTTAGAAGCTTACATCCCTTCTCCCACCTTTCCTTCTGGCCAGCATGCAGAGATGTGCACCAGCTGCCAAGTAGGAGAATAACGACAAGTTGCATTCAAATTCCCTGAAAATGCGAGCTACTTCACATGCAAACAATAGAAAAAAAAGAGAGCCCTAACCACCGTATATTTAAATAACAAAGGGTTAGCTAGTACATGTAGAAAACGCTATTTTTCAACTTGAAGAGTTGGAGGGCTCTAAGGAGGAGTGGGAAACAGTTTTGCAGCATATTTACCATGCATTGTTCATAAGCATGCCTAGGAGCTTTAATCTTCATAATCCAGTTGAAAAAATGCTGATAAATCTTAATTAAAAATAGCCTAGGGTATAATGATTCTAGAACTCAGTGTAGTTCAAGGTTTACGTCCAAGAGATTATCTCAGCACCCCTCAAAGTTTGTGTAGCTTCACTGTAGAAAAACACCATTTCGTCCTTTAAAACTCTTAGCTGCAAACCTGAATTCAGGACAGAAAATATATCTACAACCTACCACTGACATTGTAATCTTGTATTTAGTTCTTATCTTATTACCATGCTAAATTTTATTATTAGCCTCATTTGCAGTTTCATTTAGATAACTGATTTGTGGCTGTATCTTGTCTCTCAATACTACTGAGATAGAGGATTTTAAATAATATTCCAACAAGCTTTATTTCTGTCTTGCACGTAATTTTTACCTCTGCTTCCTCTAAATTATTTTCAGCAGATTTGGGGGAAGGTAAACCAGAGATTTGTCTGATTTCTGTAGTTCATGGAATACAGGCAGTGACTGCCACTGCTCACATCCATCCAGGAGCGACCACTGAATCCCTTCTGTGGCTTTTCGCATGGGATCTGGTTAACAACAGCGTATGTATTTGAAGAGTGGGATAGCTAAGGAGGAAAAGAAAGACAGCTGCCTCTGTGGATATCACTACTCTGTTCTTCAAAGCCTCCAGGTACCCAGGGAATTTCTTGTCCAAGAGTCCTTCAGACAAGCAGGGCTGTGGGACCGCACTGTTCCGTGCTCACACGTCTCTCATCACATATACTGCAGGAAATTTAAGTCAATCACAGGGATGATACTGTCTCCTAGATTTCTTCTGTGGGTTTCTTCTAGAAGAAAGAGTGAATCTGGCAAAACAAAGCCATATTTATATAACAGCAAACTGATTCCCTTTTTCCTTCAGCATTTGGATAGCAAATGCCTTGAGGAAGAAGAGGTAAATGCAAACGTCATTTTGAGAAAAGCAAGTTTTGTATTTAACAAATACCCCATATCCAAACACTCTTGATTAAAGTTTTGAGAAATAATGTTTAACTTCTATCTAAGAGAGCTCTGGAAAACATAATGTGAGTCACTATCAACATTACTGACAAAATAATGACGAACTTAATAGTAGCAAAATTAAGGAACAACAACAACAAAAAATAGCAATCCAGTCATGACCACTACTCATTTCAAGCATGCAAAACAGACACACATTCATTTTTTAAAAATTATCAAAACCAGAAGTCCTGTGGAGCTGAAATCTGTAGTACAAGAGGAATAAAGCCCCTGCATCTCATCTGCTGAACACATTCTTTTCAAAAGGATCCCCATGACCTTCCTAGAGAGACCTTAACACCTCAATGGCACACAGCAAAGCTCTGAAATTCAACAGGCAGCTGTCTCCACCCTATTAAACTCCATTCCTCTGTAGCTAAGAAACATCTCTGAAAAAAAAATTGAAAGTCAGTTTCTTCATTCAGGAGAATATTAACGGTGCCCAAATAAGAAGCAAAGGTGAACATGCTAAGGCTCCCACTAAACTGGCTGTAAGCACCCTCTTGTTATCACCTTTGAGGACCACAGAGTCATCAACATGCAGCTTTAATGGCAGAGGACCATACTCACAGCCCTCATCCATCAGATACCCTTGGCAAGACCCCTTACACTGACATGTCTTCTCAACTGCTAGGGTGAGGGGACAAGAGCATTAGGCACATTTCCTTGACTCTGTGTCAGGCTAAGAAAGAGTCTGGAACTTAAGAACAAAACCACTGCTGTTAATTTCAATTTGGTCTTGTCAGCACATGCTATAGATTAATGGCAAAGGTACATGCTTGCAATACTGAAATTTAAGCTTTGAAATAGTCTGATGAGGAAAATTCAATTGAAATTCTCATGTTTCTGTATCTTTTAAAATAAATTAAAAAAAATCAGAAAACAAGAAAAAAACTATGTTGCAAAGACAAGCATTTGATTTTAACTGGAATCTCTCATGTGCGAGTATTATGAGATTTTGTGAACCCGTGCTATTTTTTTCTGACCCTACCCATAAGCAGAACCACTGGATGAGACAATTCACCTTATTCAGGTAGTTTCAAGTATGACTTTCCATTACTTATGACAATATTAACTTCCTGACTTAATACTTCTAATGTCTTTTTTTTTTAAATTTTTCAGGTCCTTAGAAACATGTATAAAGGAAAAAAAATCCATTGCACAAAACCAAGGCCAGCCATTTCCGGCAATGCCAAAAGATGCATCAACTTCAGCACCCTGACTCCAGCAGTACTTACAGTTTAGGAGCTAAAAAACAGCAGCAGAACATCTGCTGAATGATTGTTTCCTTGGGAGCCCCACGGCTTCCACTAACTTAGAGCTTAGGGACTTTTGTGAGCCAAAGACTGCATTGAGATCCTCCATTCCTATTAAACTGCTTTGGTCCCTCACAAATCCTTCATAGTTTTGGCCTTTAAAATATCCTCTGGCAGCAAATTCTACACCGTATTACATGGGCAGGCTTGCTTTTCATTTGCTTGAAAATGTACTGCAATGTAGTTTCCACGCATCTCCCTGTTTCTTGCAAGCAATACCTGCTCCTTATTTACCTTCCCCAAGGCAGAACAGGAGCAGAGACAATAGTCAGATCCACCTTATCACACTCCACCCATTAAGTTGGCCAAAATAGTCCTGTCTTGGTAGCCAAAGAAGAGGAGCAAAGCACGCTTTCTCAGTGGGTTTTGTAACTCTAGCTGATGGCAAGGACGGTGGCCAAACCCTGGGTGCCTACTGACATGGTGACACAGCTCCTCATCTCTAACTCATCCAACTGTCTCTTCTTTAATTCCCAGTTTGTCTACCCTGCCCTTAAAGCTCAGGCACTCCTTTTCCATTTCCAGCTCTCCAAATGCAGAAAGTCCTCTGGATCCTTATAACCATAACTATATTCCGTCCTGCAGCCAGGCACAAACAACAGGGGATAGAGGTGAATGAGGACCAAAAGACAAGACAGTGTTCTTAGTTTCCATCTCCTGGCCATAAGCAGAAGCACTTACAGAGAGGTCTCATTCACTCAGCACTGATCTGGCATGGAAACAGCTGCATGATGCTGAAATTTAAACTTGTTTTCTGAGCACTAACAAGGCTCAATTGGGTTCAGAAGGAATGGTGGAAATGGCCATTCTGATAAAACTCAGATTTTGAGAGTTCATTTTCAGCATTTTAATCAAAGAATAGAAGCAGAACACCAACAACAAAAATTGATGTTTTGAGTTCTATCATTTTTTCATTCTAAAGAGCCATGCTTCATTTTAAGACGTATCATTTAGAATGCTATTTCTTATTACATGGAACAATTAGAGGAGTCAAAAGCCGAAGACAATGTTTTGATTTCCTTAAAATAGTGCTTCAATGAAGCTGAAATAATGTTTTTTTGAAAAATCAGTTTTATGGACAAATTAATGTTTGTTTTCATCCTCATTCAAAAGAGGGAAAATTCAGTGTTGGCATTTCATTGAAAACAGGCATGCCAAGTTTCAGCCAGCTGTAATACTGTAAGCAATAACTGTGAAAACAGATTCCAGAGGTTCATAATCAGATTTGAGCTACTGTTTAAAAGTGACACCCACACCCCAAGAAACCCCACTCACAAAATGTCAAAGAGATATACCATTTGACAGAATTTCAAAAAGCCCTTCAGTCAGAGAACAGCTACGCTTAAGCTTCTCAGTGACATTCCTGTGGGAGTCCAACATGGGAAAAACAGCTCGCTTTTCAGAGACTTGCTCTGAGAAACGGTAGAGTTGCTTTTTCTATAATTTTCATGTAATCTTCTTTCCCTCAAAGATCTGTTGAGACATATATGAAGACTTCTACCCAAAAGTTTAATATTCAGGAAAGTTTCAAGCAACCGAAAACATGATAACGCAATGTAACTGTCTTCTAATAGAAAGAGTTGGGAAATAATAAGTATTCCCATTTACAATGCCTAAAATTATTTACATTTGTACCACGTATCACCAGCTAATTCCTACAAATACAATGTAAACCTTTTCAGGAAAGGTGCGTGCATACCTTAGCGTACTCTAAACACTGCATTCAAGCATTCCTTCTGGGATTTTGACTTTGCAAGGTCTGAGTCCTTTTTATCACAGCGTAAGTGACAATTTCGACACTGCACCCACATCCACCAAAAGTCAGTTTATGTTTTTTTCTTTTAATCAGTTCAGCAGTCACTGCTGCCTTTCTTCAGCATTGAAATTGTTTGAGTGATTTTTGTTGTTTGAAGAAGATTAAATTTTCTGTTGGATAGAGCCATGAAATTGTCTGTGAAGTACCCATCTCATCAGCTACTAGTACGTTCAAAGATTATCTGATGAGCTGTGGTGGTTGAATGACCAGAAGTCACACATACTGTGGTTTACTTTTAGCATTGCTTTCTGACGATAAAGAAATAAAAAAAAAAAATAGAAAAAGAAGATAAATTTACTCGTATACAGTTCTCCATCTAGTGACCGGACACACTCAAAAATCATACATTAAATTGTGAAATCAAAATCAGAAGTCCTCCTTGGAAATTCTCTACCAAGTCAGTCCTGTCTAGTATATAAAGCAAAATATAATAAAACACATTAGCCTTAAATCACATAGAGAAGAGTGAAGTTTGTACGAGAAGTTCATGTTAAACCCAGAAATTACTTCCCCAGCCCAGACAAAAACTGTGCCATGGGGTCTCCAACAAAAATGAGAGATAAGAGAACAGAGGGACCACTACTGTCTAGCACTGCTCCCCGCAACCCAGGCGCAGGTGAGGCGAAACCCATAGGGATCATCATGGAGCCGCTTCCATCGGAGCCAGTGCATCTCAGAATCTGACTCCCGAACACAACAGCCTGATGCAGCACAGCCAATATTTTTGAGTGGTTCACTTGAGTTACCTCCTCCAAGTGCGAGAAGCCTGGAGAGGCCGCATCAAGACTGCATTAGCAGAGAAGCGGCTGAGCCAATTCTACCAACAGCCTCTGTGCCCTGACGAGCACCAACACGTGCCAAAAGCAATCCGAATTCTGCCTACAGGTAACTTTCACTTCATGACAACACTGACGAACTAAACTGAAGTAGCGACACTAACGATCCCTCTGGACCCATCCACCTGAGGGCTTAGGGACCTGCGGAAGCAAACATGGATTTCCCTCAGGGACCTCAGGTCTGCGATGTTCCAAAGCCACTTTTATCTCAGTTTTTCCTGCGCTCTCATGGGCAATAGAGGAGAGGAAAGACAGCGCTAAGAAATATTCATACAAGGCATATCTGCTAGGAGGAAGAAATTAGACCGTGTTTAAACTTTTTGTCTCTTGGCTTCAGAGTAAGACTTCTGACCAGAGTTTTTCCATTTTCTTTCTGTCTCTCTACATATATATTCTCTACATTTAAAAAAACCCAAGCAGATATATATATCCTCAGCAATCCAGCAAACATTCACTACTATAGTTTTTAAAGAACCTGAATTTTCTGCCTTCAAATTCAGTAGAGGCGAGAAAAGGAAAAAAAACCATAACATTGCCAAGTTTGACCTCAAGCACATTCTGTGTTCAGAACAACAAACTTTATATAAACAGCAGAAGTATTTAACAAGTTATAAAAAGCATAAAAATAAGTACACTTTTCACACTGTTGTGTGTACAGGTATTAAATGATAATGAAAAGCTATTTAGAGTATGGCAGAATTGCCACTCCACCAGAATAGAAGGAAACTCCCTGCTAACACAGGCAATTTTTCAACGCACAATGTCTACCTGCTGTTCTTTCAGTGCTGCTTTATCTTTAGGAAGAATAAAGCTTACTGGAAAGCTTTATAAAAGCAGCAGTTATCACACGGGCGATACTCTAGAGTGAAATCCAAACAGATGGCCTTATGAAATTTCTGATCACGTCTGCATCACGTCTGGAACTAAGCGCACAGGTTTACACGGGACACAAGATCAAAAGCACCACCTACAATATGAAGCAGAGCTTGATACACTTTTAAGTTAGTTTGCATCCAGCTGCTTATAGCCCTGCACCTTCCACTCTTGTGCCCACCATCCCACCTGTCCCGCAGTCCCAAAGAGCCTTAATGAGAAGCGGAGCGTGACCCTCCTCTTCCAGATGCTCCAGGCTGGCAGAGTGACACTCCTGCAAGTCAGAGCAGCCTCCTGAGAGCTTGGGCTGCCCTAGGGATTTACAGCTGAAAGTTATCAGACAACACATCTTGTTAGAAGTACATGACAAGAGCATTTGGCTAAGCTGTGTTTGCTGCCTTCATAAACTTACCCCTGCATCTGGATCTATAGGATCCAATTACCAGCCGGTGCTCCACGCGCACAGTTTACACGCTGCAGAACAAAAGCTATCATCTCAAGTGTTTCAGAACCAATGCAAAACAGATGCTAGGAGGTCTAGTCAAATAAATGGAGCTGGGAGTAAGCTAGATAAAATAGTAGCCAGTGTCACTCAAATTATGTTATTTCTGCTATTGTGTGTTACTTGTAATTATAAAAATACAAATAGCTTAAAAACACCCCTAAACTTTCACTTAAAAAGGAAACTTCCAGATCTTATAGCTTAAAAGAGGGGGGGAAAAAAAAAAAAAAAAAGAGGAAGATACAAAGGCATAAATTGGCTATATCCTGAAGGACCAGAAACTTAAAAGCCAACAACAAAAAACCCCTCCAAGCTTGGTATTCTTTCAACAGCTTGGAAGTTTTTACTCAGCTATGTGATTTCTGCAATGGTTACAGACTTCTCCTTTTCTTTTGCCACCAATCACACTCCTCAAACATGATCAGTCCTCCTCATTAGCCCTATGAAGGTTTTCTGTACAGGAAAAAAAAAACCCAAACAAATTAAAAGCAACTTACCTAGCATCTTATTTTTCCACATACCAACAAAATGAGACTTTCAATTGCCTGTACCCTTTGGAAGAGAGGAGCCTAGGTAACAGATAACTCAAGTACTGAAAGTGCTCGCATCACCACCCCTAATAGGCAGCGCCTATCATCTTAAGAGACCGCTTTGAAGTATCCTTAAGGATCCCAGGATGGTTACATTTGACCTGTAGTTTAAAAACCACATCTATTAAGCAACCAATTTCTGCTAGTTCATTCCATACTCATTTAAGACATTTCAGCCCATTCCCTTCCTCTCAGGCATACACGTTATGCCAGCACACACAATTATTAACAGGATACTTTTTCTGGCTTGCTACCTTAAAGGGAGATATAAAGGGCCAAGGTTGTCAGTATAATTCAATTCAAAACTTCAACCTGTCAAATTTCAGAGTACTACTGCTGCACCTTGAAGGTGCGTTGGCACAACGTCTGCAGTCATCTTTGACAATGTAAAGAAGCAAAATGTTACCTTAAAGGGGCAGCATTTACATTTTCAAGCTTAAATGACACTTTTTCATCTTAATTGTTATGCAGAAATTTGTAGACAGAAGTTTCCAGGTTATATAATGTCAAAATTCTCTCCTTTTTTTTCACTAGACATTTGCAATGTGATGGAAATTCCCTTATGCCTGAAGCTTTAGATTATCCTGCAACCAAAAGAACTTGACTGTGCCAATTGGTTGGAAGTGTGTATGATCTTTTGTACAGCTGTGCAGCCATTGTTTATTAACCTCTTGCAATGAGTTTTATTGTTCTAAGTCACATTTCAATACTTTTTCAAATATTATGTAGAAATGAGGCACAAAATATACTCAAATCCCGTAGAAAAATACACTCTATTATAAAATCTCTTTGAAAATGCATTGTGTGTTTTCCAACTGTTTTGCAACGCACAGTATTTCTGATTTATGAGCCTCTTCTTGCAAATCAAAATATTAGTGTCACATGAAGTTGGATAAATACTATGTGTATTTACAGAAAGAAAAAAAAAAAAGCAGTCTGCAGCACTAGCAAAGAACAGCAGACTTCCAAGAAGCATATAAACTGTCTCTGCCAGCACTAGCTACAGATTAAAATAAAAAGGAAAAGGTGTTGCAATAGCCCACCAAAGAGCACGTAGGTATTTTCAGTGATTCTTCAAGGAAAAAAAAACCCAAACCAAACAAACCTCAACAAGTGAAGCCAGAGTAGGATGTGGAAGCATGGTGGGAGCTTTAGCTCTACCTATCATAAAAACTCACTGACTATCCCCGCACCAGCCCGGGTGCTTGCCACATGCCCTACACGTTGCGGGTGCACGCACACAGCTAGAGCTCCAGCCTGGAGCAGGGCCTGCCACAGTCCTCGTGGGGTATAGCATGAGCACATCCGCACACACAATGGCACTAAATTACAGTAGCAAGAGCAACTTTCAGTTCACAAACACAGAACACAAGAGTGTATTAGTTATTAGATCATTATAATGAAGCAGAGAAACCTTTCCATCTCTGAGCAGAGAGGCTTGCTTACCTCCAGCAGATCCCAGGCTCTTGCAATCCCAGCTGCCCAGCTCCAAGAGGGAGGCCACAGACAATGCGAATGTAGACCTTGCGCTTACAGTCTCCCATCCCTACCTAACACTCAGGCTCTTCTAAAGATGTAGCTTCTCCCTACTGCAAGAGCAGACAGCTGAGACACACAGGGGCTCCAGAGCAACCTGGCTTCTCCATCCTTGGTACTGGGTGACCAACACGGGCATCCTAGATCTTGCCCATAATAGAGAGCACTGAATACTACCAACTCCATGTCCTTCAGCTCCCTCCTGCTGATGGAGGAACTGTGAGGGAGTCCCAGCCAGGCTGGCAAAAGCAGCAGCAATTAGCAGGTCATTCCTGCAGGTGACATGTAAGACAAGGCATTCCTTATCTGCACAAATGCCAGGCTGAGGGTGAGGTAGGAAGGAGAGAAGAAATTACAGCGGTAGCTTGGCTTAATGAGCCAGAACTCATCCTGCAGGCTTAATGGGAAGGACTGACAGGGTTCAATTAGAGAGTAGTCTGCAGCCTCATTACTACCACCAGTTGTCACTTAGGGCACTGGTACAGACAACCTACACAGAGAGAGGAAAAGGAAATAATGGATAAATGGAAACAGGAAACATTCTTAAAACACTTTTCATACTGGAGATCATCATTCTGGCAGTTTTCTGTTTCAGGAAGAAAGAGAAATGCAGATGTCAATGTTCTGAAAGGATCAATATGAGGAAAAACCCAAAGTCAGACATGTTTTCTTCCCTTCCTCCTGCCACCCAGGAACCACCCACATTTTAACCATATACTGACCTACAGGTGTCAGTATTAAATAAATCTTCAACACTTAATAGAGATTGACAGCTTCTGCATGCAAATGTTAACAGACCAAATGGGCATCCTTCTGATGAAGGTCAGGCAAGCCGAGCTTACTTGTCTCTGCAAACTGATAGGGACTTCTACAGCTCCTTCATCAATGTAATGAGAATTTTTGGATTTAAAACTTTAGGACTACACAACACACCACACTCTTCTCCCAACCAAAAGACAATTTAGCCCAGTATCCCAATTCTAATTCTCATCTCATTCGTCTTGAAGGTTATCTGGAGAGTTTTAATAGTTTGGGGGTTTTTCCCTCCTGATTCATCTTCTCTTCTGCTCCCCTAATTAGGGACAGCTTTAAGGTTTTTTTGGGGATGGACCTCTATAGCAGCTGGCTGGAGAAGAAATGTAAGAAACAAGGCAAGTACAGAAATTCTCCTTTAGCAGCTCCTGGCAATAGTTTAGTGACCTTTCGAGCTTGAGGCTGCATCTAGACCATTTTGTTTAATAGTAACCAATGAACCTTTCTATCAGCATTAGGTATTTAATCAGTTTCTCTGGCACTAAGCATTCCTGCCTTCTCTTAATAAGGTAATTTAATTCTTTTTAAAGTATATAGAAAAGAAAGATGACCAGAATAACTGGTTAAGATGCAGGGCTGAGACTCAGAAAATCTGATTTCCTGTTTTTGTTTTTCTCCATGAGACTTTGAGCAAGTCCACGAGGGGGAAGTTTTCAATAACAGACAGACATTTGACTCACCTTTGCAAAAGGAAGATTTCCCGTTTCATTTCACTGAGATTTAATTCACCTTTAATAAGGAGAATAAAGCTTCCTTTTCAAACCTACTTAAATTGTAAGATTCTAAGAGCAGGGATCACCTTTATTGTGCATTCAGTAACTTATGCTAGCTTATGGAGGCCCATGTTGGTGGCTACAATTTATAATAATACTATTGATATTTAAAGCCTTGGAAGAGCCAAAATAAGCAGCCTACAGCTCTTCAGAAAATATTTTACAGCTCCAAGATGGAAATTTTTTAAGAAGTCCAGGAAGTCAGTGAAACAAATGCCAAAAAAAATCCTATTGAGCCTCGCTCCCATAGACAAGTGAAATTCCCAGCATCAACAGCTAGTGTAAAGCAAGGAATGAGGACTGACATTTGCTGTCTGTCTAGTTCAGTACACATGCAGGTTGTCAACAAGAGGCTATCGCTGTTCCTCTCCACATCCCTCACCTTGATAGTAAAGTCCCTTCTCCCACCTGCATTCGGTATAGCAAGGAGGAGGCTACAAGATGAGTCTGCTGAGTGAGCAGATCTGATGGAGAACTTCTGTTTTGGTTGGTTGGCTTTCCACAGACTTGGCCCATGATCACTAAGGATGGAGAAGGAGCAGGACTATCCTTTGCTGGCAGGCTGCAGTTTCACTGGGTTAAGTGTAGCATGAAACTACAGTCCTCAGCAAACACCTTCATCACCACAGCTGCCAAAAGAAGCAGTCCTCCCCTCTCTTCATTCCCCTTGGCCATTAATGTCAACCCCTACATGCTCTTCCCATTTTTAGCCACTTATACAGGCATGTGATTCATCAGATCAGAGAAATGTGGCTTTTTTTTCCCCAGTTGGATCAGCCCCTTGAGCTGGTTCATGGAGCTGCCACGCAACCGCTGGTGCTGGCAAAGGCAGGCAGCTGGTAGGGACAGAAATAAACAGGGAAATAATACAATTTTTTTTTTTTTTTTTTTGGTGGGGGGGGTGAAGCAATGCAGTTATTGAATGTGTTCAGACTACATCTTATGTTTATGCTATTTTGAAGTCAAAATAAAAAGAAAAAAGAAGTATGCAATTGCTAGCATCAGTTTATAACAGTTGGATCTTAAAAAAGCACTCAAGTGCTACTGACTTCTACAGCAAATAGATACTTTAACCTCTCCATGCATTTGGGTATGTTGTTTCAACAGTTTACCAGCAATAAGAAACACCTATTTATTTTATAATTAAATACAATACAAAGGATATAAAACTCCACCTGAGTAGTTCACATGGGAACTCATTCATAGCATGTTTTAGAGAGATTAAAATGCCTGCCTGAGTTCACATATTGCTACTTGATCATGTCTTGTGCATTTGTGTGGTGGCTCCTAATCACGATCATTTCCCAGATAAATTAGCAGTTTCTGCTATTCACACATTTCTGTGTTCTGATTTTTTTTACACTTTTGGTTTCAAGAGCCAGGTTGCCCTTTAAAGAAAAAAAAAAATAATAACATGAAAACCTCTCTGCATACCAGAAAAATACAAGGCATCTGTTAGACCCCACCTTTGCACGTGCTATTCAGTACAATTTCAGCAGTGGGAACAGTTAAGTACATTTTAGTTTTCCCAGTCTGCAATGTCCCGCCAGTCGGACGTCGCTACACTTGAGTTGTGCTTATTCGAGATAATTCATCAAATGTGTTTCACAAAGGACATTCAAAATAAGTTCATATGGCCTTAACTTGCATTACGTCTTCAACCTCTGCATGCCTCTGAGCTGAACATTCAAAAATGGAGAAATCTCAAGAGCAGACACAAATTTCTGAAAAGTTTAGATAGATCCCAACTAATGATCAAAAAAACTGGTATAATATGCATTTAGTACACATGGATAATACACATTTAGCAAAAATATGGAAAAACAGAGATTAGAAGTGTATATAGTCTGTAATTTAAGACTTCATTGCACCCTGAGAAATAGTACTCAGGACTGACTGACCATCTGGGGGAGTGAGGGGATGCAAAACATTTTTTTCCCCATGTTTCATCCAATTCATTATACAGGTCTTCAGTTCAATAAACCTGATGGCTCTGAGTCAGTGTATCTATCGTTAGAAATCTCACTGTTTGTTTCGAGGAGCCAGAATAGTCCCTGAGAAAGCTTGCTGGAGCAAGCTGTTGCTAAACTAACAGTCACATACATTTCAAGTTATTAATGAGTAACGGTATTCATCTTTTCTTTTTGAAATTTTGATCTTTATTGTAACACTAGGTATTATTTTCTGTAATTTACATGAAAGACAATTTCATTTGGCAGGAAAGGTAATTTCTTGCCTACCTAATCATAGCATACTTGTCCATAGAAATTTTGAGAGTGCCATAAATCCACAATATTTCTGAATTTAAAAAAAAATATATAGAATTTGACTGACAGGTGTAGACAGTAAATATATTCACTTAAAACTTCAGTGATAATAGCGATCTGGATAAAAGAACGCTTCAATTGTTCCTGCTAAAATTACAATTAAATTAAATTGAAACATCCTCCTATGCCTCTTTTTCTTTCCAATGGTGTAAGTTCGATTTAAATCGGCTTCATGATTGTTTTATTATGTCATTCTTACTATACAAAAATTAGAAATCTCATAAAACCCAACCTGGGTGGAATGAATAGATAACAAGGTCTTTTGATCTGGAGACTGATATCCCCTCCTTTATGTACAAAAATAAAGCCTTATTTCAACACGAACCTGACAGATCACACAAGCTCTAACACTTTGCGGTTTAATTCTAGAGGCTTTCTAAAAGTCTGAGAAGAAACGTATTTCTTTCATACGGAGGAATTCATTGAAAAATACTATCAGGAAAAAAAAGAAAACCAAACCCAAAAGCAAGGGAGGATGGTGAAGAGAGAGTAAGTTTGACCTCCGTATTTTCATCTCCTGGCATTTAAATTAGGACCACAGCCATACAAAAACGTAAGTAGTCATCCTTCTGTCTAGCAATTTCCCTGTGTCCAGCCCCCTTACACAACTGAAGTCCTGGGCATCGTGCTGACCTTCTGGAAAGCCTAGCTGAGTTTCTGCTCTACCAGAGTGGGAGAGGACTATTTCCCTCTACGAAGAGATGCACACTGGCCTAACAGTCTTGCAAAGAGATGAAAAATTTTCCCACCTAAAAGTATCTGCGGTAAGCAGGCAATTTTCACAGATCAGGTGGGAGGTATAAAAGGACAAAAAGCACGCCTAAGATTTTGATGTACAACTTCCAAGTTGCTCTATGGGAAAGTAAGGAGTGAACAGCAAGAATCATTTTTAATTAGTCCCAGCGAGTCATTTAATTGTTGCTTATTTTGCAAGCTGCAAGATGGATAATAGAGTTCCTGCATTACAATCTGGTATAAAAATAGGAAAGTAAACTTATTCAAACACACACAAACCCAGACATATTGCTAGTAAAATTTTTATTGGTGTTATGCAATATATTCCAAATGCATGTCAAATATTCGTTAAGAAAAAAAAGATGAACACAGCAAATAAACATTTTTCCAATTAAGTGAAAGCTCTTTAAAAGTTTAGGCTGTATTCATTAAAATTGGATTAGATTCTGACGTTAACTAAAAGCGACTTTGTGGGGTTCCACATTTATCTTTTTCAGCAATTTACATATAAAATGCAGCCATTTGCAAATCAAAGTACACTTTTTTTTTTTTGCTGCCAGCATTGCGAATTCAACATGGATTCTTGACACGAATTCAGCTGTTCTCAGGACTCTCTCTTGCGTAGGGCTCCTCCGTGCCCCCAGCGATGCTTTGCAAGCCAGAGGGTTGCCCTCCACCTGCAGCGCTGCACTTTCCCAGGTCCCAC
This sequence comes from Balearica regulorum gibbericeps, assembly GCF_011004875.1. Taxonomy (NCBI): domain Eukaryota; kingdom Metazoa; phylum Chordata; class Aves; order Gruiformes; family Gruidae; genus Balearica; species Balearica regulorum. Next base: position 43,011,828 of record NC_046184.1, on the reverse strand, counting down.
CTGCACGCTTCACCCTCGCTGTCCTCAGCATCACGCGTGGTTCCCTCCTCAGCTGTAGAGATACGAGCAGCCCGGTGCTTTTCCTCAAATACATATACAAAGAGTTATTATGAGTTATTATGAGTTGCTCTCTACAACTACCTGAAAGGAGGTTGTGGTGAGGTGGGTGTTGGTCTCCTCTCTTCTCTTCTTGTCAAGCAACAAGTGATAGGACAAGAGGAACAGCCTCAAATTGCTCCAGGGGAGGTTTAGGTTGGATATTAGGAAAAATTTCTTTACTGAAAGGGTGGTCAGACATTGAAACAGGCTGGCCAGAGAGGTGATGGAGTCACTGTCCCTGGAGGTGTTCAAAAAGCGTGTAGACATGGCACTTTGGGACATGGTCTAGTAGACACAGTGGTGTTGGGTTGATGGTTGGACTTGATGATCCTACAGGTCTTTTCCAACATTAAAGATTATATGATTCTATGATTCTATGAGTATTTGCTGCTGTTCGGAGAAGGAGAAGGGAACAGTTTCAGGAAGGGGTCCAGCCCATCACTGTGCAAGGCGCTGCCAGAGCAACGCATGGTCTTGCTTTGTGCCCATCTCTGCACCCTGCTGTTACGCAGCTCACACATCACACGGGCTGACTTCAGGCCTGTAGCAATGTGAGGTGGGTGAGCAGACACAGTGGCCCAGCAGGTAAGGGTTCCCTGGCCCCTCTGGCCACCTCCTCCCCAAGTGTGGCCTGCTCACTAAGATCAAGCAACATGTGTGAACATCAAAACAGCATAAAACTACTCCATGCGGGAAACCCTGGAGTCTTTTGCCATTTCAGTGGATTACTTAGGCTCACAGGAGTGCCAAAGAGCAGCACAGCCAGTGCGAGAAAGGAAGTATATGGTGAAGCCATGGGAAGGGGACAGGACAGGGCAAGAGCAAGGGTCTGACTCCAGGCAGTACCAAAGCACCTGAGTGGCTCAGCTGCTCGGGAAAGAGTACTCAGAGACCGCTGAATGAACTGGAAGCTCATTATAGTGAAAGATGGAAGGTAACTACATGGAAAACTATGAAAAATCACAATGCTTCAGCTAGGCTCTGCACCATGGACTCTTCACATTAAGTCTGTGTGAAAAGAGGTGCTGAAATGCCAGTCTATGTAAAAAGACTTCAGCGTAACATATGAGGAAGGATGCACAAAGCCATTTTCTGACGCCTGCTACTTCACCGCTGTACTGGCACTGTGGGGCAATGGCAGGAGTATCTTTCTTTCTTCCACAGGCATGAGCAAATATAGTCCAGCACTCTGGGGGCTGGTATGCAAGGCAAGGTGATACCCTTCCTTCAGAACTATTTTTCTGTCTATAATCATACTCTAATCTAGTTCAGCTTTATCAAATATGATTGGGGGGGGTAATATAAGTGCATTTGTCTCCCCTGCCCCTGCGGAATGGGTATTGCTGGAATTCACGAGCTGCATCTGCACTACGTGCTACTTGCTTTAATTTTAATTCATTTTTTAAAAGCTATTTCTCGCACAAATTGCATGAATGACAGGATAGAAACAAATGGCTGCACACTATCTTGCAAGGGCAGGTGATTTCGTCAACTCGGTCCATTGGCGTGATTAACAAACAATCAATCAAAGTTCACCAATTTCATCTCGGTATTTCGCCTGAAGATACTGTGACTGAGGTACTATATCTACCTTGAACTTGCTGTAATTTTAAACTGCTGCACTTTATCACAGCTCTTCATCTGAATGACTGGTGCCAGGAACTTGCCACTGTAGAATTAATAACATATTGACACTTTCAGCCCCTCAGTCTATCTTTGAAGTTTGAAAGCAATAACAAGGAACAGAGTATTTTACTTGGAAGAGATGACAATTTGTCTGAGACCACAATTCTCCAAATGTAAACAAAACAGAAAGTACACGTTTTGGCAGTAATAAACAACAGATTCAATTTGCTTGGGCAAGTGTTGAGGGCCAGATGATATTTCTGGCCTCTCCACAAGGGCTCTAGGGCACAGAGGAAGAATATTAAAGGGTCTCTTTCCTTCACGATTAAAATCGATGAGGAAAGACTGCTCTCTCCCAAGGCAGGTGATGGGTAGATGGGGCCATGGGTCCAGCTCCCTCTTGGAAAACGTTAGCTGTGATCCAGGCTGTAGCATGATGCTGCTACCTTGTACCAGGGCTAGATCCTTTCTCCCTCTGTGTGCCTGCATGAGTGGAGCCCCTGCACCCCCAGAGGGGTTAGCACTCCTTGTAGGGAGAAGAGCCCCAGAACAGGACCACAGGGAAACCCACGCAAGATTTAGACGCAGCAGCTGTGAACTTGACAGGGTGCCGGCTGCCGCTCCATTACTGCAAAATACAGACCGCATGTGCAATTCCTTCCTCGCCACTGCCCTCAGTGGGGCTGCTCCCCTTGCCAAATGGCCATTCTGATAGTTCTCATTGCAAAAATGAATGTGGGTTTTTACCTGGGTTCAAGTCAAGATACCCTGTCGCCCACACGCAGTTTTCTGAGCAAGGGTCCGTGGTTCTGCATGTCTGAGTCTGCCTGCCCAGCCTGGGGTACCCCTTGAAGGTGGGACTCCAGTCAGGTGCTCGAGCTGCCCTGTCTTGACTGAAGTTGCAGGGCAAAGCCATCCAGCCCTCCAGTGCCCTTCCCATAGTTTTCTCCACAGGACAAAATGGTCATTCCTACAACTGACAGAAATGACTGGTGGGCAGGCATCATGGCAGGCTTCAGCCCACAGAGCCATTGGCTATATCCCTAGACCCTATACCTAGTCACATATTGCCGAGCCCAACTGCTCCCAGGGACAGCAACAGGAGTAAGCCTTCACTGTCAACATGCAGGTTAAGCTTATGCATACACTAACTATGGGATGCCAGTACTTCAGGAACACATCTGGGCAGAAATGTTTCACTACTAAAAGAAACCTTCGATCTATGCCCACTTTCTATACCATCTTCTTTCACCTTCTTCCCCAAATCCCTCTATCTCTTCCCCCAAATTACTTATCCCTATACCAATAATTTTAGTGAGCACTTCACATGTGGCTGTAACTTTTCCAATAGCTTTGCACTAACAAGAACTTAGCAGTAACGGTGGAGAACATGAAAAGTCAGAGGGACAGTACTCTTGTCTTACAGCAATGCCCTACAAGAGTCAGAAACCACTGCTAATACAGCTTGAGCATCCTCCTGGAAGCAGTATCCAATAAGCCTGATTATTCTTGGACAGCAATACGCTTTTCCCCTAGTAATTTATTCATTGCAAAGTCTAATCCTGATGTTGATAAGTCAATATCCAATCAGCAGAACAACATAATCGTGTTTGAGGACAAGAGTAAGAAAGCATGCCCAAGCCATTTCCTGCTTTGTCACAAATAATTCCAACACTGTTTTGTTTTATTTCTCCCTGGAAGGTGAATGTCAGTGTCTAATGTTTCAGTCACAGAAGTGTATTACATATAAGTCTTTTCTCTATCGGTATTATTAGTCAAGGATGAATTTTATAGCTTAAAAACATGGATAAGCTGCATTAAAAATGAAAGAAATGGTGGGAACAGCTCTGCTTTGCAGGGGTAATGATAGAAAAAGGATGTACAGTTTTATTACAGTTGTCTTATGACTGAAGCCTCTATTAACATAAACTGCAATTAAAATTACATTGAGTGATGACAAAAATGCCACTGGAGTGGTTTTGCACCTGGAGGACTGTCCTGAAAACCTTCTTTGCACTTCAACACATACTCTTTTGCAGGGGCTCAGTGGAATAAACCATCCACGTACACACAAGCGTTTGAAATTCTGCTATCCACCTGTGACCATAATTTTCAGCCCAAAAACTATAGTGATAATGCCTGGGACAGGAGAGAGAGAAGTGGCTTCAGTTAAAGAGTCAATGCCTTGATTAGAAGGAAGGTGGCTGTTAGACATAGTTCTCCCACTGGCATAAAGTTCACAAAGAAAATGTTATGTCTTCCACCCAGCACTGTCCCTACCATGAGCCATGCGGGCGTGATCTTGCCATCATTGCTCAAGCATTTCAGTGATTATTTACAAGCAGCCGCCTGAGTATAATGAAAAAAATAGCGTGAGGCAACTATCTCGATGTTTTGATCCAGCAAGTTTCAAGGAGTCATTTATACATTGCAATTGAATGAACTTTCAGATTACAGACCCATCTTCAGCCCTTTGATCTGGTGTGCATCAGTTAATTACCTAACTCAAGCAGCTGCTATTTTCTGGAGGAAAAGCGGGGGTGTATAACAACCAGAAAGGAAGGAAGAAGCAAATAGAACAAGGAGATCAGTAAAGAGAAGGAAATAGTAGTGGGCAGTGAAACAGATACTATTAAGTATAGAGAGCATACAACATCGGGGAATAGTGTGCGCCAGACATCAGAAAGGTCTTTCGAGGTCGGGCAGAGGATGTTTCACTTACATTTTACAAAGCGAGCAACACCATCTTGAACAAAGGAACGGAATCAGCATTGTATGCATCTGAAGCTTATTTTATCATCCTGATTCAGCTGAGACGTGACAAGAGGAGAGCAAAAACCAAACCAAAGATAACCCAAAGGATTATAAACTGTCCTAAGGGCCTAAAAGTAAAAGAGAGAGGAAATACATATGTACATAGAAATCTTCAGCAAATACATCTTCATAAAACAAGCGACACTGCCCTAGGAAATCACCAAAGATATCTCACAGATCTTAGGTCATTTTGTAATTACCCATTGTCTTTGTCACTTGATCAGCATTTTGGCATCATCTGATATTGTCCAGAATTAGTTCCAAATGCAGCAGTACACTTTGCATAGATGTAGAATTACATTTTTATACTGAGATATCAGACAGTTAAGTATAATAAGCTTTATTACTGAGATTTTCTTATGTAAGTGCTTCAGGTTAAATATGGGATTTTCCAGGGTTCAGAGCCTGAAGCAGCACTCACTGAATAAAAATTTTCATTTCATACATGTTTAAAGCAAGTATCACAATCTCAGTGAAACACGGTCCTTTCTTAAAAAAGGGGAAAAGTTTGCAGATTATTACTTCTTTTTTTAGAAACAAAGTTGTCTCTAATTTAAGAACTGATTTCTGCTCTCATTTACATACATGTTTGATTTGGAATTGCTTCTGATGTTAGTGAAGAACTTTTGAGTTAATCTGGCCCTTACAGTTTTACAAAGAATAAACCTGTTGATCTCTAGTAGTTATGTTTTAGCCATAACCTTTTTTTTCACGTTTTTAGCCAATTAAACTCCCACATCCTTTAACAAAGCAGTTCCTTGAGCTGTTTGACACAGGTTTCATTAAATAGCAATGAGCATTTGAAAGGTGCATTTGGAATCTTAGAAATATATTAGTATAGAATTGCAGACAATTAATGCTAAGAGAGGGGGAGGAACATTGCTATCTTGCAACTGAGCAGAAGATGATCATAAAATTAAGAGAAAGTTTTTTTGAGAGATAAACCTACCATCCCAATAATGAGAGAGATAATTTATTCAGCTGGGTTATTCAAGCACAAACAGCCAGCTTCAAAATTGTAGTTCTGCTTCTAAGGTCTACAGCATGTTTTCCACACCCAGGAATTAAGCATTTGTTTTTATCACAGCAAATGGAATAATGGATGTAGTAAACAGCATGGTGCATATGAGAGAGCTTCTAATCATAGTGACTATAATTAAGTTACCATTGCTAATTAAAATTACAAGAAATGAAGAACAAACAAGAAATTTGATTTTTTTTTAACAAACCCACACATCACACTTTGGGTGAAATCGTTAAGACTTTTTTAACTTGTGACTGTTTTTCAAAATTATATAAATGAGAACATGGGTAACTGTAAGATTTGGGGTTAAATAAAATATTGGGAGGAAAAAAAAGTCTTAAGACTGAGAAACAGGTACTGGAGAAAAAAATTCCATAGACTAAGGACAACAGTTAAAAGTGCATGCCTCAGCAACTAAGAGGTCTTTGTCAAGGACCAAGCCCCCATTGGGCTTGACTGTCTTCAAAATAAATCAAAATCAATGTGTCTGTCTTAGAAAGCTTATGTGTGGGAAGAGGTGAGAGAGAAGGAGGAGAAAGAAAGCGAGGGTGAAATAACAGGGAAAGGGCATCGCTGTGATCAGGCTGACAGCTAACCAAGTCAGCACACCAGCAAGCCATTGGTTTTATAGCACTGCAACAGAAGAGGAGGTTTTAAGGTGGGATCTGAGGGAAAACAGATCCCATAAATAGCTTTGCAGATACTTATGGGGCACTGTCAACAAATAAGGGCTGGAAGAAACACAAGTGTGCTAACTTGAATGCTTTGCAAGGGCATCTTACATCTGGCATGATAAAGGTGGTAATCCATACACTGCTAGAAGGACTTCGGGAGCAAAGTGAAGCATTTAAAAATCAAATAAAAGGAATGAATACCAATACAAATAAGAAAAGTGGATGGCAAGATATGTTACAATAAGTGATAAAAGCATTAATGGAAGAGAAAAACAAAATTGCTCCGAACGAGAGAAAGTAATTAATTTCCAGAGGTGGTAAGTACGGTAAGACAAAGCAGGTTACTTGCCCTCTCATGACAGAAGAGCTCCCTCCACCAAAAACCTAACAAGGCTGTGCTAGAATGGGACCAAGGACTGGACTAACGCAGGCCAAGACTTTGGGGCACCATCTGTCCCTCAGGGAAGGGCTTGGAGTCTACAGAGGCTACAGACCACCCCAAACAGTGGTCTCAGAGGACTTCCCAAGGATCAGAAAGTTGCCGGTCTGGGCTGAGGACCTGTCTTGAGTGAACAGCTGTTTTATCTCAGTGTTTTACAAAGTGCCTGCCTGCAATGTTCCCCTGTAATTGCTGCTCTGGAAAGGGCTGCACGAGAGCTAACACGGGTCTGTACTGATAGAGCACTTCCCTCTGCTCTCGTGTAATGCAAAACGCCGCCTGCTTACATTCATTCTCCTTCGCTCGCTTATATGGAGGGGTGTGCTGGTAGCCAAAACAAAAATAAACAGAGGAGATGTCCATGGGCTAAAGAGAAGCTTTTCTGAGGCTGAGCTTTAGAAAAAGGCAGAGAAAATCTAGGATGCTCCAGACTGGTAAACTTTAAATTAGTACCAAGGGAAACACAGGTAGCAATGAAAAGAGAACACTTAAACAGCATTAATTTTAGCTTGTGATCACACGTAATATGTAAAGACAAAACCCCCTTCAGAAAGATTTATGCAATTTCAGAGCTTGTTGGCAGCTACAGGTCAGTGTTTCTGGAGACTGAAAACCAGTCCAGCGTGAATTGCATAACAAATGACTGCAGAAAATCCATTCACCAGGCCTCAGAATCCAGGCACCAGTCCTGAAATTCAGCTCACAGTTATATCCAGCCTGGTGAAACCACGGGCAGCGGCCGAAAGAAGCACTCTCACCTCCCACCAGACTCCTCCCTAGCATCTGAAGCAGCGACCACAGCACCGCCTGGCTCAATGGCCTGCCTGACAGAAGATTAATCTGCCAAAACACGTTTTTCTATCCGATCGGTTGGCTGCGCTGACTCACTCTGCGCTCGCAGACTGCTCAACCCACTACCACGTAAGCCGAGGAAACAGATGAGACGGAGGAAGTGTGGGGCTGCCCCTCCTGAGCGCAGCCTCTGCCCAAACTACATGGGCAAAGCCAAGCCGCATGCTGAGATATTCCTAAGGGCTAGGGGGGCAATAAGTCAGTCTCTGCAACTATTTGATAACTGAGCTTTATCTCGAAGAAAGTACCATTTTCTTACTGCAACCATGACTGAGAGGTCTGCAGTCTAACAGCTGTTAGAGAGCAAAGCCTTTGGATCAATATGGAGCTCCTGAAATCTGAACCTAAATGCAAAGCAACTATATATTTCAACACAGAAGATTTGTCACACTACAGCTAAGAAATTAATTTCACTTTGGGAGAATGCTCCAGCACAATACTGCACATGAATCGACAAGGTTAGCAAATTTAGCTCAGTGTAACCTAGGGACCTGTCATGTCTTCAAATTCAAGGTATCTTCACCAGCTGCATGTGTCTGAGCGGAAGGAAGTCCACAGGACACAGCCGTACTGCTCCAACAAGCGCTAATGGAAATCCTTCCAAAAGTATGGCTCTGTAGACTGGCCACAAATAACAAAACTCAAGGAAATCTCAAGAATAAATATTAAACAGTTAATAGTGCTTGACAACTTACTCGTTAGAGCTGCAAAATATATTTATATAAAAGGCACACTAAAATAAGAGAGCAAAACCAGAAAAAAAACCCCAAATGTAATTAGAAGAATTAGAGTTAGAATTAGAATTAGAATTAGGCCCAAATATATAAAAATCCCAAACTGGCAAAAATGCACAAGATCACAAACAAGCCAAGGCAAGAGAGAAACCTTCACAGTTCATGTTACTTGTGAAATTACCACCTTAATTTTCATTTTTTGAACATCTGAGAGATGTATATTTTTAAGGGACTTTTATTAACAGACACTAAAGGCGGTTTGAATCATTCACAAGGTTAATTGCCTCTGATAAAAGGAACGAGGTGTATGAGAGAAGATAAATTCCAGTTACCAAGCAGCAGAGATATTTTTATGAGTTCAGCCTGGATGAATGTAGTTGGGTATAAAATCAGACAAATCACTCACTGTTCAAGATTTTTTTTCCTGTACTGAATCTAGTATAAGATATACCTGCCAGCCAATAGGCCATTCAGCCTATTTCCTTATCAGCACAATCCATCTTTGATTCAGGTACAAAACAAACACTTTGTTATTCATACTACTAAAATACATCAGTATGGAAAAATAAATAGATAACTGTAATAGGTCATTAAAATATCACAGAAAAATTAATACAGAAACAAATTTAGACTTTGCAATACTGTGTACCTCTGATGACTAGTAATGCATTAACTTAGTGAAAATTTATGTAAATGAGTGATAAAGATCCCCAAAAGAAAAAGGCTTAGAAAAATATTAGAAACAAACAAAAATATGCAGTCTAATGTGTTCCATTTCTCTATCCCTCCTTCATGGGTGTAAAGGGTCTGTTTCTGCCACTTGCCAAGCACGCTTCCCAAATGGAAAATGGGTGCCAACAGATGAAACGTTACAGCTGACAGCATGCAAAGTTTTTATTTTTATTTATTCACTTGGGGGAGTTATCACACAAGCATTTGCCTCTGGCAACTTATTCCAATGCTCACTGTGATAATGTCTCATTTCGATACAGGCTGGCAAATATTATGCATAGTTTACACAGGCACTATCTCATTTTTTCAAGGTCTGATCTTGGACATGGTTAATTGAAAACATGGGTCCCTTTATTCCTCTTGCTTTGGTTGTCAGTCATCATCATACATTTCTCTACTGCAAGCCCTGCCTCCACCTCTTCTAAATCTCATTACCTCATGTTCTCCGAAGGGAAAGAGCCATGGAACAACGACCTGCTCGGACTTGATTTATGCTGCTGTCCACCTTTTCTTAAAACAATATATTTCACTTGGGAACTTAGGTTTGCATGACATGGAAAGTCAATGACATGATTTGCAAATGAAGTAAATTATAAAGAGAACTTCAAATTAGCATACACAACATGGTACTCTCCCTCCTGTAGCAGAGGGGGATTAATTTTATATTCTTTGAAGAAGTAGCTAGTGGCTTTTTTTGAAATCTCCTACAAGTGACAGCAGGATCATGCTGGAGCTTATCCCTTCCCAGATACCCTTTGCATTTCTCCCCACTTCTCCATTATGCAGACAACACCTGTGCTTCACCTGTGGGTTATCCACCATGGAGTCCCTTAAGCATGTCCCAAAAGCAAGACTCATCCAGCCTTGTCAGTCCTTCCCAGGGAACCAGCACCAGCATGCGCGCTCACATGCCACCTACCCACTCTGTGAAATGTCTGAGCATCATATACTTTGCCTACCAGAAGCATCCTTTACCACAAAGCACCGAGTCCCATCCACAACCAGAAGAGAACTAGCTCGTGTTTGCATGTCCTGTAAAGCACCTGTCCCATTTCTCCTGCCCCCAGACTTCCTTCTCTAAAACTTCAGCTTAGCTATTAATATCCCACATGATTTGAGACTCAGATGTCTACCTGCTTCCATTTTCCACCCCATCTTAGGCTCGATGCTTTGGAAGCAGAACTGTCATCAATTTGCTTTGCAAAGGATGACTTCCCTCGGCTCCATCATTGGGAGATAGCCTTCTTTTGAACCGAAAATAAGTATGTTTAAACAAAAGAAACTTTTTTTCAGCATTTCAGTGCATTTGGATTTTATTAGAGCATTTTTAAGCCCTATTTTATTTTAAAACTGAAGCACTGAGATATTGTTGACTGCTCAGTGGCACATATATAAATAGCACTAGTGAATGCATCACAGAGCTCTGTAACTGCAAAAACATGGCTAATAATTATGTTCTCTGCCCTTTATCAGTGTTTACCCATTTTAGCATATACACTGATGGATACTCTTCACAGAGCACCAGGAGAGTGAAAACTCCTACAGAGTCACTGGCTTCCTATTACTGCAATATTGCTGGAATCTGATGGAGTAGAGCCAGTAATACCATCGAAACAAAAAATCTTCCTGGCAGCAACATGTAGAGATGGAGGGAAAGAACAAAATTCAGAAGCTATCCAAACGACAGCATTTAAAATATGTCAGAAGTATCAAGAAGACAAGGACAACTTATGCGATAAAGAGGAAGGAAGGGTCCCACGCATTTTATAGCTTCCTTCTTCCAACTTCCAATTTAATGCACTGGGATTTCTGGATTATGTAACCTCTTAAGTGGTTGCACTTTTGTAATGAATTAAATATAAAAATGATTGACTGAATCAATACAGATATTAATGATGATAGTACAGGCTAGCAAAGAAGCGAGATCCGCTAAAAAGGACCGTACTGAAGTAGTTGAGCAAGCCTTAAAATTATCAAAGCACTAAGTTTCTGAGTTAATAACCTCTCAGATGAGATTTTTATATTTCACATTGTCAAGATCATGAAGGAAGACACACTTTCCTTCACATTTTTTAAGCCTTTCTTTGCAGCAATAACAGTCAGATAATTTTCTCTTGAAATGAAAGCTCAAATTCCAGAACCAAATTTTGTGGCAAAGGATGAAATTTCAAGATGTGCAATTCTAAAAAATAGAAGACTTGTATGAAATTATCGACCATGTTCATGCTAGGAATCAGCATTTTTTTCAAAGCATTAGACACCTTTCTAGAAAAGATTATTTAAGCATAGCTCTAGTTATAAAATGATACCAGGTTTTAATAGGCACGTTTCTAATTTGTGATATGCATAAACTGCCCAAAGAAAATTACAAGCAGCTTTCCAAAAAGAACTGAATCCATCTGTGTTTGTCCAGAAAGATACAGCATCTACTCAAATCTCAGTCCAGATAGAGCTTTAGGACTGTGAAAATATGGATGCTTATTAAGTTTCTACTTAACAGCATAGCCAAGAGTCAATGTTTCAAACAAAGCTTTAGCTATGACCTGCCAGAAAAAGTGAACTTTATTGCCTTCAAGCAATTGTGGTCTGGAAAGCAACACTAACCAACATCTATCACCGTCAAACGTTTAAACAAAAACACATTCCTCCTTTCTCAGATTTTCCTTCTTGCTATCCCTTATAGAGTGCAATGTCCCTTTTTCTTCTGGCCTTTCCTCATAGAGCCTATGGCCCTGCATGACAATGTGCTACTGATCCTCAGAACATGAGACTGAGTCAACACATGTGCTGGAGTGATGCCTCTAATTAAGGTGAGAAAGATACAATATTTCTGAAGGCCAGCCTTCCTGAAGAAATACATTTCTTCGTAATTTCACCAGACATAACACTATTGTGGTGCCAGCATAAAGTCAGAAGTTAACATCTTCTTTTGCCCAACACTTCACTTATGCCTTAGTCATTACCCATTAGGGAAACGCATGCTGGCGTCTGCATTTCTGTGCTGGTCAGAAGAAGGGCAGCCCATGGGAAGGACCCACGCTGGAGCTGTTCCTGAAGGACTGTCCCGTGGGAGAGACCCCACGCTGGAGCAGGGGAAAAGTACGAGGAGGAAAGAGCAGCAGAGACCGAGTGTTATGGACTGACCACAACCCCCATTCCCCATCCCCCTGCACCGCTCAGGGGGTAGAAGAGCTAAAACAGTTGGGAGTGAATATGAGCGCGAGAAAATGGAGTTGAGAGAAAGTGGGTTTAGTTCTATCGTTGTTTCTCACTCTCCTACTCTATTTTTAACTGGGAATAAATTAAATTAATTTTCCCCAAGTTAAGCCTTTTTTGCCCATGATGGTAATCGGTGAGTGATCTCCTTGTCCTTATCTCAACCCACGAGCTTTTAATCTTATCTTCTTCCCCCATCCTGTTGAGGAGGGGGAATGAGCGAGCGGCTGGGTGGGCACATGGCAGCCAGCCAAGGTCAACACCCCCCCCCCCCCCCCCCCCCCCGCTCCCCCAATCATAGGGAATAAACCCTACCAATGGGAAAGGACCCAAAAAAGCAATTCTATAGCACGGTGCACCTTGCTCCAGCTCCAGCTGTCAGTGAGCAGAGAACACGGGCATGTGTGCTGAACCACTGCCCGTCTGACGGGGCCCCGCTCCTGCCTCTGCCTTTACCTCTGCCTTTACCTCTGCCTTTACCACCTGGAAGAAAATCCACACTCACACTGTGAGAAGGGGCAAGGGACAGCACATTTGCAGTTTGGGGGTTTTCCATGTTATTTTCATGTGGAGTTCACACTAACCAAACTGATTATTACCAATAAATAAACAATGGTTATGTCCCAAGAAGCAAAAACCAAACAATTTTCCAGGCAAACAAATAAAAACATTTTGCAGCAGCTGAAATACTTCACAACTGCAGAAGGGTAACATTTCTGAGCAGGTATGTTGTTGCAAATCCCCAGTACTATCAGCAATGTTTTTTGGGGTTTTTGGGGGGGGGGTTTAGCATGAATATAGCGTTTTGAGGGCAATCTTAGAGACTATTTTAGGGAAAGGAAGGAATAGATATCTAATGATCCTTCAACCTGCAGATCTTTAAATCCTCCTTGAGATGGAAGATGGGATGAGTGATGCTATCACGCATCATAATGTTTGGTTTGAGGAAGTTATTTCAAACGGAGTCACATCTTTTCTGGTCAAGAAGCTCCACTTCAAAGGGCGCTGGACTAACAGCATATTGGTTGCTGCGTGCAGGTTTTTCTTCCCATTGCTTTTTCCAGAGAAATATGATTATAGGGTGGCACATGTGAGAGAGGACACACTCCCTTCTGTATCTGCTACCTTTAGCAATAACCAGTCAGTTTTCATCAAATTTGATAGAAAGTGGAAGTCTAAAAGCTACTAAGTTCCTACAGTGTTTTTGAAGACAGGTATCAGAGCAGAGAAGTTAAATTTGATCAGTAGCCCCACTGAGAGAAAAGCTAAATGCCGAGTTTGGCTTTCGACACACAAAGAAGAATCCACTCGTAACAGAGATGATATAACAGGGGCTAAATTGCCTTTACCTACCATTCAGACAATCCGATTTCACACCTAACTAGATGCCACAGGATCCAACCACACTCCAAGGGATACACACGCACACATCCACACTCACAAATCCTCTAGTAAACCAGGCTTCAAAGTTTCACTGATCCCGAACCTACTTGAATGTTAAAAGCTAAAACGGGTTTCTTTCCTTTCTTCGGCAACAAAAGCACTTTAAGCTCACTTTCACGGCATTTTTATTTGGATTGGCCTCAGAAAGCTGGGGGACAGCATCAAAAAATAAAAATATCAAGATGTCAGTCAGCAATCCCTGGATTGTTTGGCCCACCTGACGCAGCTTCGGTCTGCCCTGGGGAGAAAGTAAGTGGGTGTGTAAATGCAAAACATAACATTTCGAGTAATCTGTTTGAGGCGTAACAGCATTTGCCGTACTCATTCAAAATCACAGATCATTTCCATGGAGAATACTACAGGACAAAAAAGACAAATCACCTAGCTGCATGCCAAAACCCTCTCCGACTCTGCTTTAAAGAACTGGAGAAGGATGCAAGCACAGGGATACATGCACCAGGGTGACCTGCATGTATCCCCTCCTATAACTGTTCAAGTAAATACAGGGTTTTCATATCGATTCCAAACTCACACTGCACACTGCCATACAAAGAGAGTGTCCTCTTCCATAAGAAGTCGTAGCAGCTTAAAACAGGACTCGAAATCTGGTAATTTATGCCACTATGCATTTGCTGACAGGAATACAATTCTACAATTTTAAATTATTTCCTGGGGTCGCTATGGTCTATCGCCTTATAAAACAGGGTGTCGGTATTGGTCCCTTGCGATGCAAGAGGGCATTAACACTACTACATCAAATGTGCGGTATCAACAAGTAAATCATTGGGAAGAGTTGATGAGCTGAAAATTGAACCTACCTTTCCGTACAGCTGGAAGCCCGACAGGCTTGATGGTTACCATAGCAATCCTGTGGCAGTTTCGGATTTATTGCCTTGTACTGCACGGTTATAAAGGTTCTCCAGCTACCTTCTGCACCGTTGCCAGAGTCAAGAGGAATGCTATGATAAATGTCCACTATCCCAAAGATATATTCAAGGGGACGTAATGCAGGAAAGCGGTGCTTTAAATGCAAATTACATGCTTTTTGCCCTTTTTAGAATATTAAAGAGTGATTTCAAAGGAATGAAAACAAAGAACTCTGACCTCTGACACCATGATTCTTTGCTGCACAGATCACAATTTTCTGTGGGACTGCCTACTGCATATTTAAGTACCATGAAACTGAAAATGAGGCAATAAATTCCGCTAAAGATAGTCTGAGTAATGCATTGATTATGAAAATAAGCACACAACTGAGCAATTACTGGTGCAGGCAGTCATGGGGTCTTGTTCAGTATATTTAGATCATTCTGTAACCATTAGAAATTAAATTATTTCATTATATCTAATTTACATCCCTTTATATTTTCAGTAACACAAAAGAATATTGCTATGTGCAATAAATATGATGAACCATTAGTATTCCGATATTCACACGCTATGCCATAAAGAGTGCGCATTAATGTTACCAGATTGCATTAGATTTTAGTTTACCTCCGTGATGGGTTTTAAAGGAAAACACTGATAATTTGCCTTTTATTACTGCCCTAAATATTGCTTGCTACTCTGTTCAGCCATGTCTTGAAAAGAGCAACTTCCAGTCTTGTTAGTAAACAACACAATTCATGAAATATTCCATTATATTTTACTGGATTGTTTGTGTCCATAATTCTCTTTGATTGCACAGCAATAAAAGACTGAGGGAACACAGGCTATCTTTCTTACCAAGTGCAGAAGCACCATGTACTCATTTGTGTATTAGCAACTCCCATGTGGATACTAAGTTATTGATTCTGCCATCTAAATTCCACTGTTTGACAGGAAGGATATTGTGAGTAGGATTAATAAAATTATTTCCTCAAGCAGTATTTTTTTAAAACATTTGTTATATACTTTTACTTCAGGAAAGCTTCTCACAAACGTACATTACAATGTGAAAACAAAATAATTCTGTGATGCAACGTAGTAAATACAAAGGAATATGTGCTGTATGACAACAATTCTGTAATACACCTGTGGATTAAAACATCAGGCTAAAATTGCTTTTAAAATGCAGAGGGAGATGCATACCCTATAGATGGTTGGTTCGTACAAAAGGATGCAATACTCACCTGATTAATTGAACGTGTTCTCTATCGACATGGTAAGGTACGCTATCCCAAAGACAAGCAGCAGAAGGTTCACATTCTGCTGTTCTTAAAAACACCCATGAAGCCCAATCTTGTCATCTTTGTACTGCCCCGCTTCAGGTGTTCACTTTTATAGACAAATTGAAAAAGCATTATCAGAAATGTCATTTCTTGCTTGCAAGAAAAATAAAGGGGGGATTTTGGCTTGCTTCTTGTATCACAGAAACACCAAGATACCCTTACATAGGTTTCCCCATAAGAGATGGTTACACACGAGCAGACGCCATTTATTTTCATTGAATCTGGGCTGCCCGTTCAGGCTGTTGGGCCTTCATGGACACCTCTCCACCAGGAGAATCTTTTCACTTTAATTCAAGTATACCTTGAAACAAATATAAACTGAAATGGAAGAACTTTTTTTTTTTTTTTCCTAAAAAACAGGCAGGGGAACATAGCAGGTATGATGACATCTCTAAAAAATACATGCGTTCCCTCTCCCTAGTCTGGCTGCCATGCAATGGGAGGGAGGTCCTCGCATCCTCCCTACCTGGCACCATGCAAACCCAGGCAGATCACATAGGCTCACCTGTGGTCCTAATGATTTTCTCCCTCCTGGTTTCAATGTAGCAAAATATAAAGCTACAGAACTCACAGATTTTTTTTATTTATATTTTTTTACCATATGTTATTATCTTTACAAAAAGTGTGTTGTGTAGAAGTATCTCAAAGAGTTCCCTCAACACCAAAGCTTGGTTAATGCTCCACAGGAATGACAGGTTCAATCCCACACCCTTTTTTCCTTAGGAACCAGTCCCAGAAAATTCATTTTTCTGTAGCTGACTGTGAAACAGAGAATCAGGCCTTATTAGAACTGAAGGTTGGCATTAATAAAACATAAGGAGCAGAAACAGATCAAATATGTAAGATTCAACAGTTGGTAGTCAATGAATTCATGTTGCTCGTCAAATACCATTACATGCTGTTCTAATCACTCTCACCAAGAAACATTTCAATGCACTATATTTTAAGTCACAAAAATATTTATTTCTGTTGTCTATAAAAATGATTAACAAACATAAATGCAACCACGTATTTCCTTCTCTCTCCTTACTTCTCCCAGCCAAAAGCACCTCTGTTCCGCAAAGGGCAGGAAGGGATCAGGAATCAATTCTCCTCATTGATCGTATACACCAGCCAATGCTGGGTCCTGTTCTCCCTGTGCAGTGTGACATTTCCAGGCAGCAATGCCTGCTGACATCATGAGTCATTTTAATGACATTTTCTGTACCTCATTTATCAGCAGCCATTTAAATAATGAGGCTGTGAAGGAAAACAGAACTCAATAGACCCCCAGCCTTTGCCCATAACTCTGCCCACCCTTCACAGACTGGGAAAACCCAGCGCTAGGCTTGATGCAGAGCTTGCTACAGATCAGCAGTCTCATTGAAACATTGTTTATCACGCTGTAGATAATAAAAATAATAATTTTTTTGCACTGCCCATGCAATCACAAGATGCAGTGTGAATTGAAATGAAGTGACAGTAGGACGCAGCCTTTGCCCTGCATCAGAAGCTATACAGAAACCATTAGCTTTTCCTCTGCAGGAAAAACGCTGAGGTAAGTGAAAAATGCTAGCTTGTGGGTATGGTGCTGCTGACTAGTGAAAATATTTTGGCTAGCTTGGTACATGTCAGTACTGACATCAGATGTGGACAGTGAGAAACTCTCAGTAATATGAGAGCTGGGCAGCAAAATGACACCAGTGTCCAGTTAGAGAAATCCTTCATAATCTTTTCTGATGTTATGGCTCCCTGGCAGGAGAAGAGGTTGCTACTAAGGAAGGTGGCCTGTGAAGCAAAGAGAAAGGCACAGGGGTCTCTTCACATACACACCCATCAAGAAGGATCTTTCGATCTCCTCTCAAGGACTGTTCCTGCAGAAAGCTTTGTGATATGGAAAACGGCCATGGGACCCACCTCTTCTCCGTTGCAACACCTGAGTTCTCCAAAAGGAGAACAACCAAACACCTCATCCTGCCCAGCAATTTAGGGGTAGGTGGAAAGGGTGGAAAAAACAGCAAAAATTTATATAGACCAACAAGTCCAAAAAAGTTGCTGGGCTAACAGTGATGAGCTGAGGTGTCACTTGCTGGTGTAACTGGCTCATGACCCAGTACTTTTCTTTCAACTTAAAAAAAAAAATAGCAAGATTTGCTCACTGATTTAAAATGTACAGATAGTTTCAGGAGTCAACATAAATAGAAGAGCACCTAGACAGATGTTGTCCTGCTCTGATTCTGAACTCAATGGAAAAATGTATCTTACTGATGGTTTTAAGACTGTTAACTGAAAAGTCTATCCGTTTATCTGGGGCTGTTTAACCACTGTACCTTAAGCTATTACTATCACTCCAGAGACTATATTAATACTTCTGTTTCTTTCAAAATGTGACTCAGCTTAGGCAGAGCCCTTCCCTGCCGGTCCTTCCTTCCTGGCAAGTGAACTGTGTGGGCCTCGTGTAGACATGGGGCTACATGGACCTCACACAGAAAGGGGGCTTTAGCTCATACTTAGAAAAACATTTAATGACAAGGTGCTTTCCAGTTCACTCGTCGTTCCAATGACAAGGGAAGGCTAAAAATGACAAAACACATCAGTGGTTCATAAGCAGTTGCTGAAAGACACGACGAGACAGGCAACTTCTTCTTCCCAGGTGAGTGGTGATGCAGGTGTACTCAGCGGTATTTCTTGTAACGCATTTTGGAAAGAGGTGACAGTTTAGACTCGGGAACTGAGGTAGTAGGATTTGAGAAGCAATCGGCATATGAGCAGAGGGAACAAAATCATTTAGCATCAGCCAACCTCTTGGATTAGTCATAATTCAACAACTAAAACACCAGGCAAGTTCCAGAGCAATTTGCATTTTCACTTCTGGTTTAGATGACGGCGATAGCTGTGATGGAGCAGTAACGTTTACAACTAGGAAGAGCACAAAAGGCAATGTGCCTTCATTTCCACCACTCTGCCGCCGGTGTGGGATCTTTGATCAGACTTCAGAAGCCTTAACCTGTGCTGTTACAAGCTGAATCAGCACGTGGAGGATAAGGGGTGAGGGAATGAATGCGATACGACTACTTGAAAACCTGCTCAGTTCTGTCTGATTCTGAAAAGATTTCCTAGTAACAGAAGAGTTCAACTCATTCACATTCAAGCCCTGAAAGACTCTATTTTTTCACAGCTTCTTAGCTGTAGTGGGAGAGCAGCCTGGAGGAGCGTTAACACTTTCTTTGTTCCCAGGGCCCAAACTTTGCTGAATTTTCTCATGCAAACAGATTGAGGATTCAGATTTTTTTCTTAGTGACCACCTTTTTTTTTTTTCTTCTTTTTATCTAGCATGCCTTTCCTTACCAACAGCGGCATGCAATAACTGCCCTTTAACAACAAACAATTACATCAACGTTAAAGAAAATATGCACTGCATTTTCGAGTGCGTGGCCTTATGCAGTGCTTACCAGAAAACAAAGATTTGGTACAAATATTTCACTCAGCGTTCAAAATACTCAAGCACCTCATGATAACATAGTTTCAATTTTAAAAAGCTTATTCTGGTGCAACTGATTATTATGTGATTGAAAAAAAGGTGGAGTCAGCATTTTGGAACTTGGATAAATGAGCAGCTGATTTTTGGACTGCTTATGCCATCAGAATTACTCTAGAAGTCTTCAAAACCTAGCTAGTTCATCGTCTGTTGATTTTAGCAGACTGTAATTTGGTCATATAGGAGAAAGAGAAGGTTTCCTATTATGGAAAATATATACTTTTTTTGGTTATGGCCTCAAATTACTATATTGTGCAGTTCCTCGTGCTAATAATAGAGGCAGCATTTAACAAGTGCAACGTGATGTAGCAAGCATCCCTTTGCTGTTCTACAGAGACTGTAAACACTAAAACTATTATCTCAGAAAGTCAGAAAACATTGAATCCCTGAAATGTATTACAGGAATAAAATGCATCCAGTTCCTCAAAGTGCGTCATTCATAAAATTCCCTCAAAATATTTGTAGAAAATTGTTATTTGTGAGGATAATTTGGGCCAGGGTTAGCTTAATGGCACAAGGGAAACCACGCTGAACGAAGAAACCAACTGGAGGGAGCACTGATTCAGCTGAATAGTAAACTAATATGCTGACCATCTGCACTCAAGGCATTGTGGTTAAATTCCTGATGCTGATGTTTGAGCTACGAATCACAAGTGGGTGATATATGTATATACAGAGAGAGAAAATTTCTTGACTTCGTTATATCTAGACAGGGAGACGGTACTTTGGAGCTGCTGGTCTGTGGGTTTGAAAGAGTAGGCGGCAATTATAATGATTTAGCGTTTTGAAGCAGACTTACTCCACTGGATTATGGCTTTCATTAGGATTTACAAAGATTGCTATTGCTATTCCAGCTTCTCATTGCATATAAACTCATTCTTGAACAAGAATTGTCTTGCCTCCTTCAGAAATGTCAACAGGAAAATATTTTACCCAGTCAAGTTGAGAAAAGCGTAATAAAATAATATTATGCATGTCTCATTATTTTAGAAAGAAACCTTTTATTAGCCTTGCTTTGTGATAACCCTCAAAGCATTTTAGGACAAGGTCTTAAAAGATGATTGGAGTCACCTTAAATGGGTTTGGGTCTTTTTGCGAGGTAGGGTGGAAATCAGGTCCCTTAGAAATTACTTTAAGTATTACCAAATATCAAGGTAGTAAACAAAAATAAAGGCAATAGAATTTGACTTAGTGGTGAAGAATTGTGCCCACATGAAACATTATGCACACAAAAGTCCTCCTGAATGCTAAGGGATGAGTCATGCAACAGGAATGAGAAGTCGTCTTGTGCACCTTCCTGTGCCATGACTCTTTAATGTCAGCTGAACATGAGAGCATAGACTGAGCACAGAGAAAAAAAAGACAAATTTTTAACATGTTATTCCTGACCCTGACTCTTTAACATACAGTTGTTTTTTAAGAAAACTTTATAGTGAAGAATGGTCTGCACTAATAGTTTATGTCACATTACTGACAGAGCAGCCTAACTTCCGGTTGCTTCATACTGTGGGGACACCACGCTATTAAAACCCCAGCAATATTTTCTATTGCTAACAATGAATAAAACCCTCACTGTGACATTCAACTCGCAGATATGTTAAACTTTTTTTTTTCAGGTGTTTTCTGTCTATGCTATGCACTTATTTTCCAAATAAGAATGCAAAACGATGCCATCCGGACATCCCTTTCCCTTGTACCCACAAGTTTTAGGACAAGCTGGCAAAAACCCATCAGAAAACACAATGGCTCTGAGCTACTGTTCCTTCTTTATCCCAAACAATAGATGTTACAAGAATAAAATAAAAGCCGATTTTAGCTTGTTAGAGCAACTGCTCAGCATCGCACGCCAGGCATGGAGTGCCTGGACTGCAAAGGATGTGCCCCGTTGCTATGGTAACTAGATGACAACTTTGGTGCACACGACCGTCGCTGTCACCTCTGGATTGAAATCCAGCTTGGCTGGGGGTCTGCACCCTGCCCTGCCCCATCACACCACTGCTGGATGAGATCCAGCTGTCGCAGCCCCAAAGCAAAGCCCGGGCCCAGTGTGGCACAGGAAGGGCATTGCCACCCTCGTCTTCACGTTCCCTGGAGCTTGCAGAAGAACGCACTGCAGCTGCCGGGAGATTAATGGGTATGGTAGAGAGGACATGGCACGACATCTCCAAGTCGCCATCTGTAAAGATATCCATGACTCCTAACGGTATGCGGGCTGAACTGGATAGCTAGACTGAATCCCTCCTTTTAAAGAGAAATAAAGATGCGTAGCACTTCTCTTATGCAAAAGACACAGAAGGCATTTTCTTTTGTCTCTTTTCCTGATACAAAGAATAGTTCATCCAGTCTATCCCCTGCCAACAGAGGAGCATTCCCCTTTCCTCCTGTGTCCCAGCTCAACCTCCCTCCCTTTCCCCCATCACTTTCTCCATCCAGTCCTTTGTTGCTATTTTGGTATCTCTGCTAGGGTTTGGATGGTGGGCTTCTTGGGACACAGCAGTGCTGTACTGAGGGCACCTGATGTGACCTCTTTGCTCTGAGTATTATCACAGACAACAGCTTTGAGCATTTAGTTCACCATGCCTTAAGCAAAGAGTGTTTTCCTCATACGCTTCACTGCTTTGCCCCCTGCTTTTGCTGCTGCCACACAGAGAGTGGCAAAACTGAGCCTTGTTTGACCTCGGCCAAGAGCACTTGCAAGCCCTTCCTGGGAGGTTTCTAGGAAGATTGCCTTCGGAAACAGTTAGATTGCCCATAATCAGCGCGACTGCCTGCAACAGGAAAATCAACTTCCCATTGTAAGCTGGAGATGAGGTGCAGTACACAGGGATGCCCTGGGGAGGAGACGGCTAACCCGTGCTACCAGCAGTGAGGAGCACTGCTTACGCACGCTGAACAGTAAGCCTGCGCTCACATCATGGCTGCGAGTTAGACACACCTCAACTAACTTTCAACTTCATAGCCCCGGCGCTACCGCTGAGACAGCTCAGCCTGTACATCGGGATGTTTCCTTGTCCCCTGGGTTTCCTACAAGAGCTATAGCGGGGCAGGAGCCTTGCTGCAGGTACCCGTTCCTCTCTGAAGGACCCGGGTACAGTCCTGCAGCCATTCAGAGCCGGCGTGACCTTTCAGTGGTGTTACTGGCTACCAAGTACCATTTTGGCACCACGGCCCTCAAGCTAAACAGATGATTATCTGAGGACCAGAGAGTACAGCTGCAGCGCATAGCCTCATGATGTGAGATGTCCTCAGCAGAGAAAAGACGATGAGTGATTGTCAGATGGGGTGGATAAGGATGGGGATGAAAGACATTTTTTGAACTTCTGCTCTGAGGTATGCTTTCTAATATGATGTCTTTGCCTTGCCTTTATTTGTGTGAGTAGAGGAAGAAATTCCTTGAAGTAAATGGGTAAGAGGTAGGATCATTATAAAGATGATGAACACCATGTGAGCTTGTTCTTTTAATATTACTTTTAGAAACTCAAAAAACCCTACAGTTACTATAACCATAAAGACATTTTAGATTCCCCAAGCCCCTATATTACAGCAGAAGCACACACTGCACAAATGTACAGCAGTAGAATTACCTGCTTCTCACAGCATTACTTCTCTCATAGATTAGCTATAATAAAATGTGCTGAATTAGAGGGGAAAAAAAAATGTTTTGCATTGTAAGCCCGCTTCTTTTGAGTGTGAAAATAGGTAATATTTGAGAAGCACAAAGTGACTTCAAGGCACAAGTGCCACCGACCTGGCACTGGGAGCGAGGCAGTTGGGGCAGTTGTGTCCACCATCTTCTGCTGACTTCCTTGAGGCTAAAGCAACAAACGTACAGAAGGCAAAGACTGGTTTACACAGACATTTACCCATTACATGGCTTTACCTAACCCAATCTTTTTCAGACTGTGTGTAAATATATAGTATAAGTATAGTATGAAATGTCACAAAACGCAGTTCTGGTTGTGGCGCAGGAAGTTAGAACATGCATATTAAATGTTCAGCTGAGCTGACCTGCTTAGAGCAGCAACAGTTTCTGCCCACAGGATACTCTGACCTCTGGGGTGCAGCTGGTTTTTCCTCTTTCATCATCTTTTGCTAACACAGATACCACTCTGCTCTTAGCAGAACTTAAGTGATGACCCTTCAAATACCCAGTAATCTACGTGCATTTTTATGAGAACACAGAAACCTGATATTTGAACCTGAGACAACGCACAAGTCTCATCTTAAAATAAAAAAATAAAAAAATAAAAAAATAAAAAAATAAAAAAATAAATCAGAGATGGTTTCTTTCCTTTCTTTTTTAACGGAAAGATAGGAAAGATGTCTATTTTAAGCTTGTTTGGATTTGTATTATTTTAGCTAATAGCAGGAAGCTCAATTTTTTTAACTCAGCCTTCTCTCCAGAACAACACATGCTTATTACATTCCCCTGCATTTTTTGATTCCCATGTTCTTTTCTATCCTACTACTCCACCCTGTTCCTCTTCCCACTTCTTTCCTGCTATGAGAATTGAATTAATTTGGATCTTTCTGCTGAGGAAAGATTTACAGGGAAAACTCTGGTGTTCACAGCATGCTGTAAGCAGGTCCGGGGTCACTCTGATGACCTTTGCTGGTTGCTCAACCCATGTTTAAAGCATTCTCTGCCTCTGACTCCCAGTTTCACGCAGGGCTATAATAAGTAAGTGCAGCATCTTTGTTAAACCTGTGCATCCTGGCTGAAAATGGAAAGGTAGTCTCCAAGACAAGCCCTAGTCCATTGAGAACAGTAGGATCAGGACCTCGAAGTGTATTCAGAATCGAATGGGGAACCGCTGGAGTGTGTAGAGCATTACGGTGATACGCTCCTGGTACGCCGTCCTCCCCACAAGACATGTCGCTGCACACCATCCATACACAAGTTTTAGCAGTGGCTTTCACCTTCTGTGCAGCTTATGTCACTGGCATGCTGACCTAAATCTAAAGTTATATGAAACTGGAAGGGATTAGCGGCTTCTGTTTCATCAACTACATTACTTTTAATTGCCTTGAAGGACTCATTTGTCTTCACTCCAGTAACCTTTGGCAGCAATCAGCAGTTCAAACACCAGTACTCCCACGCATAGCAGCTCTTTTCACAGTCACGTAGCGTTTACCGAAAGCTCCATAACAAACAAAGCCATGCTCATTCAGTTCACTTCTCAGATGTATCTATTTAAATTCCACCTCTGATAAAATTAAAATATTAAGTATACCTCTGAGAAGCAAGAAAATGCTTCATCATCACCAGGAATGGGCATTAAATTCTTGTCTATGTTTTACAAACAGCATAATCAAAGTTCAATAGAGAATATGCAAAGATTGCAAATCTATAGCAGACATAGAAATTTACATAAATAACAGATATGAATATCTGATGTTTATAGAAATAAAACTGCATGCTATGCAAACAGAGTAGTCTACAACACTAAACAACATTTCATTATGTTCATTTTCCAACCAAAAGCTCTTTGTAGGTGAATATGTACAAAGCATTTCTCTCCTATAATGCAAGGAAAAACATCTATAGAAAAGACTATATATATTGTTATGCTACATTGTTTATAGAAATTTGGATTAAGTATTGGAGGAAAATGGGGATTGTTTCCCCCCAAGACCTTTAGAGTAAGAATTTGCACAGCTACAGAAGGGACCTGTACAATTCAATGGGAACTGCATACCCAAAGACTTTCAAAAGCCTTAAAAAATCTGATCCATTAATATCTCACACTGGGAATTTGAGTTTTTAAAGGTCTTATGTAAAATACCAACATCAAGTACTGATCACACCGAATCTGCTTTGGAAATATCAGGGGGTGACCAAAGGTGACAATTTACTAGTTTGTGAGTTAAAATGTGAAATATAGTAATACTGTCAGCAGAGTAGTACTCAACCCAATTCATTCATCCTAGAGCTAGCCTGTCTCAGTGCATGACCAGAGATTTATAAGCCAAATCCTGGTCTTGCAAGTATGTGTGCTTGGGATCCACTGGGAAGCAACTCGCAGCAGAGGCAGAATTTGTCCAATACTCATTGTTTGTTTTTTTAAGGATAAAACAGTGCTTTCACTAGTACCTGGAAGACACTGACATCACGTCACATTAAAAAATACTGTCAGCACTCACTCAATAAAGGAAGGGGACTCAGTAAAGGGAAAGGAACCTGGATGATCTAGCATGCAAACTTCAGGGATATTAAAAAACCAAACAAAACCCAAACCTCCCCAAAAAGCAAGGAGAAGCAATATTTCGTGTAAGCCAAACACATTGTGCTCAGCAAGGTCACCCTCCTAATTCAGAGAATTCAGTTAATCCTCCGGATGAATGCAGCATGTGTTGCACTCCCAATGACACCGCACAGGCTCCAAATAAGAGACCATCAGCTACTGCCATAAATGCAATCAAATGGCTGGGAGGCTGAATAACACCATTCGATTTTCCCCTTTCCAATAAACAACCAAAACAAAGAGAAGTGTTTCACTGAAGGTGTGCATTGTTTAAAAGGCCAAAAGGTGCCTTTCCTTCTAAATTTTAAAACCATTAATCAAGCATGAAACAAACAACATGTGCAAGTCAAAGGTTAATATCCCAGGGTCTTTAATGTGCGATTACCACCCACTTCTATTCCATTAACACCATCACCTCCTCCCTGTCTTTCAGCACCCCCCCAACTATTCTTTCCCTGTGTCCCACTGATTCACACAACTGAAAAGTAGTAATTATTTCGCACTTAATCTTCAGAAAACTGCTGCACAGAAAACAGGCTTTGCCTTCTGCTCCAAAGTCTGAAGGGAATGACCACTAGAGAGAAGCAATTGTTTCATTTCTCCTCAAAAGACTTTGCCCAGGTTTTGTTTGTTTGTCTAAGGATGAAAAGACTAGTTTCACTAGTACCTTGAAGACACTGACATCAGGCCACAACAAAAATATCATAAGCAAGAGGATACTCAAGTGCTATGGAGCAGACTTTGATTTGAGAGAGAATGGCATTAGTCCAAGATAGATTTAAATGATTTAAATAATGCAACTGTAGACATTCACCAGTGCTTTTGAGCACAGAGCATGGCTCTAATTACATCTGAACAATTAATCTTTACAATTGCGCTGTTTAGAGTGTTTCTCAGAGCGAGTATATCCTTAATAATTGGGAAATTAATTAAAATTGCTATCTAAAGGGTTGTCAGAAATCTTCAGGAAAAAAAAAATATTGGGCTGGGGTGGAAACAGCACAAAATAGTCCCTCTCCAAATGTGTGTTCTATCATAGTCACTTGAAAAAACAAAGCAAAGCAAAGAGAGTGAAGCAGATGTCGTTCCTGCGTATTCTCTACATATCTAGAAAATATGGAGCAATATCTGAAAAGTTTCAAAAGCATTGCCATACCAATAGGAAGAAGAAAAGATATCAAAAGGGTAACAAGTTAACTTAGAATTTGTTCCTCTGTTCTTTCCTGCGAGGTAGAATGAACCTATTGGTATAATACACCTTTTTCATTTCTCCAGCTGATTTTTTTTTTTTATTTTCCTTAAACTGTATTCATGACGCAATGCAAATCTTCAGCATTATTACTGGTATTTACAGAAGGAAGATTCTTCCCGAGTCATCTTTTCAGCAGTGAAAACAACGGCTGCTGTCTTTACTCAGACAATATTTCTCAAACTCCACTAAGAAGTGATCAAGTTAGAGAAGAGAAAAAGAAAAAAGCAAGTGAGATCCAACCACCTATGTGACTCAGCTGGCAGTATCTCTGACCTCTGGTGCATCAAGGTTGGCTGGACAGGCTGAGCTTGCAGGTTCCTCAGTAGGTTTAATTCCATTCATCTGAAAACATGCTTGGCTGAATAAGAAAACCAGATGAATTTATAACTGTTCTTCAAGATTAGCAACTTAAACTAAACATCTTTGATTTTAGCAGGTAGATATCAATGGATCCAACTTCTGATTATTTCCAGACAAGTATCCTGGTGAATACTGTCGGATGACAACTCTTATTCAAGAACACAGATGCATCCACGATATGCAAATCCAGAACATGTTTCCTTAGCACTTCTGGACTTACTTAACCATTGTACTAGGAACAGCTGTTAACCTTATTGCTGAAATCCCTTCTGTTGTGGAGTTACTCTGCGTTACCTTGAATGGGAAGGCACTGCACATGTACTGGTCTTTGTCCAGCAAGATGCACCTTTCACGATTACCTTGGCCAACTGCAGAAGTCTGCAGAGGGTGTCAGTGGAGGCTGGTTTTATAACACACGGCAAAAAAGTTGCATGTTCTGCTGCTCTGCAAACAGATTTCTGCTGCCTTAAACTCCAGTGCCTCCATATCTGCTATTTACCCTCCTGCACGCTTCAGGCAATGGGTCGTAGGGCACAGACAGGATTTTAACGTCAGAGACAAGGAAAATCTATTTCAGGGTCTCAAAGTGGAAAGTGGTAGTATGGGTCACTGAACATTAGCGGTCATTTTATCTCACAGGAGCCGTGAATGAGAGGGCTGGGTAGGAGGACAATGCCTCAAGCAGTACAATGCTGGAAATGTCTCGTCTGCTCCCTGGGACAGCGTGGGTACACCTAGGAGCTATTACACACACGTGCAGCTAGGGATGGGCATTCATATTTCTTCAAACAAACGCTAAGTCATTCAGCAAATTGTGGAAGTGGTTTTAAAAAAAGAATATAAACAAACATCTCGGGCCCTCTTTACCTTTCCATTACTCACCGCTTCCAAAAATGCATTTTTTGTGTTTCTGTCTCTTCTCCTTCTCAACAAGTGCCACACATTTGCAGAAAATTAATTTGAGGTTCTATAGTACTAACTTCAGCAGCAGTGCATACACATTTTAAATAACTGCCTTAACATCAGGCTAACCTTGACCTATGCGGTATTTGGTGGCATATATTGAAAATCCTGTGTGTTAGTGCAACAATGAAGCAGCAGTGAGGAACCTGCATGCCTAATACCAAGCTTCATTTGACACTACTTCAAGTGTAACTCTCACACTGGTGCTACACAGAAACTGCCAGGTAGTTCAGATCCTGCAAGAGAAAGGAATTGAGCTAAGAGATGACGACGAGGTCATTGTTACGCCAGTTTAGCACCATTCTTGTCTGTAAGGGACAGTGTGTTGGACCTCTGGAGGCCACCTCCATCTCCCTCCTGAGAAAAGCCTTAGTTGCCCCATTCACTCTGCAAGGAAGGAGATGCTGGCTCGGTGGCTCTGTGTGAAGATCACAGTATGCATGCTGGAGCATCAGAAAAGTTGTCTGCCTCTGGCGTAACGTAGTGCTTACAGTCCAAATACCCAAGAATCTCTGCCACCTAATGGCTGGAATAAATCAGGATTTGACTTGCATGCATTGATTGATCATCATAAAATGGAAATGGTTGGAATTCAGTGCCTCAAAATCTCTGCACGAAAAAATAACGTGATATTACCAAAGAGAACTGCAGTTTGAAAATGGAAGGAACATGTGATGGGACTGGAAGTAATCTGCAGGTAAATCTGAGCTATATTCAGGTCAAGAACTCAACTCCCTTGTTACTTCTGAGCCTGAAATTTATTTAATAGAAAGAAATAAAATGTGAAAGGGAAGGGAATGAATTATCCTATTTTAACATCATTGAAGTACGTGCCATGAAGTTACTGCACTGAAGTTTTCATCAGCATGAGCAGAGGCTGGGTAAGTTAGGGAGGAGCAGATCTGCCAACAACAGCCTGTAGCTGTATCATAAGTGATGTTTTAAAAAGTGCTTATAAGTTTGTACACTCAGGAATTTCATGGGCCCACACCTGGTCTAAATCTAGTCTTTGATCATGTCGTTGATGCTAGCAAATTCTTGCAATGAGCCTTAATAACTAGGGAGACTGATTTTACTTTACTCTTCAGAAGTCTCACATTAAAGGGCTCTGTATAATCCTGCTAACACAGAGAATATGAAAATGTTGAAGAAGCATATGGGGTGAAATATTTCTTTTTCTCATTCACATATTTACTCTACTGGCTTTAACATTATGAGATACAACATAGTTCAAAGAATGTTTGAAAATATGGGACTAATTCTGTTGATGCTTCACAAATATGTGAATGAAATGTGTTCCTTCACAGAGCAAACAATGCCAAAAGGACTCTAGTCATTCAGGAATAAACTGACCAAGGACTGTGTAAAAGATGCTGTACTAGTGCTGTCACCGCACTTTATTGCCAGTCACCAAACCACTAAGATACCTAATTTCAAGAGGAGAAGAATCAAGTTAAATGACAATGATGAAAAAATACACAATAGGAGTAAAGGAAAGTCATCCTGAGTCCAAAACCAACCCGTACTGAGATGGTAGTCAGCTTTTTCCAACCTCGACCCAATTGTGGGGATGATGTTCGGAAAGAGCAAGGTGCCTGTAGCATAGAACAGGAAAAATATCTTGAGAAACAGAGGCCTGCATCTGCCTTGTAGAGCTGGCTTATAGTCTAGACAAGGGGAGTCTGGAGTTTTTGCTTATTTTAGACTACTCTGACTATGACCATAAACACAGTCTTTTGAGAAATGCCTGGAGAAATTCATTCTCTCTGGAGTCTACCAGTCGTCAGTTCACAGGTGACTAATATCAAAACTGGAAACTACCATGAAATGTAATGTGTGCAACTGAATCCAAGGATTCAAGATCAGTAATTTTTGTCATTTCCACAGGCTTCTTCAGAGTCCTTTCTCTTAAAAAAAAAAAAAAAAAAAAAAAAAAAGACTTCCCATGATGATAAAGTCAATAGAAGCAACCAGAACAGAAGTATGCCTGGCAGAACCACTAGGATTTAATCCCTGTAGTTGTGAAAGTGGCCTGTCAAACCTGAATTAGCATAGTGCTTTCTTCTTCAGTCTGGCAACAGATAATAGTGACAATAGCTTCAAGAGACTAATTTGGCTCTTTCCCTTATTTCAGTGGGTTATTGACTCTGAAAGAGGTTGATAAAACACAAATTCAAAGCTGTTAACTACTTTGCTACTCAACCTTTAAGCAATCAGTTAGCCAATGTTTTATCCAGGATGGTTGCCTACCTTACTAAGACAGGTTACAAACAATAAATGAAAAATAAAAAAGCAAACTAAAGAAACGCCCCAAATGGCCACAGAGTCTGACAATGTTTTCCAGGATTTCCCAGGTAGTCAGCCAGAAGTCCCTATATGAGTTACCTGACACCCAGGAGATAACTTAAGGACCTTTGTTTTCTACCCATAATAATGTGAACTACATGCAATATGCTATGCAAAAAGAAGATATGTAATGGTATGGATCCGCAAAGATATCTTACAAAAGAGGTATTTATAAATTCCGCCCCCCAACTGAAAATATAAATCAAATGTATTCAAGCTTAATCTTCTATCAAAGTACACAAAATGAGTAGCAAGGGAACGGGTTAGTAAGTAGCAAGAATTCTTAATTGATTCCTCTATGGATGAGATCACAGAAAATTATCTTACAGGCAACCTACTGTAAATGAAAGAAATTTATATTTGGTTTCTAATGTAGTATACCTTTCAAAAACAAATTACAGAGCTTTAGTCAAAACTGACTCAGTGTTAAACTTAGTGTTTAAAAACTGACTCTTGCTGAAAATTAGCAGCTACAGAGACATAAAAAATGACCACAAGGACACAAGCATTTCAACTGCACTGCAGAAAAAATGGATTTAAATGTGTGCAGACATCTAGACTAATAGTGCATCTATGTTAAGCTCAAACTATCACTTGCATCTTTTTAGCGCCACTATCACATTCAAGACTTCCATAACACTTTACCAGCAAAGTCTAGTCCAAGAGTGAGCGATGCAGACTGTCGTTTTGCCTTCATCTGTTCATTAATAAAATGTGATGGAAAACTACATGAATCAAAGAGCACGCAGGTTTCTTGTACTACGCCTATAGTAATTCAAGTTACAGAAGTCCTTTGATTCAACTCCTTTTAGCTACTTATTAAAAACTAACAAAAACATCTTTTCAGTCCAGCATGTGCCAAAAAGAAGCACCTAATGATTTGTGTAACAGAGTTTGGTTCTCCCTTGTCTCTGCACTACAGTAAAAGAGA
The DNA here is from genome assembly GCF_011004875.1 of Balearica regulorum gibbericeps. Taxonomy (NCBI): domain Eukaryota; kingdom Metazoa; phylum Chordata; class Aves; order Gruiformes; family Gruidae; genus Balearica; species Balearica regulorum. The sequence goes on along the minus strand of NC_046184.1, from coordinate 42,980,351 downwards.
GGTTAGGCTGGAGGTGGGTCATGTAACCCAAAGAAAGGTGGTCAAGAGCACTGCTGATCCTTCATGCTGGCAGGAGCGCTGTGAGGAAGGTGAGATCCCTTAGGTGAAGCAATGTCCATAAAATTATATATGCCAGTGGAATGTGTTATCACTCCTTACTCTTGCCAGTGAAACAAAGAGCTTGGCCCTAAATGAAAACATGAAAAATTTATCCAGAAACAAATAATTTTCCTGCTCTATCTTCCCTTCTTCTAAAAAAAAAAATCACTAGTAAAATATTTTGGTCTTCCAATGTTCCAATCACCCTATTAGGTTTTCCTTTTCTCAGTAGTGTTGAAATGTAAGTAAGTTTTCAGAAATTCAAAGGGACATTTCAATGTTCAGAATCATAGGAGCTTTACTTAATCGGCCTAGCTTCAACCGCATTCACATCTGCTGACAAGCTCTTAGTTTCTGCCGCCTTTGCTGCTTGTCCTTTCTTTTTTTTTGAAGAACTTTTCTCATTTTAGGAAAGATGGCATTTGCTCGACAAAAGCAAGAAAGGAGGAAAAAATATTTTGTTGTTGTGTTCTGTGAAACCCATTTGCAGAACTTTGTCAGATAAGAAGAAAAAGAAGATGCACCCACACCAAATACAGGCAGTAAATGGAAATTTTAGATGTTTCTGAAGGATGTTCCATTGAGTCACCAGAGTTGTGACTTGGAATGCCGTGACTCCCTGCTGCCATCTCATCAACACGCAGGCATGGAAGATGTACTTATGTTCAAAGAGCATCAAAGAGGCAACAATGGTGATGAAAGAGGATCGAACTGGAGTTAAAACTAAAAGTTATTACATATTCTAGAAACATAGAATCATAGAATAGTATGGTTGGAAAGGACCTTTAAGGGTCATCTAGTCCAACTCCCCTGCAATGAGCAGGGACATCTTCAACCAGATCAGGCTGCTCAGACTCTGGTCCAACCTGACCTTTAATGTTTCTAGGGATGGGGCATCTACCACCTCGCTGGGCAACCTGTTCCAGTGTTTCACTACCCTGGTCGTAAAAAATTTCTTCCTTATGTCCAGTCTAAATCTACTCTCTTTTAGTTTAAAACCATTACCCCTTGTTCTATCACAATAGGCCCTACTAAAAAGTCTGTCCCCATCTTTCTTATAAGCCCCCTTTAAGAATTGAAAGGCTGCAGTAAGGTCTCCCCGGAGCCTTCTCTTTTCCAGGCTGAACAACTCCAACTCTCTCAGCCTTTCCTCACAGGAGAGGTGTTCCATCCTTCTGATCCTCTTTGTGGCCCTCCTCTGGACTCACTCCAACAGCTCCATGTCTTTCCTGTACTGAGGACCCCAGAGCTGGACGCAGTACTCCAGGTGGGGTCTCACCAGAGTAGAGGGGGAGAATCACCTCCTCAACCTGCTAGTGACGCTGTTTTTGATGCAACCGAGGATAGAGTTGGCTTTTTGGGTTGCAAGCACACATTGTCAGTTCATCTCCAGCTTTTCATCCACCAGTACTCCCAAGTCCTCCTCTGCTGGGCTGCTCTCAATCCCTCATCCCCCAGCCTGTATTGATACAGCCCCAGCCCAGGTGCAGGACCTTGCACTTGGCCTCGTTGAACCTCGTAAGGTTCACATTGGCCCACTTCTCGAGCTTGTCCAGGTCCCTCTGGATGGCATCCCATCCCTCAGACATGTCAGCCGCACCACTCAGCTTGCTGTCATGTGCAAACTTGCTGAGGGAGCACTCGATCCCACTGTATATGTCTTTGATAAAGATATTAAACAGTACTGGTTCTAATACAGACCCCTGAGGGACACCACTCCTCACTGATCTCGATCTAGACATTGAGCTGTTGACCACTGCCCTCTGGATGCAGCCAGCCAGCTAATACCTTATCCACCAAACAGTTCGTCCATCAAATCCACATCTCTCCAATTTAGAGAGAGGGATGTAGCAGGGGACCGTGTGAACTGCCTTACATCCATAGCTCTTCCCTTGTCCACTGATGTAGTCACTCCATCATAGAAGGCCACTAGGTTGGTCAAGCAAGACTTGCCCTTGGTAAAGCCATGCTGGCTGTCTTGAATCACCTCCCTGACCTCCATGTGCCTTAACATAGCTTCTAGGAGGATTAGTGTTGGGCAGAGGGAGGAAGAAAAAAAAGCTGAACAGTCATTGCTTTTATTTAGAAGTCACTCATGATCTGGACACTGTATTCTGCAAACAATAAAAATCTCAGCAGGGTGGTTTTAAACTGGTATCTGACCACTTGGGACTGTTTATTTCTATCCAGCTGTCCAGCTTCCAACCTGCTTATCGATGCAGAGCTGCTTTGCCTCATTGCTGAAACTATCTCCAGTGTACTGCCAAAATAATGACAAGGTTGTGACAGTCTATGAAGGTTTGCCTTCATTACCTCTGCATTACGGTGACACGGAACCACTGGACTGCTTTGATACTCAAGATAAAGGACAACAGGTTACATAAAGAGTGTTTTCTAGCAACAGAATAAAACCAAATTCCTCTCAAGCCCTCCAAAGTAATGGCCTAGTTCACTTATTGCTGCTCCAGAATGAATTACTATTAGGGGTTTTTTTCCTTAAAATTGGTGTCGTGTCCCCTCCTTCATAAGCAGCCTGCATCCCAAAACAAGCACTTTGAAAATGCACTGTGCGTCAGTCAGTGCTGATGTAGTATACTCCGCTTGCTTTCACTCTTACTCAGTTTTACTGTGGCAACTCCTACATGCAAAGTTACTCCCTTCTTATATCTTCAGAATTATATTTTTCAGCTTCCTCAGAGATATCTTAAAAAAATCATTCCCCAAAACATACGAGCTCTACAGGAGTTTGTACCTGTGACATGCAGATAAAGCTTCAAAATTAGTGATTTTACTGGAGTCTTATATTGCCTAATAGTTTGTAGTGTAACTCAGTGCCGTATGCATATTGAAATGCTTTTAAATAACTAAAGCAATTCTCCAGTGTATATTCCAAGATATAGTGACTCTTGCTTTAACTATTTTGGCGGTTTGGATGACTAATCAGCTTTGTCTGTTGCAAGTTAAGACCTTCTGTAAGGATATTTGGATTTGCTACTTCCAGGAGAGCGATGCTGCATGAATTTGCAGTGTCCTTAAATAGATTGTAGCAACTGTTATCTTTTTAGGTTCTTCAGCTGTCCCTTCAACAATTTTTAACTGCTGGTTTGTCAAGGTTATTTTCAATATTGCCAATTTAATGTATTTCCCCCTGCTTTACTAATTTTTATGGCTTAATAACAATGCATTAGGACATAGTCCAAAGACCAAAGATGAAAGTTTTATAGTCCAGCTGGAGTTTTATCATAAAACCTATTCATCTGCAGTTAACGGAATTTTTCATAATGAACTATAAGACAATTTTGTTTTCAACGTGCTCTTCCAACTTGCCATGTTACCTAGGATCAGATTTCCAACTGACTCGACGTTATATAAAACGGAGGCAGACATGGACCTCTAGTTAAAAGCCAGGTGGAACTGAGCCTACCAGCCAAAAAAAGCTAGATGTTACATATACACTTGAGAAAAACTAACATTTCACTGTATGAGGTAATTGACATCATTGTGAAATACAGCCAAATATGAACAAAACAGAACCCTCAATACAGTAACTACTGCTGAAAAAGGTAATTGCCCCATAATTTCAGATTTGTAACCATAAACTTGATTAATGCTTCCTTTACAGATTGTACCATCTTCCTTGCAGAAGATATTTCTTCCCAAGCCTAAAACAGTGATTCTCCCAGTCCTCAGCAAACCATTTTGTTTCAAACAGCATCCATCATGTTGCCAATGAAAATGTCAATAGCACAAAGAGAAGCACCACATTTATCTATTTTTTTCCACATAGAAGAAGGTATATATGTAATAAATCTAATATGAAAAATATCTCATGTTAGTTTTATGACATGTAAACACATTTGATATATTTTCCCTCCAAATCAAATTATTTAGAACACTGCAGGATATCCCACTTCTTAAAAGGACTCTAGGATTATGTTTTCTTTCTCTACGAGCGTGGTTCTGAATAATCAAAAAATCTCTGTCACTGACAGAAGATTCATTAAAATCTGGTGAAACAACAACTGCTTCTATTTCTGTCAGCTCTCAGTCAAGCATTCTTTCTTATGATCTTTAATAGCTGTTAGGCTTTTTTTAACTTTACACAAATGTTTGTCTGGTTCGGTATAAATCTTCACTTCCTTTACTAACACTATTCCTTCACCAGCTTTCAGTTATTACTCAATTATTTTCAATGTTTCCATCTAACAGGTATCATCTGTGGGCTACTTTCCAAGCACCAACTGGGACCACCTCTGTTTCAAATTCCAGCTTAGCACCCACTGCTGCAGTATGATGCGTACAAGTAAACCAACCAGTGATGACTATTTTGTGATATAACAGAATACAGTTATTTAAATGAAGTCAGAGATGGAAAGTCATCAACATATCAGTAGACATAATTGCATTATCTTATTTTTCTTACTCACATTCCTCTTCTGCCTGTCGGAATTAGCCTAAAAGGACATTGCTCTCATTTATCTACTGACTTAAGCCTCTGGATGTGGAATACATATTTGCTCTACGGAGCCATGAGCCTGACTGAGTTCTCTAGACTCCCCTTAAACACAAATACTGTGAACCAGTCACTGCAGTAAGTGACATTTACTGGCTTATTCCTGAAAGACCTGAACATCATCTCCTTCCATTGAAGTTATCAGAGTTACAGCTTGTCAAGCCTTAGGATCAGCTGGCTCCATTTCACACAAATCCCCAGAAGAAACCACTTTCACATAGATTTTCCTGACTTGCGTGTACATAGTTACATAGAAGGGAGCGTTAGTGCTTGCACCATCCAAGACCAAGCTCCTCAGAGGACACCTGATTTGTGTGCAGACAACCACATGAAGCGGTGCTCCGAGTAGCTAGTGAGGACCAAGAAGCTCTGTCAGAAGAAAGACCAGCTTTTTAAATGCTTCTGGCCTGCACAGGGTTTCTGCGATGCCTCGAGAGAGTCCAAGTCCAGAGGAGGCCACCAGGACCGGCAAGCCTTGGGAGATGCTCAGAGATGGGACTCAAAGCCAAATCCTGGTCTGTTAATGTCCAGCTGAGGAGAGAGGCCAGCTTAGACTCCCATTACCCTGTCTTTGTTAGGTCAGCAGAAGAAAGACGTCACATTTGTCATTCAATTAAATAGATATGATTCTAAATATAGATGGGAAAGTGGGGAAAAACAACTGAGTAAAGAGGTGCTATTTGTATGCAGTCATTTTCAAGAGTAGAAAAGAAACATTAAAGAAGATTAAAACATACAGCAATTACCATTACATACTACATCTTTCTACAAAATGTTTCTGCAAGGAAGTTTTACCATGGTGTTTCTTATAATGATTGTCAGGCAAATGCTGAGCATCTGGGTAAGGCTCTGATTTTACACCGACAAAATCCTAAGTATTTTAATGGCAAACATAGTGTTGGGTCCTTGCAATGCATATTATACTGACTAGCATAAGCTGGATGCAGAATATAATCAAAAGCACAGTAGTGTTTTTGCCTCTGATTTGCTTGTTTCTCTGACATTTTTCATGAAAGTTTATCTCAAAGAGGTTTATCTTAAAACTGGGACCCGGATTTCAGAAGCCAGCATCCATCTGTGGTAACAACTTTCCATGCATGTACTTATCTTTGCAGTAATAACTGATCTACATATAAACAAACCAGTTCTGTATGTGCAAATTCTAACAGCTCTTAGGCAGACTGCTTCATCAACACGTGCAGGCGATACCACAGGGGGCTAGTATGAAAAAATGCACACGCATCCGTGCAAGTCAGATTCCCTATTAAAAAAAACAACTACACATCTCCCAGCCATACACCTCTGACCTATCTCAATGTGAAGCTTAACTGCAAAATTTAGCATGAATTAGATAACACTTCTCTAAGAAAATGAGAATTTCTGGATTATTACATCCCTGTGCTACCAATCAAACATAATGAATTTTTGATCCTCTGTAGTATAAACCACATTAATGCCAGCCATCTAAAGCAAACATTCCCAGACTCCGAAATACAGCTGTAAATATTCTTGCCCAGGGTGCTGATCTCGGTGGCAATTTCTGGCACTGATTCTTCTCTACTTTTCCTAAGTCCATACGAGTCAAATCTGGGTGAAACAATAGCTGTATGAAGGGTTCTGACAGTTCCTATGAATTATTGCAGCTAGCTGCTTAAGCGACATAAACCTGAAATTGTTGTTACAATTCTCTCAAGCTGAAATTTAAACTAATTTCAGCTATTCTCTCATAGCATTTTTAATCGGATCAATATCATTCAGCCATTTTGAAAACTGTTATGACACACATAAACTAATACATACATACATGAACATACTCCTTAATATAGGAGAATAAAGGTTGTGCTGCAACTCTTTTTTACATACACGTAACATTAAAGTGTTTATTAGAGCAGCCCAAGAGGGCTGTAGGTTCCCTTATTGCACTGTAAGTGTTTCGTATGGGATGCATGCTCCCTGTGAGGTAACAGCTACACATCTCCTGCACTTTAATCCATACCGTGACTGATGGTGACCCCTCCTCACAAAGCACTGCAACGTTCACTGGTGAAAATGCCCTATGACTGCTCTGAATTTGGCCCCCTGAAGTCATATTACTGTAGGGGTTTTTGATTTTAACTGTGGGAGTCTAGGCTAGATAGAATGTAAACTTACGAAAGTGAGTATATTAAAAGGTTCCTCGTTTCTCAGATCTGATTTTTGTTCATATTTAAAGCCCACGGTAGGGGAAAGAGGAGAGGGTTGGTTTTTTTTTTCCTTGCAGCACTTCAGAGTCAATACATTTACCAAGATATGATCTGAATTCCATTCTGATTTGCAGAATGGTTAGCTAATTGGCAAGCACATACAATTTAAGAACTAGATTTCATAGATTAAACTCATTACTTCAAGCTTTTTATGTTCGACTCCGAGTCCCCGCATAACCTCTTCCCCTGCTGATTATCTGCCCTGCTCCCTTTACACGTTGCATTCCCCTGCTCCGGCGCTGTATCCGTCTCCTTCTCCAGGAAAGGTTGCCTCACCTGTCCCCGGTGCCTCCTCCCGTCCAGGTTCCATCTCTCGCAGCCCCGGCCCCTCATACCGCCGCCACCGAAGGCTCAACCCGAGGGTTACGGTGGTCCTCTCTGAGCCACCAGCACCTCTGCACAAATTACTTGTCTGACTGAACTGTTACATTTCCCGGAATGAAGCTAGTCATTAGGCGACAGCGGAGCTGGTTGTTGATCTGCGTTCCCCTCCAGCTGACTGCCTTTTTAGCATGCACGATCTTCAGGCCACAGACTACGCCTTTCTTTTGTGTCTGGAAAGCCTGTAGCAGTTGCTGGGCACTAGGAACAAACCAACCTTTGTATTGGGAGCTACAGAAACTCTTCTCACCTAAGAGGACTGTAATCCTTGGCCACCTTGATAAATAAAAAGATTTAAAAAGGTCCAGGGATGTTTTAGGATGAATAATCTTCTCCAAAGCAAGGCTGGTTTCCTATGTTAACTGTATGCTTATTATCTACACTGAAAATAAAGCTCATCAAAAGCTTGAAGTTGCCTTTACTTTGAAAGGAATACGTCATCTTCAAATATGCAAAGCAGGTTTAACATTGATAACTCAAGAGTTATTGACCTTGTATTTCAGTTGTTCTCAGTGTGCACTTTGGCTTTTTCTGTAATAAGATATCTTACCACCAGATGATTATTGATCACTTATGACAGAAACAAAAAGCCCAGACCAGACTCATCTATTCATCGCGCTCAGTGCAAACCGATATAAAAAATGACAACAGTCCCCTCCACCCCCCAAACTGAGTCACAGTCGAAAACACCATCTAGGGATGAAACCCAGAGGGCTAGGGCAGGCAGCAAGCAACAGTAAGTTTTAGCAGAGAACTGCTTGCTGAATGACTACCTCCTGGCAATAGCAACGGCGCTGCCAACTGAGTACGACAGCAATTGGAAGAAGTCCTCATCACCTAACCCAAACCTGCCGGGGCCCTCCCCGCGCAGCCCACCCATGCAGGGGAGACAGTGGTGTATGGCAGCATGAGGAGGCTGTGGAGCAGGGCTGGGGGGGCAGCTCAGGACCCACGGGGCCATCAGCGCCGTGGCCAACCCAACAGCAAGGCAGCGGCAAGAAGATGCTTCCCCTCATCCCCAACTTCTCTGGACGGGCTCAGGCGGGTGGGCAAGGAGCGGGTCATGGAGAGAGAAGCTTCTAGACTGACCTGCTCACAGGTTTCCACGATGTGCTTCCCCCCGGGGGGGGGCCCAGACCGCGGCACCCAGCTGGGGGATGCTGTGGGCTACTCTGCCCCTCTCCTCTCCAACGCGACGGCGAGGGCTGGCCCCTGCCCGCCCCGGCGGGGGGCTGCGGGGGGCTGCGGGGCGCTCCGGGCGGGGGGCACGGCCGGGGGTAGGGGAAGTGCGGAGATGCAGCGAGTAGCGGCCGCGCCGGGAACGGGCGGGGGGGTGGCTGCGTCCTCGCTCGCCGCAGATCGTAAGGTAAACTGTGTGCGATTTCTCACCCTCACAAAAGGGAGGAGGAAGGAAAGACGATCAAGGAAACAAACCAGGCAGGGGAGGGATGGGGGTGTGGGGGGTGTGGGGAGAAGAAAAGGAGGGAGAAACAAAGGGAAGAATAAAACCCTCTCTGGGAACAAGCAAACAAAGAGGGTAAGAAGAGCTCGGCGATCTCCCCGGGGGGTAACCCCCCGCCGGGCTCCCCGGCACCCCGCCCCGACGTACCGCCCCCCCCGGCAGCCGGCGCGGCTGCGGCCGCGGCCCCGAACCCGGGCTGCTGCCCCCGGCCGCGCACGGCGGAGCCCCGCGGGCAGGACCCCGCGCTTCGCCGCTATCGCCCAGGGAAGTTCGGCGGCGCGGAAATACCCCCGCGGGGTAGGGGCACCTTACCTGCCAGCTGACACTCCTCGGAGAGCGGGAGAGAGAAGCTGAAAACCATGGGGGAAAAAATAATAATAATAATAAAGCCACCCCAGTTTCCGAAATTGCACCGCTCGATCAGGTTACTATGGAAATCATCGCGAGGAGGCAAAAAAAAGAGCCAGAAGCCACCCTCATCCTCTCCGCCTCCGCGAGGGACCGCGGCGCAGGGAGCCGCTGCCTCCCCCGGGCGCAGGGCTGCGCGCTGCCCCCCCGCCGGCCGCGGGCTGCTCTCCGCCGCCGCGCACCGGCAGCCGGCCCCGGCCCCAGCCCCAGCCCCAGCCCCAGCCCCAGCTCCGCGCCGCGCCGCCAGCGGTGCTGCCCCCCGCCGCACAGCTGGAATTTAAAGGGGCCGTGCTCGCCGGGCGCCGCTGCCCCCGCCGCCGAGAGCCGGCTGGGTGTGCCTTTTTAACCAAAAGTTTTCCGCGGGGAGCAGGCGCGGATGCGCTGAAATACGGGCATCCGCAGGGGCACACGGGGGAAAGGGAGTAAAGTGTTTGCTGCGCCGAGCCCTAGGCGTTATGAATTATTATATGCGTAACAGCAGGATCCAAAGGCCTCAACAGGGCTCGGTTGCAATGAGCGCTGTACGCAGACATGGATAAGAAGAGGCAGCCCCGGCCTCTGAGAGCGGTGAGGACAGACAAAAGGGAAGAAAGGGTGTAAAATGCATGAGCGGGGGGATGAAAACTTCCTAACCTCCTCTTTCCCCCCAGCCCCCTAGCCCGGCACCTATAATTTTTAGCTGCAATTAAAAAAGTCGAAAAAGACAACAGGTCTGAAACAGATTATCCTCCCTGTGATCCTTACTCATAATCTGAAGTGCTTGTCAGCCCCCCCAGTTCCTGACAAGTGAGTTTGGCCTGCAGGACTCCCCGGCAGCCTGGAGGCTGGAAGATGGTCCCATCTGAAGCCCGACCGGGCACAGAGCTGTGCCAACAGCTGCAACCCACAGGCACAAGTGGACATTGGCCTGAGCGGGTGGAGGGAGCGTGGCAGCCGTTGCCACCACGTCGCTCAGCCCTGCTCGGTCCCAACCCTCAGCCCTCACCGCGGCTCTGCTCTGTCCCACTCCTGTGAGAGCCACCTCCCAGCAGAAGCCGCCTCCAGCAGGGTCAGGTCCACGGCTCGTTCAGGATAGTTTTCACCCACACAGAATATATTCCACAAGTTTCTGCTGATGGGGGACAGGGCTTCTAAGTTATTCCAGCTCTGAAAAATGTCTGCCTGCAGAGCACAGGGGAACCCCATCTTTGCTCTGTTGTTGCAGATTAAGCCCCTATGTGCTGCGACTCCCAGGAAGGGGAAATGTGGAGAAAAAAGTCTTCAGGTTATTGCCTTAAACATCTATGGAGAAAAGGAGCCCTCTGCTATTGTAGGAGAAAGGAAGACAAGTGGGAGGGAGAAAAGAAAAAGACCAGTGAGTAACATCTAAGTCTAAAAGCATCTGGATACCCCCTCTGGAGCGAAAATGTGAATTTCTTCTCTCCATTCTTGCTGTAAGAGCTAGAGGAGGAACAACACTTTGCAAGTGGTAGGTTTAGAGAAGACAGTTTGCAGCTAGTGGCCCCCATGACACCCGTGGGTCTTTGAAAAACCTTCCTTCCTCTTCCAGACTATCAGCCAGTTAGGCCTCACAGCTTTTTATTTTGCACAAAGATTCGGCACTGCTGGTCAGCGTAGCTGCAGCTGAAACCGTACTTTCCAGCAGATCCTAAATTGTTCGTGGGGTTTGAGGTGAGGGAATTAGCTAGTGGAGCCATGTTTGGATGCAGGAGGAGAAGAACAAACAAAAGAAACAAAAAAAAAGTCTCCTACTGAGCTGTGTGGTACTTCCCCATTCCAAATAGTTCCTGGCATTTCGGCTAGCCATTTCTGTTTAAGAAAGCGAGAGGTGTAAAAAATACAGCAGCTAGCAGCCTAGCGAGAGCTTAGTGTTACGAAATAAGAAAGGCTATTTAAAAGGGCTGAACAAAAGGCAGGAATTACAGCCATGTTGTCCAGGAGTCCAGTTTTCCAAATACCACCATAACTTGCAATATTCCTACCAGAATAAAACAGGATGGATTTTGACCGCGGTTTACAAACCACAGTAAAACATAATGGGACATCTGAGGCTGCCTTTTCTTAAAGGTGTGGGACAAGAGGGAGGGTGGATATCTTAAAATTAGAATAATGAAGTGGTAGATCTGTGAGAGAAGATCCCAGGTGACAGACATCCTTCAGAAAAGACAGCCCCCAGAGTGGGTAACGTGGAGGGTATTTTTTTCAGTGCATGGCAGGCACAGAGCAGTGAGTTACCAGGAAAGTCTCTATGCTGCAAGACTTCTCCCTGAAAGGTTAATTGGGTTAGAGGTGTAATTTTTATCCAGCAGAGAGGTGCCAGCAGAGGCCTCTAATGTAGATGCAGTTCATATTGACAGAACTACGGTTTTGTTACCATAACATTTTTCGTTGTGGTGGGGAGTAATTTTGTTAGGCCAGTACAAAGATGAGACCTGGTGGTCCGGTCGCATCTGCTCAGCCGCTCTGGCCGTGCAACGCGCTGAGCCCCCATACCAAAACAGACGGCAGCATGCACAGGGCTCCCAACTCCTTTGTGCCAACGAGTAATCTGTGATTGCTGTTTTTCAGAAAAAGTTTTGCAAATGGGTAGTGTATTTTACTGTTCCTTAGGCTCAACCACTCAGTCTTATGCCTCGAGCAGTTTGTCTGACAGTAACCAGTCCTGTAGTCCTCTAGGAAGTGTTATTTCAGATCAGAGAAAGTATCTTGAAACAGTTTACTTATTAGCAAGGATTTTCTGCAATGACTTTCACAGTTTTGCAGAGAAAATATCTAATTAATTGTCAATTTTTCCTGTTATTGCAAAACATATGACTAACAAAGCATGGTGAATTATAAGAGGGTGATTTTCAGACAGCTTTGGAATAAACTGCATAGTTATAGCTTTAGTATATAAAACTTCAGGGTTCCTTATTTAGCAAAGGACATGAGAAGTTTTATTTTAAGTATCTCAAGGTGTCTGTAAATTAATTTGCAAAATTTTGGAACACCCCCCCCACACACACACACATTAGTTACATTGTAGTTCTTTTCCACCTGAGATATAAACAAACAAGTGTGTTGATGTCGTTTACATGACATTAAATGTAAATTTATTTCAGTGATATTTAGGGTAACTGCGGTGATGCAGTAATTTGAAATTGCAGTATCTTGGCTTGTGTATTTAAATGAGATCAATTATCTTAGCTAAGATATGTTCATGTAAGTGGAATGACCAAACAATGACAAGCTTACATTACAAGCTATTATCCCTGTGGACTGTGGACTTTCAGTCCTTTCAAAATTACATCACCATATGACATGTGACCTTGCCACAGAGACTGAAGTAGTCTCCTACCAACCATAAAGATTTATACAACATTGCTGGTCAAATACATTAGCACCTTTTGTATGCTAAATCCCCATCTCAGACAAAAGCCTGTTTATAAGACTCTGGAGTCAAGTGATAGCAAAAGAGCGTGCTTCTTCATCCCCAAAGTATGCTGTATTAAAAGCCAAAGTTTATTGTTACAGCAGTATTAAAAAGTTTGAAAACTCCAACCTCTAATGTTTCTCTCAAAATGTTAGCCATGCTGCATATTCTCCGTATTTTCTGGTTTAAAATAAAATGCAAAAACCTTTATTACTTGGCATAGAAAGCACTGTAATCTGATGTCGCCCACATCATATATTTGCATGCTCAAATAGAAAATTACAACTGAACCTTTAATACCTGAAAAAGTATTTAAATGAGAACAATCTATTGAAGTTCAGGAATTTCACATCTAGCAGGTGAACCTTGAGGGGAACTCTGTGGCTTCACTCTGCAAAGACACTCCGGCACTGCGATGGGACAAGTAACCAGCATTTACACACTTCCTTCCAGACCTACAAATACCAGAAGTCCATCGGCACCTTTGCACTTTAATTTTACATTCCCCCAGATGCCTGCTGTGGCTATTTGTAAGACCCTTTCCTGCCTGGCCACCTTTCCTAAGGCACCGTGACAGCACTCCTTCTCCTGCCACTGTCAGCTGAAAGGTTCCCTCACGTTTTCCAGTTTGTTGCCCTGCTGAGCCCAGCGTGAAGCCATGCTCTCGATGTCCCCGTCCCTCCCTGCTTCAGCAGGAGAAGAACAGCACCAGTGGAAGGTGCAGGATAGGTGGGACAGCAGGTCTTGGTGATGCAGCGGGTCACTGCACTCCAAAGCCACCAGTCTGAGCTCCAGGCTGTATCGCCATGGGACAGCGTGTACAGCAAGAGGAGAAAGCCTGGGTGAAACTGCACATGCATGGCAAAACCATGGGCACAACACCTTCAGGAGAGGTAACACCCTGAACACTCTTCAGGGAAAAGCCCAAACTCTTAAAAAAAAAAAAAAAAAAGGAGGTATCTTTCTCAAGAATAGGAAATTTCAGTCTCCATCGGGAGAATGAAAATGAGGGGTTGCTCTGGTTTCTTGATGAGCCGTTTCAGATCATCTGTTTGTTATTTGGATTGTCTTACTTCTCTCTCATTTAAGCGCAGCCACCTGGTAAGCACTGCCCTCTTTCCAGGCTTTGACAGCCTCCTGCTTCCTACATCACTGGCTCTTTTAGGAGATGTTTCTGTACTTTTTTTTTTCCATAAATGAGTAAATGGGGCTTGTAATGAAGTTCTCTGAAATGCTATTGATATTACAAATATCACTGGTTAGTGGCTGTATTTCCCAAATGAAAGTATGGCCCATTCTTCAGTGTGTTACTGGAGTCACCATCCACTAGTACGGCCACGTTATCTACAAGGACACATACGAACCTGAGACTGAAGCACTCCTGCTTTCAGGTAGCAGGCACATCTCACAGGAGGTGACATGACCTGATAAATGACTTCCATTCTTCTGTTGTGACACCAGGTATGGACAAATCCACAAGACTGCTGCATGGGTGGTGTGGAAGGGAAGTAGAAAGAGAAATTGCATCTCACTGGAAAAAAAATAGTCTCCAGATTTCTTTTAGCGTATTGATACAGCTTCCATATTCTGGGGATCTCTTGGCCATAGTCTTATCACCCTCTTTTCTCCAAGATGTCTGCAAGACCCGTAGCTTTTTCCTTAAGGCTCAAGGAATGATTCCTAATAGGTTGTCATCCTCACTGGCGGCAAATCATTGATCCCCCGTTTACATGTGCACTCACACATACACACACAGAGCTATGTTAAAAGCAGAATACAAAGTCAAGCACTCCAGAATTAGGAAATGTCACGATTTAAATTGCCTGCCAATCTTTATTTGGCCACTTATGCTTAGGCATACTCTTAAATGAGCTCATAAGATTTGGTGTACTTGCTGGATGACACTCACTTAATGAGCATCTCCTCAATTATATGTTTTATCCTAATTGCTCACTATATAGTCTTACACTGCGTATATCATGCTCCATAGGCAAAAGTTTTAATTTCTATGCCCCTTATTAGTGTAGGCAGCACAACTTCACCAATAAGTAGCAGGTAGAGAGTTACTGAGAACGCAGGAGAGGAAGGCTCCCTCCTTAATTTCCGACACTGACACCACCTCGGAGCAGAGCCTCAACGAAAGGCTGACCCTGCGCATGGAGCCCTGCGTAGCTGGGATCACCGTGCCCTCTTCCCTGGCGGGGAAGGCACGACCCGGCTGCCAGCCTGCGGAGGTGCGAGGTGCTCAGGAGCACACAGTGAAGACTTGGAAAGCAGAGCTGCTAAAATGAGAGGCATCCCTGCAGCATCTGTGCAAATGTGTGTTTTCAAGCTCTAATAGCTTGAGGAAATTTGGAAATGGGTTTTCTCGGTGAAGACGGAGTCTTCAGTGCCCTCACTCTTAACTGTTAACAGAGTAAGCACTCTGCTGAGCAGCTGGGACTTACAAAATGACCCAAAGTGGAGAGGTTTCTCTAGAACGGTGAGGGAGGTATCTCTGACTGCTTCACTACTAATTTTCAAATACCTGCGCTAAAGCTGGACTTACTCAAAGGAAAGAGCAAAGCAAACTTTTAAACTAGGAAAGCTGCATCTTTTTCTCTGTCATTTTCACATACAGCTGAATTTTTCAACAATTTTGTTTTTATCAGACTGTGGCTGCAAAACAACGTAAATGGTCAGAAATGGGCAATATTAGAAGTGTCTAAAACCAGTCTTTTCACAGGAAAAAGTGGGCTAAACATCCAGTTCCTCTTATATCAGCAATTGTAATCTGACTCTGAAGAAGGGAAAAGCTCTTTAATCCCCTGAGCCAAATTCACAGCTTCTTCAACAGCACGCTCAACTCTTTTTACAGTTTCTAGAAAATTCACTTTCTTAATTTTTGCTGTTTCCGTTAGCCCCAGACTCTGTATGTTTTATACCAGCTGCATTCAACTGAAGGGATGCCCAACTGGGGATACAAATTGGCTGCTGAATGGCCCTCTCCGACTCCATGCTGTTACTTTCAACCTCAGATGGCACAGAAAATGCTCTCTAGTTGACTTGCTTCCAAATGCCAAAAAAAAAAAAAAACAAACCCCAGCCCCAAAACTTCTAAACATAAAACAGAAGAAAAACCAAATTATTTAAGTTTAAATAACACTGCATAACAGTTATATCACAAATATAGCAGTAAGAAAGTATTATAAAAGATATGCTTCCTGTTACACAGAGCAGAAGTACCCAGAAGAGTGATTTTGTAATATTTACAGAAGAGCTTATATACATACAGCTTTCTTACCGAAAACAGAGTTTTCCCGGGCAAACAGAATTTTTTCCAATAACTGGGTCTGCCTGGCAGACATAAATATGTTTCTGTCAAATACTCCAGTTTGCCATGGATATCAGAAAACACCTTGGGGAGATGTGGACGTGGTTTAACTTCCTTTATTAATCTTTTAGTTCTTCAGTTCTCACATGATCAGATCTTGTGATTTTCTGTATTTTTAACTCTAATATTCTGGCAAACGTTTCTGAGCACCTTATCGCCGCAACCTATGTAATGTGTAAGATAATTTTTTTAACACCTCTTGAAATGTGACCACAATTAGAAGAAGATTATGGAGTCCCCTAAAATTCCAACAAGCATTCGTCTTGTGGTGTTTCTGGCACTCACTCAAGCTCTAAGTGTTTTACTCTATTTCAAAAACCCAGTCCTGGATGGAGGCAATGCTACCTACAGTCAGTGGTGGTAATTCACAGCAAATAAACATGAATCAGGTATTGATGAAACATGAATGAACAAGAAGATAGGGGCTTTGGTCCAGACCTTGGCCATTCAGCGTGAGATTTCTGCACCCAAACAACGAGGTGGGAATCGAGGTAGCAGCAGCAGAAGAGATGCTAAGAATTACTCCTACGGCAGCTAAGGAGGTTCTGGATACTGGTGAGGAACAAAATGCTTTCTGAGAGTGACTTCTAGCAGGCTATACCTGGAGGAAATCCCCTTTGGTACAGATGGCTGTATCTTCAATCATTAAGATAGCTTCTGCATTAAATTTGGAAAGTGGACAATTTATTAGCAGTGTGACCTTGCATTATTTTAAGCCCTTGCTGTTTCAACTGTCTCTGTTCATCAGGGATCAAAGCCGCCTTCTCACTTCACCCACCTCTTTCAACTGTGTTTATTTGTAGTTGTAATGCAAAAAGACAGCAATTTCTGCTTTAATTTGGGTTAGGGCTTATTTCTTCTTGTAACTGAAGACAAATGGCAGACATCACCACTTTCGTTTCTCCTGCAGCTATGTCTAGGTTCTCTCTTTAGAACAGCTAGCTAATTTATTTCCCTTCTAGATGGTCAGGTTCTGCTGCATATGGAGGATTGTGGTCTGTAGTGCTTAGTATGAGCAAACACTGAGAGGGATGTACAGAGAAGAGTATTTTCTGTAAGATATAATGGTCTTTCTGCTCCACGTGTTCCCGCTGCAGTCTCAGCTGTAACTGTGAGTCCAGATTTAGGCACAGATTTCAAAAATGATGCACATCACTTCGAGTCACTTAGAGATGCAGCAGTGACCAGAGGTTTAGAAATCACAGCCTGAGAGGAAGGGTTTTTTCTCAAAAGCCTGTAAGGGATACAGGAGCATACAGACCAGAAACCTGGTCTTTCCCTTACATCAAAATGGCTCCTAGCTAAATTTCTAGGGATCTGTATACCAAATTAACCAAGACTTGTGAAAATGAAGACAATAGTCAGTCGCAGAACTCCTTACCCCAGTAAAACAAGTGAAATACAAAGTACAAACTAAGGATCAGAAAGGAGAGAAAGAAAATAAGATGTAGAAAGATCCTAAGAGAGGCTCCTGACTTTGTCACATCAACTGCTGAAGTTAAAAGGTTAGCAGAGGTTGATCTGACTGTTAATGTTTCCTCATGATTTCATTTATGAGAAAGAAGGAAGGAAAGAAGATTTCCATCCCAAACTGTTATCAGGTTAAGTTCTGCTTGAGCAGAACAACTAAACCTTAATACAGTCTCCAAAGAGGATCACACAAGAATGTGTCTCTCGGGGTGTAATTGGAGTAGATCCATTTGTTTGTGTAATTGCCACCAGGGTGGAAGTCTGTCCATCTGTATTTGTGCCACTGCAATTATTTTCCTAGGAATGAAGCATCCGAATTTTAATATCCCATATATTCGGTGCAACACAGCATATTACAATATCTTGACCTTTTCAGCATTCCATAAATTGATTGTCTGGTCATTCCAGTCCTCCTTCGTTTACAGCCCTGGAAAGCTTAGAAGAAGAGGTAACATGGGCATCTCTGAGTCATGTCTTCTATGTTTATCAGCACTTTCTGAATCACACTGCTGGTCTCTTGAAGGCTTGACAGAAGCTACATACTGTGTGCCCGAGGTGCTGTAGCATATAAAATCATGCCAGAAAAGGCAGGGATAAGAGCTACAGGCTGGCTCATAAGGTCCACCACAGGTGGTCCTCTTGAAGGTCACATTGGTTGACCAGCATTGTTATCAAATTGTGATCTCTCCAGTGAGTTACTCTGACAGCCAGATAAACCTCCAGCTAAATAAATAACATGCATAACCTTCAACCAACCAAATGTAACTGTTTAATTAATGTGCTTTTTCTAAGTAAATTAAAAAGCGGGGGAAAAAGGCTTCTGGTCTTTTAAGGATGAATAAAGCAGAAAATGTAATACCAGATCTAAACATGAAAGGGAGAGAATCCTCTTAAAGCTGAGGATGCAGCGGTAATGCAAAGGAGGAAAATGGTTATTCATCTCCAGCCATCGCCTCAAACTGATGGACCAGTAAAAAGAAGATACAAATTAGAATAAACTGCAAATGTTGGAGGAAGATGTTAGCATCAGTCCAAAGAAAGAGGAATTGCCACTTTCTCACTGCTTGTCCTACCTCAAAGAAGGGAGATCTAGAGCAATAACAGCTTAGGACCAAATCTGGTTATAACAGAATATATTGGAGTTATGACCAAGAATGTTTTTCCCTTTTTGCAAGATAAATCGGAACCTTCCCTCAGATGCCTTTGAAGGGCTACAATATGGGTGCCTCTCTGTCTAGAGCACAGTACAGACATAACATTTGCTCTTTCCCTCCCTGCTGAGGAGGGAAAATGCCCACTTGGCAGTGTTCATTGCAAGTATTGCTCTCTCCAAAGAACCCCATAGAACTCAACAGAAATGTTCTGAGATGGCTCAAGTTCTTCCTCTAAGACTAAATGTAGAAAGTTGTTCTGAGGAAGCTCTTCCACCTCCAGATGTGCCTTCAGGTCCCACACGTGCCTTCAGGTAAACTCATCTGTCTGATGAGCGTGGAGCTGAAGAAGCCAGAACTGCTTTAGTAGCTTCCTACAGGCATAGCTCCAACCCTCTCATCTGCCCCTTCCAGCAGTGGCAACAGCAGCAGAAAGACCTGTTTTGTCTCGGAGCAGTTACCAGAACAGGAGCATGCAGTTAGTTGCCTGCACTACTGAAAGGTGGTGGAGCAGGCAGGCATGACCTGCAGCTCAGCTCCATTATACTGATCGTTACCCCAAAACTGCTGCTGCCATATTGTTATCCCGTGTCTATATCAGCTGTTCCCAAACTTTTCTACTTTCAGATGTGTAGCACCATTTGAAGTCCCACATCCAATCTGGGGTGTGGGGGGTGCTGTGAGACTGAGACAAACCGTGTGAGAGAGCCTGAAGCACACTGTGGCCCTCGCTTCCCATTCCCTCTGCATCCCATGGAGAACAGTGCTGCCTTTCCAGCCTCCTGCTGAAAGCAATATCAAGATGAAAAATAATCATGTCAGGGTGAATCCAGACAAAACAGAGCAGTGGCTTCTGGGAAGAAGAAAGCATGTTTAAGAATTTTCCCCTTATTTCAAAAGCATAAATCTTAAGATTGTTAAAATAAGTCTCAGTCTCAAGTTTTTGGACAACTTGTTAGTTTTGGATGCCCATTTACCTATCATAGCAGTATTCACATATTTCTGTCTTCAATTAATGAGAACAGTTTGGACAAGCCAAGAAGAACTAAGCCTGATCACTGCCATGCTGATGTTACTTCCTACAGGTTTGCTGCTGAAACTGGAGCTTCTTGAACACTGACCAGCTCAAGGTGTACCAGTCTTTTACCCAGCAGTAAAGACCATCATATGCTGATCACTAACATGGTGATCTGTGCTTTGTCCTCTTTCTTTATTCAATATAGAGCCTAAATCATGGCCTCTATTCTGGTCATCAAAGGTTATTTGCTGCTACTGGATTGTATTTTTTAAGGCATTACCTGTGGAAATGTTACCAGTTACAATTTGTGCCTTAACAGAGGCTGGACATTATCCCATTATCTTCCCAACATAATGGAAGAAGTATCAAGGTCAGGAGGCAAACAAATATTTATTATCTACATCATCCATGGAAGAAAAAAAACTGGGACATCTGTGGTGGTATAATTTGAATGACAACCAAGAAGCCTGCAGTAGCATCAAGCTGTGACTGATTGTGAGAAAGGCATGAGAGCAGGGGCAGATGCCTTTCAGAACAGCAGACGTAAGCACGGTAGGCAAGAAAGGATGGAAACCTATACCAAGAAAGTAACCTTCTATAATGGTGGAGGTAAATTGCTTATATAGATATACATCTCCAAATTTTTTTTTTATCACCAATGAAAAATTAATATCTGCAAGCCAAGCTATGGGATTGTTTGGAGCGTAATGAAATAACGGTTAGCTGTGGTATTGTGACATCTTATTTGTTTACAAAATTTATGTTATGTCCGTTAACCTCCAGCTAACATGGGGGATCTGGAGTGGACACGTTGTAAGTAGGAACCACTGCCTTGCAAAGCTTGCTATCCAAATGGGTTGTACAGGAGATGAGGAGAGCCACAAAGTGAAGGGACTTACCCATGCACACATGACAGATGGGTGCCAGAGCCAGAAACTGGACAATAAATTCACAGTACTTGCATCTTATACTTGGCAGACAGGCCATGCAATTTATGGTTCTTGAAAAGGGACATAATTAAATACTCCCCTTGCTGTCCAAATACTCTAACACATACAAACCAGGTTAGTATGATTGAAAAAAAAAAAAAAAAAAAAAGCCTTGTGTATCTGAAAAATTGTTCAGAGGTCCTTTCGTAAACACAAAAGTTATTTTGGTTGTTGGTTTGAGGTGTGAGCCACTGTATACATCTACCTATAGCCTATCCAAAGTCGCATACACCATAAACACCTCACCAATTTTAAGGGAGGCCAAAAAGATACAGAGGGCCAAAGGAGAATTATATTTCTTTCTTTGGGACCCAGTATGTCTTATTTTACTTGCCTTGTCAAGGTTTTTCATTGATTCTGAGAGAGATCTGGCCCAAAATAGTTTGAGAGGATGGTGCTTATGAATTTGTGCATATTTTATTGCTCAGGATACACTGCCAATACATGACACATTTCAAGATCTTTCAAATAGTCTGTGCTGAACACACAGTGAGAAGGGTTTTACTCATAAAACTTAGTTAAAGGGAAGCGTAAAGTTTTCTTGCAGGAAAATAAGAATGAGTCATCCATGCACGCATTTGATTTCCAGATCCAAGAGTCTGCAGTCTAGACTTATGGTTTTCATTTTTCTGAACACTTAATCAGTCTCTCTGTAGGCTGTTACATCCTGATGTCAATAAGAGGTTCATGAGGATATGAAAAACAGAGCAGGAGGTACCAGATTTTTCTTCCAGGTGAGAAGATGCAATAGTTTTCCAGAGTGGCTACCTCCAAAAAAAAAAAAAAAGCTAAGATCCTTAAGTTGAGGGACTTCTCACTTCCTTCCATGCCTAATCCACAGAGAAATGACTGCCTATCTGTATTACAGTCTGTATAAATTAATTTATGCCTCCTCAGGGTAAGCAGGCTTGTAAAACCCTAGTGTACTCTCAAGTAACAACTGCAATTTGGCTCTGAGCTCTGCAAGACCACCAAAGGACTGGGGGATGACTTGCCTAAGAGAGAGGCTGCACGTGTTGACAGGTGGAATGAGGGTCTTAGGAAATGAGAAAGCAGCGATGATATATGGCATAGCATCACGTGGAGGAGCCCTGGAGGAGTGGTTTCTCTTCCTTGACTCCATGTGTGCAAGATGGAAACCTGCAGCAGAGCCAAGTCTGGTTTTTCCTTATTTCAAGGGCAGGGATTGAAAAATGTCATTAGAAAGTATGTACATATGCACACACACAGAGCAATCATTCCTCCTGCTGACTATGTCCTGGGTTATCTTTATATTTCCCAGTCACTTCCCAGCACGTCCGTGAGTCAGTTATATTGGGAGCGAGCACTGATCAAGGTGTGCGTTGGTCTCAGCTCTCCCAGATGGGAAGAGGACAGAGGAGATCCTTCTGCTTCTTTGGTCAGGTTGCAGAAGAAACAGCTTCTCCCTGGTTCTGCCCGAAGCAGAAGAGGAAATGAGGCATTTCCCAGAAGAGATACAGGAGAGAAGCGTAGGTTGAAGAGCAGCTTCGCCGGCACTCAGGCAGTGCAACACTTTTCTAAAGATTTGCCAGTGCCTCTTGCGGTTGGTGTGAGCCGCTGCGGGAGGTGGCGATGCGCAGGAGCGGGGCTGCGGAGGGCATCCTGCACTGGTCCCCCATGCTGCCACCCTCGGTGTCCCCAGTGATCTCCTCCTGACAATGTCAGTCAGGGATCGGAAATTAGGCTTATAAATGAGAATGGTCTGTAACCCTAAAGCTGCAAGCATGTATTTTCAAAGTCAATGGAGAAGTCCCTAAGTGGCAGGAAAGGGGCTTGGGTTCCTGTGTTCCTCCAGCAAGAACTGATTATAGCAGAAAAAACCAGATCCTTCAATTCAGGTCCTGACGGGTGCAGCTAATTAAAAGAAAAAGAAACTTTAACTTCTGAGTAAAAACTACACATGGGCACTGTGATAGCTACAGGATTGTGGCACTGCCCAGATGTGCCTTAACCCTCAAGACAATTACGGTGTATCAAATTTGAGTAAATCAGCGGTGTCTCCTAAAAGGCAATCCACTTTCCATCCATATCCAAACTGAAGCTGTCAATACATCTGCCATCAAAGCAGTTACTCACTTGCATGAGCCTGCCGGGGCACAACATTGCTTGATCTGCCCAGGTCTCCCATGTTTGTTCCTGTGATATTAAAGTCCCAAGAAGATACTCATAACCTGTCTTCATCATATTTAGCTTCAAGCAGCACATTGATTCATAGCAAGGAGCGAAGAGGGAGCAACAAGAGAGGAAATAGCAAGTAATGGAAATGAAAATAATACGCAGGAAAAGGAAGGTGGCTCAGGAAGCAGGCAGGAGCGCTGCCTGCCCATGAAGGTCTGGTCCAGGAAAAGGTAGCAAGCAACCGAGCATTGTGGTCTTGGGCACAGTGTTGCTGTGGAAAAACTCCCCTCTTCCCTGCTTTAGGTGCTCAGGACTTCTGCTCAGGCAGAAACAGAATCATAAAATCGCAGAATGGTTTGGGTTGGAAGGGACCTCAAAGCCCATCTAGTTCCAACCCCCCTGCCATGGGCAGGGACACCCTCCACTAGACCAGGCTGCCCAAAGCCCCATCCAACCTGGCCTTGAACACTTCCAGGCTGTAATAATTACTTAAAACCCAAACCTCTTAGTGCCCAGATGTTAATTAGTGACTGTTCTAAATAAAAGGCTGCATTTAACCCCCAGCTTGTTAGCTGACATTACCTTTAGTGTGCCGAGTTTAACGGGGCAAGGTGTACTCGGCAGGATTTCACTGGCAACTTTCAGCAACGACGTGAGGTTTGAATGTCAGCACGGTCTGCCAACCTTCCCTTTGTAGTCTGGAAAACACGGCCAGCGGATGGCTATTTAATCACTTTGGTCACCCCTGGTAAAGCACACTTGTTTGCTCTCCCTTTTTGTCTTTCAAGGTCTTCCAAGCCAGAAGGAGGGCAGCAGCTCCCTGAAGGCTGGAGGTGGGTAGCAGCGTGCTCCCAGGGACCCTGGCATTGCTATGGCAAACACGGGGGGTAAATCAGCGATGCAGAGCAGGACTTCTCTACCTTTCCCATGCTGATCAGAATATTCAAAAATAACTGCAAAGCTTGCCATTTCAAAGCAGTACAGGGTTTAAGCCATCTTTCTCATGCATTTATCTTACCATGTCATTAGCTGTTTTCTTTGTGCAGTAAGTTTTGTAGCTCTGAATTTTATTTCTGTTGTTAGTGCTTATTATGTCAGCATGGTTATATCACAAGGTATGTATCCGAGGGAGGGCAGAATTGTAGGGAAATGTTTATTAGAACAACAGAAACACTCAGGAAAAATGGACGAGCTCTCAGGCTCCGTCTCTGCAGGTCTAGCAATATTTATTACAATTACTGTATTAAAGACAGAGAATGGTATGAGCTTAGGGAAAAATACCTAAAGTATTTTTGTCACCATCTTTAAAAAGCCATTTAGAGTCATTACCATTCAATTCAAGCTCTTTAAAATGCTGGTTTACAAATTTTAATAGTTACTGGCAAGGAAAGTTAGTGCTCATGATCTTTCTGTAAGGCTACATCCTGGCCACAGCTCATAGAATCAATTTTCAGGCTCCTCATAATGTTTTCCTGAAGTATCCAAAGAAAAAATTGCACTTCATACAGAAATGACGTGAAGTACAATCTGACATAGACATGACCTGAGGTGCAGTTGATCCATTAAAATAAAATAAAATAAAATAAAATAATAAAATTCTAGAAGTATAGAAATGTTTCTGCTTCTAGCTAAACTAGACAACTAGCAGCACAATCCCAGCAGGTTTGTTGGCATTTTCATCATCACTCCTGTTTTGTCCACACTTCAGAAAAAAAAACCTCTGGATTTTGATTTTGTAGTTTTTAGCTTTAAGCAATTCCAGAAAAATCAGTTGCTTTTTTTTTTTTTTAAAAGTCATTGAAGTTATTATTCTGTGGCTACATCATGCTTTTATACTCACTCACCTAATTTGATTATATACATTTAAAAACAACAGCAGAGGAATTTCATATTAAAAGCATTAAAAACAACCACTTGAACTAACAGCAATTTTCCCCAGCTCTGGTACTGGATTTCTTTCATATGCCAGCGCTATACTAAAGGAGCTGGTAGATAAGTGTTTTGCTTTTTTTTGCACAAACTCTGTACATGAATTACATCTTCCATGGTGCCTCACAATCTTACCTTTTGGTGAAAAGACCAATGTACTGAGGGAATCCTTGGTCATAAAATCAGGAGATATAATCCAGAATGAGTGCTTGGCCCATGCAATAATGACTGAGGTCTCAACGGAAATGTTACAGTTCAGTGTAAACTATTTATTTTTAATTCTTAATTTTTTTCAACATGCAAAGAAAAATATCGAATATCCCACAGGGAGTGATTGCTGTTGGTTAGCTCTGTATCTTGGCAAAACCTCCCAAATTTTCAGGCAAACACCAACATGAATGAAAAATTTAGCTAGCCCTGCAAATATTTAAGCATGTTTGGTGCTCACAGGATGCTGTGACCAAAAAAAAAAAAAAAAAAAAAGAGAAAAATAAAAAAAAAGTGGGACACACCTGCTTCTGCTTGTGAGCTTGCTCGTCTCACCAGTTGGGCAGGAGAGGATGGAGACCCCCCTGGTAACAGCTCACCCCGTCCCCAGGGTGAAGGACTGGTACAGCACAGTGCGCTCCCCTGCTCGGCACAGTGGGGAGCGTGGCCAGGGCTGAAAAAAGCCCTGTTCTGTCTTTTTTAGGAAGAAATGAAGGAGGCTGCAATATTTTTAGGAGTGGGTGGCAGCTGAAAGTGTGTCTTGTGAAGTTGCTCTTTGACGAATGTATAGCATCCCTGGAGGAGAAATAGGAGTTTGCCAAGTTCAGGCATTTTCTGTTCTCATATAACTAAAGCTGCTTTGATCTAAATTTGACAAGTGATGTGTATATTATACTACTGCAACCACTTTAGTCTTTTTAGCTCAAAAAAACAAATAGCCCAGGGACCAAAATCTGCTCTCAGACATCTTCCTCACAGAACTCCCACTGCTTTCAAATTAGGGAGTACGAAAGGTAGGTACGGCAGAGGAGCACGCAGAAAATGCTGTTCCCAGGTTTTTATGAGTGTTTGTACGGTTAGATCCCGGAACGCTTGCAGCTCGGTGTGGAGGCTCCAGGTTCATGTCCCGGTCTAGGTCTGGGTTCCTTTCCAGGGGAACGGTAGCGGTGCTGGTGGTCGCATGAGATGCTAAACCAGCCGTGAAGCCTTCCCCTAACCTGCACCAACACTGACTCGTTCGTTACATCTTTTTTTTTTTAATTTCATTTCTCATCTGTGGAAATTAATGACACATAAGGTCAATCTTTTTTTATAGATAGTCTATGACATCTAAAAAGGAAGATTTAGAAACTCTTAGTCTACTTAATTGTATCTTTCTCAGTAAAGTCCGATTGAAATATTAGTAACTTAGACTCATTTATTGCCAAAATGACTTCAGCACTCCCTCCACCCGGTGTATATGTTGTAATGCCTGGTTTTAATTCAATAAAGGAAAAACGATTGTGAGTGAAAGCTGCTGTGTATTGTGACACTGAAGTTTGTTCCCTGTGCATAACATTATCCTCTTTAAATATTTTCTAAACAAATACTTACTGTACTTACACCAAAGATAGCCATTATAGATTCAATAATCCACATTTTGAAATCCTTAAATACATATTTGTTTGCTACATCGTATCAGAGACTATCATATCCTCTGATAGGAGCTCTAATACTTCCATTTGTAGCATTTTACTTTACAGCTTCCATCCAGCTTTGATTTACTTCCTGGAAGACTTTTAAAATTAGTAATCTGATTTTTAGATTAAATCCAATCCTGATATTTAACAAAAGCAAAAAATAGTTTTATTACGAAACTACTTTATTGAAGTCTGGTTAAATTTTCAGGTATTAAGTTCTTTAATAAAAATATCATATTTTGTTGGGAAGTGTTACAGAAAAATGTGTTGTAAAGTGTTTGTGACAACTATTTACAGAATGCAGAAAGCTGTGAAAAAGTTATTTCTACTGTTTCTGTGGAGAAGTGGCTAAAGGAAACTCCGTTGTGTCACACATGCCGTGAACATGAACCGAAGCAGATGAAAAGCTCCAGCAGCGATGCCAGAGGGCAGGTTGCCCTCGGGACTGAGAGGCAGAGGCAGGCTCCTTCTGCCCGTGAAGACGGGCACACTGCTCCCCAATTGCCATCTCCACTTCCCTGAGACGGTCTTACTAGAAGACGGTACCAAGGAAATATATGATCTTGCTTGGCAAATCCATTTTTGCTGGGCAAGTTCTGTCTGACACTGGACCAATTGTTAAAATGGAATAAATTTAAGCAGTTTCCAATGAAGTATCTGTTTAGACAAGTAACGGCCAGCTCGCATTGTACACAGGCCAACAGATTGGTGGAAAATGGTGTCAAAATACTAACACACCTATTAAAAAAGGGTGAGGAGTCAAGTTCTCACGCATACCTGGCCCTGCCACCCCATGGAGCTGCACCAGTGATGCCAGGATCGGCATCTGCTGACACTTTGTTCACTAGGAAGCCAAGACCAAGGTGCCCGGGACTGCCAGGGCCGGGCCTTGGGTCAATGCAATGTTGCACAACAGCAATGGGCATTGAGCTGCTGGACCATGTCCAGAGAAGGGCAACAAGGCTGGTGAAGGGTCTGGCGAACAAGTCTTGTGAGGAGTGGCTGAGGGAACTGGGGTTGTTTAGCCTGGAGAAAAGGAGGCTGAGGGGAGACCTTATCGCTCTCTACAACTCCCTGAAGGGAGGTTGTAGCCAGGTGGGTGTTGGTCTCTTCTCCAAAGTAACAAGCGATAGGACAAGAGGGAATGGCCTCAGGTCATGCCAGGGGAGGTTTAGGTTGGATATTAGGAGAAATTTCTTCACTGAAAGGGTTTTCAAGCACTGGAACAGGCTGCCCAGAGAGGTGGTGGAGTCACCATCCCTGGAAGTGTTCAAAAAACATGTAGACATGGCACTTCGGGACATGGGTTAATAGGCATGGTGGTGTTGGGTTGACGGTTGGACTTGATGATCTTAGAAGTCTTTTCCAACCTTAATGATTCTATGATTCTATGATTCTATGATTCTATAATGGCGCTGCGGTCTGGGGGAAGGACACTTGTTTCATCTCCATCCTTGAGTCGGGGCACCTAGTGATGGCCGGTCTGTTACCATTGCTTGAACTGGTCCTCCTTTCTCCAGAGTCATTTACGCATCTCCAGTAAATGTGTGAAATAGGAACAGTTGCCTATACCTTCCTGCTGGAAAATTAAGAAAGAATTAGCACTAATAGTAATTGGGCTCCTTTCATAATACTAACTCATGAGTACTACTGCCACATCTGGGGTTAAAATGTTATTTGTTCCACTTCAGTTTTATTTTAGAAAAGTCAAATCCTTGCCTTACTTGCTTCTCTCTCTCTCTCTTTTTATTGTCAGGATGATTTCCCAGGAAGAGATTTTTAAAATTTACAACCAAACAAACCCCAGACTGGAAAAGGGGAAGGAGAGAAGCTACAGGCCTACGAATATGAGAAGCTGCACTTTTTGTGGATTTAATTTGTGTTCAGTAAGCAAAAAAGAAAAATAGTGTGTAGTTTAATATTTCAGGAAATCATACAGTAAATGCCCCAAGAAATGCAGTGTGCTGAGGCCAGGGCACACTCCAGCACAGCTTCCCACATGGAGAGCTGTTTGCCAAGCCTGGCTGATGCACAGCTTTTGTACAATACAATTATTTAATTTTGGGGCATGACTTTTTACCAAATGATTTTTACTATTCTAACACATAACATGGATGTTTTACATCAGAATAATTGTTCTTTTGTCCTCTAATTATAAGCGTATTTAGTATAACGAAGAACCAGTAGGAATTGGAAATCGTTTAGGTCATCTACTCCATTCCTCTGTCTGTGATGACTTATATCTTACATTGTGTTCATTAAAGTTTTTTCCAACATACAAAAAACACTGAAAAGTCATATTATGTGACCGGGGGGAAATAGTATAGAACCAGTAAATAGGATTACAGGAACATCTGCTGGAAACTTTTTTTTTCTTATGAAGTATGACATTTATACCTTGGCAATGAGCAATATTCACATTAACTGCAGATTATTTGTACAATCGAATTCTTATTCCTTTTGACAACACTACCCCGTCTGTTTCCATGGTAGTCCAAGAGACTTCACCCCACTCTGTTGGGGGAAAAATCCTGGAACAATTGGGCTTCTGGGATCTTACTGATTTCAGGGTATGAGCAGGATACATGGTATCTGAGTATTGGCTTCCTTTAAGATATATCCACATATACTGTTTGTGTCTTTCAGACAGGTCTTTTTCTGTAAGAAAGTGAAGAAAATCATTGAACAGATATAAAAAAGACCAAAAGAAATGAAGGCAAAGAGGCCACATCACTGCCCTGATCTTACGTACAGTAAAATCAGGGAACTTCTCTGCTTTCCAGACAAATCTTAGTTAGAAAGTTTATTTCTTTATATACACACATGCCTTTCCCTTGTATTTTCATAAACTAAAAAGCAGTTGTGATGACAGTGCTGTAAGAAGGGGCAAGAATAGGTAAATACAAATTACCCTGGGGGATTAACAGGCCTAATGAAAGTGACCCTAGATGCATACAAAACAGCATTTTAAACAAATGTTGGGCTTCTCTGGAACAGAGGGAGCCCTAGAAAATACAAACACTGTCTCTGAATTTCAGATGTCTTTCCATTCCTCCATTGTACATGCGCGTGTGTGTGTGCTCCCTGCTACGGGCTCTTGTGGGGGCACCGTGAGGCAAATCCACAGCCCACCTGGGGTGAATCCAGTTTCTTGGTGACTATGTAAATCAGCGAACTGCCTCATTCACAATTTTTGTGTTAACCAAGGATGAGGAAAAGGTGACAAGTGCTGATGGGAACCTGACAGGCTTTCTGGGGCAGTGGGTATGAGCAGGAGTGATGGAGCAGCCTGGGGCCAGGGCATCCGGCCAGAACCAGCACTGAAGCTGAGGAAGTGACTGCTTCAACTGGCAGAGAGTTAAATGTAGGGCAAAAGCAAGCCTTTTTTCATTCTGGTTTGCCCAATTCCAGACTCTTTATACTATCAAAGCAGAATCCCTCCTTCTCCCTCCTAGTCCAGGACAGGGGAATCAGAGAGAGCTCACAGTCTAATATTCAGACAGTAGTGGAAATCCAATACTCAAATTAACATCTCTGGCTTTATTTCCCCAAGTATCTTTAGCTACAATTACTGTAAGTAAAAGCTTTAGCCTACCCTGGGCAGACAGACCAACAAGCTAGGGCTCCTCCATGCATAGTTTTGTCTTTTCTGTCTTGTGCATAGGTCGATAAGGGTTAATACTGGGCTGTGGCTCTCCCAGTTGCAGGCAGCTCAGGTAGTCCTTGCACCCATTTAATGGAATCTCTGGCACCAGCCTGGTGGGTATATAGAATTACACCAGTCAAAATGTTTTCCTAGACATCCAATGAATAATGAAAAGAGTTTGAGAGGTACTTCAACTGATTGCCCTCATATCCTTTGGGGTATGCAGTTATCTTTTTGAAGGGCTAAATCTATGCAAGTTTTAAGTGGTTTCCTTAAAATGTATATTCTTTAGTGAAAAAGAGATGGATAGATATGGTTGGTTTTATTCCTGACCTTCTTGTCTGTATAGTGCCTATTTGGCCCAGCTTCATTCATCATTTGGCTCACACGGGCCCCCTTTGAAGAGAGACCCCTAGGAAGGAGGCTGGGATGGTACGTACCAGCTATGTCCTTGTCTTGGACAGCGATGTCCCTGACAGAGGACAGTGACTGCCAAATGTCCACGACCAAGGCTGAAGAGGGTACAATGACTTGACATATCCTTTTAGTTCATTCCATGCATGGAATTTGTTTAAAGGCTTATCATAAATGATAAAAGTTAGCTAACTTCACAAAACCTTGCAGAAAGCTGGCAGCAGGTACATACCAGGGTGTGTGGCTGGGCAGCTTAGATTTCATGCTGGCAATGTTTCTTTTCTTTCAATCTATGGTCCCTGTTGGGAGAGTATCTTGTCATGTCAGCAGTGAATATCTTATGTGGTTTTCATACTGTGCCAGTAAGCCATTAGTGAAGCCTCCCGGTATCATCCTACTGCTACCTTGCTGGCTTTGCACCTTACCCTTACAGGCATGGCACAGGCAGTGTCAAGACTTGCATTGCTTTTCCCATAATATATTAATATATATTAACATATTTCGAAGATGAGACTTACATAGAAATGGCAGTGGCTGGGAATAAGGAGAACCAAGTCGTCTGAATAGTTTAGACCATAACTTTTGCCTCTGTTTTTTTTTCCACGGTGACAACCTGCATGCTAGGTGACATCTCAGCACTTCCATAATATCAATTAAAAAAAAAAAAAAGCAAGGAAAGGTGATGTGTTTTGGTAAACTACCCAAGGCTCATAACCAATATACTTGCTTAGTGGTAGTAAAGAGACTTGAACTGGTATGGTAAATTAAGATATGAACTACCCACACAAACTCTTTTGAATGACTTTGAAAAAAGGAGGTTACTAAGAAACCAAAATGCATCATGACTAACAGTTGAAGTATTTTGGTTGGGGGAGGAGTGGGGAGAGAATCATAGAGACAAAGTTGTAGATCCGAGGTTGTTATTATTCAGTCTTCTAAATAACTTTTTAAAATACCAGTCTTTTGTTCAGCATGCTTTATTCAAAGTTAATGAGCAGGAGACATTTCTGTTTCACGATAACGGTTGCTTAATGGGTCATTTTATTTAACAGGTGACTCATTCTTCCTATCAGGTGGTGACAAGAGCAGCCCTTCACAGCAAAACAAAATCTACATGCACCGTTGTTCAGCAAACACTGTTGGAATCAATTGCAGATGTTTCATATGTATTTGCAAATGTGACCCTTTCCTTTTGTTCTGTTTCAGGGTCTACTTCACACTTTCATGTCAAAGATCTAGTTTCATGGATCACTGCTTATGGAGCTTTCGGATATGTGCCATAAGTATAGGTACATTTTGTTAAACAGACGCCAGTTTTTGTTTGCTGTTCCCATATCCTTACAGAGGAAAATGAGCTTGCTCCAGTCACACGAGTTCTTCGTCTCACTGCACAAAAGAGAAATCGAGCAAAAGAGCAAACTGGCACCATGGGAAAATCAAGCATCAGAAGTTATGCCAGTAACAACCAGAAGAGAAGGCAGGATCTAAAGATGTTGGTAACTGCTATTTTACAATTCCTTGTGAGTACATTCGATACGAATTTCACAATTTTTAATGTATATGTATATGTACATATGTGTAGCAATTTAACCCACTTAAGTAAGGACAGTGCCAATGCAAGCAAACCATTTACAGTAAGGGCAAAGAAAGCCCATGTATTTGGTTTTATACTGTAATCAAAAACTTCAAAATATTATACAAATTTTAATTATAGTAGCCCACATTGTCATTTATGTTACACATTTCTGATTCTTTTTCACACACTGGGAAACAAAATGAGAGAGTTTATGTGAGATGATCAAATACTGGATGGAAACGCAGGGCTCCTGACTTCATTTGGCCCACTACATATCCCTCTTCTTGACAATTTGTCCATTTTTCTTTCTTTTCTTTAGGCAACTAATCATTGACATCTCATCAATTCCCCCATCCCCAAGTAAACTGCAGTAATAAAAAGCTTCATTTCTGTTACTATTACTTTATTATTTCAGATACTGCTGTTCTTGGGGACAGAAAGCCAGGAGAGGACAAGGAACACAACAGATGCTTGCAGAGAAATCACAATGGATTTAAACAAAGGCCTTTTCACATGAACCTTAATTAGTATAAAAAGTTCGAGGAGGGGAAAAATAAACTCACAAAAAAGTGGTCCATTGGGGGCTACTAATCATGAACACCTGGTTATAGCCTGCAGTTGAGGGATTCTCCTGTTGCTTTGGGGGTATGCAGAGATAGTTCCCCCTCCTTTACTTTTGTACCCTCCTGTCTCCACACACTGAGGAGCAAACGCACACTCCTTTGTTCTTATGTTCCCGTGCCCTAACGGCGTGTATGGGAGAGAGACAGCAGGACCAGATGAGCCTTCGCAGTGACATAACGTGGATGTTCTGTGTTATGTTACGTGGTGATGTTATAGCAGGGCAGGCCACTCCTCCGCTCCTCGGGCTCGTTTCAGCCAGCCCTGCAAGCTGGGTGTCTGCTGCAAAGCCCAGTGGATTTGGTGGAATCTTTTTTCAGCTCTTTAGAGCAGACTCCTAAATGCAAACCTGGTTAATACTCAGCAGAGAACATCTGATTATTACATGGGGCTGGTCAGGAACAGTAATAAAATTACCTAAAGGAAAACATTTAGGATACATTATTTAAACTGCATTAGATATTTGTGTGGTCATTCCCAGGCAGAATGAATATTTCCTCAATTTGATTCAGTATTATTCAACGTAATTTACACCTTTCATTACTTCGGATGAATATTGCTCTGTAGCATGTCTTAGGGAAACGGGCTCTGCAGGAAATGGTGTGAGCTATTGACATAATTTCTACCATCGTTTCTAGTATTAGAAAGCATCACAATAGTACAGTTTTCTGTTGAGTAAGATATAACCCCAAGGTTCTCCTCTGGTTGCAATTATGTGGTAAATATAATTGTGACCTGAACATGGAAGTACAGAAGTCAGCAGTAGGCAGGAAGAGCTTCCTTAATGTTCAAATTTGCAATCTTTCCCTTACTGCATGGAAACGAAGTTTGCCAGGGCAGTCCCTCCCTCTGTGATGTCTGTCCTGCCTCATCCTCACAGGCTTTTGGATCCAATGCCCGCTGGCTAGATTCCACCAGAACCGCAGCGTAGGTGCATTTGAGTCAGCCAGCTCTTGGAGAATGTCTTTGCTCTCAACAACTGCTTCATCTCACAGGCCCTAAAATCAAGCAGTACCTCTGCTTTTCAGCAGTTTTCTAAGCAGAGACTTTGGAGTTTTCTAGCGAGAAAAAGAGGATTTTGAGAAGCAAAAGCAGTCTGATACTCTGCCCACCTCTTCTCCCCCCTCTCCAAATAGTCCAATCACTGAGCTATTGTGCAAAAGCCAGAGTATTCCTTCCCCGCTGCTCACCTTGTCAGGCTTCCCACCATCTGCAAACCAATCACAGCACCTTAAAAAAATCCCCCACCCCATCAATTCAGCAATGATTTTTCAGGAATAAGAAATCATAGTTCGTTCTTACTGCTAGTATGTGCAGGGTCTGAAGTCACTGAAAGGGTAAGGGGTGAGTAGTCTCTGGATTTTAAGTTTCAAGGAATTCTTGCTTATTTTCCTCTGAAATTAGTGCAAGTACCAAGAGAATAGTTACTGTGATTACTCAGTGTTGGGATTTATGAAAAATGTGCTCCCCGTAAATATTGAATTGTGTCGTTATCACTCTTTATGCTGGGCTTTCATAAATATTGGCATTCAGTAATTAGATAGCTGGCTGTAAACTTGAGGAGACAGTCATTAAGATTGCCATTAAGAGAGCTCAGAGCAGAAAAAAAGGCTGCTTCTCATTCATTCAGGACACTGGAGCTCAGGAAAAAAAAAGGGAAATTTTCATTTGAATAGGGCAAACATTCTACATTTGAAGTAATCTTGGTTTATCTCTGCTCTCCTCATATCCCTTCAGCCAAACAGTGTATTTTGGGTCTTCATTTCCAGATTCCTCTATACAGAAGCGGGACTGTGTTTCTGCATGCCCATTCCAGAGTGCTCCAGCAAGGACACATGCAAAAGAACTTGCAAGATCTTTGTATGGATTTTAAAACCTGTGCTTGCAAATATCAGGCAGTATTGGAAGGCTGAAATGACTGATCTATAACACATTTTCATAGGCTAAATACCACTATTTTTAACTGAACACTTAGCCTTTTATCTCAGGAAAAACACACACACTTGACTGGGAATAGACAATGGACAATTTTCTAGCTTGGTCTTTCTGTTAGAAAGGTTGAAGCATGGTGTTGTCAGGAAATCTGTCCTCTGGCATCTGGTATAAAAATGCCATTTCACTGCCTGAAGAATTTTAGTCAGTCTGACAATGCACTGTTCACTTGATTATTATTTTTTTAATTAAACAAATTGTATAATGCAAGGTTGGATTTCATCTTTTGAGTGGTCAAGATGAGTGCTGTTATTTGCATAGTCACAACTGGTCAGGGAAAGGTAATGACTTTTTGGAGCTGGAGCAGAGGAGATGAACAATAGTGCTTCCCAGTGGGCAGTCCGGGGCCGCTGCTGCTCTGCCAGCTATTAAGAGGTGAAACAACTGGAAAAATCCTGCCCTTCAGACATCAAAATCCACATAGTCCAACACACATTAGTGAGCAAACAGCATAATGAGTGGAAGTGAAAATGATAAAATATCAGTCTGCTTTTGTGTTGGTTATAATGATGGGGGTTGCCATGCTGCAGAAGACAAGTCCACAGGTTTTTCTCTCTCCAGGAATTCCAGATGGTACTGACATTTTTCCGCATAAAAATTTACAGTTGTCATTAATTGGTACCGGCTGAGAGATACCTCCATAATGCCTATAAAGACACAAGCAGCTTTGAAATTCATGGATTTCAGCCCTGCAGCAGGCAGGTAGAAAACCCTCTGAGGTGCTGCCACCCAACGAGCGGGCTCTCCCTTATTGCCATTAACCGTAATTCTCCACCCGTCTCTTTGATAAGAGCCAATGCCAGTAAGCATTACAAGCCGATTATTGTTTCACACTCTGCATGAAAGATGTGTCTAATAAGAAGGAATAAGATTAATCTGGCTAAAATCAGTTTAAGGGAGTGATTGCAAATTGAAACGATTTGTAATGGCAAGTCTGAAAACTTATGGGATGCAGATATGCAGCTGGGGAGGTGTTGGAATTTGGAGAGCTGCTGATATGTATCTCTTGAGTTTGCACTATTTTAAATATAATAATTTCACTTACACGTTTTATTTGTAGTGTACTGCACCATAGCTGTATGTCTACACAGACTCGTGCATGTGTACGCGTATGCCTACAGGGAGAAGAAAAACTGATGGATTTTTCTAATTCAAGATAGAGTTATATATATTCATAGATGATCCTGTTTGGAAGAAAATAGAATCTGTTGGCATTTGGCTTTATGAGTGAGCATGAGTATCTGTGCAGCAACAGAATGGCTTAACAGAAAGCCGGCCAATTTGTTCTTAGCACAGTGTCCGACAATTCACCTCTTGATCCTGCCCTTTTCACAGCCTTTTCTCAGGGAATTATTACAGCTAGGAAGCCTGAAAGCTGAGAAACATCTCATTTCCATGCACAAGTCATCATTTTTCTCCCATTCAAGAAAGTTTCAGAGCTTCGCAGGTGTTGCTGTGTGATGGAGATGCCGCAGCAGGACTCGGTGGAGGAGTCTGGCTCGTACCCCACCATGGGGCTGGGTGAGCCCATGGTCTTGCATAAATCACCACTGTGGGGATCTCAGCTCTCAGCTTCAGGTCTCCAGCTGTAAAACAGAGCGAAAATCATCTCCTTACTGCTCCTTTTCTGTCTCACTCTCCAGGGCAGAGGCTTTCATCCTGATATATTTGGAAGGTGACTCTTTGCCTTCAGTTGCTTTTCATCCTGTGGCCAAATCAGCAAACTCCGATGGAGAAACAGGAGCTGGCTTGGGATGTGAGAGCCAGAGAAGTGGAGGAGAAAGCAGCCCTCAAGCTGACCCCACCACTGGAGGGTTTGTCCTTGCTACTCAGGGCTAGCGGAGGACAGGGAGTCTCGACGGGTACCTCAAAATCTGCAGGATTTCCTCAAGCTGCCCCCATGGGTGAGGTCTTGCCCTTCCTTTCCTGCAGGGAAACCAGTGCAGGATGTGCTGCAGGTTGCAGAGACCTTCCCCACCAGCTCCCGTCAGGCGAGGATTTAGCACTGGACCCATCCCTTGGCACGCTCCGAGGGATTCGCTGTGTTTCTGCTGCAGGAAAAGAGAACGGCGGGAGGGGCTGAGGCCGGAGATGAT
The DNA here is from genome assembly GCF_011004875.1 of Balearica regulorum gibbericeps. Classification (NCBI taxonomy): domain Eukaryota; kingdom Metazoa; phylum Chordata; class Aves; order Gruiformes; family Gruidae; genus Balearica; species Balearica regulorum. The sequence goes on along the minus strand of NC_046184.1, from coordinate 42,943,752 downwards.
GAGATACAGCCTTGCTCCAGCTGTAGCAATTACCTGTGCTGTCAGAAAAACAGCAGGTCTTAAATTTTGAACAGAAGGGACTAAATGCATCCCTGGAGTAACTCCAGCAATTTCTGCAGGTTATAAGAGTACGATTTTGGCCCTCCATCCAGTTTATGCACAGAACTAAATATTTTCTCTAACACTGAGTCAAAGGACTGAAATTATTTCTCAGATTGAGAAATTTGGTGCTAAAGCCAGATGAAAAAACATATCTTACTGCCATTGAAACGGGCCTCTATATTTCTAGTGCACATGAAGCAAACCAGCTTCCTTCAGATAGATGGCTTTTGCTGATGGCCATTTTGAAATTTCAATTTCAAGAGCACTAGAGGGTTTCTCTATGAGTGAGAATTGCTTCTTACCATCATTTCTCAAAGGGTTGTAGTGAGGCCAAAGAACTGACTTCCTTTAAAAATCCTGCAGCATTCTGAGCTAATTCAGTGGTGAAACATACCTTCTACCAGTTACTGCCTTCGCTACCTGGCCAACTGACTGTCACGTGGGGACTCGTCTGAGGAAGTTACCTTAGACTTTGACTGTAAATGTTTCTAGCTGGTTCCCTTCGGTAAGGCTGAAAATACCCTAACAGCTAAAGCATGTGGTAGTGACGTGTTTGCAGTGCGACACATACTTCAGCAGCATTCTCAGCATTTCTTGCAGGATGATAATTCTGGCTACTTTTGTTTCCAATGGACATCACACAGGCTTCAATTCCCAGAGGTGGGAGCAGCGTGGGAGGCTTGACATCGCACACCCCAGCACAGCACGGGGACATCGGCGGCAGATCCCATGTCTGATGCTCCAGTCCCGCTCCTGTCCCCCAGGATAATGTTCCCACGGTGACTGCCACAAACCTGTTGTGGCTGCAGAGGGGAGGATGGAGAAAGAGGCTGCTGAGCTGTATTTCCAGGGAGGCCGCTTCTGTTCAGCTTCTTTAAGTATCGTTTTACCCATCTGCTAAGTAATGCTCATTTGCCCCTTGTGCTGTCAGGAGACTTCACCGGTCTATATGAAGTTCTTTGACGCATGACAGCCCTACATGAAAAATAAAATAATCAGAGCTTGTTTCTATCTTTTATTTGGACATCACTTTTACCTGGACATCAGCAGCTAGTCAGTGTTACTGAATGGCTTCAGGGGAAAAAAAAAAAAAAATCAATAGCCCCATGCATCAGACCTCCCCAGCTCAGAACTGGTCTCCTGGTCTTGTTTTTTTGCCAATAGTATCTAAAGATCTGCAGTTATTTGTTTTTCTCACAATACGAGACCTCCTTTTCCCTCTTAAAACAATACACAAATCCCCATCTCCTCTCCCATAACTACCTTCCCCTGGAGGACAGTGGTCCGTATTGTTTGGAAATGATATTTGGAAAAAAAACAAACAGAGGAAAAAACACTATTTAAAAGTTTCCTTAATAGGGATAGAATGTTACAAACTGTTTAAAAAAAAAAGCTGAAAGTTGATTGTTAACTGCAAGGGATAGTAAAGTGAGTTTGCTCAGAGGGTGGACATGCACAGAGAACCGAGTGCTCCATTATGGGTTTCTCCAAAGCTGCTGGCACGGGAACGGCTCCTATCACTTCTGCATCACACCGCAGACGCGCAGAGGCTGCAGCTAAATGACTGCAAAAGCCAAACCACTCTCCTCGTCCGTCAGATTGACTCGGTGGACAGTCCGAGAGATACGGATGCTGAATGCAAAGCCGCTAGTTGATAGGGGTTGCCATTAATGAGTTTTAATGAAATAAAGAAAAGGAGATGGGAAGGGACTGAACCAGTGCCAGTGAGATGAAACGGAGCACCAGAGAGCCTGGATTTTTTCACTCTCTTATCTGTTTGCTTCATCAGCAAGCAGGGAATCATTGCTGCTTGCCTGGCTAGTGCATACTACTGGGAAACATGATGGGGTTTTTATTTCTAGGTTGAATTTAAACCTTTGACTAAGTCTGTGTTTTACTGAACAGACGCTTTTCAGCCTTCTATTCCTCGCATAAATTTGGCTTAAATCTCTCATGTTTGATAGATTAATTTATTGTTTTTTAACTTCAAGTTATCCCAAATTCCCCACTGGTCCCAAGCCCTCATGGCTCTCCATCTGCAGAATTCTATTAGCAACCACCACAGACTCAGATATTGTTATGGAGATGCTGCATGGTGGTTTTGGCTTTCTGATGTCCCTGCTGGCCTGATTATGCGCGGATTCTCCACGAATGCATAAGTGCCACAGATACAGCGGCCGACCTCGGCATCTCCCTGTTAAAGCCCCCCCAGGGAACTGCTGGTAGGCTGCAGCTCCCACGTCATGGCTGGGGGCGGGGAGGGAGGACAGGTTTGGGGGTGGGGGGTGTCTGTGTGTCTGTGTGTGGCTGCTTTGTTTTCAACAGATACATAATAAACCTGGGATGAGTATGTAGGCAGAGTATGAAAATGTACCCTAAGTGGAAAATTAGGCAGAATAGAAAGTTTGTTTTCCCCATTTACAGTGAGTCTAAAAAAAGTCGATACCTCTGTGGGTCTCAGACACTGTACATCTGTTTTGCCACAGCTTATATGAATTTGAATTTTCTATTGTGGGATCCTTCAAAAATAAGGGCTTTTGGAATTTCTCATGTACTTCTGAAAACACTGCTGTTACCTCCTCTGCTGGTGAATACAATCTCATAAAAGCAGAATAGAGCTGTGCTACATCTCTGTGGCTTTATCGCAGTTAATGCTGGAAAAATGTATGCTAATTCCTGCTCCTTTTCCTTAATTGTGGAACTTGTTCTCTTCCATTCAGCTCTGTTTTCTGTAACGAGTTCCAACCTCTCTGTAAAGCACAGTGTTTAGGTTAGAGTGCACACACTGTAATCTCCTTCGGTGAAATTTATAAACTACTGTGAGATTTTCTAAAGATATAGTAAATCATAAATAAAATCTTGATAGGCGTGTGTTTAGATAGGGGACTTTGGGTGTGAAGTATTGCTCTTGTTTCATAAGCATGCATTTGTATTTGGTCCAATGTGGGTAAGACTGGACACCACTCACTCGAGTTTTACATCTGGGCCAGTGAGGAGGGTTTCCTGCATGGAACCTCATAAAAGCCATCATCTAAATTACAGGGGTAATTTAAGGGATGCAGGGATTCAACTCGTACAGGACTCATGACAGGAAGAAGCCACCGCACTAGCGAGGCGTGATTCATCTCTTCTAAAGTTAGCTGCCTAAAAATGGCAAATTTCATCCCAGCTTGTTTGCTATGCAATCAATGGAAAAGGAAGGCAACCTGCAGGATGACTGACTCACCAGCAAGGCTGTGAATTAGAAAGGACCCTAGGTGACTGAACCTTGGGCATCAAATTTAAGCTAGACAAGCACAGTTAATCGAAGTCAATCCAGCCCCAAACGACTTTGGTCTTTATGGGATTTACGAAGAGCTGCAGTGCAGACCTTACTTCAGAAGTGGCAGCGACTGCCCCATTAAATTCAATGTCATAATCCCTGCATCAGCTTTCCCATGGGATTTCATCCTTCACAAAGCCTTGTTTCTTCTAGGGAGCAGGAAAGAGAAGATGGATATGAAGGGAAGGAGCTTTAAAGGCCACTGTTGTTTTAACACTTAGCTATGCTGCTCCTTTGGAGGTTTAAAAGCTTCTGGGTTATTTTAGAAGGGATGAGTGAGAATTGCAAAAAGTAAAATGTAAAAAAGTAATTTAAGAATAATATACACAACACAGTAAGGGCCTGTGACTAAATTTGGGCTCAAATGTTGCCTGAAGTACATGAACTTCTACATGGCCACAGCTAAGAACAAAGCATTTCAAAAGGGGACTAAGACAGGGAAGGGATTAAATCTCTATTTCTAGGAGAAAAATCTGGCAGAAGAAAGAAGAAGAAGAAAAAAAAAAAAGAGACATCTAACTACACAATGGGAGCGCAGAAAGAAGATGCAGACAGACACTTCTTGGAGGTACCTAATGAAAACACAAAAGGCAATGTACGCAAGCTGCAACAAAGGAGATATACCTATTTCCAAGGTACTACAAAAAAAATTTGTCATGGTGTTCAAACATTACAACAACAACCCAGACAGGCTATGAAATCTTTCCTGGGCATTCAAAACTTATCCAGACCTGTTACAAGACACCTGGACACTACTCTGAGTGAGGGGGGTTGATCAAATGACAGTCATAGGAATGAATTTTTGAATATTTGTGAATGGGTACCTGGACAGCCAGATTGATAGATACACAGATAAATCAAATATAGGGATGTTCTGAAACTCTCTTTCCTAGTCTCCCTGCAAGGTATCATGGCATTTACATTTTTGTAACAATCTTCAGAGACCAGCAGGAGACAAAAGTGAAAATGCTCATATAGCCGTACCTCCTCCCATTTAGGACAAGGAGAAGTTGTACGTAGGTGATAATCTCCAAATAAAGGTCTAAATATAAACCATCCCTCTGCTAATGAAAGTGTATTTTCTTTTATTCACCAGACTTGGCAAATTTAAATGCAAAGATCTGACAAAAAGTTCTTTGGCATGTGGCATCTGTAGTTAGTGTGACATAGACTCACTGCATTGACATCTAGGATTTGATACTTCAGGCAAAACTCATGCAGTCAACAGGTATTTTGATCTAAAAAGGACGGAGGATGAGGTCATCTGTTCAAGCAGCACCTCTTTCAAGGCCAATGGCGTTGCTGGTTGGGGGTTTGGCTTCTATGTACGAGTGAAATAGAAATTGCAGGACCTAGTTTTCTTATAATCCTGAAGGATTTTCCACTGACTTGGTTAAGAACAGGAATATCAGTTAATGCCATATCATTCCCTTCCCTAAAAGAGAGATGACTATAGAAAAGCCCTTTAAACTCATTCTTCAAGCCACTCTCTCATCTGCTCACCACTGCAGATGTGAAAAAGAGAGTTGAAATGATTAAAATGGTGGCACTGAGATCTCCAGCAGCATAGATTGAAGGATTTTACAGTCAAGAACTGACAGGCAGGGAGAGATTAAGTTGTCGGCAAATACACAAATTATAAACAGAGCACCTAGCTATAAGGCTCATGACTCAGAAACTCAGGTCAAAAGTTAATCTCGCAACAGGGTTCATTTCCACTGGATGTTCTCAGGGTGGTATCTTGCCTTGAGGAAGGAATGGTAGGAGGATGTACAAAAAACTCGTAACAGTGATTACAAGACATTATCATTTTGACTGCAGCGTTAAGTAGGAGCTCTGACTTTACTCAGAGCAGCAAGGATCGAATGTGTACCGTGTGGTGAACTGCTTGGTGCAGATGCGGTGGTCCTACTCGTACAGAGGAACCACCAGGTGTCATTCTCTCTAGGACATAATTCTCAAAGCTAAGAAGGGAGACAGGCTTCATGTCAAAGAAAATGGAAAATTGATGGGAAGTGCATCTTTACAGAGTATGATAAGACTGGTCCATAAGGAGAAGGAAAAATTCCAGGAGGGTAACTGGAAAAAGCATTTGCAAATTAAAGCACGGTGTTTCTAATGAGTGTTTTTGTTCCTGTGGCTGGAAGCTAACATAAATTTAGTACCTGTGACAAGGCTGGACTTAAATCAATGCCCAAAACACAGGACTTCAGTCTCTGGTAGTCTCTGTCTGGCTAGCAGACAGGGGCACAGACAGCTCATAGGCCAAGTAATGCCCATAACTTCTGTTAGATGATCTAGAGCCATGCTATTTTTCTTCTTGTTATAAATTAATTACATTAAGTCTGGCCTGCCAAGGCTTTTGAAGCACCTTTTTGGCTCCCAGCTAGAAAAAAAAGCCCTGTTTCATGCTTCCTAACTCCTCTCATGATAATTACCCTTACCTTAAAACCCCTTGAAAACACAAGAGCCAGTAATTAAATAGAAGGAAGGATGGGATTCAGGTTGGATTTTGTTGTTCTTTCATGTAAATGAAAATACTTCTTTTAAAGAAAAAAAGAAAACAAAACAGAAAAAGAAGAAAGTACAGCCCACCAACTTTCTACTTTATTAAGACATTATGCTGCAGAGCTCCAAGTGATGATGAAGCCAGGCTGAGAGGTGTCCATGGTCTGGAAGCCAGGTGATTATTCTGTGTTTAACTACCAGAATGAAGCCAGAAGCCCTGGCTGACCTTTTCTCTGGAAATCCCCTGAAGGCATCAATATGGTGTAGCAGAACTCACTGCCTCCTTTTGCTGGACCCTGCACTCGCGTAATGAACAAGGCAGGAGAAAAGGGACTGCAGGCAATGTGCTTCTGTACCCCAGCTAGCCACCCCCTGCCGGAGCCTCTTCTAGCCGTCAAGACATATGTAAGTGGAATTCAATTAAAGTTTTCCAATTTTTTTTTCTGAATAAAACTAGATACCTGGAGGAAATCATCTGATAAATGTCTCTAGTTAGCCTTTCTGAAGGCAAAAGGTGATCTGCAAACTATAGACTTGTGTCTCCACCAGATATTTTAAAATAGTCACTTTGCTCTCCCCTACGGTGGGAGCGCACATTTTGACCGGGAAATTTGCTGGGCGCGCAGCCACGGGGTACCTGACATCACACCTGCGCGCACACCAAAGGCCTCCACCTCCAGTCTGGGGGCTGAACGCTTCAGCAGCTTTTCCCTCACTAGGAAACACAGAGATCGCAGAACAAAGCCGTCCGTGATGATGCCTACTAATAATATGAGACCAAAATAAAGCCTAGGAACTTAAGTAGGCTGAAAAAGTGTTGCCTATAGAAAAACTCCCTCTTGCCGTGCAGTGCTTCCCTGTGTGGTGCACGCGAGCATCTCGTAACAGCTTCTCCAGCGCTGTAAGCTGTATTTTGGACTGCTCCAAACCCAGTAATATGTATGTAAGCCACTCACAGCCGTGCCATTTTTAATAAACCATTTATTAGCTAAACATGGGCCGATAACAAAGACATCTATACTGAGAAGGATCCCTCCTTTGAACTGGAATTTGCACAGTTCAAAATCCCATTTCTTCAATCGTCGGATTAATGTCTGTGTTATCTGTGTGTGAAGACAGTTCTACTTTGTCCCCATTGTAACAAGGGCCTGTACGCCCAGGATGTACATGTTTGTATTTGTAGGAGGATTGTATTCAAGGGAAGCACAGCTTGACTTGGGGAGGGAAATGCTGCATAATATTTGTATTACCATTAAAAAGCCCCCATGCTGGGTATTAGGCATTATTTCTCTCATACTTGGCACGTTGTAATAGGTTCTGAATGCTGTAATGCCCCTTTGAAATATCGCTGGAAGTAAAGCCATGCAGAGAAATAGAGAGAGAAATCCATCTTGCACACTAACCCATTCTTGAGCTCAGACCGCTTCTTACGCTTCTCTTGAATTTAGGCATGGTGATTGTATAAATTTGGAAATACGCCTATGTCTTATCTGGTTTGTAACTTAGCAACCTTTAATCTGGGTTTCTTGCTGCTCCTTATAAAGCAGCTGATAAATCTAGTCAAGCGCTTACAATACACTTAGTAGGGAGAGTATAAGGGGTTCGTCAAATACATAAGTAACACCCAAAGCTCCATTCATTTTGTTGACATTTACCTTTACGCATAAAGACAAGCACAAAACCGCCCACTGCTCAAAGTCACATTTAATCAGACTGAGTGGCTTTACATTAGCAGACACCGATTGCTAGAGGGTAGGCTGTGATTTGCAGACTGAAGAAGTTTCACAGAGCATGATTTGTCTGCTATACGGTGATCTTTGATTTAATCACTTAACTTAGTTAATTTGCCATCTCTGTATTTGAAGAGGGAGTCACCCACAGCTAAAAATGAAAAGGAAACAATAAAAATGGAGGAGATTATCTTGATGGGGTATATTTTTTTACAACGATTTGACTCCACTGAAGGCCAGAGAACACTGCTAGGTTCAATCCTATCCACAAAGCAAACACATTACAGAAAATAAGACCTGGCAGCTTTGAGTGAGAAAGCTCGGAACGACACAGTTGTCACAAGTGGTTGGCATATTCATTACAGCATTGCACCTTCCTGAAAGGTGTTTTGGCACGCTGCTAAAGGATTCCCAGTCTCACATGGGAGGCTACCCAACAAGCTTCTCTCTGTTTGTTTCCCTCCCGCATTAATGCAGCCACATCCTCCTGGAATTGCGTGTTGCTGGTGTGCATCCCGTGGATGGCGGAGACATGTCCAAAGGGCAGAGTTACGGGCTCCCAGTCAGAGGCTGCCTCACAAGTTGGGTTTTTTTAGGCATTTCAGTACACTGCTGCATTTGACTAATTTCTTTTGTTCTAAACAGTGCGGGTATTTCTCAATCTGTTTTGGTATTCTTCTTCATCTGAAAAACAAGCCCTGAGGCAGGGTGGGCTCCAGGAGAGAAAAGTCACTCCCAGCTTAAAGAACAACGGCAAATGGATCACTGGTTTGCAGGTTTCACTTTTAGGGTCTGTTTCCTGGGAAGTGAGAGGGGAATTTTATCAGTGCTGTGAAACAGGTTGTTTGATATAAAGGTAATGAAAGTTACAGAAAAAGCGCAGCTGTCCAGTATCCCAAAACATACGGCTATTAGCTCGCACAAAGACTAAAAAATACAGAGGGAATTGTTTTACAGTGATTTAAAAGTTCGTTTTTAATATTAGTCTCTTTGGGCCTACAGGCACGTTATCAGAAGTTGTTACCTCTTATCCTTCAGAGTTGTACTGAGTTTTCTTGAGACAGAAAAAATGGACTTTATGCCTCCTCCAGGTGCTGCAGAAAGCAGTGAAGAGACTTGGTTTTTGCTGCAAGGTGAGTACCAAGTCCACATGCTGGCAAAATAAAACAGGCTGCTGGGTCCTGGTCTTTTAAAAGTGGTGCAGAACCAGCTTCTGGACTTGTGCTTTATCTAATGGTGCTGAGGAAACCTCACCGTTCCGACTGAATTCCCATCAACTGAACTAATGTGTATACTTATATATTTCATGATGAAGTCTCTAACCCTTCATGTCAATTGATCTTATTTATCAATGAAAATGTCAATGGTTCTGGGGGCTGCAAAATTCCATGTGGATCTATAACCTAGTGGTTCCCCTACCTATATGATTTTCTTTTGCTTCCCATTTTGGGTGGCTAGGCAGATCTGCTATAGCTCTTCACTAACATCATTGACGGGGAAGGCACCTGCAGGGTGAGCCACAGGAATGGAGCCTCTGAAAAGTCCAGTCACCACCTCAAAGGAAAAGGGAGTCCCTACAGGACAGTACCGTGGGGGGAGCTCTCACACTTCGCCTGGGAAGGGAGTAGGACGGGGTGCCTCCCCGAAGCGCCTGTACACTGACGTACGCAGCACAGGGAGCTAACGGGAGGACGGGGAGGTCTGTGTGCAGGTGCAGGGCTGCAGTCTCACTGGCATCTTGGAGACACGGCAAGAAAAAAAGAAGAGTTTTAGAAACTTTTACAGCCGGCTTTTCCTTCAACTACTAGTCAACCCAGAGTCTGAAGGAAAAGGAAGAGACTCAGGGTACAGTACTGCTCTCTGGAGTTTGGACTCAGTTTCCCGAAGGAAGGGATGGGTCTTTCTGATCATGAGGATATCCACTGAGAGCAGGAGCCCCTTGCAGGGAAGGACAAGTAAAGTCTCCTCAAGCTCTGTTTCAGCTGCCACCCTCACGCACTCACAGATGAGCAACACATGACTTAAATTCTTAGGAAGGTGCTGCTGAAGCAGCCACAGGAAGGGTCATGGAGGAAGACCTCCATGAGCAAAATTCCCAGCTCCTGAAAAGACAGACTTCACAGCTCCTGCCAGGGTTGGCTGCAAGTAGCAGCGAGAACTGTGACCAGATACCACTCTTGGGCAGCAGCACAAGCCACAGGAGGCCGGGGCTGGGGGAGAGTGATGGAGCATCCCCGTGCTACTGCCGAGTGCCACACGGGCTCCCCCCTTGCAGTTCCTACCCTGCTCCTCTTGGGCAGGAGGAGCACCGAGGTTTGCAGCATCTCTGCTGCCAGGCACTTCCCTGGAAATGGCAAAGGGCAATGGCGAAGGAGACTTTATTAGCATGACTAAAAGACATGAGTTATATTTACTCAGAATTTTTACAGTCTTTTTGGTGGAGTTTATTTCAGTGGCAGTGCATGCCGCTCTGGTTAGAGGATGGTACAAAAAGAGGTGCTTCAATCCATCACATGGGAACAGGGAAAGGGGAGACAGTGACCCTTCTCCATCATTATCAAAAATTCATTCAAACTTTCATTTAAAGCAAATGATCCATGTCAATAGCAGATTGCAAGAGCTTGTTTATCGCTGATAATTAATTATACCCTACTTCAGCTTTCTACTGAGTGTCCGTGTAAGCCCAAAGCCAGGAGGGGTTTGCCAATCTGCTTTTCATCATACTGGTTTCTGTGACTGCTGGAGAAAGATAACATTTTACTACTGTTCCCCCCTGAACCTTGGGAGTATCCACTGTACTTGTTTGTGGACTTCATCGCCCTACAGTGAAAAGAAGCACTTTCCTCCTACTTAATTTTCCTATCATGCCTGGAAGAAGATTTCTCTGCGTGGTTCCCATCAAGAGGAACAGTGCAGCATTCCCACTACAAGATATAAAGCTTTGTGCGGATGAAATCTGCATTTTTATTTTGAGCAACAACATCCATCAAATTAACTTCTTCTTCACGAGGGAAAAAGTGGTCTGCAGTGCTCTGACATGATTGCCTCTGACAACACTGCCAGTTCATGTAGGAGTAACACCGAGGAGGCATGCTGGAATTAGAAAATACGGGCAAGCAACAGCCGAGAAGGACACGAGAGCATGGCTAAGTGATAGCTGCCAGTTGCATGTTCGAGTGAGCAGATGTCTGTGGGGCTTTGGAGTTTTACCATCTCCATGGTTTGCTCAGAAGTATCATGTCTTTCTCTTGTCAGGGTTTAAGTATGTGTGCTCTTTCCTCCCTCCTGTGGGCTTTTATACAGTAGTGCCCTTTCAAAATTTGCCTATCGTAAGTTAGATAAATAGAGAGTACTTCCTCATATTTGCAATAGCCTTGTGCTTCCTGCATTTACTAAATGAAATGTGAAGTTTTGGACCTTACACCCTGTAATAATAATTACAAATAATAATAGCTACTTTTTCTCTTAGAAATAAAACGTGCTTTATAAAGAAAATTGGTATCATTACTGCCATTTTATGGATGTACATAAGGTTACTAATCTCATCATCTCACCTCAGGCCTAGGCTTTTTATCCGGCTAATGAAGGAGAAGGTGAAATCCCCCAGAACACAGTTCAGAGCCAAAATTAGCTAATGTCTGAAAGGAGATGATAGTGTGAATACGCTGCTCCCACTGGAAAAATAAGTGGAAGGGCTGCAGTCAGACAGCAGAGGAGAGGCTGAGCTGAGCTGAACTGTGGTCCCAGCCTGGTCTCCACGCACCAAGCCACCCTGCTTCCCTGCCTGGGCACCAGGGCTAAGCAGTGCGGAGGGACCGCGAAAAGACCAAGGACCACATCGCTATAGACATCCGTTCGGGTGTCTATTAAAGCTATAGGCAAGTTTTTAACATCAACACTAAAATTTCACTGCTTGCATGCTTCCTAAATAATTTTTGTTTGGTTTGTTCCTTCTTCATTAAATACCTCTTTTATGTATTGTTTATAAATTTATATAAAAATGTATATCTAGGCAAGACATATTTTAGCTAGATGTGCTTACAGTCACATATATATGTGTGTATCTTAAATAGACACATTCTTTTACTGAATGCTATCTAAATGCCAGTTGAGAGCAATTGGGTGCAAATTTTCTGCCTCAGTGTCTGAAGACCCTTTCTCATTGCACTGCAGAGGATGGCATTGGCTAAACACCCCATCACAAAATACAAAATACATGTTTATCTTTTCGAAACATTAAATGCAAATCCCACTATTTTAAACTGTTTAAGATCTTGAGCATTTTCATTATTAAAAGCCAATTTCACTTTTCATTTCTGGAGTTCTAGAAAGCCCTTTTTTCCAATTTCACAATGAGTGGGTATTGAAAAAAGAACCTTCTGAAAGCCCAGAAATGTTTGTAAGAATTGCTTTCTCCTCCTCATTTCCAGCTAGTAGTGAACATGTTGAACAAAAACTGATTTAGTGATCATTTTTCCCTCACAAAATAGCAGGAAAATTATTATGGTGTCTTCAAACAATATGTTTGTTTCCTATCAGGCCATTCTAGAAGCTTGAAGAACAGCAAAACAAGTATTTCTGCCTGTCCCTGCTTTTTCCCACTGTGAAGCATCCCCTTCTCTCAGGTGTGATAGCAGTGCCAACAGAAAACAATATTTTTCTCCTTCAGATACATAGCCTCCTAATGTTGCCCCCAAACCAAAAAAAAAAGAGGCGATGTTCTCCATCAGCACCATTGCCTTGGATGCACTTGGGCAGTTCAGATGTACACTAAAATGTTTGAATTATTATCTATGCTCATTTTTTATCCCGAAACAGCTGGAATTAACATTGCTAGTTTTCTTCTAAAAATCCAGCTCCTGCAGTAGCTTACCTTAACATGTTTTTTGCCAGGAATGTAATTAGGACTTGAATTTGTAAGTTATTTTCTAGGCAGCTGCTCTGTACCCAGACACCAAGGGGCTGTGGGAGGGATGCTCAGCTGGCACCCTGTCTGCTCAAACTCCCAAAAAAATCCTGTTCCCACCGCGGCCCCTTTCAGTTCCCGAGACCCAGAGTCCACGGGTATTTGAGATCAGCAGGACTGCTGGGCAAGCCTGTGTCAGAAAACTTGGGCTTCAGTCAGCTCCGGTTTGCTGGTGCCGCAGGTCCCTGGCTGCGTTTCTCCGGGCGCAGCCATTGCCGCAGCTCACGCCGGGGCCAGGCTGGTGGGGCTGCAGCCAGACCCAAGTGTTGCTTGAACGTGAGCAGGACCACCACCTGCACTCAGCAGCTGGCCCCATCTGCTCCTGCAGCAACCCAGCACTCGCGTGTCTTTCCTCCAGTATCGAGCAGGTAACTGGGATCTTTTGGCTCCAGCTTGGTGTGACGGCCCTGTGCTCTCCCCGCTGCAGCAATGGCCTCCTGAGACCTGCTGGGGAATATACCCCAAAACACAAACTCTTTCTTTTCTCTATTCTCCTTCGCTGAGCAAGGATCCCATGAGATCTTCAGAGACGCTGATTTAAACTGTGGGACTAAGGAAAGAGCAGGGAAAAAGACACACCACTGATGCAGACAAATATTCTGTGGGAAGCTGGATCTTTCCCATGCTGCCTAAAGTTCGGAGTAACTCTTGTAGAGTCAGTTTTGCTCTGTCTTCACATGTCATGCTGCCTCTGGACCAATAAACTGTAAATCAAAGGGTCCACAGAATTTGCCACTCTGGGAAGAGGTGATCTTCAGCAACTTGTATATCTTGAAGGGTCCTCTGGGCTCAGGGCACTTAGGACTCAGGTCCCCGAGGTCTTAGGTCTGTGAAGGAGCAGCCCAGCAAAGGAGCCTGGGGTCTGGAGGCACCAGGGTCCAAACGTATATGAACTGTGGCCGTACAGAAGTGTCAAAGCATATGGCCCTGGTGCACGGAGACAGAGTGGCCCCAGGAAGGGAAAGGAGCAAGAGCTAAACGAGGCCTGCACCACTCTCCCTCCGGCAGGAGAGATGGTCTTACGCCGTCCTTAGGCCATTTGCCTGGCGCTCAGTTTGTTCATGCATGTGATGTTTTGTTTGCCTTCACTGTATCGGTACGATTGGCATTTGCTCTGAGTTGAGGATCTGAGCTCCTGTGGGGACAGAAGTCTTTGTCAGCTGCTCATTAGCGTTTGTGCTGAGTTAGCCAGCCCAGCTTGTAGAGTCTTTCTGAGCTCCAGCAGGGGCAAATGAAGAGCTTTGTTATGTTTAGGGGATATTTCACCCTCTGAATAGCTCGCTTTGTCATCTTGTTAGTGTGTGGCTACCTTGGCAGGGGGAAGATGTATTGTACCAATAGGTCTTCACAAATTCCTGATATTCTGCGTGCATGGGAACTGTCAGTGTTCAAAATCTGTGGCACTCCAGCCCTTGTAAGCAATATCTAGAGACAGATGGAAGGAGAGAGAGTGAGAGCGAGAGATATATAAGGAAAACATGGTGGTATAACACAAAGGGTTTTTATCTACACATTAGCACAGTGATTGTGTGTATCAATAACCACCCCAAATGAGGGGTAATAAAACCTCTACCCTGCTATCCAGGATTCCTGCATGCTCCTCTGCAAGCCCCAAAGCAGGTGAGCTAGGGGAGCAGTGCCAAGTGCTGGCAGGGCTAGGCTCTTTCTTCCCCCTATAAACACACTACATCTTTCCACCCAGCTCCTCCAGCAAGCTGTTGAGACAAGATGCTCTGAATAGCTTCCTGGAAATGCCTACTGATGGGATTTGGGGGCTATGCCTATTCTAGCAAACTAAGCAGGGCGACAGATATTGCATTGGCCTGTGATCATCATCCTATTTAACTGAGTAGATGGAGTAACACATTGCCCAGCATGGATTTGACCCATGCCAAGTGGTACTTTCCTGGACAATGTCCAATCACAGTTTGCGTGATGCACAGGCCAGGAATCATTTCCAGAAAGCAGAATGGATGAAGTCACCATGCCTGGGAGGAAAGGGGGGAAGAGAGTTTTCTTGCAGGAACACAGCCCAGAGTTTGCCACTTCCCTTCAGGGCTGGAGAACAGATTCTCTCCTCCTTCTTATAAACATTAATAACATCAAGTCAGATTGTAGACTTTTTCTTGGTTACTCTAAGTTGAGTGGCAATTATGTTCAAAAAAAAAAAAAAAGAAAAAAGAAAAAGCTCAGAATAAAGACATGAAATAACTCTTCAAATGTTCTAAAATACTTTTCCTCTACTTACGAGGGCCCCTCTTTTAAATCCCAAGGCTGAAAGCCAAAGGAGATTCTCCTGAGAAGCTGGACACTCCCAGTGTGAGGCCATCGGAAGACAAATTTCTGAGTCACCACATTTCTAGGAAGACAGGACTGTGCTTAGCTAGCCCTGAGCCAAGGACAGGCTCGGGAGGGTTACATGCTCAGGAGAAGGAGAACAGCCAGAAGAGGAAGATTTCTTTCACAGGAAGAAAGCAAAAACAATCAAAAGGAAATATTTGCAGATGCTTAAGAGGTGTCTCAGGAAGTACATTAGTATGTTGATTGAGATGTCAAGTATCTGATAAACTGCACAGGAATATGCAGTTTTATGCATGGATTTTATTTCCACATATGGTTCAGATGACCTATGGGGAAATTTAAACAAAATCTAAAGTTGCTAACAAATCCCTTTCAGTCTGGATTTAGTTTGCTCTGCTTTGTTGTAAATGCAACTGACTGATCTTTGCATAAAAGTGCATGTTAGTCTCTCAGATTCTCACTGGCTATAAAACTGCCTTCTTTAAGATATGGTTTTTTAAAGCAAATTTCTTTGAATTACCTCAGTGTCTGTGCAGCATAATTCTGGTATCTCCTTAGCAGCCCCTGATGCATCTGAGGAGAAAGCAGAACTGAAACGTTACACATTGGTTTAAGGTCTTGTAAATGAGCAAGCTTCTGCCTCCCCCCCGCCCCCAGCTTGTGTGTGCTACCTCGAACTCAGGGCTTATCAGTAAACTCCAAACACTTTAGTTGATATTTCCTAAGTAATATTTCAGGTTCCAAACACCCATGGTTTATCCTAGGTTGATCCCACTGGTAACTAAGAATCCACTTAAGAGAAGAGTTTCTCTTAGGGTTTTATCTTGCGTAAGAGCTACACTCCCCCATGCCCAATATGAAGGGTTTGCCATTTCTTTGTATTTGATCCAGTTTCCCTAATACTAGCAATGGCAGGAGAGCTGCGCAGAGGCACAGCCTGCCCTTTCTTATACGGCATTTATCATCCACTGCACCCAACTCTGCACACGGTAGGGCTCTGTCTCCCTGGGACCCCAGGATAAAATTGCCACCAGCACTCAGGGTCCTGCTAAGAAACTGGAAAAATTAGACTGCACTAAGATCTGTGTCACTAAGGCTAAACTGCAGTATCTTTTCACGTTTTTGGAAACTATTATTTATGAACATTTGCTTATAATATCCAAAGGATGTACTAAAAGATCAACTAGACTCTGTCAGGTAAAGTTAAATGTATTAAATTGCACACTATTTAATACAAACTGTATTTGTGTTTGAGACCTCCTCTGCTAGTCTATCAGCCATTATTTATTCTGCAAGTATCATTTCAAATGTCATTATCTGACTTTTCAGATAGATACAGACATCATCATACTCTATAATACATTTAAAAGTATCAGTAGCATCTAGTGTTTGCACGGTACCAAAATCTCCTCCTCTTTACCTATTAGGCAAATACACCCTTTCTAGATAGTGAATTTGGTAATGTTACTGATTTCTCTATCAATATGTACTACAACTCTTGGGAGTAAATCCACGTTACATATGAACACAAATGTATAAGTCAGTCGATGCAGATGCATGTGCTCATCTTCATTTGCCTGCTATAGGCTACCAGGTACAGTCTTCACCAGCAGTACATATGCTTGCTCCTTCAAAGACACCACTTTCTCAAAGCTGAAAAAAATGAAGCAAAAGCAAGTAGGAGAGTATTTCAACATCAGCTTCAGGACAGTGATAAGCAATGGCTTGGGGCTATGAATGTACCTGTGATAGCACTAAAGTGAGATCGGGCTCCTTGCCTGGCATTTGCCCTTCTTGGATGAGCTTTCACACCAGGCAGGGATCCAAGCCGGAGTGGCTATGCTGCCGTAGCCCATGGTAGCCAGCCACCCCAGTGGGAGCGCAAGGTTCTACCTGCTGTAGCCCATGGCAGTGGGCTGACCATGGACGGAAAGGCTGCTGTGCCCCAGTGGTGCTATCTCCAAGGGGAAATGGCTCCAAACACATGGGCACTGGCTGGTTTTGGGGTAGGGTGCTGAGGAGCCCTTCAGAGAAGCAGCCGTTAAGCCATTATCACCTTGAAGCCTCTCCTCCCCTTTCCCATAGGGCTGGCAGAGAGAGCCAGGTCCCCCAGGAAATCATCCCAGACCCCATCCCACCTCCGCCCCTCCTCCAGCAGCAGGTCTGTGTCGTGTTCAGTCTGTCTGTCCTGCTGAGAAGCCTTGAGGAAATTCAATGGTGAGATGAGCCACTGAGCTGGGGACTGAGCTGACTGCACAGCCGATGAACCCAAAAGACACCATCTTAGAAAGGCCCAGTTCTGTGCTCTGGTGGATTTTTCCTTGATTTCAGGTCGAGAGAGAGCAAATTCTGCAGAAAGCGGAGCAGTAACTCCTAATCATCCATATCTGTGCAAAGACATTCATATCTGTGCAAAGAGTCCCTGGAGGAGAAATGCCTCCCTTCATTACGTGATGAAATGGAGGTAGAAGTACTATTAAAACCAAAATGATACTGATAGCAATGGGCAGAAATGAGGAATTAGGAAATATAAGTAATTGCTAAGGGAGAGAAGAGGCACCAATGGCCAGGCAGGGTAAGGAGGAGTTATTTACATACATCAGGAGCAAATGAAATGAAATCCCATTAACAACAAGGACCTGCTGTTCGGCAGGGTTGGCAGGATCATCGATCACAAAGTGCAAAAGGCTGAAGTACTCGAGCAGCGCTTCCCCCGGGTGCGGAGGAGCTGAGGTGACGTCAGCCCCAGTCAGCCACCGGGGACTGGTGCAGCGGGGACGACACTCCTCCCCACATGTCCTGTGCAGGCAGCCCTGGCTCTGCACGACCGGATAATCTGCACCTGTAAGAATTAACAATTGCGGCCAAGGAGCTCTTTGAATTATTAATGCTAATAAATCCTAGAATGATCCAAAAAAAAGATCCAACTTGCAAGGTTACAAACAAGCTTAGATTGACATTGGTGTCATAAAATCCGGGAAAGGCTGGCAGGGAAAACAATCAGTAAGGAGTCAAAAGAACAAGTGATTCAATCAAAATTGTCTTTTTTTATTATTATTTTTATAATCTACCTCAAAAGTTTTGTGACATCACAAATTTGATTCAGTTACCCAACTTCTATAAGGCATTAGAGAAAGTCCTTCATAACGTTCTTATAAAAATTAGCTGTACACAAAAATCAATGCAGACTCATTTTAAAAAGATTAAGAATTGCTCAGTTGGTAGATCTCAGAAAGGCATTTGCAATCACTAAGGGTTTTTCAAGCAGAAGCCTCCAGGGAGCTGCTCTCATCCCATTCAATATCTTTATCAATGATCTTGAAGAAATATTAAATCATTGCTGATAGAATTTGTAGCAAATAAAAAGAAAACAATGAAGAGAGAAAAGATGATGGGCATAGGTCGGGGTCACTTGGAAAGGGGGGTCCAATTTGAATGCATGTTTCAACACAACCAAACGTAAGGTCATTCTTCAGGAGAAAATAAATCCAATTTTTAAGGGGGGTGGTCATATCTGAGGAAGCTGTGGCTTTTAGTAGCTGTAACAGATAAGCAGAACAACGAGATAGCTGGAAAAGCAAATCATGTCCATCACTGTATAAAAAGACAAATGCCAAGGAGGAGCAAGGAAATAACATGGTTTTGTTGTACATGATGTTTATTACTTCAAAATACAAAATTGACTACCTGTGTCGATGGATCTGCCACCTTTGTTTCTCACATGGCTCGCCTATGTTTCCAGCTTCTGTTTTTTCCCTCCTGATACCATGCCCCAGTGACAGGGCCAGGCTCAGTGCCCCAGGGGTAGCGGGCAGATAACTGATGCCGGGGCACTGGTTACCCCTGCCAGGGGGTCCAGAGATGCCACGGCGGGGAGATGGGAGATGCTATACTGCTATATCTGGGAATTAAAAAGGAGCTGAGAGAGAATGCTCAATTTTGCAAATGTCTTCTGGTGAAAAAATGTAGAGGTTTCATCTATTTTTGATTACCCAGGAAAAGGATAAGAGGTGATTTTATCACAGTGTAACAGAAGCTAAATACAGAAGACATTTCACAGCCAGCAACACTTCAGTCTAATAGAAAAAGACAGGCCGTCCAACAGTTGGAAGCCATAGCCAGACAAACTCAGCCTAGAAACTCTTTTGTTTCAACAGGGAGGGTAAATAATAATTGAGCCCTCACTTACAGCTTTTAAAAGAAGAGTGAATGTCTCACAAAATGATATGCTATGGTTCAAACAAAAATGTGGGCTGGAAGGAGAAATCAAGAAGAAATCGTTGCGTAAGGTTATTTGAGAGACACAGTAGATCACATCAGGCTCTTCTACATTTCCTTTATTGTTTTGGTATTTTTCCCAGGCCTTGGAACCCATCTGGAAGTCTGCTACTATCCTCCTTGGGTTTTGTTCTCCCTTTCTGAGACCGTGGCATGACATGGAAAAAATGCAAATACAAATTATATACACTTTGTGGTCAGGCAGGTTTTCAATCCCGAATTTGCAGACCGACATTGACTACTTGGAGAACTGATACTGATTTGGGGGATTTTTTTCCAAACACATGGAAATGGCTATTTGTACTAGCATTTTGTACTCAAGCCATGAAGTAAATGTAACTATAAAGACTTCCACATTTTTTAACTACATTATAATTTTTTAACATTGCAAACCCTTCGTTTAAGGCTTCATCATGCAGTAGTTTCAATTTACTCTTGAATTGTACTGCAATTACATTATTTTGACTGTGCTTCCCTGAACACATCAATTCTAAAAGTTGGGGGTTGTCTCTATGACTGAGTTGTTACTTTCTGATGACCTAGTGTATTTTTAGACCCCAGGTACACCAACCCTCTTGAGTCTATGCTGCAATAACACTGTCATGTATGAACCAGCCTTATTGATTAGTAGTTGCAAGTAACATGGAACTATAGTAATTTTACTGTAATTGCTGTGTAATTATTATGTAATTCACGTCTGATCTACAAAATAAAAGATATGCTACTTTGCCATTAATGTTTTAGCTATATTACTTATCTCTAAAGGTTTTTAGCTGTAAAGTGGTTGCTAAAGGAGAACTGATTTTCTCCAGGGAATAATCTTGATTCCAACTCTGTAACACTCCCTGGGAAGGAAGACTCCTTTTGCTCCACGATTCAGGGAGATATTTAGCTCATTTTCTGTGGTCCAGGAGAAACATTACCTGGTCAGAACATGGTACCATTGGCCTCAATGTGGTCAGGATTCACCGTAGGCAGGAAGGATCCTAAGTCCTGAGTCAGATAAAACTCCCTTTGGTTCAAAAAGGGGCTGCAGGAATGGAAGAATCACTTTGGAGGGTTTTCTAAGGAAAAGAAAATGGAAGAAAATCACAGAGTAAATGTGATGTTTACTATGGTAAGTCTCCAATACTTTCTACGTGACTTGTTGAGTTGACATCTCCCCAGTGCTGGCTGAGACAACTGCCAGGCTAAGGGCTGCTCTGATACTGCGTCCATCCAGAAGCTGTTACACTGAGGGGAAATACGTAGAACCAAACCAAAGATGATAGATAGTGTTTGTTGCAACATACACCAGGGACGACTGCTGGTGCAACAGGTTGCCTGCCTTTGCATTATGAGAATGTCTACATGCATAATTTGACATCCATTATCAGTGACCATATTCCTAAACTTGAAGTTCTTCTGTAATTAAAGAAGTAAAAAGTCTCTTAGAAAATGATTTTTTGAGTCGATGTCTTCTCTTTCCCATCTCACACTGCTATCACAATTCATTCCCTTTCACTTTTCCTGTACTTAACATCTTATCTTGCTTGTCAGAAATATAATTCATATATAAATCACTACATTTCAGGCAGAAGCAGCATGGCGAATAATTTCTGTAGGCCCTAAACTACAGACTCATGCTGACATTACTCACCTCCCTTGAGACTTACATGTTTTCTTTCCTGGCTAAATTTGCGTAAGAACAGCTCAGACTCAAAGTCCACTTACAGATTAGATTTTGTAAATACCCTTTTCCTTTTTTTTTTTTTTTTAAATGATTTATTTTTCCATTTACTTCAGTCTGGCTTGTCTCCAGGAGTTATTTCAGAGTAAAATACAAGACCTTTTATTTCCTTTGGATGCAATCTTTAAACGAGGATTTGGAAACCTTTAAAACACGCAGTAACTCAGCACATGAGATGCTACGGAAAGCTGCTCTTCCTTTCAGCTTCCTGGGCCAGCTGGGAGCCCAGGCAAGGAGCCACCTGAAGGAAGTGGCCCCGACCGAGCAGCAGCAGCCAGGCAGGGCGCTGCATGGCAGCCAGCACCAGGCAGAGAGACTCAACCCCGCAGATACAGAGGGAACAGTAGGCACTAATTTTGTGACAGTAGAAAGTACTAATTTTATTCCACAGCTTCGGTTGGAAATGTCGCCTGAGTTACCCTTTCATAAGGTCACACGTATGATAGAAAAATTCTGGGAGGGGAATTCAGTTCCAGTTACACCACCTAAACTCAGGTTTGTTCTTCAGGGAACTGTCATCGTTCTCATGATAGCTCATGGAGGTCTCATCAACTCTGCCGCTGGAGACCAGAGGGTTATCCCAGCTGGCCAGCTGGGATGCATCCACTTAGGGTGAGCAAAGGCACTCTCTGCATGAATTAGATCTCCATTGACTGTGACAGGAGCTTGGACTCAGACACCTAAATCTTGCTTTTCCTATGAAGGAGCTGAGCCCAATCCTAATGCCTGCGTCCTCCCAGTTTGTCCTCAGGACCTCTACACAAACATCATGGAAGGGCACTCTAGTAAATTCCTAAATCCGATTCAAAACTGACGCTAAAAGTGCTAACTAAAAAGCTATTCCATAATAGTGGCTATCTTTTTGCCAGATTATTCTACAGTAAGCAGTATATATAATAAAGATCCTGATTTATTCGTAATGTTTATTCAAAATGTCAGAACAAATTACTTCTATCCAGTACAAACTCTGCTTTACAATTCCATCCGTTTTCGTTAGGTTTTTAATACTGGTCCTAATTTGCATCTTTATGCTAAAACATGAAAATAGAGCTCCTTTCCTTGAATGCTCACATTTTTCATTAACTTCAGTAGAAACATCTCATGTAAAAGCAATGCTAGATCAGAAAGTGGTAGCTACAGTAAGAGCAAGCAAAATACCGGCATGCCAGAGAGGACAGTCCCCTCCAGTGCTTTATACGGAATATCCCTTTTAAATCAGGCAATATTATGCCTGTTGCTTGGCAAACGTTGTGATTTTAGATCCCCCAACTACAGTTTTCTGTGGGCCCCATACTAATTTCAAGAAACATTTCACAATCCCTGACTGATAAAACGAGGGGCTGAAAAGGATCCCCTCATTCTCTGCAAACCTTCAGACAAACTGGATGGCAGAACTCGGTGTGAAAAGGGCACATCTTTTAGGGCAGGCACTTACAGCAATTACCTTTACGAGCAAATCTCTGGGTATTTCTGTTTTGATTAACATGCCAGCTCCAAGGGAATTTAGTTCATGTGTATAGATGACATTAACAGCGATATCTTAAAGACCAAACACAGCATACATCAACATATCATCTCTTTAGAAGAGATGGTTCTAAATATAAGCTTTAAAACATTTATAGGGTATACACAGAACAAGTTTTCTGCTTCTACAGATGATATTCACCATTTTTTCCTTTTGCTTCATCCATATTTGCCTCCCTCAGCTGTACGTAAAAATGGCACTGTTTTTCCCCAGAACAGTTAGAAAGACTGCAATGACATTGAATGCGACCTGGTTTCAATAGTACTAAATAGATGAAAGTAACAAAACAACCCCCCCGAAACAAGTGAAAAACAGATCACAGTATAATTAGCACTGTAAACCAAAGGTATTTCTGTCAGTCCCAGCACAACATCACACTAGTTACTTCTGGCTCCTTTTCTTAAAAACCAGTTACGTTCCTTAGCTAGAAATTTGCATTTTATTCCTGATTACATTATGTATTCTCGCTGAGAAAGTGCAGAGGACACGAATATTTAAGTATGTGAATCAAGCAAGACTGCAACGTTGCCAATTTCTTTCAGTCTATTTTTTCATCACTTCACCGGAGCATCACACATCGCTTCCTCGCCATTAATAGGAGTTATTTGCCACACGCATCTCATGAACTCATTGTGGAAATCTGTAAGGCATTTTGTCGGTTGTTTCTATTTACAATGTAAGAACATGCTGCTGCGGCAGTGATTTCCGTGGATGCATTGCCACTGATGCAAGCAGGAGCAGGAGCTGCTGTGACAGATGACGTCTCCTCTTCTTCTTCACTAGACGAGGTGGCAAATCCATTTCAGACATTGCCAGTCAGGAAACGGCACGCTAATTATCCAAGCACTTGATATTGTTTATAATAAATGTTTTAGTACTCTTCCTATATATTGCCATGAAGAAGCTTTAAATGTGGGCTTCAAGTAATAAAAACAATTCAGAAATACCATGTGTAGAACAATACAGGTCCACGACTGGGACCTACACCTTGCACTAGCAAACAGTAGTTATTTCTGTGTCAGTTAATAATGCAGAACCACACAGATGGACCCAAAGCAGAGCACGTAAGAACAGCAAGTGACTTTTTAGATGACACAAAGCTTGAAAAATGCCCAATGCATAGGGAAATAAAGAAATCTTCAGTGTCATAATACTTGTTACATCAAGTCTGCACAGAAACATCAAGATCTGGCTCAGAAACAGCCCAGGTCTCACTGTCAGCTTTAGTGGCTTTGAGATAAATACCTGTAGAAATGTCCTGGTGCCTAAAGCCCCCGGTTACTAGCCAAGCAGCAGCAAACGGGTGTGCTGACACAGTGGGGTGAGCCCACGGCGATCTGTATTCTCATGTTTGCAAGAGATTATTCTAAGCAAGGAAGAGGAAAATTTTGGACATCAAGTGTCCTTCACTGTCTATCCTGAATTGCCATTACTTGCACCATTTACTGTGTTCATATCTATACCCTGGTGTGAACATCTGAAGGAATGCTAAAGTCTTCAGCATAAATAGCATATTAACGTGTTTTTCAAAAACTCTACATTTTTACTAGGCAAACTGAAATATTGTCATCCCAGTGTATAATCAACTTCTATTTCTTTACAGCCCACATTCCTCTTAAATAACCATAAAACCTTTTAGAGAGGCCATGCCATAATAGGAGTGCAGATTTACACTTTGATTTAAAAAACAGCAAACAAGAATCTATACTTTCCATCGAATGAGAAAAATGTTATGTTACTGTTTTAGCTCTCATTTTTCTATACTATCTGGAGCAACATTAACGATACAGTGATCAACTTGGGAGGAAAAAGATTGTAATAATCTATCCTCTTGACAGGACACCACAGACGGAACCTGCAAGCGTGTGTGCTGTGAGGAGCAATCCTCTGTAAGGCAGGGGACCACCCCGTTACCACAAAGGTTGCATCTGTGGCTAGGCTGTTTGGAGAAACACAATATGGTGGGATCAGGCTGGCTTATGAGTGTGCATGGACGTTAGCATGGATCCTGGTGTCTGTGTGCTCTTGCGCATAGAGTCTCAGCCCAGCGCAGCCAGCTCGGTGCCCAGGGAGGTGTTTCTGCAAGGTTCTTCCAGGTACCACGGGTTTTGCAATAGTGTGTTGTCCTGGGCTCTTCATGCAAGCAGCCTCAGTATAGCCGGGAGGGATGGCTTTTGAAGGGATGTAATTTCCATTGGCGTGTTCATTTGGCTTCTGTTTAAACCAATAAACATAATGAATATGTCGTCATAATGCTTAAATGACTAATGATATTAAACCAAGGGTAGTTAGCAATGGTAAGCTAATCAGAAGCATATGCGTGGAGGTCAAATGGTCCTACTCCCATCTTATCTGTCTTCAGCATTTAATTCAAATGCTCCCAAATAAGGCACAGGTGATGGATAATTTAGACTTGAGGGAAACATATTAAAAAATCTACATGGTAATTAACAGCTTCATGAATGAAGAAAAAAAAATTTAATAATTGAAAAAATTATAAAAAATAGTGTCTTGAATCACTTGGGGAAAGAAAATAATTTAGCATTGAAGAAATCTGGAGCTGTGTAAAGCTGATATGCACAAGAGGGAACAAGCTTGGGTCCATGGCATTGATTTGGTGCAGGGCACCTGGCTCAACCGTTCCACATCTGGCTTGTGGCGAGCAACTGGCTGCACCCCCATACAACACACAGCAGCACCGGACTCCGGCAGAAGCCAGATGCCCAAACACGAACCACTGAAATCCTGTGGCAGGATAAAGTCCTTTGGCAACTCTGAAAAGTGGAGTTCAGAGGGGTTTCCAGCAGATCAGAGAAAGGACAGTGATATTTCGCCTCTTGCAAGAGGCCGAGTTGCTGTGCCTGGGATCCCCTCCATGGGTACCCCTCTGAGGCTTCTGGCAAGTAGCGCAGGGTGGGTTTTAATTACATAGTTTTCACCATTTAAAAAAAAAATAAGGATTTAATCCTGTTTCTCTAGCTAGTGATCAGAATTGGTAGCTTTGGGAGCCATCTGACAGCCCTATTATGAGGTGGCACAAAGTGCCTGGTGGGGTTTCCCTCTTGTTCTCTTCTCTCACTTCTCAGATCGTTGAGGGAGCCTAGGTGAACAGTTTGTGCAAGAGACCTTATTTTGAGATGAAAGAGTTGTTTGAAATGAATCCCGCTTTCAGCTTTTTCTTTCATATCTGGAAACTACCACTATGTCAGATTAAGATTGACGGCTTCCTCTCCTGGAAAAGCACAGTGAAGGACTGCCTTTACTGAATCACACTTGATTTGATGTTTCTTGTGTTTCTATGTTTGAAATAATTTCCTACATGTAATTATACACTTAAGCAATATTTATGTGCATAAAACAGCTATGCAGTTTTCTTGTTTTCCAAAAGAGATTGGCTTGCCCAAGGAACATTTTGCCTTTACTACTGTATTTCTGGACTAGATATTGCTATTTAGGATACAAGTAAGGGAAAGAGACTATTAATTGTGCTTTTGAACAAACTGCACAAAAAGGTCACACTTGAGGCCGCACATTTATGCATGACAAAAAAAATGCATACACACAGTACAGAAATGTAATTATATTGAACACACACATATGTAACACAAAAAATTGGGAACTGGCACTGCTTTAATGATGTGCCAGATATTAAATGATGGGGTTTTTTATTCAGATTCACAGTAAATCTTCTGAATTTTGAACAATCCATGTATTATCGAGATGCTAGTATCTCATTCATCTGCTTCCCAACAAGAATCTGCCTCTGTCGGATTTCGAGTGAATGTAACATTTAAAAAGAAGTTCAACGGTAGCCAAATCCTGCAGCCTCGTACAGCTAAACCCCGACTGCAAATTGCAAGTGGTTAGAGACTGCAAGATAATGGCCTCCAGCCTTTGTTAAACCCTCCATCTCGGGGTTTAACAGCATAATTCTGGAGGCTACGGGGAATAACTTGCTTTAGTATGACTCATTTGATTTTTTTTTTTGTGTGTGCGTGTGTGTGCATTTCCCACTTAATACTCAATGTGATAGACCATACAACCCCATGACCTCCAACAAAATTGCGAGGACGTAAATGAGAATGGGACTTAGGCTGTAATATTTGTTGTGTAAATCCGTTGTGAATTAGCCTGCAAACAGCCACAGAGTGATACAAACTGAACAGCTTTTAGAGCCTACTTTACAGTGTTATTTTAGTTAGTTTAGCAGCTGAAGTAGGATTTGACTCATTACAATTCTTCAGTGGTCATACAGCCGATGGAGGCTCACGGCACTTCCAGGCTGGACTGCCATAATCCCGTGAAGACAGGTGGCAGGTCTTAAAATGATGGCACTTTGTTTAAGCAGGAAAATGTCCTGGATCCTTAATTTTTGCACACTCTGACTTGTGGGACCTGGAGGGGTGTGCGGCAGGAGGCAGACCCTTACGTACCCCCAGAAACAGCTTTTTCCTCCTGGGGTGGCATGGTGATTGATGGCTTACCTCAGGATTTGCTCGGCTGGCACAAGCCTCATACAACATACAGAGTCCCCAAACCCAACGGGTCCCAGGACACACATGGGAGGGAGTACCACCTCTGTAAGCACCCAGAAATATGACTGGCCCCACCTGCTCTGGAGGAACACTGAGTGCAGATGCTGGGATTCAGCCCAGGGACCTTTGTCAGAGCTAGCAGGTTTAAATGTGCTTCCAGCCCCCAAAGCCAAGAAAGATGTTTTCATCCCAGCTCCGTGGGGAAGGGTGTGTGCCTTCCGCACAGCTAATAAACATCAAGAGGTTGTTTGTAGGAGGCGGCTGCTTTTTTAGAGAGATGGGAGGCCAACTCTGCATAGCTAGGAGGGGGCAACAGGTGCTTTTGCTGTGAATTGAAAGGAAATTTCTCTCTTCTTTGCCAGACCAGGGACAAAAATTGCTCTGTACCAGACTGGCAGTGCTGAGGGCATGTTATCCTGGTGGGCTTGAGGCACAACCTGCCGGCATGTGGTCCACCAAGCCAAGACCCATGCTGCTTGCACTCTGTGCAGGTGCCCGGCATTTGGCCCTTGTGCATGCAGGAGCTGAGAAGAGTCCCCCATGCTGAAGTGTGGCGGCCTACAAAGAAGCCACGTGCAAAAAAATACTAGATGGTTGTGGTCAGCGTTAGTGAAACTAGGAGTGCTAATTTAATCACTCTGCTGCATTTCTGATCAAAGGAGCCCAGAGTCATGAGCAAATCCCTTTTACAGCACAACTTAATGTGGTTGACAAGATGTCAAAATAAGGAAATTATCCATTTTTTATTTAAAACACCTTAGTATCAGACTATGCAAAGAAGATTTACAGGAACCGAGCATTTTCCTGCAAGTCTTCAAGGTCCTCAATCACAGGTCCAACTCAATGGCCTTTGTGAAAAGGAACCGAGCAGCGATGCCATCCAGTATAACTAGACCCAGTGACCTGGTGCTTT